>NC_140950.1:60647362-61342362 GCF_014529385.1 Adiantum capillus-veneris
CATGGTAGAGACTTGCTTGGAGAGACAATATTCCTGAAATGGTGATGGTAGTCCAATGGTGTAGCGCTCGCATTGGTCCTCCAAGAGAATGAACTTAAAGAAGTACATTTGTAAGGCCCCCATTATGAGGATGAACTTAAAGCGCACATTTGTAAGGCCCCCATTATGAGAAGCCATTGTGCGTGAAGGAAAATCACTCGCCGAAAACCAAAATTTTCACGGCCTCAGGGGCGGAAGCCCCTGAGACTTTTTTCTCCCCTCGCCGGAATATTCCTTTTCGCCGGAATATTATGGCCGAACGGCGACCGAAAAGCGGTCGGAAAACAACCGTCGGTTGGCCGGTGGCCAAATTCAAAAGCGGACTCAGTCTTCTCAAGGACGGCCACACATGGACAGATTGGAGGGTCCGATTTGGACTTATCTACACAAGGGCGGCTACACATTGTTGCCTCTCTCATGAGAGGGCAACCCTTTTGGCCTATAAAAGGAGGCCATTTCTACACACATTTTATATAGTGTGAAGTTGATGCAACAAGGTGAGAGTGAGGTGGTGAGAGTGAAGCAAGGCAGAAGCTCCATTAAGGGTATAATCCCTTTGTAAACTACTTCTTATTTTGAAGTACTAAATCCATTGAGTGGCTGCTTTCCCGTGGACGTAGCCCACATTGGGTGAACCACGTATATCGTGTGTACTCTCTCTCTCTCTCTCTCTCTCTCTACTCTATAATCTCTTGTGTGTGAAATCTATCTCTCTCCATTAAGTAATCTACTCAAATATCTATTTAGCTACGTCTTATTTCCTAACAAGTGGTATCGGAGCAAGGTTTTCTCATAGCTAAATACTCTCAAGGAAAGAATTCCTTGAATTGAGTGGGAGTTATGGCGGAGGAAGGGAAGCTTAAGATTGAGAAGTTCAACGGAAAAAACTACCAACATTGGAAGATGTAGATTGAAGACTATCTCTACCAGAAGGACCTCTATTTGTCACTAGGCGGTCTTGCGAAGAAGCCGGCAACAATGGCAGATGAAGCATGGATTGTCCTTGATCGAAAGGCACTAGGAATAATCCGGTTAAGCTTGGCGTCAACGGTGGCCTTCAATGTTTCGGAGATGAAGACCACGGAGGACTTGATGAAGTCACTTGACGACTTCTACGAAAAACCATCGGCATCCAATAAGGTATTTCTTATGAAGCGCTTGTTCAATCTAAAGATGGCAGAGAATGGTTCAGTTCCAGAACACCTAAATGACTTTAACACAAACATAAGTCAACTTCGATCGTGAAAATCAATTTCGATGACGAAATGCGAGCTCTCCTTATACTATCATCTCTACCGGATAGTTGGGGCAGCCTTCTGATGGCTGTAAGTAATTCTATTTCTGGCACAAATACTCTTAAGTTTGATGATGTTGTGGGTGTTCTCCTAAGCGAGGAAATACGAAGGAGAAGCACAGGAGAATCATCAATTGCTGCATTGTCAGAGGAAACAAGAGGAAGGCCTAAGGAGAGGTTCAAAAGCCAAAAGGTTCGTGATCGCTCAAGATGGAGCAAGTCACGCACAAAGTCAGTTCTTGAATGTTGGAACTGCGGCAAGAAGGGCCACGTCAAGAAGGATTGATGGTCCAAGAAGAAGAAGGAGATTGAGTCTCAAGACAACAAGCCAACATCGGAGGCCAATGTTGCAGGTAAAGTAGAGCAAGATGCTCTAATTCTCTCATTAGACAATGTGTCTAATTCCTGGATAGTAGATTCTGGGGCTTCATTCCATAGGACACCACACAAGCAACATTTCCAAGACTACACCAAAGGTAATTTTGGGTATGTATACTTGGGGGATGATGAAGCTTGTGAGATTGTCGGCAAAGGTACAGTTTCTGTCAAAATTGCTAACGAAAATGAATGGAAGCTGAAAGATGTTAGTCATGTTCCTTCTCTTCGAAAAAATTTGATCTCTACAGGACAATTGGATGATGAAGGTCACAACATTGCATTCGGAAACAAACGGTGGAAGATATCAAAGGGATCTTTGGTGGTTGCCAAGGGAGAAAAAGTTGGTACACTTTACTTTTGTACTGTTAGTACGCAACCTTCAGCTTGTGCAGCAACTACAGAAGTTGACAGTGCGGTGTGGCACTACCGGCTTGGACATATGAGTGCCAAAGGAATGCAAATCCTTCAAACGAAAAAGCTTCTACCAGGTTTGAAAGAAGTGGACTTAGAGTTCTGTGAAGATTGTGTTTATGATAAACAAAAGAGGGTAAAATTTCAAAAATCAGGAAATGAAAGAAAAAATAAAAAACTTGAGTTTGTTCATTCTGATGTTTGGGGTCCTGCAAGTACACCATCACTTGGTGGCTCATTATACTATGTAAAATTCATAGACGATGCGACTAGAAAAACATGGGTTTATGTCATGAAGAATAAATCCAATGTATTTTCCATATTTCAAAGGTGGAAAGCCTTTGTGGAGAATGAAACAGGTACCAAGGTTAAATGCCTCAGATCCGACAATGGAGGCGAATATTGCAACCAAGCTTTTGAAAGCTTTTGTGCTAGCAATGGCATTCGGAGGCAAAGGACAACCCCAAGGACACCTCAACAAAATGGTATTTCAGAAAGGATGAACAGGATAATCATGGAGCGAGCACGAAGCATGCGGCTACATGCAGGCCTACCGCTTGAGCTTTGGGCGGAAGCTGTAAGTACGTCTGTGTACTTAATCAATCGGTCACCCTCAACGGCATTGGATGGGGGAGTTCCAAAAGAGGCATGGACAGGTAAACCGGTGAATTATGCATTTCTCAAAGTGTTTGGGTGTGAGGCTTTCATGCACATAGATAGAAGCCTAAGATCAAAGCTAGATGCAAAGTGCAAAAAGTGTTTCTTCATTGGCTATGGAGAAGGTGACTTTGGGTATCGCCTATGGAATCCTGAAGATGTTAAAATCTTAAGGAGTAGGGATGTAATTTTTAACGAACAAAATATGTACAAAGATTACTTGGAAAGCAAACAAACAAAAGAAACAGGTGATGAGTACATGGAGCTTGAGGACGGTGAAGACTCAAGGACTGCAAACGGTGACAATGTGCAACAACGTCAACCAAATGAGGAGCCTCAACCCATTCCCCGAAGATCTACAAGAGCAAGTAGACCTCCAAAATGGTTTGTTCCTTCCTTCAACCATCTCTTGATCTCAGATTCTGGAGAGCCAGAATCATACGAAGAAGCTATGCAACATGAATCCAAAGAAAAATGGACGAAGAGCATGCAAGTGGAGATGGACTCACTACATCGCAACCAAACATGAGAGTTGGTTGAGTTGCCTAAAGGTAAGCGGGCACTTCAAAACAAATGGGTGTACAAGCTAAAGGAAGAAGAAGGTGGGAAGAAAAGGTACAAGTCTAAGCTTGTGGTAAAAGGGTTTTCTCAAAAGAAAGGTATTGACTTCAATGAAATATTTTCTCTTGTTGTAAAAATGAACTCAATTAGGCTTTTCTTAAGCCTTGTGGCTGCTCATGATCTAAATCTCGAGCAAATGGATGTAAATACGGCATTCCCTCACGGTGACTTAGAGGAGGAAATCTACATGCTTCAACCAAAGGGGTATGAAGTAAAAGGTAAGGAGAAAATGGTTTGCAAATTAAATAAGAGCTTGTATGGTTTAAAGCAAGCATCAAAACAATGGTACTTGAAGTTTGATCGATGGATGTTGGATCATGGATTCACAAGATGCAACTCGGATCACTGCGTCTACACGAAGAATTTGGGAGATGGGAAATTCATCATCTTAATGTTGTATGTTGATGACATGTTGATTGCAAGTGCTAACATGCAAGACATCAAAGACCTAAAAGAGGATCTGTCTAAATCTTTTTCAATAAAAGATTTAGGTGTTGCAAAGAGGATACTTGGTATGAAAATATCAAGGGACAGGACGAATAAGACAATAAAGCTATCTCAAGAAGATTACATCAAGAAGGTACTAGAAAGGTTTGCAATGAAAAATGAAAAACCAGTTTCTACACCTTTGGCTGGTCATTTTAAACTAACGAAGGATATGTGTCCAAAGACACAAGAGGAGATAGCCTATATGTCTAAAGTTCCATATGCTGCAGCGGTAGGTTCTCTAATGTATGCTATGGTCTGGACAAGGCCACACATTGCACATGCAGTGGGAGTTGTGAGTAGATTCATGGACAACCCAGGTAAAGAGCATTGGAAAGTTGTGAAGTGGATACTTAGGTATCTAAAAGGGACAACAACAAATGCTTTGTATTTTGGAGGAACTGATATTTTTCTAGAAGGGTATGCTGATGCAAATATGGCAGGTGACAAAGATACTCGAAGGAGCACTACTGGCTATGTGTTCACGGTTGGAGGCACAGCAATAAGCTGGGATTCAAAGATGCAGAAAGTGGTTTCACTTTCTACCACGGAAGCAGAGTATGTAGCAATGACGGAGGCAAGCAAAGAAATTCTGTGGCTTCACAGATTCTTAGAAGAGCTTGGATTCAAACAAGACAATTGTGTCTTGTACAGTGATAGCCAAAGCGGTATCCATCTTGCGAAGAAATCAGCCTTTCATTCAAGGACAAAGCACATTGAGGTGAGATATCACTTCATACGCACTCTTTTGGAAGAGGGACAACTAAAGCTAGGAAAGGTGCATACAAGTGAAAATCCTGCAGACATGTTTACAAAGGTGGTCAACAAGGAGAAGTTGAGCTTTTGATCATCTTCAATCGGCATTCAAGGATAAGAAGCCAGGATGGAAAGCAGTCACAGGTTTGGTTTGGAGATCAGTCTCCAAGTGGGAGATTGTTAAGTATGGAGCCTGATTTACCCTTGTAATTTTCTGTGGTAAAAGTGCACATTTGTAAGGCCCCCATTATGAGGAGAAGCCATCGTGCGTGAAGAAAAATCACTCGCCGAAAACCAAAATTTTCACGGCCAAGAATCAGGGCCAACTTTAGGGGCCTCGGGGGCGGATGCCCCTGAGACTTTTTTTTTCCTCGCCGGAATATTATGGCCGGACGGCGGCCGAAAAGCGGTCGGAAAACAACCGTCGGTTGGCCAGTGGCCGGTGGTCAATGGCCGGTGGTCGAAAGTCAATGGCCGGTGGCCGGTGGCCGAATTCAATGGCTAGTGGCCGAATTCAAAAGCGGACTTGTCTTCTCAAGGGCGGCCACACATGGGCAGATTGGAGGGTCCGATTTGGACTTATCTACACAAGGGCGGCTACACATGGTTGCCTCTCTCATAAACGGGCAGCCCTTTTGGCCTATAAAAGGAGGCCATTTCTACACACATTTTATATAGTGTGAAGTTGATGCAACAAGGTGAGAGTGAAGCAAGGAGGAAGCTCCATTAAGGGTATAATCCCTTTGTAAACTACTTCTTATTTTGAAGTACTAAAGCCATTGAGTGGCTGCTTTCCCGTGGACGTAGCCCACATTGGGTGAACCACGTATATCGTGTGTACTCTCTCTCTCTCTCTCTCTCTCTCTCTCTCTCTCTCTCTCTCTCTCTCTCTCTCTCTCTCTACTCTATAATCACTTGTGTGTGAAATCTATCTCTCTCCATTAAGTAATCTACTCAAATATCTATTTAGCTACGTCTTATTTCCTAGCACTAAGATATCCCGCTGCTCGAGAAATCTTGGATTCTTCTGTATAGTTCCCCAAAACATAGATGTTGTCGAATTGTTCTAGGAACTGCAATGCTTTCTTGCAATCTTTCACCCCAAAAAAAGTGAAAAATTTGACTGTCGTGCCGTCATCTTTGAAATCTTTGGGTTGGTTAGGTGCATATCCCGAGTATGGATGGTAAGGGTATCCATATGGGCTCCAACCATCATAGCGTGGTGGCGGTGGTGGTGGAGGTGGCGGCAATGGTGGTGGCAAAGGCGGTTGCACTAGATCAGGGCTAGATAGCTGCACATATTCTTGATGACTCCCTCAATCGGAACAAACGGCTGAGAAGGTTTCCGGTTGGAAGCTCTTGTACTTTTTGGTTCTGGAGGAGGAGATACCACCTGGGGCATCAAAGGGGGTAACATGTAGTTTAAAAATTGCTGAAAAGTTTGCAGCATTGGAAGCTTTTGCTGAGGATGCTACGAAAGAATGGCATGAAGCTCGTTGAGCAGAAACTGCAAATATTCTATTGAATCCATGTCTTGGGTTCTTTATGGCTTATGCCCTGGAAGAGAGAGAAATGAAGATAGGGGCGTGCCCAATGCGCAATGTATGAAGGGTGGGAGTGGCTAGTAAGTTCGAAGTCGGGACCCGAAGATATTTTTGGCTAGTAAGTCAAGGGTCAGGACCCAAAGGTACTTCTGGCTAGTATGTCTGGGGTTAGGACCCGAAGATCCTTCAACTAAAATTTCAGTATCTCTATCTGCTCTTTTGTAGGACTGGTATGATTTCAAAAAGCACACGCTTGATGCTCTGATACCATTGCCACAAGACGGGCACCACGTTGTCAAGAAGTGTGCAGTACAACTAGGAAAGTGCCAGGTCTCTCATTGTGAGGATTCGTAGAAAATTCAAGCAAGGCGTAGATGATTTGAAGCCAAAAACACACTAAAAATGAAAAGAACTCCAGCCATGAAATATCCACTTTGAAAATGAACCAAGATCAACTCAAAATTTTGTGTGTGAAGATTAGGTGTAGCCTCACTCCCAATTGCACAGATATAATGCTCATTCGACCTATTAGAAACCTTAATTTACGCTTTGATTACTCGTCATAACCATTTCATGGAAGGTTTGGTACTTTATTGGAGAAGCCCAAGTAGTTATTTGAGGAGGGTAAACACTAATTGGAGGCGTAGCACGGGACTGCACTAGCACTCTGTAAAGGAATAGTTGTATCTCCTTGCTCATATGCCCAAATGAGCTCATTCTTGGATATAAAATTCCCCAAAACTTCAAAAACAATGGAACCATCATTGATGTGGAATTTTGGGCTATTCTAAGCTATTTTTAGGCTAGTTTTGACCATTTTAAGGCCATTTTTAGCCATTTTCACCCAAAAATGGCACTTCTTGTCCATAAAAAACCCAAACAAGCTGGGAAAATCTCCTAAATTTGTGGAAAAATCCTATTGGGCTCAAATTTCATGTTGAACCTCATTTTTTCACTTGGTAAGCACTTTGGACACGTCTTTTACGCCCGCGCATGAAACCTGCTATTTTTGGCCGAGATTGTCTGCGTTGAACTTTCTAGGAAAAACGAACGTGCGACATTGATACACTTGAAATTTGTAAATTTATAAAGCAAAATAGGTATATATTTATGTGAAAAAGAATGCCATATTGCCACGTCTAGGGCCTCGCCCACCCGGCAAGGTATGTACATGACTGCAACCGTGGCATCTATTTTCGCATATATCACACTATGTACATCATAGCATTTGGTCCCACATAACAAAAGAATTGAGAGGTGAGGTAGATATTTTAATTTCACATTATGAACGTCCAACGGAATGACATCCACCCCCTCTAAACCTGCACATCCTCCGGCATGTGCCATATAGAGCACGACCTTCAAATTGGTTGGTTAAATCTTCCCGTGCAAGAACTATGTATCTCATTTTCCATAAGCCCAATGGCATTGTAACGAGATCTACTACCCACTTATAGTGCATGGCCAATGGGAAAGTAGGGTGCAACCCATCACAACGATGACGTACATTTGAATACATTTGACAGGTTTCACAAGACTCCACAAAGTGTGAAACATCTTTATACATAGCTTTCCACCAATACCTCTCTTTCATTTTAGTAAAGGTGGCCCATATGCCTCTTTGTCCAGCATAAAGACTCTCATGAAACTTTTTCATAAGCTCATTTTGAGCGTCCTTATCATTCACAATTCTCAACGGCATTCCATTTCTTTGTTTTGAACGCTTCCATAAGTACCCATCTTCCAAGAAGTATCCATAGGCCTTTCTCTGTATTCTTTTGAACTCTTGATCAGTCCACCCTTCTTGCCTTGTCAAAGTGTTCAGATAGCGTCCAATGAGAAACCAATCACCTTGATATAGGTCCTCTGTAAATGACTCAAGTGCATTTGATAGACAAACATGATCACCCCTGGTATGGAAGATACTATAGAACTGTGTGCCTACATCATCGCCCTCAACAACCATGTCTTCTTCATTTTCATACCTTGCTCTTGAAAGCATATCCGCAATTGGATAATATGCTTAAATTCTGAATTCAAGGACTTTATGTAGGCAGTCCATCTCAACATAGCAATGTCGGGAGTTGAGTAGCTTGTGATCATTCCAAGAAGAGGTAGACAATCAGTCTCCATAATTACATTTTCTACAATCAAATACTCTTTGTCACATTTCAATGTTGTGACTACTCCCCATAACTCTCTTTTTACCTGTGGATAGTTGCGTTGACGAGCACTTAGGACTTTTGCTTCAAATCTTACCACATGTTGCTGGCCATCATCATCATCTTGCCCAATCTCCCATCCAATTATTGTGGGGATAGTATCCACTATCACAATTACATATCTTCCACATTCATACTTTGCTTTCCTCAAAGTTGGAGACATAAGTATCAACTTCTTTAATTTTCTCATAGCATGTGTATGCATTTCTTCCCATTGAAACTTTTGGTTCTTTCTCAAAAGTTGATACAAAGGCTCTGCTATATGTGCATAATGCGGAATTCAGATAACAAAAAACACGCATGCACCCAAGAACCTTCAAACATTAGTGACATTTATACATTTATCTTTCATTCTCTAAATTACATCAATTCTTGCAGGACAAGGCCTTCTACCATATGGCCCGCACATATGTCACACAATAAGAACTTCATTCACACCAAACACTGACTTTTGCCCAGAAAAGGTAAGGTTCACCTCTTTCAACCTCGACAAGATATTATCA
Source organism: Adiantum capillus-veneris (assembly GCF_014529385.1). NCBI lineage: Eukaryota > Viridiplantae > Streptophyta > Polypodiopsida > Polypodiales > Pteridaceae > Adiantum > Adiantum capillus-veneris. The sequence goes on from NC_140950.1 coordinate 60,656,274, forward strand.
CACTCATTGATATACCACCTCAAGTCCATAGCCACATCTATATCACTTACATAACATCCTTTGATTGGCACATCATCAAGGAAAGGCATTGTAGTTTGAGGTATGAAGTCATGTAGGACTTTATTCATACCATTCATCATATGCGCAACTGAATTAGTGGATCCTTGAGGTAAGGTACACATCCTTACCAGGCCCAAAGTGGTCCTCATGGTAGTCAGGTCCCTGATTTCCATTGCTAGTTGGAATTGATCATACCCTCAGTACAAATCTCCCATAGAATATATTGCCCTTTTTGCAAATGCCTCTGCAAATTCATTTACAACTGGCCCTGTACCCACATTTCTAATTGTAACCTTGTTGACAGGTTGCATATCCTGGATAAAGCGTAAAGAACTGTTTTTGTTTGGAACTGTGATCCACCTGTTTGAATATGGAGCACAAGAAGGCTCCAAAATACCCATCTTGATCTTTTCATTAAGCAACTCAATGAGTTTTGGCAAATGGGCCTTTGGAACCTGAATAGGCCTCAAGTTCCAAGGTACATGAGGGATAGTGAAGATCACCATAGGAGAGACAATGCATGGATCAACGCACCCTATCTCATGCGGCTCAAATGGAAAAGCCTTTGCATGTTTGGCAAGCATGTCTTCAAAGCATATCTTTTCAGCTTTTGTCAAACTGTCCTTGCAACCAACCTTTAACTCCTTCAAAGAATCTTGCATGAACTTGTGTCCAATCTTGCTTGGTCACAAAGGCTAGGTTGCAAAGCAGCTTCTTCCATCTTATTCGTGCAATTGTTTGGTAGAGGTAACACCAATGGTTTCATTTTCTTTTGCCACAGACTTATACTTAGTCTCCACTCATACATCAACACGAATTTTTGAAATCCTCAATGACTTTGTACATTTCTATTGAGCAAACTTTCACAACCTCACTTTCCATACAAAAATTGAAATCCACTAAAGACTCCAAGTCTTGCATAGTATCCACAAACAAACACTCATCAAACACACCTGTAATGCATTCATCATCTTCTAGCAAACCATTCATCTTCAAACCTCTTTGTACACTATTTACATGTTGTCGTTCACCCCCCTTTAAGTCCTCACCACTTTGTAAAGCAATAGATCCATAGTTTGTTAGTCCTACAAAACCTGTAGAAAATGTCTCCTTTGCATATACATCATGCGAGAACTTTTCTCTTCTTGTACCATTGCCATCCTGCTCTACAATGGTACATGGATCCATAGTTTTTTAGTCCTACAAAACCTGTAGAAAATGTCTCCTTTGCATATACATCATGCGAGAACTTTTTTCTTCTTGTACCACTGCCATCCCACTCTACAATGGTACATGTCCAAAACCCCTCATATCTCTGTAGTCCTTGAATTGTTTGTTTGTCTTTGGCAAGGGTTTCTTTCTAAGAATTTCACGGTTCCTTTCATGGTCCACACAAACATTAAGGAATTGTACTGCACGCTTCCCATCCGTGCTCCTTATTCTAGCATAAGCTGACCCATTGTCCATTACCTTGGTTTCCATGCGAGTAGTAGTGATGTATGGCTGCCCAAGGATAAGAGGGTATGTAGACATCTCCTGTACAAATAAATTTTGGTCATCTTTTACATATCCTATAGTCACCTTTACATTTGGACAAGCTCCATACAGCTCCCCCAATGAGTTGTTTGCTACACGAATCATCCATCCATGATTTATATCGATTGGCCATTTTCATTTTTGATAAAGACGGCTTTGACATGAGGTTAAATTCCGACCCATGATCTATCAACGCAATGTATGGCTCTTCTAAGTCTCCCACTTTTACCAGGGTCTCAGTAGTTACTCTTGCCCAGTGACTCTTCAAGTAGTAGCTCTTGTGAGTGGTCTCCACTTCATTTTCATCATCCAAGAAGTGAACGTGTTTTACTCCTCCCCTAGACTTGTAGCATCCAACAACAATTTCTTCACCTTGCTCACCATAGATCTGTATACCCTGTGCATTTAAAGTCTCTTCTTCACCCTGTACATGGATGGATTCAGTAAGAGACTGTTGCTTCCTCTTTATGATATCAATTATTTCTTCATGGAATTCCCGCTTTGCTATACCAAGGACCTCCCCCAAGGTAAATTCCACCCTACCTGTTTAGAATCCTCTCTTCCAAAACCTTTTTGAGATTTGTTGCTGCCTCTATATTGGATTGGAGTTTTTAGGTTGGACCCTTTGCTTTGGATTTTGTTTCATCCTTCTTCTTTTCATTAGAGGCTTCTTGCATAGGCACTTCGGGGACATGCATCTGTTGCGGGAAAGGTGATCTAGGAGGAACTGTGTCATTTCTACCTCCACTCATCGTGGCCCGCTTTGAAGGCCCTTCATCCCCATTCTTGCGCCTACGTTTCTCTTCAACAATGGTCTCATTTTCTTGACATTTGGCAATGTATGCATGCATTGACAAAGAGTCCACAGGGTCATTCCAACCTGTTTCGAGCCGAATGCAGTCTCTAGCTTCATGTAAAACCTCTGTAGTCATTTTACCCTTCATAGCATACTCTATAGCGCATGGCCATAGCTCTCCAATACTATTAGATTCCTCTTCTCCAACTTTGACTAATCTTTTTTTCTTAATAGGATCCACCTTCAACCCATAGGTGGCTACCTCAACCATTGAGATGGCATGGCTAGTAGCCAAGTCCTCAACTAGTTTCTTCATCCCGCCTTTTCCAAAGTTTGTCCCCAAGCGCTTATCTATTTCACTTAAGTGAATTTTTCCATCTTCAAAGAAAAAAATCTTCTTTGTCAAAGCGTCTTTAAAACTTTCACAATCCCTCCTTCCAAGGCCAATACTATCACACCATATGCATCTATTTATAAAGCCTTCCGTGTTTTGAGGTCTTTGGCCTATAGATTGTCCTGATGGTTGTCCCTTTTCTTCTAGACTTGTAAGCTTTAACTTGAGCTCTTGCATTCCCTTGACAATTCATCTAGAATGGACTTGTCACTCTTTGGAACCACAATCACATGCTTTATAGGACTCTCGAGAACACTTGGGACTTGAGTAGGGTTGACTATCATCTTGTCTCTTCGTCGTTGTCTCTTAGTTAGTAGTGAAATGGAGTCTTTAACTTCATTCCAATTAGTCTTTAAGCCTTGTTCCGCATCCTTATCCTCAAGTAGTAGCTATAACTTTTCTTGAATCTCTTTACCCGTAGCCTGCAAAAACAGCTCTCTCTTCTTTGAGTTTATGATAGCCTTCTCAATCCTTGAAAGTTAATCATAGCGGCGTTCAAATTCCCTTAGCAGCTTGATAGGAAAAAGTCCCTCTTTTGGACGAACTACCCACTCTAAAAAAGTACTCTTTGTTACCCTTTCAGAGTGCTTAATGAAATACTCTTTGGCCAAGGCTAGGTTGAATGCTTCCCAAGTTGCCCCATGCTCATTTCTAATTCCCCTTACATGCTCTTTGATCTCGGGAGCCACAGCTAGTTCAAAACTTTGCACCATCTCTGCTTTGGGCACTCGATGCAGCTCCATCTCCTTTAAATACCCACAAAGATAATTTGTTACATATTTAACTTTAAATTGTTCCATTTTCTTCGCCACACATTGAAGCACTTTGGTTGAGGAAAGCTCCCTCCTTTTCGCAGTTTGCTGCTGCTACATAAACACTACAAAAGCTTGAAACATTTGCATTGTGACTGGATCAAACAAAACCCCCTTGTTGCTCTTGTTGCTCCATATCTTTAAACCTTTGTTTTGAGACCTTCAACAAAGATTTTGAACCCTCATCCTAGCCTAATTCATGTCGGGTTCACCAAAAATGCGTTAAGAAGTGCTCAATACGACTAGGAAAGCGTCGGACCTCCTGTGAGGATTCATAGCAAATTCAAGCAAGGCATAGATGATTTGAAGAAAAAAACACACTAGAAAAGAAAAAAAATCTAGACATGAAAGCTCCACTTTGGAAATAAAACAAGATCAACTCAAAATTCTTGTGTGTGTGAAGATTAGGTGTAGCCTCGCTCCCAATTGCACAGATGCAGTGCTCATTCGACCTGTTAAAAACCCTAAATTTACGCTTCGATTCTTCATCATGAACATTTCATGGATACTTCAGTACTTCATTGGAGAATCCCAAGTAGTTATTTGAGGAGGGAAAACCCTAATTGGGGGCCTCACAGCCTCAACCATGTAGTGGAAGCAGCACGGGACTGCACTAGCACCCTGTAAAGGAATGCCTGTAAATCCTTGCTCATATGCCCAAATGAGCTCATTGTTGGCTCTAAAATTTCCCACAAAAATTGAGAAATGATGGAACTATTTTTGATGTGGCATTTTGAGCTATTTTGAGCTATTTTTAGTTTATTTTTGAGGCCATTTCTAGCCATTTCTCACCAAAATGGCCCTTTTTGTCCGTAAAAAGCCCAAACGAGCTGGCAAAATTTCCTAAATTTGTGGAAAATTACCATTGGGCTCAAATTTCATGTTGAACCTCATTTTTCCACTTGGTGACACGTCTTTTACGTCCGCACACGAAACCTGTTGTTTTTGGCCGAGATTGCCCACATTGAACTTTCTAGGCAAAACGAGCGTGCCACTTTGATACACTTGACATTTGTAAAATTTTAAAGCAAAATAGGAATATATTTATGTGAAAAAGCATGCAATAGTGCCACGTCTAGGGCCTCGCCGCCCGACAAGGTATGTACACGACTATAATCGTGGCATCTATTTTTGCATATATCACACTATGTACATCATAGCATTTGCTACCACATAAAAAAAAGAATTGAGAATGAGTAGATATTTTAATTTCACATTATGAACATGCCAATAGGAAAGAATAGAACTATGAGACCCTCCTCCTGCCAGTGAAGTGTTGCAACAGGGCGAGTCTCTCTCCGTGTTGATAGTATGTGACACCCCAAGCGAACAGTGTACTAGAAAAAAGGAGTCCTTGGGTGATCGGTTGGAGAGAAAGGATTTTGCCAGAACCACTCTCCGGGCTCTCACTGCACTCATGAGAGAGGGCGGCTCTCCCAGGTCCAAAGCCGCCAATATCCTATCTCAAGATCTATGACACAGGTCCTCCCACCAATGCGCAAAACTCGGATCCTCTAAAAACAACACTCTGCAACTTGTGGAGCCTCTATTGAGACCCTGTGAAGGCGGTCCTCTCCCTAAATCAAGTTTTTCTATTTAGTTACACATGAAGCAAGTTTTACTCCACGTTGTCTCAGATTTCTTTCTAGTAGTATTCGTTCTCTTTTTCCAAGATTGAGCGGAAAGGGGACTTCCTATCTTGGAGGAATTCTTGGCTTTAGCTCTGGAGTTTTCAATAATAGTGTTTGCTCTATTCCAATGTGGGGTTGAGTCAATTGTTACCTTAGAGCATACTTTTGAATATGCTTCTCTTTCAAAGGGGGCTTCTAGGTTATGATCTTCAATCGACTTCTGGTGCTTAATTCAACGGAGTGCCATGCACGATGTCTTCTAGTCCTTGGTTTCCTTGCCCATTTCTTGAGGCTGTGGATGGTGTGCTTTAGCCCACAATGCAGTTAGTATCTTGTTGGATGTTTTCTTTAGCCATTTTGGTGGTTGCTTTGTCTTTTGGATTTGTGGCGTGACAGTTATTCTTCCCAGTGCATCCAAGCAGTAGTTCCTATTCCTTGTCTTCCAGATTGATCCTCGGAGATTGTACCCTTTAGGATATACCTACTTTCCTTAACCTTAGACTGAGATGTTATTTCGTACAGGTGGATAGTGGTCCTTCTTGGACTAGGAACCAATTACAATTATCCATGGCATTCTTTGCAGCTCGAGAGATATTCTTCTTGGTTCTCCCAGATTTGTTCCAGGCTCCATAGGCATATTTTCTTTCAGATTCACCTACGTTTGGATGATCCACTTACGCAAGTAGAGACTATTGGAGACTTATGAACTTTATCCATGGTTTTGGTGTTCTCCTTACAGAGGGGGATATGGAGCTAGCTTGGGAGTTAGTTTTTGCAGACTACTTCGTTTCAGTACCAATGGTTCCATGTGCAACACACATGATGGACAGTCTAGTTGGTGGCTTTCTATAGCACCTTGTTCTTCCCTTGAAGAGCTTGGGGGCAGGGTCTCTTGATCTTGTTGTGTTAGCTTCAGTATCAGTATTGTTGTGTGTTCCTTTCTGCTAGATGTTTGTTCTCGTTTCTCTTTGAGAGTGAGGCGTCACAAATTGCTGACATGTCAAGCCCTGAAGAATAGAGCCAATTTGTGATGCCAGCCGAGGGGCCTAAACCCTAAGAAGAACAAGCAACAAAATAAGAAGTCCTACCAACTTATGGGACCATGTCTTATGGGGTCCCAAATGACATAAAGAATTAGAATAAAGCAAGACCTGTAGGTGATGACGTATCAGTATTGTTGTGTGTTCCTTTCTACTAGATGTTTGTTCTCGTTTCTCTTTGAGAGTGAGGCGTCACAAATTGCTGACATGTCAAGCCCTGAAGAATAGAGCCAATTTGTGATGCCGGCCGAGGGGCCTAAACCCTAAGAAGAACAAGCAACAAAATAAGAAGTCCTACCAACTTATGGGACCATGTCTTATGGGGTCCCAAATGACATAAAGAATTAGAATAAAGCAAGACCTGTAGGTGATGACGTGACAGTCTCCAAAAATCACATTGATAGTGCTGACGTGGCAGGTCGTACAAATTTTCACGTTTTGGTCGTTGAAAATTGTACGGAATTCTATGATTTATGATGGTAGCTTTTGGCATTGCTTTTGGACCAGAAGCTTTTGAGTTTGAAGGCTTTTCATGTAAAGTGCTTTTCATAGGCCAAGGTCCTTTAAATATGTGCTAAGGGCTCATTCTCTGGCATGATTCCTGGAGAAGGTGCAGAGTTTGGAGTACCGACTTGTACTACTGTGTTGATGCAATATAAAGAAATACCAAAAGGTGCTCCAAGGTTTGGGACCAATACTCTTTGGGGTGGAATTATGCCACTCCGTGTCATGAGTTGTGTCTCTCTTCTGTCTCAATTCAGTTGTGTTATTGAAGTGATTAACTCTGTTCAATCTATATAGTGATTCAAGGGGGTCGCCCACCCTACAACTTGTCACACATAGCTCACCCCTCAGGAGTGGTGTAGTGCTAGACAATGGTTTCGGGAGATCGTCTGCGGTCCGCTACTTCTGCATCTGTGAGGCTCGCCCTATTCCACCAGTAGAGACTATTCGTTACTTTGGATGGAGCTGATGCATACACTCAGGGTGAGTTTGAGAGAGTTCAGGGCACTCTGATCGCATGTGAGAGCACCAAAAGGATTTCTTAAGCCTTTCTTCACCATGGCATGGTCCAAGGTGTGCCTAGATGGCCTTACCGACCACCAATGTGGTTATTTCCTCTTCCCATCTCGTGATCTAGCCCTCATTGTACATACGTTTTTCCTCACTGGGAGAGTCTCCTCATGTTTATGATGTAGCCCTCTATATTAGAGGTGGTTTATAGCCCTATGGGCAATTTTATTAAGCAATGAAAAGATCTTTTTTCTCGAAAGAAAAAAATAGATTAACCTGAATCTCATGGAACTCGAGACTCAAAGAGCTAAGAATAGGCAGACCTGAAAGGACGTCATTTATGGATCATGTTGTGAGTACGCGAATGCGGTGCATGTGCAGAGAGTGAGAAGGGGGGAGAGAGAAAGAGAGAGAGAGAGTACACAGGATGTGAGTGGAACTCCCAAATCTCACTGTATGAGCACAATGTGAGAATGAGTGAGAGATCCTTATTCTTTGTATGTATAAAGAATGAGGAGATAAATGTGGGCGGCCGGACACTGGCCGACAAACACGGGCAAAGCATGGTGCCTCGCAGTTCTTGCTCACGATTGCAATTGACATGTTGGAACTGCGGCCATGAGGGCATATTAGGTGTCGTTGCTTCAGGCTTATGAGGCAGCGGAAGAGACAAATGCATGGTGCTACTATGAGGACAAATGCTAGAGAGTATGCATGTGACATGCATGTCACTTTTGAGTCTAGCTTGCCTTCAGACTACTTTGTGTCTTGGGATAGCACATTGTCTATGCGTTTTATACTAGATGAGCATGTATTTTTCCACGTGATGCCACGTCGTATTTTTTTTTTCTCTTTCTCTAGTGGGAGACTTAGTTGTGTGCAGATTGCTGATGATTCATCATATAACATAAAGGGTGTTGGAGATGTATGCATGTCTTTACCTAGTGGTGCATTGCTTACGCTATAAGATGTACGTTATGTACCAGAACTCATCCAGAGTCTCATTTCAGTGCGTCAATTGCAAAGTAGTGGACATTATGAATTGCTTTGAGAGCGGTCATTTCAGATGTATAGGGGATCACTGATGATAGCCAGAGGTGCCAGGAGTGATCTGGTAAACCCTTTGCATATTTATGACACACGAGGTGGAGTAGTCTCTGTGTATTTGCAGCCATGTTTGGAGCAAATGATGAGGCGTCTCTTTTGCTGATGTGTTGCATGGAGAGCAAGTTGTGCATCTATCTTGTGGTGACGTTCACATAGGCAGTGGTATCTCTGGGGATGCACAACTTTGTCAGTCATGCAACGACTGACACTGGCATTGTGCATTGTGGAGCCATGTAGGTTGTGTGCAGAGAATGAGAAGGGGGAGAGAGAGAGTACACAAAATGTGGGTGGAGCTCCCAAATCTCACTGCATGAGCACAGTGTGAGAATGAGTGAGAGGTCCTTATTCGTTGTATGTATAAAGAATAAGGAGATAAATGTGGGCGGCCGACCGACACGGGCAAAGAACGGTGAGGCACACCACCTTTACCTAAAATTATCTCATTAAAGACTGTGTGCCGACGATCATACGCATTAAACACAGTAGTGTGAAGGACACCGTCGTCTTCAAACGTATCATACGCATCATAGAACAATGCATCGATCTCTGGCTCAACTGATGTCACCTCAACTGATGTGACTAACAAAGTTGTGCATCCCCAAAGATACCACTATCTACGTGAACATCACCACAAGACAAATGCACAACCTGCTTTCCATGCAGCACATCCGCAAAAGAGACATGTCTCGTCTCTCGCTCCAAACATGGCTACAAATACACCGAGACTACACCGCCTTGTGTGTCATTAATATGCAGAGGGTATACCAAACCACTCGTAGCACCTCTGGCTATCACCAGTGATCCCCCTATGCATTTAAAATGACCGCTCTCAAAGCAATCCACAATGTCCACTACTTTACACTTGACGCATTAAACTGAGACTCTGGGCTGAGTCCTGATACCTAACGTATATCTCGTAGCGTAACCAATGCACCGCTAGGTAAAGACATGCATACATCTCCAACACCCTCTATGTCATATATTGAACCATCAGCAAACTTTACACAACCGAGTCTCCCACTAGACAAAGAGAAAAACAAATCACGACGTGGCGCCACATGAAAAACTACATGCTCATCTAGTAGAAAACGCGTAGAGGATATGATATCCCAAGACACAAAGTATTATGAAGGCAATCTAGACTGAAAAGTGACATGCCCGTCCATGCATACTCTCTAGCATCTGTCCTCATAGTAGCACCATGCATTTGCCTCTTCCCCCGCCTCATACGCCTGAAGCAACTGTGCCTAATATGCACATCGTGGCCGCATTGCCAACATGTCGGTCGCGGTCGTGAGCGAGAACCGTCTCTAACCTGAAGCGTCTCCATATCCATGCCAAAACTATGGCAAACAATGCTCAAGATCAAAAGACTCTCCCACTCAGAGTAAACCACTGTCTCAAAAGGCAAAAAAGGTGAGCAAATGGTCAAGATCACTAGCCTCTGCAATAGGCATACATATCTGGCAAAATTCTGGCAGAGTCTCCTCTGTAACTGGAACAAAAAACTCAACAGTAAATTGCAATGGAGACAACAACAAATGCCCAAATGGCCAATCCGAGAATGTACTCGTCTGGAATCACCTCACGAAACCGCTCTAGCCGGAGTATCACTCAACGGTGCCACAAATGACATACATATGTGAGTGAAAAACTTCTGCCAAATTGTGTCAATAAATGAACAGTGTGACAAAAAAATGTAGCATACACAACTCCTCACTCTTGCAAGAGTGGATACAAGATCACCAAACTGTGTCCAAACTGACAAAACCTGTCAAAAGTGAGAGTAAGCACTCGATCACTGTCAAAGTAGGAATATATCGACCATTGTACAAGATGGCATAACACTGCAAATTTTTTTGGAGAGAAGACGTGGAACAACGAACAAAATTTCCTTTGCAAAATGAGTCAAAACTCAACGCAAATTGCAAGCCAAAAAACTGCAGATAATTGCCAAAGTGGGAGTCAACTCGATCACTAAACCATCAGAGAGTAAACTCCGAATACGCATAAACCATGGCGAGAAATCTTGGAAAAAAAACTGGTAGAGTTTCCCCTAAAAACTGAGCAAATCAAAAAATCTCACCAAATATGTATGACAAAAGACATTGTCTCAGTAGAAAATCCACAAATGGTCTACATGCAATGTCAAAAGTCTGTCAAACTGGCTCATTCCTGATCGAGTAGCTCTATGGACGTGTACTTATCCAAAAAACACTCCAAATCTATAAACTTGCTACCTGCGAGCTATGTCCAGCTCAAACTGTATCCGCATAATGTATACATAACATGAAACTGCACAAAATCGTTCAAAAAAAGTCTCTGAAATGTCCCACAGAGTTCAACAATGTGCATGAAATCGCATCCGGATGTGTAACAATCCGAAAGTCATATCCCAAGTATCACTTGCATACGCAAAAAAAAGGTGAATTCTCTCTCAAATATCACCACAGTGTGCCATACATGGCCAAAGATGCAAACCACATCACTCTCTACACTGTAGGGAGATTGTTGTGACAGGCTGTTGCAGAGAATTCAACGCTCAAAATTTCAAAATTCTGACATGACCAGTGTGCTTGAAATGTGCCAAAATCTCAGGGTAGACTCGTGGATCGCATGTATCCGAGTTCGGGTATAATAGATATGCCAAAAAAACCTCCGTTTTCGGCCCAAAAATGCAACATAAACTTGCTGGTGTTGCACCTGCAGTAATTTAGAGTAGAACTTCAAAAAATGAAAATCACCATCACCTCCGGAATGTGTCAAAACCCCAACCTAGACTTCTAGATCATATCCATCCGACTTCGTGTGATGGCGGAGATATGCAAAAAACATTGTTTCGAGAGCCAAAAACAACAAAAATGAGCTGCAATACTTCTTGTTCCTGCTCTTTTTCTACAAAATTCAACAATGATTTTCTACACAAGCTCAATATGCATGCCTAAGCTGAGATCTAACACTGTCGAGCCGTATCCACCTCTGCCGAGCTCAAGCCGCCATAGTCGAGCTATATCGCTTTTGTCTCGCCGGGAAGCTGTCACACTCCAAATTTGTGATACTAATTGTGAGTGCGTGAATGCAATACATGTGTAGAGAGTGAGAAGGGTGGAGAGAGAGAGTACACAGGATGTGGGTGGAGCTCCAAAATCTCACTGTATGAGCATAATGTGAGCCCCTTATTCTTTGTATGTATAAAGAATAAGGAGATAAATGTGGGCGGCCAGACACTGACCGACAGACACGGGCAAAGCACGGTGAGGCACAACGCCTTTATCTAACACATGTTTGTCAAAGAAGCCGTCGTGGTTCAAAAAGAACCTAGCTACTCAAGAAAACTCCTTGAGATCAAACCAAATGTCCACTCCCTCTCTGCATCTACCAAGATCAAACCTATAGAAACAATCCAATACAATATGCCAAACTGCATATAAACTTGGAAGAGCACATATACTCCCATTGTTGTAACTTTCTTTTGTCAAATCTTCACCAAAACTTTTGTTTATACTTGTGTTGAACAGAACATACCCAGAATTAAACTATGCAGTCAATACCTAATCCACAATGTGATACTAATACTCAAAGGAAGAGTAAAGGAATCGGCTCGGGGAACAAGCCTGTCAAGAACACTGGGGATGATCTGTAACATGCCAAAAAACTGGGCCAAAAACCACAAGGGAAGAATCTGCTATACCTGCCGCCAGTCGTGGCCAGATCTCCACTAGAAGGGCTGCCCCCAAGGTTGGATCTCTCCAAAGGGATGTATGAAAGAAGCATCCAAATGTTGCTAAATGTGGAAGTAGGAACCAGATATCCCCACCAATTGTTGACAATACGTGCAAATCTGTCATACAAAGGATCTTAATAAATCTACTATCAAATCTCAAGAAAAAGGTTGCAAACATGTCCAACAACTAGTACTGAGAAGCTCACTAGAGATCCTAAACATGTTCCACAAATGGTACCGACAAGATCACAAATGTCTATCATGCCAAACTGGAAGAGAAATGGCCGAGTGGACAAGAGAAACGGAACCTGAAGAACTTTTGAGCACAGACTACTGTGGGACCTAACCCTAAAAATCCCGAAGCTTGAACTCTAGAGATGATTTTTGTAAAATGCACTGACATGCTGATGTAACATGTCATGCAAATGCTAACGTGATAATTGTTAGACGACTTTTTTGTGATTTGTGCAGCATAAGGATAAGCCTCAAGGAGGAAAGCATGACAAGGACTGGTATGATACATTAATTAACTTACCATTGTAGTTGTCTTTAGATTAGATGTTATCTATTGTGCCAACATTTAAAGAGAGTTTGTTGCACATACTGGTGAGCAAAGAGGATGATATTCGATGAACCAAGTAGATGAAACATCAATTCATAAAATTGATCCAATTGATGTGGACTTTGTAGGACTTATCATTAAAGTATCTTTTTCGAACACTCTATTTGTTGATGCATTGATTGATGGTGGCTCTTGTATCAACATATTAGCTAAGTCAGTTTATTAGAAGATGCAATTAAGAAAATTAGATCCAGCACCTTTTCAATTGAAGATGGCCGATCAAAGAACTTGATGCTTTTGGGGCTCTACTTTTGGGCATCCCTTGTGAGTTTAAAAGGACACTTGGGGCCTCACTTTGCAGAGCATCTAGACACAAAGTCCGAGAGTAGAGGACCCTTGGGAGTTGTACTTTGTTGTGAGCAATAATAAAGAAATACCGAAAGGGGTACCAATCTTTGGAGCCAATGCTTCTAGGAGCGGAACTTCGCCATGCCGTATGAAGTTTTTGTTCGTGTGTTGCTATTGATTCTGGCTTGGAGTGTCCAAGCCTATAACAATGACCAAATCTGTAGGGCCACACTATCATCAGGGAAGGAGAGAACATGGAGATAGGAGATGTTCACACTCCGAAAAAAACCTCCTCGAGTTGTTTTTATTGTTGGCGAAGGGTCTAAACCTCATCTAAGAAATTTGGATGATCAAACAAGGAGTGGTTTTGAAGATAAAAATACCCCCCTCTGCATGTCAAAGCCAACTCTAACACATGCACCTAAATTGTTGCATACCGGATAAAGAAGAGTCACCTGAAGCTGGAACTTTAGCTTCCATCCTTAGATGGACAATGAACAATCAAAGAGCATCCTCTGCTTTAAGAAGGAAAGAGTGCCCCCTCTTTCATCCACAATCCACATTCTGGTACAAAAGTGTGTCTGAATCATCAACCTGCTACTACTGGCTCCGTCGACATTCGAAGAGAAACATGCTTTGCAAAAGGCACAACAAATCTGCCAACCCCATCTCCTCGAAGAAAACGCAGCCATAGAAACTTGCTGCAAAAGTGATGAAGAAGATCCTACTACTGTCCAAACACTTTCTCTCTGGAAAAGAAGTTGTAAATGAATAGCTCCCTCTTTGGATCCAACAACCACATTCTTGCCCCCCTTGCAATCCAGCACTCCTCATTATCTTGAAACCTCCATCGGGTTCCCCTTGGTAAAGAGTGGTCTGGTAAACAAGGGTAATGAAGGGGAAGTCGTAGACGCGAATCCATAGCCTCCACATACCCAAATATGTCCAAATTGGAGAAAAACCAAGAAAAAACAACAACTTCTTCTCTCAATCAAGTCCAAAACGGCATCAGATCTCCCAAATCCGAGTATCCAAGTTGGTCGTATCATCTAGGGCTTTGATACAATGTCAAAGGTGGCAATGGAGACAAGAACTGGCTTGTGATTTGGTGGACATCTCGACTCCGATCTAGAACCCCTGGGGAACCCGTGCAATACCACATACATGAACAAGGCACACCTGTGGAGAAGAGAGATCAATGAGGTAGAAAGAGACATGACGTGTGTGAGAGAGAGAGAGAGAGAGAGAGAGAGAGAGAGAGAGAGAGAGAGATCTGGGAAAGGCTCTCCATGCTAATATCTCATACAAGTGACCAAGGGTCGTTCGGCATAGCACTGACATGCCGAGTGGATAGACCCAAGGTACACACAACTGCGACTTCTACTGACACTACCAACTGCTCATGCACATGAGACCACTAAAACGGTACGGTCTCCACATGGGTACGACCTCCAACATGCTTTCAGAACATAGATCTGATGCACCTTCTCCTCGCTAGATCTAGATCTGAATGTGGATCGCGGTCGGAGACCCATAGGGCTCAGGGGAAAAATGTGGCAAGGCTGGGGAAAAATACTCCCAGCCTGCGAGAGCACAAATGGCCATGGTACCAAGACAAATCCCAAGACTAAACATGGTTAAACACAACTCGACATGAGAAACCTACCTCACATTGGCCGTCCACAGCCACAAAATAGCCCTCACTCCCTAACACCTGTCCTTGGGAGAAATTGGGACCGATTGGATGAATTCAGAGAGATGCTGGAGCTCTAACATCTCCCACACGGTCATGAGATGCTCCATCATTGGCAACCTCTTCTTGTACTTCTTCATCATTAACGAAGTTTATATCATATCCTTCACCCCTCTCCATGGTCGAGGAAAACTTGAAAAGCCTACGATGGTTTGGGATGAAGAGGGTTCTTCAAATGAGCCACAAGCAACATCCAATCAGCCCCAAGAGGGTGAAAAATGGTAGAAACCAGAGTACGCTCCTCTTTGTCGCTAAAAATCAGCACCACAATCTCGCACAAATCACCGACCTGACTCAAGCACTTCTTGGCTCTAATACCATGTCAAAGATGGAACGCAAAAGGTGAATCAAATTGCGATCAAGTGTAAAACTCTAAACAAACCTCCTCTCGAGCACGGGAAGCCTTCGGATCTCCAATATTTCATGATGGAACTCCACCGTACAAGCCTCTAACCAAGGGCAGCCACCAACTTGTAGAGCAATACCTACAAACGCGTTTGGACACAAGTTGGAGAGAGATCACTAGATCGCTGGGGAAGAGAGAAAAGAATGCCAAACCTACTAATTCTAGAGAAGGTGCTAGAGAGAGATGATGAGAGATAATGCTAGAGAGAGTGTTGTCCCTGAAACGTTGACAATCACGTGCTATGCATTGGAATATATAATACAAGGAGGCTTTGGTTGGGCGGGGGGGGGGGGGGGGGGGGGGGGATTCCCTATTATATAGGGGACCCATATCTGTTTTGCTTGGCCCACAATAAAAACCTCGTCCTCTAGAAAAGAGGAGGAGCCCTGGAAAAAATGCCACATCAAGTAAAAGTGCTAATAAACTTGTCCGGAGACCAAAATCTGGTGTTCGGCCTGACAAACTCAGAAAAACTGCAGGGAAACCCTTGGAATAGGGGCCTTGCCTCATGCCAGCCTATTGGGTGGGCAAATACATGGCTCCAGCCTCCTACCGATTGAAAAGGTAGGTGTATCTCAAATACAGACGGGACACGTCCACAAAATAGCCCTCGCTCCATAACTTGTGACACTAGAGCCACCACCAGACAGAAATGAGATTGTCATCTACAAATAAGGCCCTTGCCTCCTTTTTAAGGTGATTGGCAAGTTACACCGGCTAGGTCCACACTGCTCCCGTCCCACCGGACGGTGTCTTATACTAAGGTAACCTTTCTTGTGATAGCAAGTCGAGACATAATATACCCAGTAGGAAACCCTCTGTTGGGTTGATCTTCGAGGCTCAAGGTGCTGACCTTGGTGGCCTGATTGCCACTGACCTCTTGCCAACCGTGCTCATCTTGTGCAGCCAAGGTTGATGATTGAGGGTCTGTTAAAGCTATTGCTGCCTGTGGTGGCGGGCTCTGAGGCTTATAAGTTTGAGGTTGCTAACCTGGACAGGGACTTTGATGAGGGCAAGACTTTAGGTATCTCATTTGAGAGTAGATCAAGTATTGATTAGGCATCCGAGAGTACTGAACCAGCTGCCTGATTCATTGGCCACCTTAGTGGCTATAGATGCAGAAGTCCTTAGGAACTCAACATGGCCCAATGAGATCCCCATCCTAGGAAGGAAGCAAGGAGAGGTACTTGCGGCGTAGATCCGGGAGGCTTACCAAAAGTGAGAAGTTTCTCGTTGCAGGGTCAAAGCCATGGCATCAACGTGGAAAGTATGCCTGTTCAATGCTCAAAGCCACGGGGCACATTATTTGGTCTCTGAAACAGTATACGCGACCAAGAATCTGCATGTTGATGATCTTGCCCACCACTGCGAGTAGGTGAATGTGTACCAAATCCGGAACTTCACCTATGCTCGGATGCATATCAATCAGCTTGCAAATGACTCAGTGTTTGGAGACAATGGACCTCCAGGTGCACTCTCTCCTATATTGGTGACGGCGAATCGAATGGTAGCCTCTGCAAGGGGCCCGGCGGGGGCGCGTGTGTACTGTGTTAAAGGCTGAGGGGGTGGACTAGGGATGGAGGAGAGGATGGGTCTTCTAGGGTGCTCTAAATGTGAATATGCCAAATCACAAAAGATGAAGCTGATTCAAGAAAGCTTTTTTTTTTTTTTTTTTTTTGACAAATGCAGTATTCCAAATGAAGGGACCTGTGTGTGCATCCTCAATGCACAGTGTGGCCTAGAAAATGTATTTTCTTGGACAATGTCTTTTTTCTTTTGGAACACCAGAAGGCCCATAGCTTATCCTTTCCAAAATTAGCCATGTTACATGGTTGGGCAAGGACCGCGTACCATCGGGCAGGAGGATGCACACGAGTGTCGAGTGTCCAAGGGCAAGAGCTCTAGCAACGTGAACACTAGGCGAGCACAAGCTGTCCCTCAAGAAATGACCCAATGGGAGATTTGAACCCACAACCCGTAGGTCGAGAGGCCAAAGCCTTACCATTAGACCAACTAATCTTTGGGGACGACAATATATGTCTGTTCATGCACATTTTGAGAAAAGGGAGGGAAGCTTATGCACAACAACATCAAAAGCATGTCAACTGCCCAATGTATAAAATGCTGCATCCTGTTGTCCTGATGTTACCTTCATGATCAAGAACTGACAAAACAAGTATGCCACTTAACTCCATCTCCATCATTTACAGCTTGCTTGTAACTGAAACTCATTCAACTGCAAATGAAATGCATTCAACTACATGATTAACAAGTAAAGCTTGACAAAGAACGATCACCTTTCACTAAATCCCGCGCTCATAATATTTTGCTCCAGTATTTTCGAGGCCACAAACTATCACAAGAAGATATCGACATTTTCTCATGTAGGAAAATGGAGTCTTTTTCAGTGTTTTTCATACAATGGATAACATCAAGAGCTTTTGCTCGGGAGGCACCCCATACCTAGCTAGGTACAATTGGGGGCAGGGGACCGCCGGCCCCACCCTGCCCCCAATCGTACCTAGCTAGGTATGCGGTGCCTCCCTCTCAGAAGCTCATGATGTTGAGGTAAGTCGGAATGTGAGAATTATTATGAGAATCTGTCCAAAACTTCTTGTGTATATTGTGTCTGCAGAATCAATGCATATATGTCCACGTGGAAAACCGTAAAAGACCCAAGCAAGGCAAATGCAGGGCACTTGAAAAGAGGATAGTGGTGGACCTTGCATAATGCCCAAAACTGCAAATATGAGTGGACCTGAAGCATCTGCTGCATATGCTGATAGGCTGATGAAATCCTTGGACATGCCCCCAGAGTAGTGGATCCAGATGGTTTGATACAGAGAGGAGTGCACCGTGAATACAAGGTCGGCAAGTGCTGTGTCATCTGAGGAGAATGTACACTCCATAAAGAATAAAATGCTGGACTATATTGCGATGGGAATGGGGAGAAGCTTAACCCCTCGCTAGTCATCACCAAACTTGCATTTGTGTAACTACATTCGGACCAAAAGCCTGCTGCCAAACAGCTATGGAAGAAAATGTAGCTAGAATTTTTTGGTGTAGAAGATGTACTACTCTGTGTGCAAGCATGGTGAAGGCCAGAAATCATTCAAACATCCATTTTTTTGCAAGGAAAGGAGGTTGCTTGCATTGAAATACCTGAAGCACATTCTCAATATGCAACCATCACATTTCCATTTTCATATGTCGTTGTCTGGCATATGAAGTGTTTGGCAATGCCAAGCAAGCCATGGATGCATAGAATGCAGGCATATTCTGAAGCAACGAAGACATGGTGCGAGTAGACTACAAACAAGGCAAACAAATGGAGTGAATGACTGGACTTCTATGCAAAGTAACAAAATTGATTCTTGAATCTTATCGATACAAATTACTCGAGGCTTTCAGACAATGTTCTTATGCAAATTCAGATTGCACTGTGAAACACTATGACATGAATACAGCTAAAAGCAATTAACATTTCTTAAACATGTCTGCAAATAATCTTATCAATAAAACATTAAGATCCCAACAAAAGAAAAAAGTTGTTAGCATCTTGGAATTACATTTAGCAAAACCCCTCTACATGAGTAACAAATCTTTCATTCAAGACTACTGTTGAACACTATTGAATATTGTTGAGACCCATATCTCGACGACAATCCATAAAAAAATGACGACGTAAATGCATATCATGCTAGCAAAGAAATTGTTTGAAGGCGACAAAGCCTTATTACCTATCGGTCTATAGGAGCCATTTGAAGGCAACATAAGAAATGCACATAATAGTCTGTAAAAATCTTACCGATTCTTTGGCATGCAAAGAATACGAGCTAGAAATTCCAGACTCAGAGCTCGCAGGCCCCGGTGCTTGTATCGGTAAGAGTCCTGACGCCGGAGAGGGGGCCACCAAAGGGGTTATAAGAGCCGAAGATGGAGCGAGAGCAAGCATTGGAGCAGAGGCTGGTGCAGGTGCAGGCGCTTCTGTTTCTGGAGACGTTAAAATTTGAGAGATTCCTTGACAGGACACAAAAGTAGCGACGCTTTGCGGACATATGTCTTTGTCTACAATTTGTGCATTGTTGAGCATGTAGTTGTCAGCCGAGTTATTCGTCACCTCCACCCTTGCTGGACTGGAATCCAAGAGCAAGAACGTCGGAAGGAAGGTGTTAACCGGTAATAGTTGAAGATCCTCGAAGCTGAAGTTGCTCTTGATCATGTGAAATTGCGCGATTCGAACGAGTTGTGACTCTTGTATCCGTTGGGCGGCAATCGCTTCATCTGTAGGGATCAACAGGGTCATGGGAGGAGCAAAAAATCCTTTCAGATAAGGAACAAGGAGAGCTCCGGTGTTGTATCGGCCCTTATCCTTGAGCGCAGAGATGAGTGTGGAAACGACCTGATTTGGGATAATCAGTTGAGCTTGCGTAACATCGATACAGCATAGCATAGAGATGATTAGGAAGGCTGGTAGCCTCATAGTAGATATGATCATTTGAACCTGCATTGTCAACAACCGTAAATGATAATTAGCACGCAAATTAGTGAAAACGATAGAGAACTAACACCCAAATTAGTGAAAATCCACCTAGAAATCATAAAACTAATGGAAATCAGTAAAAAAAAGCACAAAGATTAGTGAAAATCGTTAACCCAAAAAGGCTCTTAACAAAACAAAATTAGCATCCAAGTTAGTGGCATTCATCCAAATAGCACCTCAATGTTCTAGCTACGACAAAATGTTCGGCGTATAACTCGTGCAAACATAGAAACAGAGCTGTCTCGAACGCTAGAAGCTCATGCGTGCAACACATTAATCTTGACGGATTAATTAGCAAGGGATTAATTAATCTCGACAGATTGGATAATAAGAACAACAAAGGTCAGAAAAGCAGTGTGTGTGCGCGCGCGCGAGAGAGAGAGAGAGAGAGAGAGAGAGAGAGTACCTGTGGGTCGGTCTCCAGCAACAAGCTAGGAAGCTCTATTTGGAGGCATTTAATACTTCACTCATGCAGCGCATGCAGAATTCAATTTAGAAAGACGGCTGATCACAGTAGCTATTGGCTGCGCCACAAGGCCATAGAGTCAAGTGGTCTTAAGGACGTGGTCACGCGTCCATTAGTTATCACTAAGATGTTACCGATGCAACTATGCTGATCTGCGGGTGCACTTAATTTTGCATAGGGTTAAAGGACCATTGCTCACATGCCATGTGACGTGTGTGTGTGTGTGTGTGTGTGTGTGTGTGTGTGTGTGTGAGAGAGAGAGAGAGAGAGAGAGAGAGAGAGAGAGAGAGAGAGAGAGAATAGAAGTCTCAGAGTTGGAACTTAATTAGAGAATCAATCTAGATGTTATATAACAAGTGTGGGCATGCCAAAGGTGAATCATGGATTCATGGCACAGTGGCGGCCTGTCACCCACGTCCTTTACTTCTCTACAACTTATATCCCACATAGCGCAAATTTGCATAAGCAGAGGTATAAAAAGCAAGTTCTGCATCGCCTCTACATCCAAATATAGACCGCTTAATTCAACACCACATACATATAGATAGTTTTCACACAATGCATGGTTATCAATTACTTTTTGAAATGATTGTGCCTCATGCATGGTCACACATGCACTAGGTGTTATTTGACTTCGCAACTATGCAAGGCATTTTGTAACTACACCATGACTCTATGTTGCAAAGACCCCAAAGCCATGGACTGCGTGGTGTTTGAAAGGATACACATAGTGTTCTCAAATTGGGATGAACGATGAAATGATGTGTCTTATGCACGAGAATATAATGAGAGTTGTGCTAGTTTTTCTGTCTTCAACATCTCTCGCTCTCTCTTTCTCTCTCTCTCTCTCTCTCTCTCACACACACACACACACACACACACACATGCCTCAAAGGGTGGGCACTAGATTTATGTAGGAACCTCCCCATAATTTAAAACTCTTATCATTAAGGATTTTTGGCAAAATCTCTAAGGATACAAACCAACATGGACAACTATTATGCAAGAGGGGTTAAATCAAAGTATTGCCCTAGACTAATC
Organism: Adiantum capillus-veneris; assembly: GCF_014529385.1. NCBI lineage: Eukaryota > Viridiplantae > Streptophyta > Polypodiopsida > Polypodiales > Pteridaceae > Adiantum > Adiantum capillus-veneris. The sequence goes on from NC_140950.1 coordinate 60,677,507, forward strand.
CACCATCCCACTATCTGGACTTAACCTTGCATGGCGGGTGCAAGAAGAAAAAACTTCATGTAGGTCCACCACCTCTGCCACCCCTCCCACTACTCCCACTCCTTCACTACCACATTCTACAATTCTAACTGCCAATATTCTCATGCAGTGAGCACCTTCAGCTATATATGAAGGTAAAGGTCTTTGATCTAGAGACTCTTAGCTTGCAAGACTTCCTCATCATTGGGCCTTACAACTCCAACCAGTTTTACATGGATCTTCCTAAAGAAAAACATGAGTACTTTTATTTGTGTTTAGCATATAGTGGACATCGATAACAAGTGCCCCACTTACACAACACCTGCAGTTTATGAGTGAAGTACTATCTTGTTTGTTTTCTTATAATAGTGGATGCAAGTATCATTTGTGGAGCTTTCTATATTCTACACACAAATTCTTCTAGAATGCACTCTATTGTAACTACCAACCTAATGGAAGTATTTTTTCTCATAATGGATGCAGGTATCATTTGTGGAGCTTTCTATATTCTATACACAAACTCTTCTAAAAAGCATTCTATTATAACTACCAACCTAATAGAAGTATTTTTTTTAAAAGAATCTTTGTGATGTACTTGTGTTAAATTGATGTCATTGGTTCCCTTCATTGAAAGCTATACCTACACTATACGAGGAGTAGTCTATAACTGCTAGCATTGCCACGAAAAAACAAAGGAAAATGGAGAGAGAAAAAATTGTGTGTGCGGCAATAACTGCGGCTCATAATGCGATAGTGGTTTGGAAGCAATAATCACGGTTATATCTGCGGTAATATACCCGTTGCTATTACCGTATCTATTGCCGTTGATATATCTGCGGTAATATACCCGTTGCTATTACCGTATCTATTGCCGTTGATATTACACTATGACATTCGGAGCACATTACCGCTCAGATAGACGCACAAAAACAAAGGAAAAGTTGAAGGCAAAAAATCTCGGGAGCGGTAATGCTGGAGTCAATAAGCGCGGTAATGGTCCTTCAACAATCGTCGCGGTAATACCCCCGGCTAAATTTCCGCAATTATATCCGCAGACTTTACCGCAATTATTACCGCGACGATTATCGCACCCGGAGTATTTAAAAAAGAAAGCAGATGACCATTTGGATGGTAGGACCCATCCAAATGGTCATTTGCCTTTTTTTCCCTATACATTTAATAAATAAAAAACAACAATTTCATTGCACCAAAACTTTGGACCAAAATCAAATGTTTAATTATATTGGAGAAACTGTTCAAAAACAACAATTTCATTGCACCAACCAAATTCAAATGTTTAATTATATTGGAGAAACTGTTCATTACAAAATTGCCCAAATAGGCGATGCATGGCGGCTATACAACTGTGGCCAAAAGAACACTTGGGCCAAAATCAAGTGTTTAATTATATTGGATATTACAAAATTGCCCAAATAGGCGATACATGGGGGCTATGCAACTATGGCGAAAAGAAGACACGCGCGCGGGCCCAAAAACACTTGGAGGATTGAGCTACTCGGATCCTAGGACCTCCCGAGGGACTCCTTGACTCTGGAAAAGAAAAAAACAACAAAACCTTTAATTAATACAAATGGATACATAAAGCTACATGCAATGATTTAAAAAAAAAAGTTCACACTTACAGGCTGTAGTGTACGACATGCATTTTCAAATTCTTCGCGATTGATTTTGTTGTTTTTATACAGCCAGCACCATGTCTGATATTCGGAGTGGCTCTCTCTGTATTTCTGGATCTCTCGGCTTGGACGGGTCATAGTAATATTTTGCTGTATATCAATTAAACAATATCACAAACCTAACCTTATTACCACAAATTAAATCAATTCAAATGAAAATCCGCACACTCACAAATTTATCTTTCCATGCTGCTTTTCCGCCCGAGCCGTAATGCATGGGCGTTTGCTGCGCCCTCGCCTCCACCTGCCGAGTGTGCGCCCTAGCACCTGTCGCTCTCTCCTCCTCCAGCTCGCCCTGGGATTTCTCCCACTCCTCGTCATGAACATTTCCATGGCGATAGTTGTGACCCTCAGATTCAAATGTTCGCTTTGCCGCCCTCCGCACACTGGACTTCTTATTTTTCAAGAAATTATTGATGTATTCCTTGAGCCACTGCCTGGAGAACTCTTCCACTTGCGGATTAGGGAACCGCATGAGCAATGTCGTGTGAATGTACGTCACGTCGGTTGGGTCCTGATCTTTGAAAGATTTAAAGCAATCTTGGTATGTCGAGTGGATCAGCTGGTTAAGGTGCCCTCGAAATGTCCTCCCCAAAGAGGAACCTAGATCCACCTCCCCCCCACGATGTATATAATAGTAGTACCCACGAGCGTCCGCGGCAGGCGCATCGCGGTCCTCATCCTCATGTGGAGCTCCAAGGGATGAGCGAGGAGGTCGGGGTGTAAGAGGAGGTGAATCTGTAGCACTGCCCCCTCCACCACCAAAGCAGCACGAGCCACTACCTCGACGAGAGCGCGAGCCACCACTACGGGAAGAGCGTTGGCCACCCGAAGAGCACTGGCCCGAGCCCGAACTGCTGGGTGGTGTAGGCGACGGATAACTCGACGGTGCGGGCGTGGATCGCTGCGAATGCAAGGTGGAGGGAGCTACGGGTGACGGGAAAGTCGAGGGTAAGATGGAGGGAGGCCCAGTGGGAGGCACACTTTGCACGATCGGAGTGCCGGCGCCCGGTGTCGCAAGTGGTGAGAGCCCATAGGCAGCCAACTGTGCTGGTGTGTCCCGCCCTCGAAGACTCTGCTGCGAGGATAACCACTCTGCCTGGGCGCGGTATGTCCTCTTGAGGTCGGGGTTGTGTACTGCATCTCGGAACCATCGAAAGCCGAAGGTGGATTGTGACTGGTGGGAGGAAGACTGCGAGTAGTAAGCATCACAAGCGTCCTTGGAAGAGAGGCCCTCGGCGAGAAAGTCCTCTATGGATCGATAGATAGGCGTGGAAGAGGATTCCATATCCTACAATTTCACAAAAAAAGGGACCCTAATTAACATTGGATTCTAGTCAAAGTGAGATTCTTTATTGCATAGGATTCCTCCGTGCATAAGATTCCTTTTATCTCCTATTTAAGAAATGGTTTATGTGCCTTTTTTTTTCATCCATTTAGATGGAAGTGTGTGTGCTTCTAATTAATCTATTGTGTGTGGCAAAGAAATTAATCTAGTGTGTGTGTGTGTTGGACCTTAATCTACCGTTGGGCTTCTCGGTGACCATTGGGGTCTCAATCAACTTCATCGCACACCCACATGGAGGTATGTTTTGGTATATTGTTAATGTTAATGGAGGTATGTTTTGGTATACTAATGCATGCCCAAGCACACACTAATGCAAGCGTTAGTGTGTGCTTGTAACGCATGCACACACTAATGCTTGCATTAGTGTGTGCTTGTGCACTAATTAGTGTGTGAAAACACACCAATGCATGCACACACACCCTAATGCAAGCACACACTAACGCTTGCATTAGTGTGTGCTTGGGCACAAATTAGTGTGTGTGATTGTGCCTAAAATAGTGTGTGAAAACACACTAATTAGTGCACAAGCACACACTAACGCTTGCATTAGTGTGTGCTTGGGCACAAATTAGTGTGTGGAAACACACTAATGCACGCACACACTAATGCTTGCATTAGTGTGTGATTGTGCACAAATTAGTATGTGAAAACACACTAATGCACAAATTAGTGTGTGTGTGTGTATAATGCATGCATTGTGCACAAAATAGTGTGTGAAAACACACTAATTTGTGCACAATCACACACTAATGCAAGCATTAGTGTGTGTATAATGCATGCACACACTAATGCTTGCATTAGTGTGTGCTTGGACACAAATTAGTGTGTAGAAACTAACTAATGCGTGTGTGTATAAAGCATGCACACACTAATACGGGAATTAGTGTGTAAAAACTAACTAGTGCGACATTAGTGTGTAATTTGTGCACAAAATAAACCCTAAAAACTAACTAGTGCGGCATTAGTGTGTAATTTGTGCACAAAATAGTGTGTAAAAACTAACTAATGCATGCACACACTAATGCTTGCATTAGTGTGTGCTTGTGCATGCATTAGTGTGTTTACACACTAATTCATGCACAAGCACACCCTAACGCAAGCATTAGTGTGTGCTTGTAACGCATGCACACACTAATGCGGGCCTTAGTGTGTGATTGTGCACAAAATAGTGTGTTTTCACACACTATTCTGTGCACAATCACACATTAATGCCCGAATTAGTGTGTGTATAATGCACGCACGCACTAATGCGGGCATTAGTGTGTGTATAATGCATGCACACACTAATGCAAGCATTAGTATGTGATTGTGCATAAAATTGTGTGTGTGTGTGCGTGTGTGTGCATGTGTGTGCATGTTAGTGCATGTGTGTGTATGCATTGTGTGTGTGTGTGTGTGTGTGTGTGTGTGTATAGAAGAACGAGAAGAAAGAGAGAGAGTTTGAGCACTTACATTCGTGACCTCGGTCTCTTGGAAATGGTGGGGATGGAGATGAAGAGAGTAATAGAGGTCGGGGATGGAGATGGAGAGGGAGCTTGGAGATGGAGAGGGAAACAGGCCCGCGCAGAAGAGGAGTTCGATTTTGAAATTTTGGCATTCAATTTCGCGGGGGCATGCAGGTGCCCCCTTTATATAAAAAAATCTTCTTGAAATATTACCGCGAGTATTACCGCGCAGGTTACCGCCAGTATTACCGCAATTATTACCGCGAAAATCTATGACACAACATTAAGGTTACGCCGACTGACTGCATGACCTGTTGTACCCACTACCCTCTATCTTTAATGAGTGTCAGTCATGTCAGTACAAACATTCTTGATTTTTCATATTCTTATTTAGTTTTTTCTTATTTAGTGTGTGGTCGTGTGTGCAGGACGATTGGGATGACGTGGGTCCGCCGGTTGGCACGGAACGAACTCCATGGTTGGTGGAGCGATTACCATGTCCATGTACACAATGTAAGCGTGCAATTGCACGGCTTCGACGTATATGCTTGGCTCATGTGGATGATTATGGACTATGGGACGATCCTAGAAAATGCGCTTGAATGGAAACTAGCGATCCGAGGGTTTTGGCATCCATTGATGTTGCTCCCCATTGGAGTGTGATCGGGGGCGGAGGCGGGAGAAGGACGGAAGAACGATTGCGCCAGGAAGCAGTCATGGGAGGGGGGTCACACCCGCCGTCCGATGTGGGTGGGTCCACACGAGCGCATGCGCATCCTACATCCACCACATATGGGGATCTCCCCACCACCCCGTCCCCATGGAGGTGGAGGAAGATCATTTGCACAATATGGTTGAGGATCTTCTTGCACGTCAGGCGGTGAATGAGTGTGAGCCTGAGTGTGCATGTGAAGAAGCTGCCCAAAAAACCAAAGATTCATTGCTAGAGGCAGCACACACCGCTCTTTACGAGGGATGCTCCTACTCCATATTACGAGCGTCTCTTGAGATCTTGAATATTCAAGCAATGTTTGGATGGAGCAATGCAGGGGTCGATGCACTATTGAGGTACGTTTAAGTGTAATAAGTGTTAGTTGTGAGTTTTTTTCGTGGTTATATGCAATAACGAGTGTTCTTTAATTATGTCATAGGCTATTAGGCAAGATGATGCCTAAAGGCAATCATCTTCCAGAAAATCAAAGGAAGGCACGACAGGTGGTGACAGGTCTTGGGATGGACTATGATCGCATACATGCATGTGTCAATGATTGCGTGTTATTCCGCAATCAACATGCAGGCCTTGATGCTTGCCCCGAGTGTGGAGAATCAAGGTACAAAGAGGGAATGCAAGGAACCACAATACCTCGCAAGGTTCTTCGTCATTTCCCCCTCATTCCCTGCATCAAGCACATGTTCAACACCAAAGGAACAAGCGAGCTTCTTACATGGCATATGACAAATCGCTCCACCGATGGGGTTATGAGAGTGCTAGCTGACTCGCCGACATGGCAACACATTGAGCAGACATGGCCGGAGTTTAGAGAAGAGCCTTGTCACTTGAGGCTTGGTCTGGCTAGTGATGGGGTAAACCCATTTGGGCATCGGTCTACCTCATGGAGTACTTGGCCAGTGGTTGTTGTGAACTACAACATTCCACCATGGGAGTCAACCAAGAAGGGGAACATTTTACTCTCTCTTTTAGTCCCAGGAAAACACAAGGTGAAGAACATGGATGTATATTTAGCACCTTTGATTGAAAAGGTTCAAGAGCTATGGAACGGCATAGATGTTTTTGATGTATCAAGACCACTTCGTGATCGGCGCACAATGATCAAGTGCATTCTCATGTGGACCATGCATGATTACCCCGGGCTTGGAGAGATTTCTGGTAAGCTTTTCCTTTGTGACGCTCTTTAATGTCTTTGCATTGGTCACTTATATACGGTTATGTCTTTTGTTTTTGTAGGACTATCGACATCTGGACATAGGGCATGCCCAACTTGTGGACCCTCACTCGTGACAGAGAGACCCGCTCTACTTGGTAAGGTGATCTACCCCAATAACCATCGATTCTTGCCGCCCACACATCCATCTTATGCTCCACCGTGCAATGGGATGGAGCCACTCCATTGGACCATGGCCGATTGGGCAAGACATTGGAACGAGCATCACAGCACATTGCCTCCTCCCAATGATCCACCTAGGGGTATGTTTAGGTACTCTATTTTCTTATCACTACCCTATTGGGCTTCATTAAAAATCCAACACCTATTGGATCCAATGCATGTGTTCAAAAATGTTGGCCAAGATATATGGGATCACATAGTAGGCAAGAAAGATTCATTGGGGGCTAGAGAGGACATGAGGGCCATAAGGAGGCTCCCTCCTTCGGCCACACCTCGCATGGGGCCTCAGGGGAAGATGGTTCTTCCAAAGGCACCTTGGATTCTATCAAGGGTGGATCAAGAGCGGATGAAACAAGTCATTGCATCCATCCGTACTCCAACAGGTTATATGCGTTCGCTCAAGAATGCCTTCACTAAAACTAAGAAAGGAGGATCCACACAACTGTATGGTCTCAAATCCCATGATTGGCACAAGATTCTTCAGGTAATGTGTGTGTGTGTGTGTGTGTGTGTGTGTGTATGTATGTGGTTTAGGGTTCTGGATACTAAAAAGTCTTTTTGTTTGTGCAATAGTTTGTGCTTCCAATTAGCATTAGTGGATTTGCGGACATGAAGGTAAAGACTGCAATACTCAAGGTGGGAGAAGTTGTCAGGTATAGAACATTTGATCCTCCCTCCTAAACTTTACTTTGAAAACTAACTTTACTATGAAGATTATGAAGGGTTTTTTGGTTATAGGTTTGTGAGTTCCAAAGAAATCGAAGTTTCAGCCATTCCAACAGCTCGACTTCTAGCGATTGAAGCAACTTGTGCTATTGAGGATGCATTACCACGTTCTATCCTTGTTAGCCAAGTTCACCTATTGCTTCATCTTGTTGAGGAGATAACCATTTGTGGTGTGGTTCACTCAAGGTGGATGTTCTTTCTTGAGAGGTTCCTAAAGACCTTGAAAGACTTTGTAAGGCTACGATCACAACCAGAGGTATTCATCGATCTTAAACATTAAACCTTATTAGGATTGGATTGTATTCACAACGCTTTTTATTAGTTACTTTAATCACTAATGGTTTCATGTACATGTGTTCAGGCAAGCATGGCAGAGGGTTGGATTGTCCAAGAGGCTTTTGTGTATGTCTTTCAATATCTTTTCACAATGGACCCATCATTGCCTCGTTTAAAGACGGAGGAAGAGGATCCAAAAAAACATGCAAACATTCCAAGTGGGAAAGGTTCTCTCTTGATTTTGGATAGGGAATTTCAAGCCATAGTCAACAACCATTGTCTACTCAATGCTCCTATCATGGGCAAATGGGTGGATATGTATGTGGAGGTGCGTACAACGAGAGAAAGGGAGAGGGAAGCATGGAAGAGGTCGCATGGCGGTAGGCGAGCACCTCCCTTTCCTAAAGAGCTTGCCAAATACCCTGATCTAATTGGGTGGATACACAATGCCATGACCAAGGCCAAGGCACAAGGAGAACAAATAAGCCCTAAAGAATGGGAGTACGTGCAAGGATGTCTACCAAGGGTAATATACTCAATGTGTTTAGTGTGTGGGTGTGTGTGGGTGTGTGTATGTGTGTCACCTCTCTATCTCTCTCTCTCTCTCTCATCTATCTTGATTGGTTTTTGCAAGACTTCACATTCAACTCTATGTGGTCCGAAGGACGTCATTTTCGAACCCGCAAGATAGATGAGCGTCGAACAACTCATGATAGTGGAGTTATGGGCAACTTTGACACGACAACACAAGAGGTGAGGGACTGTGGAACAATAGAGAGGATAATCAAAGTGGACTTCAGAACATTTCACAAATATCTCTTTGATTGCCGATGGTTTGCGGGTGAGGTTAAGAGACATGAGAATGGACTCTATATGGTAGACTCCGGGCAATTTCATCGCGAGAAGATCGACAACTTGGTGCAACCTAGTAGTTGTGAGCATGTAAAGTCCATGTGCAACTCACTAAAACATTATATGATACATACAAAACTACATTCATGTTGGTGGTTTCTCATGACCTACAGGTGTTTTATGTGCCTTGTATGTACCGAAGACGACTATGGTATGTTATTCCAGTCACACCATGGAGCAGATCTATCTTTGAAGATACGAACATAGAGACTTTGGCAGATCCCACCATACCATCTCAAGAAGACGCCAATGACGATGATGCAATTGAGGTCGAGGAGAACCAACCATTGCCAATAACCAACCATAGTGAGGAGGAGGACGAGGATGGAGAGGATGATGATGATTCAATAGGAGAGGCTATAGAGGATGAATCAATAGATTTATTTGTTGATTTAGCTACCATGGGGTTGGACATGGATGTAAGCACTTGTAGAGATCTCTTGGAGGATGAAAATTAATAAATATCTTTTGGATTTTGAATTCTTTCTCTACTTATGTTGTACAAAAGGGCTATTTGTTTATGAACGCAAAACAATACAATTTTGATCATCGTTCGCTTGCCATTTCCATATGAATGCATAGTTGACATAAGATTTTGAGGTGGAAACAAAATATTTTTGTTTATAGAATCTCATGGAGTACAAATGAGTAGAGTAGGAGAATCATACCAATAGATGAGGCAAGCAAAGAGAAGAGAGGTACTAAAAATCCCAATGAGAATGGGATTTCTTACACTCCGTGCAAAAACGGGGTGACAATACAATTTTGATCATCGTTCGCTTGCCATTTTCATATGAATGCATAGTTGACATAAGATTTTGAAGTGGAAACAAAATATTTATTGATATAGAATCTCATGGAGTACAAATGAGTAGAGTAGGAGAATCATACCAATAGATGAGGCAAGCAAAGAGAAGAGAGGTACTAAAAATCCCAATGAGAATGGGATTTCTTACACTCCATGCAAAAAATTTTCGGGTGCGGTAATCTGGGCGTTTATTTGTGTGGTAATACATGCGGTAATTGTCACGGTAAAGCTGAGGAACGCGTCATCGGGTCTGCACCATACACTCTCTCTCTTTCTTGAAGCTCTCTCTCTCTCTCCTCTTATGCGGTAATGTTGTGCGGTAACAGCACCATTCTCCCATAGTGTTACCGCGATAATTATCGTTTAACGGTCATTCAAAAATAAAGGTGCTCATTTGGGCCACCCAAAATTGAGTGGCCCAAATGAGTACATTTATTTTTTGCCTGCATAACACAATGAAACATCAAGTGTTTTTTGAAAGAGTATAGAAAAAAATCAAAAAATTGAAATTGAATTTACTTTACCTTGACAATTTAATGTGCAGAAGATCAACTATTTAAAAAAGTTACAAATAAAATGTAAATAGTTGTATATACATTGTGCCACATTGGGACTTTATGAAAGTTTGGACAAATATTTTTCTATATAATGCTCCTCGTTCTTGTCTTCGTCCAGAGGCACGTACATTTGATCACCTTGACTCTATATAAACCCAAACCAAATTAAACAATTATCAACAGTTCAAAACAATTGATACAAAATTACTTGTTTTAACTTACCGCTTGTAGTGATCCAACTGCTGCGTCGAATTACTCTTCGCGAGAGATGTGGTTGTTCTCGAACAACCATCGCCAAGTATCAAATTTTGTATGCCGCTCCCGGTACTTGACCATCTCTCTGGTTGGTCGAGTAAGAGTGTTTTTCTAAGTTAGCAATAACAATAACAAATCATCAACTACAATCTTTATAGTCATCGATTTAGGTTATAAGTTAATTAATCTTACATATTTGTCCTTCCAGGCTACCTTGCCTCCTGAGCCATAGTGAGTGGGAGTTGTAAGATGACCTGACGTAGCCTGATCGCTCTTTTCTTGCATTGCCTACTCCCACTCCGCGTCTGCCATGTTGCCACCGCGATAGCTCCTGTCTGGATCTCTAACCTGGTTGGCTGATGCGCGTTGTACACTAGACTGTTTGTTTTTCAAAAATGTTTTTATGTAGCCCTCCAACCATTCTTGTGAAAAAAGTTGATCAAGGGCATTTGGAAATCTAGCATGCAGCGCGTCCTCAATGTAGCGTGCATGATCGGACAGTTGGTCTTTAAACTTTACAAAAGAGTTCTTATACGTTGAATGTATAAGAATTTGAAGATGGCGTCAAAATGCTTTGTCCTTCTGTGCTGTATTGAAGTCCACCTCCCCCCCATATTTTATCTTGTAGTGGCGCCCATGCGTGTCTGACACGGGTGGAATCAGTATCCTTGTCCTTTGCATCAGGGGTGGCACGCTCTAAAATAGGGAACTCCGTTTTCCCGCCACTACCAAAACAAGCGAAGCCACAAGATCCACCATCGCTTCTTCTCTCTTGGCCTTCGCTGCCTTGGGACGAGTGTCGACGCGCACCGCCAGAGGAAGTTCGTCCACGGTGTTTTGGCGTTCCCTCTTTCCCTCTCTATTTCCCTCTCTCATTCTCTATCTCTCTTTCCCTCTTTCCTCTCTCTCTTTCTCTTTCTCTCCCTCTTTGCCTCTCTCTCTCTCTCCCTCTCCCCCCTCTTTCTCTATTTCTCTCTCTCTATCTCTATATCTCTCCCTCTATCACTCTTTCCTTCTTTCCTCTCTTTCTCTTCCTCTTTCCCTCTTTCTCTCGTTCTCTCTCTTTCCCTCTCTCCCTATATCTATCTCTGTGTCTTTCTCTATTTCTCCCTCTCTCTTTTTGTCTTTCCCTCTCTCCCTCTCTCTCATTCTCTATCTCTCTTTCTCTGTCTCTTTCCCTCTTTTCTCTCTCTCTTTCTCTTTCTCTCCCTCTTCCCACCCCCCTCTCTCTCTATCTCTATTTCTCTCTCTATCTATCTACTTCTCTCTTTCCCTCTTTCCTCTCTCTCTATATGTGTGCATCTGTCGCACATGTCAAAGCAAGGGACTTGTCGTACACTGTGTGTGAGCCACAAATGACTGCAAGCACACAACCAGATTAATCTAGTTCAAGCTCAAGAGAACACGGGTGTGTCACTCACTGCACTACACTCACCTTCGTGGAGGATTCCTTGCCACAAAGAAGAAGGAGCTACCACCGTGCCGTGCTCAACTAACTCACCACCGCCGTGCCGTTGTCGCAATGCTCGATCACTCTCTCTCTCTCTCTCTCACGCATAAACACACACAGAAGGAGATGAAGAAAAAGAAGATGGAGATGGAACAAGATCACTCTTCTGTTGCACAAATGAGAGAATGAGCAATTTTTAGGTTTATGTGACTTTTATATGAGCTCGTCCATTCACACTTGGACACCCATACTTAACCAACTAACCCTTGAATGTTCCAGTTAGATTGCACCTCTCATTGGTGATCACTCTACCCTTTTTCTATTGAACCGACCAACCCGGTCCCTGACTCTACCAAATAAATTATACGGCATCTGTCGTAGGTGACATGAATGTGCGTGAGGGTTAACATGCCCCCCTTCTTGGTGTAGATTCCGTCCTTGGAAGCTATTGAGTTGAAGCTCATTCAGGAGGTGGAAGAGCATTTGAGATGAATGGCCTTAGCCTTGTTCAGCCACTGCAAAATCAAACAACATTGGCACAATAATTGCATTCTCATATACAATTAAAAAGCATATGCAGTTGTAAACAGACAAATTGATTGGTAACAGAATTTTAAATTTCTTGTCAGTAATAAACATTAAATTGTAATATAATCAAACGCATAAACAGTTGTAAAGGTCAAAAACTAAACAAGTCTAGGATCACTAATTTAACGGTCGAAAGGCACTAGAGATCAACTATTAATACCATGGGTACGCTTTTCAATTTTCTTTGGTCAATTAAGTTGTTTAATCGGGAGAGCCAAGTATTTCATGTCCGAGGACTGACTAGAGGCTATATATACCTAGAAGATCTTGTAGTTAAGCTACGATAAAAGTAATTGCTCATGAAATCATCGCTTGACTTGTTTCCATTATTTGACCCCCCAAAGGCTTTTCACATTGATTCAATATTGATGTGTGTGCTTATTTTGTATGCCTTGGGTTTTTTGCTTTTCAAGGAAAAGCGCCCACACTGGGAACCTCTATGGCTCTAGTACCATAGGCGATACATGTGAGTGAAGTACCAAACCAAGCTGAGATTTCTCTTCCCGCTTAAGATTTTACATTGTGGCACTTTGATTTTTTTGTTTGTCTGTTTTGAGCATTTTAATTTTGTAACTTTGGGGGGTCATATAACACTGTTACCCTCCCCAGGCTCATCAAATTAGTAAACTCCCTTTATAATACTTAAGCTACAGGTCAATGAGGACTAAGCCCACTAGAAAGCCCTACTACATTGCATACCTGAATCGGATTAAGAACCTAAGTAACCATTGATTATCAGGAAGGCATTCCCCATGGTATTAAGAGAAGATCTCTAACGCCTAGCTTGGTCAAACTAGCTTAGTCGGACTGCTTGATTTTTTCAACCTAGACAAGTGATTATGGCAAAAAGTCACATTTGGACTGAATATTATGCTACCAATCACAATTAAAGCAGAAAAACATGGATGCAACAAAATAAGGGGCCATGCTAATGGACAAGAAACACCTGTTTGTGTTGATGATCTCTCTTGATTTGAAGAGTGAACAAGAGAAATATTCCATGAAGGTCCAAATCCTAACAATAGCAACACGTTCATGTACACACTAGGAAACACAAAAAATATCTCTAGGAGGCACTTCAGCGGGAAAAAAGAACTTTGCTAATCACTAAAATCTAAAACAGAAACACTCCTATTGTAATAATCCTACCTACCCTCCATCACTCGAGTGATGAGGATCAAAGTTGTTTGATGAAATAGGTTTCTGTTTCAGTGTACCAGATGTGAATGTGTAGGTCTGGGTCAATGTTTTGACTTTTATTGTGCACACTCGTTTGCTAATTTCTCTTGCTCTTTATTATTTTTGTTTCTTGTGAGTATAAGGCTTTCTATATATACATTTCCTAAGATTGGGAGATTGAGAGGTCAGGGAGGAAGGTTGAGAGGGAAGCAAGTGAATGATGACTCTGTCAGCAAACACTCCCCCCTTCTTTGGGTAGATCATACTTTTTGGAATGATGTCGTCACCTTTTGAAACCAATTGTTCCAAGTTGTTATGGATAAAGGCTTTAACCAATAGTTTTCAACCGCCCTATGCGTTTCATCTAGTTGCAATGGTGGTAAGGTACTCTCCCATTATTTTATTTGCAACGTCCTTGTAGGTGGTGAACTTACAATGGGAGGCACAAACTCTTCCTTGTTTGTATGTATATGTAAAATGGTAGGTGGAGGTTGTGTCGAGGCTTCTATTTCCGTATAGGAACTACATGAAGAGCAAGAAGCTTCATTTGACTTCCCTGTTCCTGAGTTAGGTGAAAAAAGTTGCTCTTTCTTCGGTACCCAAACTAACTCTGGAGCGGGTGTAAAGCATTCCATGATTTTTTTCTTTCCACGATCTTCAATCTGTTTTGGAGCTAAGGGACTGGGCTCACATCGGTTAGGTGATAGGTAAGAACACAATCTACGTTTTGGCACCTAGATTTGATCATTTCCTTGATAGTAGCCTTGGGCTTCCAATAGGTTTTTAGGAATCCAATGCAACGTTTCTTTACATTTCTTGGGGCGAGTGGGACGTTTCTTACAAGGCTTCTGTTTTTTAGCACTATCTATGGTCTTTAAAGAAGCTTTAGGGATCCGCTTGTGTGTTTCTTTATTATATTGGGATAGGTCTTGTGTGCTCAAGCTTTATTTCAACTACATAAGTTCACTACAACACAACATGGAGATATCGACGCGCGTATATCGACGAAATTAGCGGGCGTCGATATACGTGTCGATATACGCATCGCAATGTGCGCCGATATACACATGGAAAGGCTTTATTTCCCACGCGTATAGCGATGCAAAAAAATTTGAGGGAAAAAAGCAAAACCCGCGAGCATCAGGGGCCATTTTTGCCTGCGCGCTGCTCAAATCTTGGCCTCCATCTGCTGCGCAGGTATTATGCCCCCTCTCCCCCCCAATCCCTCTCTCTCTTTCTCTCTACATCGTGTGTGTGTGTGTGTGTGTAGGAAATAGAGAGAGAGAGAGAGAGAGAGAGAGAGAGAGAGAGAGAGAGAGAGAGAGAGAGAGAGAGAGAGAGAGAGAGAGAGAGAGAATTAATGTATGCTTAGGAAATTAAAATTAAAGAAAAATAATTAAAGAGAGAAATAAAATGAAATGTTATATTAACGTCTTCGAAAGGCCAAAGTGACCTATGAGACATGAGACAAGAAAGTTACAATGTGATGGATTCGATACAAAGTCAGAGTAAGAAGATGACAAAATAAAATATTATGGAATCCTAAACTGCTGGGTATGGACTAAACGACTAAACTAGCTAGCTGGGATAGGTAGATCATAGGAGATCCAGCAGCTGTCGCTGGCGGATCTCATCAATCTCGTCCATGGTCAGTAGTCTGACCGGGCGTTTTGCATGTCGAGCCAAAGTGACCTAGCTAGATCCTCTGATGCAGCCTCTGTCCATGTTGTGTAGTCCTCCGCAGTCGTGGACGTCTAGATCTCCCTAGCTCAGTCGCTCGTTCGATCAGTAGAGAGATAGGGAAGTAGAGAGCGAGAGAGAGAGAGAGAGAGAGAGAGAGAGAGAGAGAGAGAGAGAGAGAGAGAGAGAGAGAGGTAAGTAGAGAGAGAGAGAGAGAGTGAGATAGGAAATAGCTAGAGAGATAGAGAAAGAGAGTTATATATATATATATATATATATATATATATATATATATATATATATATATATATATATATATATATATATATATATATATATATATATATATATATATATAGAGAGAGAGAGAGAGAGAGAGAGAGAGAGGAAATAGAGAGATAGAGAAAGAGAGTTATATATATATATATATATATATATATATATATATATATATATATATATATATATATATATAGAGAGAGAGAGAGAGAGAGAGAGAGAGAGAGAGAGAGAGAGAGAGAGAGAGAGGTAGGGAAGTGAAGAGCGAGACAGAGAGAGAGAGAGAGATAGGAAAATAAGGAAATAGAGAGAGAAAGAGAGATAGGAAAATAAGAAAATAGAGAGAGAAAGAGAGATAGCGAGAGCGAGATCGAGAGAGAGAGAGAAAGAGAGATAGCGAGAGTGAGATCGAGAGAGAAAGAGAGATCGAGATCGCTTTTTTGAGCAAGAACCATGCAAGGCTTCTGAATCTTTCTCAAGTTGCTCATCCATCTCCACATTATCTTCTAGCTTGGACATGGAGGCCCCGTCCGGTTTACAATCAGGTAGAAAACTTTCATTGGGCTGAGAACTTTCATGGCTTGTGCATGTGGTGAAAAAAACACCAGGATGGGCATAATATCCTTGGAAAAACCTATGCAAAAAATTGCAAACAGACGGAACATTACAAAAATGACAAAAATGGTCATGCTTTAATATATGATTCATCAAGTGCGGCATTGGAAAGCTTTCTCTGACAGGCTACCTCGGAATGGAGGCAGGTGGGTTCGTAGACAGAGAAGAAACTATGGAACTAAAAGAGGCAAAGGGGTTTTGTCTGCTACATGGTAAGTTCAAGGCAAAAAACATGGATGTTTATCTAGCTCCACTAGTTGACGAGCTCCCGGAGTTATGGCATGGGATCGACATAGCAGATGCGGTTGAACCAGTAGGACAACAGCATGCAAGGATCCATGGACTTCTTATGTGGACTATGCATGATTGGCCAGAATACGGAGAAGCTTCTGGTAATGGTTATTGATTTACAAAATTCTCACTATTCCCAAGCCCTTTGCCTTAGCCTGATTCATGCTTTGATATATGCAGGACTAACAACTTCGGGATACAATGCATGTCCAATTTGCAGGCAGTCTTTGGATGTGCGCTATTCTACCTCTCTTCGAAAGACAATTTATCAAGGCCACCACCGTTATCTTCTAGATGGCCATCACTTGCGCGAAGGCCATCTTGGTCGCGTCGAATGTCGTCCTATGCATGTACAAGAGTGGTGTCGCCGATGGGAGCAACATGAGGGGCAACCTGTTCCAGGAATCAAACGTTTGTCCATTCTCAATACGTTGCTGTACTGGGGTGATCTACTAATTAACCATTTGCTGGATCCAATGCATATATTCAAGAATGTGGGAGAGCTCCTCTGGAAGACAATCATGGGAATGAAAGACAATCGAGCTTCACGAGATGATTTGCAGTCGGTTGGAAAGATGCCAGAGCTGTGGCCTTTCACCAATGCAGCTGGTCAAACAAAACTTCCAAGAGCGCCATGGGTATTGCTAAAAAACAAAGAGCGACAAGTGAAAAGGGTGATTTCAGAGTTCAGGACGCCAACATGATATATGCGATGTCTCAAGATAGCATTCACCCATGACGATCAACTGTGAAGGTTAAAATCGCACGACTAGCATAAGTTCTTGCAATTCATTCTTCCAATTGCAATCAAGGGGTGTTTAACGGAGGAAGTGCGGACCTGCATATACAAGATTTTAGAGCTAGTGCAGTGGATCTCTTCGAAGGAGATACGGGAGGAATCTATTGCAGTCGCAAGGGCTAACTCCATTGAGGCAGTTTGCATGATTGAGAAGTATC
This sequence comes from Adiantum capillus-veneris, assembly GCF_014529385.1. NCBI lineage: Eukaryota > Viridiplantae > Streptophyta > Polypodiopsida > Polypodiales > Pteridaceae > Adiantum > Adiantum capillus-veneris. Next base: position 60,694,714 of record NC_140950.1, read on the forward strand.
TACCCACGAGCTGCCTAACTATCCAAATGCACTTGCTCGTCCATGTAGTAGATGAGGTTGCAGTGGCAGGTACAGTCCACAGCCATTGGATGTTCTTTCTAGAGCGGTTCATGAAAACACTTAAGGGTTTTGTTCGCCAAAAAGCGCGTCCAGAGGGGAGCATGGCAGAAGGATGGCTGGTGCAAGAGTCTCTTGTATTGACGACTGAATTTCTATCCGTTTCTGACCCAGAAATGCCTTGACTGTGGAGCGATGAGGAGGATGCAAGACTGGTGGGAGAGGAGCCGCAAGGGCAAGGGGTGCCGAAGAAAATGAACCTGGCCATGCGAGAAAAGATCATGAAGTTCTGTATACTAAATTCAGCGCCGATGCAAAAATGGCTTGAAAGGTACGAAGAAGAGAAAGAGAGACGCAATCTGGAGCGACAGGATTTCAGGCGAAGTCAAACGACTAGAGGCTTACTCTTGCTAGACTATCTCGCTCCTCTACCTGAATTCCCTACAATGGCATGGTTGGACAAGACAGTGAGAGCAGCTCGACAGATCGGAGAACCCATATCTCTAGAAGAGGAAGAGCTGGCTATTGGATGTGACTGGAAGTATCATACATACATGGCACTGTGGTCGCATGGAAAGCATTTCAGAACACAACAAATTGACAGCAGAAGAAACACGTTTGACAGTGGGGTAATGGTTAGTTTCATGCAAAAGAGCAGGGCCAGTGCTAGAGACACGAATGAGAGCACTAGCAACCTGGATTACTGTGGTCTGGTGTCAGATATCCTGAAAGTAAGCTTCAGGCGGTTTGAGATGTTTTTGTTGGATGTGAAGTGGTTCAAGGTGATTACTTCTGGTCGCAATCCAACGGTACGCAGAGATGGAAACAAACTTGTGCAAATAGATTCTACAAAGACTTGGACAAATGCGAGCGACACATTTTCTCTCCCCGAACATTGCGAGCAAGTGGTCTTTGTACCGGACCCTCCAGAGCGACAATGGTGGTTTGTGGTTCAGGTTGCTCCAAGAAATAAACAAGAATTTGAAGGGCAAGATCTCCTGGAGGAAAGTCAGTCAGACGATGTCCATACTACTATGACATTAGATGAGATGGACGAAGGTATGGCAGAGGAAGCTGACAGATATACGAGGGATGACGCAGACGAGCCAAAATTGACACTTGTAGATGAAGATGCAATGGATGAAGACAATCTGCCAGAACGAGTTGGGGCAGAGTTATGTTTGCAATTAGAAATAGACGATGATACCGTGAAAGATCTTATCGATGATGCCTCACTCGTCGAGGCCTAGGCCTGTAAGTATTTGTGTGAAGACTTTGATTTAAAATTAAGCTTAAAGTTAATTTAAACAATTGTGTTATGACGCTTTATTTTACTTTCTTTGTGCAGGACTTTAGTATGGCAGACGAGATTCCAGATCCCACTTCCATGAGTGCAGATGCATTCATGGGCTTCTTTACACGGATGACACTTGCTCAGATGGTAGAGGCTTCTCAGTACTGGGTAGCCAGAGGCACGGGTACTACGCCTCCGGGGTTGACACCCGAGGGACAGACGCCTAGGGGGGGACGCCTACGGGATTCAGGACGCCTATGGGTATGACGACTTCTTCTCCCATCATGGCCGCTTCGACACCTAGGGGTGGGGCAGAGGCGGGTACGTCCTCATCTCCGCAGCACAGGCGCACTCGCTGATCTCGACGATCGTCAGGTGGAGGTGGTGGTTGCTGTGGAGGAGGGTCCACAGATGCTTCGACCCCTCCTCGCTCACGACCCCCGTCTTACCCAGGCACACCTCTCGACACACCTCTTGACACACCTCGGACACCTTGGGGGGCACACGATCCTAGTGCCTCCAAGCTCTATACTGTACGGGGAGATGGTTCTGTTGACATGGATAGAGTCGGGATTGAGATGCGGCAGCGGATTCGCCAGCTCGTGGAGCTGCAATTTTCGACCAGCATTCTGACGTCTTGGGATCAGCAAGAAAAGGGAAAAGTCACTTACATAGTGGAGACCATCCTGAGAGAGTACCAGCCTGCTCCGGGTTCTTCCGTTGTTTCAGCGCGGTGGATCAAGGGTGTTGCACGGGACACCATCAAACATCGACGAGATGCATCTCGGAAGGCTTTCAGTACCGGCTCGCCGAAGCCTTCGGGCATCCCACACGAGACATGGCTGCAGATCAGAGAGGATGAGCGGACAGCGGCCACGCGGTTCAGACAGCAGCGTGAGGCCGCGCAGGTACGACAGATGACTAGGGGGACATCTCATCTTGGCAGCGGAGGATTCGACACCTTTCGCTATGAGTTTGTGAGTTTCTAATCCAATCTTAACTATGGCGTTTTTTAAAACACGATGAATCATGTATTCTTATTACTTTGATTTTTGTATAAACGTAGAATCTTGCGATGCATCGAGCTCCATCACGCGAGGAGGAGTCAGATGGATATCGAAGAGGTATCTATGAAGTATTGAATGATCTTGAAGCTTCAGGAGAGCCTGTAGACTGGGAGGCCTTACAGTCTCGCTGATCGCTTGAGGTGAGACATTAATATGTGTGAGTTGATTTAATTAAGTCAGTATATGTGAAGTAATATCAATACTAATTTTGTGAGTTGTCCTATGTGCAGGTTGCGACGCCTAGTCATTAGTGGACTAGATTTCATCTATATGCTTTGTGAGACACAGATACGCTTCTGTGTCTCTTTTTTGTACAAACAGTTAGTGTTCAGACAGTTATTGTTTCCCTTATGGTTATGATTATTTCCATTGTCATTGTATAGATAGTTATTGTTTCTCTTTCTGGTTATGCTTATGATTATTGTTAATTCTGTTTATGGTTATGGTTATCTGCATTATGGTTTTGATCAAAGTGATTATAGCCGGTTATGGTTTTAAGTTATGGTTATGCTTTTAAGTTATGGTTATGGTTCGTTATGGTTATGCTTTTAAGTTATGGCTATGCTTTTCAATTGGTACGGTTGTCTTTCATTGGCCTTAAATCTCATGTGAGATCCTACATGGATAGCATGTAGGAGGCGTATACATGATATGGTTTTTTTTTGAAAAGTTTATGTAAAAACAAAGGGAACTCTACCGAAATTTCTGTGCGCGGGAGCATGGTTGATATTTTGGTGCTGCTCGCTTTCTTGGGCAGAGGGTAGAAAGTCTGGCTGTGGATGTGTCCATCTTTTAACTGGGCACAGGCCAGGCTACCTGCCCTCTGCCCAAGAAATTTTTTTTCTGCTATGGTCATCGCTATATGCGTCGCTATGCACGTCGCTATACGCGTCGCTATCAGCGACTGGTTTCATAGCGACGCATGTAGCGACGCTCATAGCAACGGGCAGCGTCGATATATGCGTCGATAACACCTTCTTTTGTTGTAGTGGTTGAAGCTCTAGAGAGTTGGGCTATGGGGACATATGGTTCAACCTCTTGGACATGCAATGTTTTGGGTTTTATTTCCTTAAGAGGCAATACCTCAGGGACTATGGCTTGAGTGGTAGGGCTAAGAGTTGATTTCTACGTTGTAACACCCCCAGTCCCCCAATCAATAGTGCATTTGGTGGCTATCATCCACGTGCGTCCTAGGTTTATATTACCCTCCATAGTTCCAGCAGGCATGACCAAAAAATCTTGAGCTACAACCCCATTATCATAATGGCAGAAGTGTGCCAGATTCCAAAAACCACAGTTTTTTTCTTGTTGACACCCTTAACTTGGATAATACTCTCAGATAGAGGTGGCTTTCCCAAGTGACACCACACCCCATAGGATAACCAATTATGTTGAGCTCTTGTATCCAATAATGCATTATATAGTACTCTCCCATAGAGGCTATTTAGTTCAATTGGATATCGTAGAGGTGGCTCAGATTCCAATAAATCATCATCAATATCTTTAAAAAATGCTTCCGTGATTCCCAGATCAGCCTCTCGTTGGCGTCTAAGACATTGTTGTCTTTCTCGAGCCTCAACTCTTGCTTGGATCTTTTTAAGCTATGCATGTTCTTTGGCTGATTTCTTTTCATTTATTCTAGCACGCACATTTTCTTGATATCGTCGCCTCTTATATCTCTTACTCTTCTTGTCTAATTTTCAATTACGGCCGATCTCTAGTGAAGAGTCACTAGATGAATCGCTACTTGTGTCTTCTGCTAGATTGTCATCTAGGATACCACTGGGACCTGAATGGTTTGTCCCCACATTTGCACTAAGATTTAACTCAGATTCTTCATCCTTAGAGTCAATTTCAATTGATGATTCTGACCCCAAATCGTGTGGGCTATAGTCTTGTGAGACACTACTGGTTCCAATGCCAATCTAACTTTCATCTTGTAGGTCATCATAGGCTATATGCATAGCTTCTAGCATATTTAAGGGTACGAGTGGTGGCATTTCATCCCCCTCCAGTGTTACCTAGGTCGTCCCCTTGTTTCCCCAAGTGTTTATGGTTGCTGCTAGGTGGACCCAATCCACATTGTCCGACTCAATCATCCCAGGTAGTACATCCATATATAAGGAGAATCTTCCCCAACATCAGTGTCCGCTTTACACGTGTAGCAATATTGCAATGGGGCCGAGTGAACTGTGGTGCCATATCTATGATAATTATATACTTGTTTCCTAGAGGATGTGCTCGACTAGTTACAAGATCCACTCAAATGATAGAATCTTGGACCTACAAATAGACATGGTTTTTAGACTAGTCATGCACCATTTTTTCTTCCCTCATGAAAGGACGTCCTAAGATCATCTCAGATGCCATAGTGTGCTTGGAGAAATCCATAACAATAAAGGTAATTCTTATTTTATGTCCAAAGACCTTGATCTTGAGATCTTCTAGCATCCCAATAGGTTTAACAATAGACCCATTGGCCATCTTTACTACTATGGTTGTGGTCCCAAGGTGAGGTCTTCCCATAGTTTTCCATCAATTTTTAGTCACAATGCTAATCCTAGCACCACCATCAAGGATTTCCTTCATAGTTAATCCCTTAGTAGTGACTGGTATGGTTGCATTGGATTCATCGCCCTTGAATTATTGACCCAACTTGTTAACAGGTATTTCTACCACAAGGTTCTCATGTAGGTTGGGTTGTGGATCTAAGTGTTCCTCCTCTATTGACATCTCCCCATCTCCATCCATCTGTGCATATTGTGGTAGCCCAACCTTCAGTTCTCCATTGAGGAAAGCTCGAAGAGCTGAGACTAGCTTAGGGTCTTTATATAGTTTGGACATGATGGTGGTTCTAACTTCTGAAGACATGAAATCCATCAATTTGGCAATGTTTAACGTCACCTTTTGGGCTTCATTCCCTTGACGTGGGGAAGATGGGATATTCATTTCTTCAATAGGGTCAGGTAGTCCCTTTGTAAACATTCTTTCCATCAAGAAGTCAGTACGTCCACTTTCCCATTACTTTAAGTCACTTTCTTCTTGGATGACACTAGGTATGGCTAAGGGTCTATGGACTTGGTGGTTGTTGTTGCATAGGGAACACTATGTCTGTAATCTGGATTTGCCTAGGTGCTGGCTCTAGATCCCTTTGGGTATCTTCTACCAAAATCCTTAATTGCTTGACTCGCTCGATCTCCTCTATAGGGTTTGGATAAGTTCCTATCTTCTTCTTGGATCTTGGCCATTGTGGCTCATGAAGATCTTCCTTGTTGGTTTCTATCTTAGTGGTCGTTTTGGTCTCCATGGTTTCACCTGATCAGAATCCTCTTCAACATCGTTCATATATACGGGGTCGTCACCAGTCCCTATGTTGGTCTTTGAACTGGGGTCTGATCACTGCTTTTTGCGATCTCTTCCTTCGTGTTTTCTTCTTTTTCTGAGATTGGGAAATTGATGCCGTGTCTCTTTCCTCAAGGATATAATTTTGTTTTTGGAGAATCGATCGTGTGAGTACGTTTACTGGTATCGTAGATGTACTTTGTGATGGCTCCTCGGTAATTTCAATCAAGTTTAATGGCATGATCTTCGGTGCATTTGGACTATTCGGACATTGGGCAATCAAATGATCTATGCCACATTGATTACACATGAGTATCGGCATTGTAGACGTGCTTGCTTGATTGGTTTGCATTAGTGTGGCATTCTTTTGTAGCCTAATAGGACACTCAGCCACACGATGTGGACCTCCACACGCATAGCATTGAAGAGGTGGTCTTTTAGCAGTGTAATTGATATTTTGGCCTCTTGCAGCAAGAGCAGCTACTTGATAAACACGTTTGACTTGTCCCCAATAGCCCTCCATGTAGTAATGTGGACTTTCTTCAAGAGCATCAGTCCCATAAGCAATATTAATATCTATATCTTCCTCACAGCCTTCCAAGCAAGCAATAGATTACTCACAACCCACTTGATTCACAGAAGTGATTCTTGGATGTGGTGGTTGCGGTCCTAGCACGGGAGGTGGTAAGGGTGTTGTTTGAACAACATTTTCGGCCCTAGGGACCATATGTTGTGACATTTGTTCAAGAGGTGGGGCCGGCATCAATGCAGGCACTCGAGGTGTGTCTGTCCATGCTAAGATTGGTCTATTGGCCATCGTGCGCTTAATACTATGCAATCCTTAGCTTGATGACCATACCTCCCACAGATATTGCAATTCCCATTGAATTTTACTCTAAAAGTAGGGCATTCACTGGTACTATGTGGTCCATAGCATAATGAGCACCATTGTTGCTCCCTTCTCATACATATGATTGATTTGTGGAGCACAAATTGTCTCTAAGACTCTCTTGAATTGCCTTGGTGAGATCTGCTAAAGTCATCTTAGATATCTTTGGCTCCTTAGCAATAGGCTTTAGGGTCATTGGCTGATGCCCTAATGCTTGCGAGCTAATAGATTTAGGCTCAATAGACACTCTTTCTCCTTGAACCATTAAATTATCCTCCAATTGGATTGCATTGGTGGTGACTGCTTCCCAACTGGTGATACCTCTAATGACTAGGCCATTGTAGATATCCTCATGCCGTAATCCCCTAATGAATCTATCAAGAAATTGATTATTATTGAAGTGCTCATTTGGCTATTAACGAGAATTCAAATGCTTTAAGCGACTAATAAAGTTTCTCACCGAGTCTCCTTCCTCTCGTTGGGATTTCTGGAGTTGAGAGGCTACACCTTAAAGCACTCCCTCTCGTATGTATTCTTTCAAGAACAATCTCCTAAGAGTAGGGTAAATTGTTTTTTCTTGTACCCTTAGGGTTCTATACCAATCCCCAGCCTTCCCACTTAAAGTTAGGCTTAAAGCATTACTCTTATGCATATCATTGTGTTCTCCTAGAGAATTGTATATTTGTTCAAACACTCGATATGCTTTCTCACATCCCCGTCTCCACTAAATTTTTGTGTGAGCTTGGCTATTTGTATTGCTTTACTTCTAGGTTCTCTATCAGGCATGTTACGCATATTCTCAACAATAGATCGACCGATAGCTTGAGCAGATGTTGCCAAATCACCTAATTGAGCAGGCACCGTGGGTGAAGGCACTCCAGAGACTACATGTGGAGTAGGTATTGGCATTCGGCTTGGCGTGTAGGAAGCCCTTGGGTTCCACGTTTGGTACGAGCTAGAGTTGGAAAAGTAAAGCTATCACTTGTGGGCTCAGATTGCACTGAGACCCCTGGTGAAACAACATATGGAGGATCCATCGGACTCACTGAGGGTGTCCCCACTTTTAATAAGGTTGGTTGTTCAGACTTCCCTGTATCCAAGAATCTCATGAGACCCGTTGAAGGCATGTGGATCCCCTTGTTCTGTGTCTCTAGCTCAATAACCCTATGGATGACCTCACAAACTCTTTGTTGTTGATCCTCCACACTAGTAGCACCCGTTGTGGATTGTAGGACATCTAACCAACCCACGTGATAGGTGTGACCTGTGTATAGGTCGGTTAGAGTTTTCGTTTGTTGTTCATACTCCGAATTCTTATTTAAGAATGCTCCATCTAGGATTGAGGTGCTAGGGGTGTCTTTTGAACTAGATGCAATGTGGCTCTCTATGGATTGACCTTTTGTTGTCGCTAATTCAGGAGCACTCGATTGCTCTCCTAGCAAGGATATTGACATAGGATCTTTCGCTTTTAACTCTCTTTGTTGCTCTACCTTGCGTAAGCTCTCAATTTCCTTTTCCCTTGCCGTGATGATATACCGCTCAACTTCTTGTACTTCGGCATGGCTTCTACCATCAAGTAATATAACCTCGGAGGGGAATAGCTCTGAAGATTCAGGGGGTGCAGTGAATGGAGTATTCATGTGCACATTCTCTAAGGGCATAGGGTTTACGTTGGTCATGAATGGAGAATTTACTTCCCCACCCCCCTTATTTATATCGTTAGCTCCATGTTCGGAGCAAGTTTCTCTACTAAAGGTTTCCTTCAAGCGGCTAAGCACGCTCGTTCCAAACCATGGGCCCATGGCATGCATGTCTTGGCTTGAGCTACCAGGATTAGGCATTGGGTAACCCTCCATGACGTCGTAGTCAGAGGAAGAGTCACTAGACGCTATATGTGGGTCCTGAGTGATACTACCTTAGGTTCCCGCTGAGGGCCTAGAGCTTAAGGTAGAGGAATAATGAGAACTCAGGACCCACCTAGCACAATAATGAGCCTCTAGCACACCACCAGAGCGCAGATGCATGTGCCTTTGGCACCCTACAAGCATCGGCAATAACCCTCGAACGTTAATTGCCTGATTTTTTGGGCATTTTGTACCCCATTTTCACTCGTTTTTTATGTTTTTAAATATTTTTTAATGATCGGTTTTTGGATTAGAGTGTGTGATAGCTGGAAACGAGTGTATTTCTCAGAGGGTTGTGGTGTGCTTTACAGCACAACGTTCGGTTATGCGAAGCTCCGATGATCCTCAAAAAGGTCGATTTTTACTTAGGCATGAGGCTAAAATAAGTAATTTTAAAGGGTGACTGAGGCCTGAGCCTGAGCGTGGGCTTGGGCTTGGGTCTGCGGAATGTTCCCGACCCCGATCCTACCTTTAAAATTATAATTTTTTAAAAAAAAATTTATTTCTTATTTTTTTGGGATAAGGTCACTGTGGCCGCGCTGTGCGCGCGAGCACACACACACCTAACCTACCTACTTACAACTAATAGAGCTACTGTTGCCCACTAACATAGTACTACAACAACTCATTAGCTAACATATCTACTTATTGTACTTTACACATAACTAACATTATGGTGTGGGCGGTGGAGAGGGGGGAAAGCAGCTTAAAGATGGAGCAATGACAGAGAAGGAGGGTAAGGTATGCCGCAAAAATGTGGCATACTCTACCCTTCTTCCTTTTTTAGGTGCCAGGTTTTATCGCGGCTATTACCACGACCATCACCGCAGGTATTAATGCGCTTATTTCCATGTAATGTCATTTCAAACGGATACAAGCATATCCGAGGTTGCAGGGGAAAAGGGGGGGGGGAGGTACAAACCACCTCCTTTACCCTTAGATATCAATTATTTCATTTCTTAGCCTTTTGAGTTTTTTAATGAAGGTTTTTAACTTTTTTAATGAGTACTTTTTTTTGTACTTTTATATGTTTTTTTAATGCATTTTTAAAGTCCACTTTTATTTAAAAATAATTGTAGCACTCATCATTGCACTTTATTCTCTTTGAATTTAACAACATTTCTTTTATAAAAAAAATTTAGAACTTTTTCTAATTAATTATCTTTTTTTTAGGACACATATGACTAAATAAAAAATTTATCGCGTGTGCAGGACATCAACTCGATTGATCGTGGCCCCCTTGGAGGCTCTGAGCGTGATTGGTGGCTCAAGGAAAAACTTTCTTGTCCTTGCGTCAAGTGCAAAAGGGCAATCCCTCGCTTGAGGCACATTGCATTGGAGCACATATAGAACGAAGTGCTTTGGCATCCTCGAAAAAGCGCTTGGAGAGATGAGAGTGCCACTCACCCATCGCCTTAGGAGGTGCCCCATTGGTCTATGTTCGGTGGTGGTACCCCGACGTGCAAGGCCGAACGGCAGAGGCAAGAGCTATTGGACGTTTGGGTGCGAGAGAGGATTTGAGGCTTTTGAAATGTCTCCTCGCCCCTGCTACTCCACGCCGTTCCTCCAATGGAAAGATTGTGCTTCCTCAAGCACCATGGATGCTAGCCAAAGAAGATTTAGACAAAGTGAAGGGTACCATTGCTTCTATTTGCACACCAACAGGATACATGAGGTCTGAAAGGGTGGTGGTAATGCGTGTGCTAGTCTCCACCCAACCGTGCTATCTTATAGCCTCTCCCTAGCGTACACACTGTCCGATCATGCCAGTGGCCTTGCCCATAGGACCCATATCCTTACATTGCCCCCCCCCCCCGGAGAATCGTTTTCGTCCTCGAAAATGAACGTAGGAAAGTGTTTCTTAAGTGCGGAAACATTTTTCACTGTAGAACCTTCTTTAGATTTATCTAGCCATTTTACGAACACCTGTCGTCTGACATGATGTCTGGTGCAAAGCTCATGAGAATCCAAAATCTTTTTGGGCTCATGAAGAATGCTTGGCGGTTCGATAAGGTCAACTAACACACATGTATCAATGACATTATTATTCTGTCCTAGCCGTTTTCGTAAACCGCTAATATGAAAAACAGGATGAACTCGTGAGTTCTCTCGGAGAGCTAACTTATAGACCACTTGACCGATACGTTTGAGAATGGTAAACGGTCCACAATAGCGTTGTGAAGTTTTAGCAACTTTTCCCGTCTTTAGACTTTTTGAATGCTCCGAAACTTTGAGGAAAACCTTGTCTCCTTTTTCAAAAGTAGCAAGACGACGATGCTTATCTACGTACTTCTTATATCGGTCTTGAGCTTGCTTAACATTTTGCCGAGAAACTCGAAGCATGTCAAAATGGTCTTGGAGAAAATCCTTCGCTTGTTGTATCTTCTCCTTAGCCAACCCCACCATAATGGGTGATCTAGGTTGAAATCCATATAAAAGCATAAATAGACTAAACCCTGTAGTCACATGCTTTGAACTATTATAAGCAAATTCCAATATAGGTAAGTAGTCTTTCCAATTTGTTTTCTTCTTGCTAACGTACTCTCATAGCATATCCTCTAGCACTGGATTAACTCTTTAGGTTTGACCATCCATTTTTGGATGATCAACTGTACTTAGATTAAGTTTAGTTTCCAATTTTTGGAACGCAGCTCTCTAGAAATGATTGTCGAACTTTCGATCTCTGTCACTAATAATACTAGCTGGAAGACCGTAGAGTTTATATATATGCTCTATAAATAGACGTGCTAATTTCGGTGTCTTAACCTTAGTCTTAGTGGGAATGAATCAACCCATCTTTGTGAGATGGTCTACAATTACCCAAATGGCATCATGGCAACGATTTGTAGTAGGTAGTCCTACTACAAAATCCATAGAGATACTCTCCCACTTACCTTGTGGAATCTCTAAAGGATCTAAAAGGCCACCTACCTTGAGGTGCTCTGTCCTATTAACTTGGCACTGTTGGCATTTTAGTACGTACTTTTGAACATCATGATGTAAGCCCCCCAACCAATAAAATTGTCGTCAAACTAAGGCATACGTCTTACGAATACCTGGATCACCAACACTTGTACTATCGTGACACTCAAATAAGATTTGGTGCCTAGTGTCTGAGTCCTTTGGTACACATACTCTACCTTTGTGGAGTAAGTAGCCATCATCAATGGGAAAATTCTTCCATCACTTAAGCTCTTCCTTAGTAGGGGTGGAGTTCTGTGTGTTGGAGTTTCTATTTGCATGTGCAGAGACATGTTGATATGGCTGTTCATAGACATGTGAGTGTGAGGGATCCCATTTTAAAACTACACTCCACACTGTAGCATATGATTGATCTTGTGCACACTTGCCATGTAATGACTCTAAAAATCCACTCTTTATTTCCGTAAAAGCAAGTGAATTAATATGAGGCATCCGACTTAGGGCATCTGCTACTACATTATATCGCCCCTTGCAATATCGTAGCTTACAATCATAATCTTGAAGGATTTCTGTCCATCTAGCTTTACGGCCCTTCAAATCCGTTTGAGTAGTAAACCATTTGATACTCTCATGGTCAAAACTACTTCAAACTCGGCACCATATAAATAGTGTCGCCACTTTTGTAAAGAGTGAATTATAGCATAGAGCTCTCTCTCATATACAGAATAATTTTGTTGAGCTCTATCTAACTTTTTACTTTCAAAGGCTATAGGTCTTCCCTCTTGGAGAAGTACCACACAAATTTCTTTATCACTAGCATCAGTCTCTACCACAAACGGCTTAAGTCCGTCAACAATTGCTAGGATTGTAGCTACCTTGAGCTGTTCGAAACTTCGTTTTTGGGCTTCTTCCCAAGAAAAGGTCTTACCTTTTGCTTTAAGTTGATCCGTCATAGGAACATAAATTTTGGCATAATCACGGACATACTGTCGATAAAATCCAATCATGCCTAAAAATATTTGAAGCTCCTCAACCGTGTTTGGATGTGGGCATCGAAGACTGGAAGCGACCTTGTCAGTGTCCATTTTGATGCCAAAATAAGAGATCACTTGACTGAGGTAATGTATCTCTGTTTTAAAGAAATCGCACTTGCTTTGCTTAGCATACAACACGTGAGCTTGTAGCCGTTCGAACACTTATCATAAGTGTTCGATGTGTTCATCTTCAGTCTTACTGTAAATGAGAATGTCATCAAGGAAAACCACAACAAATTTTCCAAGAAACTAGGGATGTAAGACACTATCCATGAGTGTTATAAATGTAGCTGGAGCATTAACTAGACCAAAAGGCATAACCAAAAATTCAAAATGCCGGAACCGTGTTCTAAAGGCAGTTTTGGAGATATCTTGTAGTAGGATACGCACGTGGTGGTATCCTGAACGAAGAACTATCTTTGTATAGTATCTTGCCCCATGGAGTTGATCAAACAAATCATCCACTTGAGGTAGAGGATACTTGTTCTTGATGGTTATCGCATTTAATCCGCGATAATCTACGCACATGCGCATAGTGTCATCTTTCTTTCTTACCAATAGAATTGGTGATGCCCAGGGCGAAGTGCTAGGTCTAATGAAACCACGAGCAAGGTAGTCAGCCAACTGACCCTCAACCTCCTTAGCTTCTTTAGCACTCATATGATAAGGTGGTTTACTCACTAGTTTAATGCATGGCAAGACACCTATGCCATGCTGCGCATCACGTGTAGGGGTAAACCCGGTGGTAAATCACTTGAGAACACATCAGTATACTCTGTGAGTAAGTGAGTTAGCTTTTGCCGAGCAAAAGGAGAAAGTAAACTAGAGTTATGCTGGGATGGAGAATCTTGTAATTCCTGTAACGTTTATTTTACAACAATTGCACGTTGCTCTATAGAATAAAAATTGAGAGAATTCTGCTCATTAGATTTGTTAACACTTTGTTTATCAATAGAATTCATTGCACTTTGCATACCATTAGAATTCATTGCACTTTGCTTAACATTACTAGAATTCACCACACTTTGCTCTTGAGAATTCACAAGACTTGGAGACAAGCAATAACACAAAAAGACTTCATCTTGTTACGGCATAAGCCGCACAGTGTGGTCCTGCGGTCCTGCAGAGGTCTGGACATTGTGGATTAGGAGTCATGTGGCCTTAGGGGGAAATTGTTCATAGGATATCATATGATAGGATGGGGGTCTGCACCGTTTTTGATCTGCGCTGGAGCAACGGTTGTATATGGGGGGCATACCTGTCTTTCGGATAATGACTAATGTTCATGTTATCAAATACATCATCTCTCTTGTACTCTGTGTTCTGATATACATCAATGAGGAAGCAGTGCTCTATTTGCTTTAATCTATCTTATGTTCTGTCTTCCTGTGTTTTGTTGTTCCAATAATGTAAGACAGTGTGCGGGTAATCATTCCCATAATGATTATTGCTCCTCTACGGGCATAGACATTACATCTGGCGACCACGATGCACGATGGGCGGCCTACAGTGAATATGCATGCGCACTAGGTCGCAAGGTCCTCCTGACCCGGTGGTTCCAATTTTGGGGAGACGTCGGAGGAGAAGCGGTTCAGAAGAATTTGTTTTTTCTACACCACAGGCTAAGAAACATGTATCTCCATAATCAAGTCCAGTGCGTGGTAGACGGATTCGGCGTGTGCGGCGTGCTCCACGTAGCCAGTCATGTCCTCCTGCTGTGCGGTCACCCTCACCTACCCATGTTGCTCCACCACCATCTCTGGTAAGCAGTTCTGGGGTTTCGCCACCATTGTCCCCACCTCCTATTGTTCGTCAGCTTTTTCTAGGAGGGAGTACAGTTGGGCAAGGGACGATGGCACAACCTCAGATTAAGTATAGCCGTTTTAGAGGTCTTTCTAAGGAAGCCCCGGATGCACATTTGCGACAATTTAATAAAGTGTATGGATTGAATCAACCTGGGGTGGTGATTCCTCTTCATCAACAATCAGTGTTCGAATCTACACTTTCAGGGAAAGCCGCCAAATGGTTGTCAAAATACCCTAATGATCACTTCCAGACGTATGTCGAAGGATCCAGAGCTTTCTTGCGACGGTCCAGAATGGAAAAGACGGTCCCTCAGCATCTGGAAAAGCTTCGTACACTGCGTCAAAAGTCGTTGCCAGTGGAGGACTATGCTGCAAAATTCCGAATGCTTTTGCAGCGGGTACTTCAGGTACAAAGGCCGGCAGCTGAAGTGTTGAATGATTATTTTTTGTGCGGACTTAATAAGGATCTTAGAACTGCTATGGCAATAGTGGATAAGGTAACTACTCCACTGGATAATGTAATTGCCAGAGCTGTTGTAGCAGGAGAAGCTTTGGAGGATACGGAATCCCCAAAGAAATCAAAGAAAAAAGAGCGGAAGAAATCTCATCGGAAGTCTCAGGGAAGTGGCAGTGATAGTTCGGAGTCGGCGACTGCAGAATCATATTCCTCAGACTCAGGCAGCAACGATTCAGGGAAAGCATCGGAGGAGGCACCTCGAAGAAAATCCCAGCATCAAGGGAAGGGTGCATCCGGCTCGTTAGAATCTGCTGCAGTGGTTAAAAGTCTGAAGGAACTATGGTGTACTCAGTGCTGAAATCCGGGACATGCTACTCAAGAGTGTGCAATGAATCAGAAATGGTGTGCGATCTGCACGGCCAACACTCACAATACAGTGGAATGCTACTTCAATGGGTGGGGTCATAGGAGTCAAGATTCTTCTACATGGCACCCACCACAGACAGGGAAGGGACAAGAGCCTGCGGTGGCGATGGCTCATGCTCATACATCAGAAGCACCCTTTCAAGGACAAGCAGGGGGACGTGGTCAAGGAGGGGACCGAGGTCGCGAGAGAGGTGGCCGAGATGCTAATCGACCCAAAAATTGACTTTTTGTTTGGGGGATGGGCATTGGCAGTTAGAGTGTTCAGAAGCTATGGAATATGATTGAAAGAAGTAGGAACGTGCTGCGGGAAAACAACCTAGTGTGGATATGGTCCAGATTGAAGGGTTGGAGTAGTCAGCTCCGGTGGTTTCACTAATCACGTGATTTGGTAAAAATGTGGTTCCAACAATCGATGGTAAGTTTCCAGATTGGACAACTCAAGAAGAAGTACGGAAAAAGACTGTGACCTGGATGCCACAGTCAGCACCACCAGTGAATCATCAGGACCATCGACCGTTGGTCTGGAAACAAACGAAGGGAAAGACAGAAATAAGGAAGATACCAGGGAAGGGGATGATTGGAATTCAGGTTGGAAAGAGATCCTCAAATCGCCAATACAATTATCTTTGGGTTCACGACTGAAATTGGTCCCGAATTTTCATAATGCCTTGCTAAGCCAGAAGTCCAAAGAGCTGAGGGAAGTGGACATTGCGATAGCTGAAGGCGAAGGGGATGAGTCAGCCCCGTTGCCAAAAAATAGGATCATGGATACTCGTATTCCGGAGCTTTCAGTCAGATATCATGGTACATACATTGACAAGGTACTATTAGATGGAGGAGCGGGAGTAAATATTATTACTCAAGCAGCTTGTGAGCGTTTTGAACTCAATGATTGAAAACCTGCACCCTTTGTAGTCCACATGGCAGATCAAAGAAGAGTACAACTAGTCGGATTACTTCGGGGCATTGTTATGGATGTAGCTGGCCTATCTTTTGCTGTCTCTTTGGTAGTCTTGAATATTGAGGATCATAGCCAGGATTATCACATTATTTTGGAGAGACCATGGTTAAGACAAGCCAGGGTAAAGCACAATAGGGAGGCAAATATGCTTTCAGCTAAAAAGGGTCGCAAGAAAGTTCGGGTGATGTTTGGGACATGTAGGCAACCTGTTCAGGCAGCATGGCCGGTGATAGCAGAAACAGTCAATATGGTAGAAGGATTAGAAGAAGATGAAGAGGAACAATTTCTGAAGGCTAACCCGGATTTAGTTTCCTTGTATCCCACCAACATTTCTATGATTTCGGAGGGGAAATCTCTCGAGGCTACAGGAGTTTCACCCAAGACAGGGGTGCAATAGAAATCTTGGCCTAGTCCCGAATCATTGGAGGATATTATTAAGCAGGAACATGCGTTTGAAGCACAGATGGGGAAAATTACACAGGTGAAGGAAGGATGTTAGAAGCGGCTAACGGCTACACCAATTATGCACTAAGCTATGGAAATGTGCCATAGTGCACAATATTTACTTTTCATTGTATAGGGCTTGGGCTCACTTAAGAGTTCCAAAGTTGTATGAGTCTAGGCTAGAGAGGTCACTTTATCCCATAATTGAAGGGTTTGAGGCCCAAAACTATAAAAGAGCCCTATGCTTAATGAGAGGTGATTCTTGAGTGGTCCTTTTGAGAACTCTCTCCCTAGAGGAGGTCTTGATGGCCTAGCCTTTGAGCTTAATGCCCATGCTTAGAAGGCTAGTGCTAATCACATGTAATTAGTGTAATCCTCTCTTAATTAATCTAGTCTTCATTATGTTGTCAATCATGTTTATCTACTTTCCTTCATTGTTTTGAAGTGTTGATCTTCTCTAATCTAACTCTTACTTATGCTAAGCTATCCGATTAGTGGAGTCCTTATCTAACTCTCTCGATTAAGCGGAGTGGGTGTACTCGTGATTGAGGGATTAGAGTTGTCCTCTAATGGTGTGCTTGTGTGTGTGTAGGTTTAAGAAGCCTTGAGCTTAATTTGATTATGTGTGACTTGATTTGGACACCATGATTGGCATGGTTGGGGTGGCCGACTTGAATGCGATCTTGTGTGCTTAATCGTCAATGCATGTAATTAGAGTTGTGCTTGAGAGATTCCAAGATTAGTGTGTTTCACTTCGTTGCTTGATGTGTGTAGATGATTGCTTGAAGTGATGCTTGATGTGCGATTAGCATTAGTTGATTTGGGATGATTTCTAATTGCATTGGAGGATGCACGCTCTTGAATCCTCTCAATCTTTGCATCCGATGACGCTCTCGCACATTCTTTGTGTGATGCCTCCAAGCCCTAGCCGGGTCATGCTCTCTCTCTCCGGATTGATAGATTTGTGGGAGATTGCCTATGCTATGGCGAGCCTCCAACATTGGCGCCGTTGCCGGGGACGGGTTGCCTACGCTAGTGGAGTTGAGGTTGCAAAAGATAAGAGTAATTTGATTACCGATTTCTTGTAATTAGGTAGGATTAGATTTGTGTGTAGTGTAATTAGGTTTAATTGGATGTGTATAGAGTCATTTCACCCCAAAAACCCCTAAATTCTCTTTTGATTTTGCTAATTTTTCACTAACCTTCACTAATTTTGCATCCCATTCATGCTAATTTCGTGCTAATTGTACTAATTCCATGCTAATTGTGCTAACCTAACCACTAATTTTGATTTGGAATGTATGCTAAATCCCCTTAATTGAGGAGGATCATCACTCTTAATTACTCTAATCTATGCCTAATCATGTGATTGAGTGTTGATTTTGGTCAATTTTTTGATCAATGTTGGACCGAATCGGAGTTGCACACATGTGTGTGCATGATGGAATCGTCGCGTGGAGCAAGGATTAGCTTGGATGCAATCAATTGTAAGTGGACCTACTCCGTTCAATTTTTGATTGATTAAGTTGATCCCATTGAGTTGCTAAATCATTGCTAAAATTAGGTGTGTGTGCCTAATTGATGGAATTTATGCCTAATTTGATGAAATTGGAACGAAATTGGATGCCTAGATGCTTGAGGAATGGTAGTTTTGCATAAATTGTGTGTGAAAATCACTAAATTGATGTGTATGTGAGGCTATTCCGGTCATGGAGTAGGCCTAATTGCCAAAATTAGGGTAAGATTTGAATGTGTGTGCCCATTTTAAGCAACTTTGATGAGAAGATTTATGGTCAAATTGAAAACCTAAATGCTTGTAGATTGATGATTTTGCAAGAAATGTGTGTGCAAGCATTAGGAATTGGCCTAATTTCGTTGCTAATTGAGCAAAAAAATTGGATTTGTGGACCTAATTTTTGTGTGTGTGCAATGCTAAATTGAGTTAAAATTTGATCAATTTTTGATAAAAATCGAGTTAATTTAGCATGTATATACTCATGTATGTGTGATCAAGTGTGCAATTGATGAAATGCAATGAGTGTTTTAATGAAATTTTTGCACAAATCGATGGCCTAAATTTAGGTGTGTGTGCCTAAGTAATGGCCAATTATGCCTAAATTGGGGATGAATAATTGGTCTTGGTTGCCAATTGTGATGATTAAGGCCTAAATTTTGGTACATGTATGATTTATTGATTTGAGATGACTCAATTGCACACAATTGAAGATGATTTAATGCACTACCGTTGCATTGAAGCCAAATTGATGGGAATTTTATTGAATGTGTGCCTATGTATTGATGTAAAGAATGTATATGGCTATGCAAACCATAAATGACAATCCTAATTGGGTTTGAATCATTTGAATTGGAGATGAGCGATTAATTTTGCAATGATTTGTTTTGTGCCAATTTCGTCTACATAATTGTGGATAGCAAATATGAACCAATGAGTTGCGATGATTGATAATTTGGTTGAAAATAGCCAATAAAGATTGGATTGTCATTTTGTACATGTGCATATGCAATTTTTAATTGACGGAATTGGGATTAACAATTGTGCATGGAATTTTTTCGATCCAAAGTGTGCATTGGAATGGATTTTTGATATTTTTTGACTTGAGGCATCCTCGTTTTCTATCATGTAATTATGTCCGTGAACTGTAATACGAGAGTGTCCCTCCCACACGTGATCTCTTATCTCTCCCTTGATTCTAAAGAGCCTAAGAAGTTTGCCACAACGGCTATTCTCAAGCTCAAGCACGCATAATCGCCCTTAAGTCATCACGAGAACACTCTCTAAGCATGAAATATTCCAAGATTCATTTAAAAAAAAAAGAAAAAACAAGCAAACAAAGTTGGCTTCAACGCTGGCAGGCCTGGATTGGCGCTATCCGAACACACACACCACACACACCTTTTTTTGTGCTACAAGCCAAACCAAGGCCAGCCTGACAGCTCGGCGCTCGCAAAAAGACCCCACACACACACTCACTGACTTGGTTGGCGGGGCAGCTCAACCAGACCCACTTGCCCGCTTCACTCTTGAATCCCGATCTCCTGCTTTAACCACACCCACGTGTTGGGACCCTCCGGTTTACTCTCAAATCGAGCCTCACAGCTACTACCTGCCAAGCTTGGCTTGTAGCCCGTAAACCTACACACAAACACACACGCTTCCTGCGCGCTGATCCCGGTTGCAGTTCTCCCCTCTGCAGCGCTGGCTTAGCCCACGCCATCACACACACTACTTTGGTGCAACACACACACAAGCAGTTGCCGGCTTGGCTCAGTTGGCTGAGGCTCAGTTGACTCTCAATGGATATCGCGTAGAATAGTTAATATATTGTTGAAAATTGCCGAGGGCTTGGCGAGCTCAAGGTGATTACAATCTCAAGGTGTAGTTGCTCAATTAGCGAGAGAGAGAGAGCTCAAAGACATGGTAGCAGCTCCTATGTGAGGCCATGAGTGACCGCCCGTGCGTGCATTCATTGATCCACAAAACTGGCTGCCCACTGTTGTAGTGCAAGGTGCCAACAGGAAAGATTCCATACCTCGGCAGAAAAGGCTTCCAATGGGGTGCTAAATCTGCACACACAGCCGATTATGGCACAAACACACAAACGCACACTCATTGAGTCACTGTGAGGCTCTCAGTTCATGCCGCTGGCAGCATGTAGCTTGGCTAGGCCTGACGGGCTGTTGAATCAGTGTAACCCACGACTAGTGTCACATTCACCTGTAGCTCACACAATCACGAAGCAACACCTCAGATCTTCTTCTACTCCCTCGCTTGCTCACATCTCATGAGTCAACAGACAATGGAGAACGAAAATTCTGGCTGAGAATGCAGGGCTTAACCCCATCACTATTGTGACTGAACTTTGCCTTGGAAATAAATAAATGAAAATAACTCATAAGCCATGATTCCCACTGGATCAACTCTCAAGATGAGAAACTTCATTTCGCTAAAATTTTCTTGCACACAAGGGACCTCAGAATTGCGCTGAAGGCATTGCTTAGCTATTGTATTCATTATTTCGCACTATAAAAAATTGCCAATTTTTATTGGTAAAAAAGAAGCCCGAAACTGAATAACTTGTATTATCTGTTAAATGAGCTACAAGAGAGCTTGTTATATCCATTGATAAATTTATGCATGGATTATGGGGATTTTGACTGGCTCAAGACTACTTTCATGCTCCATTTGAGTATCAAATTCCTTTGTACATTGATAAATGAGCTATGCATAGACCAAAAAAAAAAAAAAAACAAACAAACAACCAAACAAACATCCTTGCTATGTATGCTAAATGTGTTATGTACGAGAAAGGCGTAAGCAAAGACAGAGTGTGCTTTGGTTGTGTGAACACTTCTATGCATAAACAAAATTTCATTGTACACTTTTTTGCCTTATGCATTGGATTAGTGTCACCTTTTATTGAAAACTTGGATGCACAAAAAAGGAAAACTCTTCTTTGTGATATGCATGCAGGCATGAGATGCGCATTGGTTTACGAGTTAATGCTTGGTCAAGAGTGTGCATTAAAATTTGAATTTGACATTGCTTGTACATTTTAGTGCTTGAATTGACTGTAAAAACCTTGCATAGCACTAAAATTGAGCTTTTTTGGATGAACATGGGAAAGCAGTATCCTTTTGAGTGTGTGAATTAAGCATGCACTAGAATTTGAACTTGGCATTTCTCGATACTTTTTTAGTGCTTAAGATGTATGCAAAAATCATGGCATAGCACTAAATTGGGTTTCTTGACTGGCCATGTGATAGCATTAAAACTTTTGGGGTTGTGGATGATCATGCATTTCTAATGCTTGTATTGAATGTTCAAATGCTAAAAGCACTAACAATTGAATTGCTTTTGAAGAAGGATGTGGCAGGTGTGTGATTCCAAATGATCCAAGAAGGGGTCATCATTGCAATATTGCAGAATTTGGCTAATTAGAGCCATTCCAAATGTGTGGATTAAAGTTGTAATGCTAGCTCATAGCTTGGCCTAGAAATGCATTTTTTTCATTTGAGATAGTGTTTGGCCAACTTTTTGAGCTTTTAAAATATAAATTTGGCTATCGAGAGCCACTCACTTTCATTTCATAAAGTTGCAGTCATCTCTAGCTCATAGATTGCTCTTTAAAAAACTGTAAAATTTCATGTGAGCTAGCTGTTAGCCAACTTTTTGAAAAGCTTTAATTGTAAAAATTTGGCTTCGAGAGCCACTTCATTTCATCCAAAAGTTGCATTATTTTCAGCTCTTGGCTTGTTTCAAATTCCATATTTCATTGAGCTAGAAAATAGTAAACTTTGAATCATGCATGAGAGGTGGTAAAAATTGCACTATTTGCTTATGTAGAAGCATTTTATCTCTCTCATTGTTATTGTGTATGCATAAATTTGCTACTTTAGAGCATCATGTGCATAACCAAAGGCACTTTTTTCCCTTGGGTTTTTTCCCTTTGGCAAATTCGGGTATGCAAGACCCTAGCTTTAGGTATCCATTAATGTTTTTTGGTGTGCTTTTATATTTCAATAATTGGCTTTTGGAGCTTGTGTTCACACTTAGCTTCAAAAAGCTTCTTTTTGAAAATAAAAAGGATCAAGAGACTTCTCTACACAAAGGGACTGCTTTCTCAAGGATGCTCAAAAGAAGCATGAAGAGGTGTAATCCTTCCATGATTTTGCTCTTTGTTCATCTCTCCACTCTCTTGCTTGGTTTAAATTTTGCTTCTAAGCTATGGGTTTTTCATGTTCAAAAGCTAGGCATTGTAAAGTTTCAACAACCTACTTTGTGAAAATTAAACTCACAAAAAAATTAGGTTTTATGAATGCAAATCATAGGTAATTGGCCTTGACCTTAGGTTAATGAAGGTTCATTTCTTGCTAGTCCTAGATTCTTAGTGATAGTCGTAATATTCCATTCATTTTTGTCACGACCTAGGGCTATGATTAGGCTTTAGTCTTTTTTAGTCCAATTGCCACTAGTTCTCATAAAGGAAGCAATAAAAATGTGCTAAAAAATGAACCATGAAGCAAATAAGTGTCCAAAAAAGTAGCAAAAATGCTATTAAGGCACATGAAAATAAAAATTATATGTTATGTTGTGTCTATGTGAGGCCTAGCGCCTTATTGGCACTTGGTAGGCAAGGGGAATCACCTTGGCTCGCTTGGTCAAGGCCCTAAACCGATGCCCTGGGCTGATAGGGGTTAGTCGTCGCCTTGGTAAGCTAGTAGGCTTTTGGAACACCTTCTTGAGGGTTCAAGGAGCCGAGAGTCGCACCTAGACTTGCCTTGGTGTGGTAGCCTTGTGATTGTGCTTTAAATTTTCAATGAATGACTAAATCAAAACTTCCATGAGCTTCAAAAAACTTTGACAATGTACTAATAGATTAGGAGCTTTTTATAGCCCATAGACATGATAGACTTGAATGATTTATTAAGATTGTTCACATAGTCTTTAGGCTAGTAGGTTTATGAACTTACATTAGCCTAGGGTCATAATTGATTGCTTGTGTTTCATGCATAAAAATGAAATTTCAAGTGGTTTAATCTTCACAATAGTTTGAGTATTTTTTTGCTTTATGTTGTCTAGTTTTTGACTATGATTAACCCATCTTTTAGAAGCAAAAAATCACTTTGCATGATTGTTTATTTATGCTTCATGTTTTATTCATTATTGGTGGCCTTTGATGCTCATTACTTGTTCTTATGTTTTGCAGCTCAACATTTCTTCCTTGGACTTGCTTTCTACCATGTCACCGTGTCTTGCTTCAACGGCACACGAGGACGTGTGCCAAATTAGGAAGGGGGGAATGTTAGAAGCGGCTAACGGCTACACCAATTATGCACCAAGCTATGTAAATGTGCCATAGTGCACAATATTTACTTTTCATTGTATAGGGCTTGGGCTCACTTAAGAGTTCCAAAGTTGTATGAGTTTAGGCTAGAGAGCTCACTTTATCCCATAGTTGAAGGGTTTGAGGCCCAAAACTATAAAAGAGCCCTATGCTTAATGAGAGGTGATTCTTGAGTGGTCCTTTTGAGAACTCTCTCCCTAGAGGAGGTCTTGATGGCCTAGCCTTTGAGCTTAATGCCCATGCTTAGAAGGCTAGTGCTAATCACATGTAATTAGTGTAATCCTCTCTTAATTAATCTAGTCTTCATTATGTTGTCAATCATGTTTATCTACTTTCCTTCATTGTTTTGAAGTGTTGATCTTCTCTAATCTAACTCTTACTTATGCTAAGCTATCCGATTAGTGGAGTCCTTATCTAACTCTCTCGATTAAGCGGAGTGGGTGTACTCGTGATTGAGGGATTAGAGTTGTCCTCTAATGGTATGCTTGTGTGTGTGTAGGTTTAAGAAGCCTTGAGCTTAATTTGATTATGTGTGACTTGATTTGGACACCATGATTGGCATGGTTGGGGTGGCCGACTTGAATGCGATCTTGTGTGCTTAATCGTCAATGCATGTAATTAGAGTTGTGCTTGAGAGATTCCAAGATTAGTGTGTTTCACTTCGTTGCTTGATGTGTGTAGATGATTGCTTGAAGTGATGCTTGATGTGCGATTAGCATTAGTTGATTTGGGATGATTTCTAATTGCATTGGAGGATGCACGCTCTTGAATCCTCTCAATCTTTGCATCCGATGACGCTCTCGCACATTCTTTGTGTGATGTCTCCAAGCCCTAGCCGGGTCATGCTCTCTCTCTCCGGATTGATAGATTTGTGGGAGATTGCCTATGCTATGACGAGCCTCCAACAAAGGAAAATGAAACCTTGTTTTTCACACCACCTCCTGCTTCGACATCCACACTGCCAGAGGATTCTGCTGTTGCGCGTTGGAGATGCAGAATGCAGGAAAGGACGACAACCTCTACTCCGGCTGGGACTGGCTCTATGGGTGTGGACACTTCCTAGCAGCTAGGTATTTATGGAATCACTAACACAGCAGCTTCGACGGAAGGCACCCTTCCCGCAGTTTTTCCCTGGGAGGCGGCGATCGAAAATCCCTCTGACCAACTCCACGCGTGCTGCACTTTTCTGTAGCAGCTTTCAGAGTCTATCTGTGCGGCCTGGTCAGCTCTCGCAATCGAGGCATGAGTCACAGAGATGGAAATGTAGGTAACGGCTTTGCAGGCTAGCATCGCCAGTTTAACAAATCAAAATGAGGAATTATCTGCGATAGCTCGGAGACAAACTGAAGAAATACAGGCACTCAGGGGAGCTAATTCTGTGTTTGTGACTTCTATTCAAGATGAATTGCTCCAATTGCAAACGCAAAATAGACTTGCCAATTATTTAGCATCTCATCCCGGTGATGCAGTGATGATTAGTACGAATGACCTGGATGCCTTAGCAGTGGAGATGCAGTAGGACCTCCACAATTTTTTGGAGAATCAACTACAGACTTGGAGAACAAGGCTGACTACTGAGGTGACAGTGCAACAACCAACTTAGCAGGTTGTGATGAGGAAACCTGAGCCATCAGACACTGACAGAGGTAAGAATCTTGTTCTAGAAGGTTTTGATATTGCTGATTGGGTGCAAGCTACAGAAGATTGTGCTGAGGCCTAGGCTCATGTCTGTCGTTTGCAGCGTGTGATACATCGTCTTCGTAAGGAGGGACACAGGTTATGTTTTTGGGTGGAGACTTTGGCGCATTCCTCTCCCTCATTCTTCCACCATGTTCTCCTTTTTGGCCTGCACTAAATAGATATCTATCTCAATATTATCCTCTACATACGCCTCTTGCTCCTTTGCCGTAGGCGCCTCAGTCTGTTTCTTTGCCAACACAATTTATTCCAAGAGATTCTTGGCCGGAGCACACTGAGATAGATCCACATCTCTTGGCCGAGGTGTATCGGACTCATCGTGAGGATTTTTGAGTATTTGGCTACATCGACATTTCTTCCTCACCATAACAGGTCGAAGAATAGCAATCGAAACCTTCCAATTGGAGGGGCTAAGGTGTGGGTTTGCGCAATCCACCATTCGTGCCAGGTGCTATGGCATAAGCCGCACAGTGCAGTCCTGCGGAGGTCTGGACATTGAAAATTAGGAGTCATGCGGCTTTGGGTGCAGTTGTTCATAGGAGTCATGCGGCTTTGGGGGTTTGCACCGTTTCCAATCTGCACTGGAGAAGCGGTTGTATATGGGGGGCATACTTGTCTATGGGATAATGACTAATGCTCATGTTATCATATACATCGTCTCTCTTGTACTCTGTGTTCGATATACATCAATGAGGAAGCAGTGTTATATTTGTTGTAATTTGTCTTATGTTCTATCTTCCTGTGTTCTGTTGTTCCAATAATGTAAGACAGTGTGCAGGTAATCATTCCCGTAATGCTTATTGCTCCTCTGCGGGCATAGACATTACACATCTATTAAATCTTCTTTCTCCAAAATAGAAAGCTTGGTTGTACATATAAGAGGTGCAGATGGTATATGTATCTCACCAAGCAAAAGCACATGTTTACCATTGGCCATAAAGGATAAGGAGTTGTGTTCATAACTAGTGTGCAATGTGTTTCCTAAACCATGCAGCCACTCTCCTCCTAAAATTACATCAGCTCAGCATGGTCCATGTTCATAACTTGGAATTCAAGAGTCATCGTATGATCTTGAACAATAAGCTCAACCCCTTGAACTAACGTGTCCCATACTTCTTTATCATTCCCAGACATCTGCTCCACCACATACTTGTGAGAGCAGGGAGTCTGTGTAAGATTCAATTTCTTGACTAGCTTATAGCTCAAGAAGTTATGAGTTGCACCATCATCCACTAAAATACAAACACGTTGTTTGTTAATAGTGCCATGCATGCCAATCAAATCATGGGGACCAAAGGTGGGCTACCACATTGAAGCAGGCACACAACACTTGTGCTTTTCTTCCATATGAAGAACCTCTACAACACAATATTTAGGAGATGAATCTAATGTGAGGTGTTGCACCGTGTGTATGGCCTTTTCTTTGCCTTGCAAAAGAGGATAATCTTTCTTGTTATGTTTGTCCGAAAGACATCTAAAACAAAAATTGTGCTTCTTTGCACGCTCAAAATCAGCAGTGCTAAGAGACCCGTGTGGAGTATCTCGTGATTTCTTAGGCTTGTTAGACTCTTGTGGGCATGAAGAGGTAGATTGTCTCTTATTCCTCTTGGAACGTGTGGGAGATCTACCTCGCCATTGGCTCTTAGCCACATTGATCTTAGCAAAATTATTCTTAGAGTAGGGAACATTTCCTTCATCTCTTGGTTATCATCATATCTTTGGGCATGACTGATGGCTTCTTCCAAATTTTTTGGATGTTGGGTCTTGACATGAAGACGATAGTATTTGTCAAGACCCCTATTAAAACCCCGTATCTTTTGGAATTCATCTAGACCTTCTAGTTTTAATATGATTTCCCGGTACTTCGAAAGGTACTGTGTGAGAGAGAGGCCAGACATGTGGCATGTATCCCATGCTAACCAATTCTTATCTTCTTCATTGGAGTCCAAAAACTCTTTGGAGAAGGAATCTTGAAACGCAGCCCAAGACGGAGGACAAGCATCTATTGGAAATGTCACCCACCACTTATAGGCCTTGCCTTTAAGAGATAGACTTGTTTCCATAGCCGTCTTTATATCCGGGGTGTGTCTCAATCTATGAGTATCACTCCATTTGTGTAACAACGTATTGACCGCATCCTTGTTGTGATCAGGCTCTTCCCAGTGAAACTCAGGAATGGTGATATTCTTAAGTAATGCGTTTCTACCTTCTACATCTTCAGCAGCACTTTTCTCTTGGACTCCTTGAGTCATGCGAGCTTGGTTCAAGGTTCGTTCCCTTGAACCATGCCACCTATGGCTCCTTGAGTCGTTTGTGAATTCATAAATTTCACAAGTAACTCCGTAAGATTGGTATCATTTGCATTGAGTGCAGAGAGGTTGCTTCAAAGTACACTTTGGTGATGTTCCAAAGTCTTGAAAGAATCCATATCTACAAGCCCATGATCTCCTAGATCATCATCATCATGTATATTAGTGTCAGCAGCACCCGTGGTACCCTGATTTTGATTTACGTGCTCAAAATCAAAAGTGTGTATAGGTGAGATATCCTCACTGGCCATGGTAAACACACACTAATGTAAAGAGAGAAAAAAATTCAACTTGTACCTTGTGGAATTGAAGTCTTTGTGTTTTGCATGCTTCATAACTTGCGTTGTATGCGAACCTCGCCTTGAGCGCTTCACGTGTCGTTTGTTATAAGAACACCTTTGTTGCCTCTTCACAAAAACTCGTCGTTTTTGTGAAGGATTTTGCTCACTTTGAAGCTACCTCCTTGAGGAAAAAAGAATTTTTGGAGGAAAGCTTGTCTTCCTCCAAGAAGTGAAAAGGAAGGGTGAAACTACTTCCTTGAAGATTGAAGCTTTCCCTTTCCTTCTAGCTTTCCTTTCAACACAATTATGCTATGTTTCCTTGTTATACACAACAAGGGTCAATAGCTTGATGGTAAAGTGTTGACCTCTTGCCATCATGGGGTGGGTTCAACCCTTCTTCATGCAAGGGTTAAGCGGGCCTTCCTACACGTGCAACCAAAAGTGCCAAACGGAATCCTTCGAAGCCTCGATGCCATCCAATTTTCCTTGGTCGCCCGTTGTGGAGGACGTAGGTGGGGCGTCTGCGGTCAGCTGTCACTATCTGTCCAGGTGCGCCTTGCCCAAGAAACTGTGTCTATCTTCTTTTTGCTGCACAGCGGAGACGTCACTGTCTGTGGAACGTGGGAGAGAAGCAGCACGTCGTAGGCACATGAAACCCGCTTTTTGCCTCCTCCCAAAAATAGCTCGGATACCAGTGAAAGGGCGGTGGTAATGCGTGTGCTAGTCTCCACCTAGCCGTGCTATCTTATAGCCTCCCCCTAATGTACACACAGTCCAGCCGTGCCGGTGGTCTTGCCCATAGGACCCATGTCCTTACAAGGTTGCTAAAGGGAGCTTTCAAAAAATCAAAGCCTAGGGTGGAAGCATTCAATTGTATGGGTTGAAGTCCCATGATTGGCAGAAGGGCTTCAGGTAATGTCCCTCTCCCTATTCTATCTATAGTTTGTGTGGATGACTTTCTTTCACTTTACCTTTCCCTAATTTACATTGTAGTACATTCTGCCGGTGAGTATGTGTACATGTCGGAACAAGAAATTCATGGATGCTATTTTCAAACTTGGAGAGCTAGTAAGGTACATCACAAGACTGCACTATACTACACTTTTTTTATGTACATAGTAATCTCAACTAGCACTTAGTGTATCCTTGTGTGTTTCTTGCAGATTTGTGAGCTCAAAGGAAATTCAACTAGATGCTATTCCTTCTGCTCAAACACTTGCAACAGAAACTCTATGTGCCATTGAGGATGCATTTCCTTGATTGGTCCTTCTTAGTCAAATCCACCTCTTGGTTCATGTGGTGGAGGAGATCGCTATATGTGGAGTAGTGCATGCACAATGGATGTTCTTCATCTAACTTAACTAATTGTTTATGCATTTATCAAGTCCTCTCTCTCAAAGATTTTGTGTAGCTACGGTCTCAATCGGAGGCATGTACGGCCGAAGGGTGGATTGTGCCAGAGGCTTTTGTTTATATCTCAGGTATTTGACACAAGTTGATCCTTCAATGCCTCGCATGTGGTCAGATAAGGAAGATGCAAGGATGAATTCACACTTGCCAAGTGGAAAGGGAAAACTACATCACGTGGATATAAATCTATCCCGAGTGGTCAATAACTTTTGTATTCTCCATGCAAAGATTATGACCAAGTGGGTGGACTTGTGGACATTGGCAAAGGCAAGGCGTTTGCAAGAGAGAGAAGCATGTAGACAAGCACATGGAGGAAGGAGCCCCCCCCCCTCCCCCCCGAGCCTGGACACCTTGCATGTTTCCCAGATCTCATTAGCATGGAGTGGATTCATGAGAGAATGACCAAAGCAAAAGCGCCCAGAGAAGACATCACCAACAAATAATGGGAGTATGCAAGAGGCTGCGTACCAAAGGTAGAGTACTCAGATACCTAAATCATATTGTAATTTTTTTTCTTGATTTTATCTTTGTATTTGATAAAAGATATTTTCCTATTTTGTAGTGCCTTTCCTTTAACTCTATGTGGTCAAAGGGTCATCACTTTCGTACGCGCCAGATTGACGAGCGTAGAACCACCATGGTTTGTGCCATCATGGGTAACTTTGACACGGACGATGATGAAGCCAGGTACTATGAACTATTGAAAGGATACTAAAGGTTAATTTTAGAACCTTTCATACCTTCATCTTCGAGTGCAAGTGGTTTGCAAATGTGTCTACATGGTGGACTCTAGTGTGCATCACACAGGGAGGTATGGCAATTTAGTTTTACCGTGCAATTGTGAGCAGGTGAGTGACAACTACCTTTTTTATTCTTATTTTCTTGTAGCATTAATTATTCCAATGTTACTCACTTTGAGCTTCTCTTTTATAGATCATGTATATCCTAGCAATCCACTAACAAGAACTTTGGTTTGTAATTCCCGTAACACCTCGAGGGAGAACCATTTTTTCCACTAATGAAGTGGAGACCATCTTCGACCCTCTTCCACCTCCAACTTTGGATAAGGTGGAGACAGAGGAAAGAGAGGTCGATGAATCAAGTCTGAAGACGGCAAGTCTTAGCGAGCATGATTGTCATGATGATGAAGATGATGAGATGGAAGATGAAGAATTGAAAGATGATGAAGCCAACGCATCCATAAACGACAATTTTGTTTCTCTCTTTATTGATTTAGGAGCCATGGGCTTAGAATTGGATGATGCTTCATGTAGGGATCTTTTGGAAGATGATTCATAAACATTTACTTTAAGCTATGAATATTTTTGATTGTGTAATCCATTCATCTCTCTCCCCCCCCTCTTTCTCTCTCTAATTTGACATGCTCAATTATGTTAATCAAGTGATAGTGATTATTTTAGCAAGTGTAGTCTTATTATTCCCCCCCTTCTCTCTCTCTTTCTCTTTCTTTCTCTTTTCTTTTTTAAATTTGAAAAATTCATACAATATTCTTTAATTTTTATTGAGAGAAGGGAAACACAAAATAAAAATTAAAGGGGGGAGGGAGGGATGTTTAAATAGAATTCGAAAGTTTAGGCGCTAAATTTTCCCTCGAAAATAAATGTAGTAATATCAACGATAATAATTGAGGTAATAAACGTGATAATAAGAGCGGAAATAGTTGCGGTAATAGTTTAAATACAAAAAAAAATCCCCCCTGCCCTCCTCTCTCTTCCCTCTCCAGTTGAGTTTGAACCTTCTCTCTACAAAACGTGTTAAAAGACCACGATAAACAACAAGGTATGCCAGGTGGGAATTCAATTCGAGAAACTACAGGGTGGACCAATCCAGAAGATTCTCTTTCAGTGTATGCACATATTGCTAAAGCTCAAGCCAATGAAGCTATGGTGGAAGAGAAGTGGAAAAGGGATGAAGAGGTTGCTGGGACGTCAAAAAGGCCAACGAGATCCAATAACAAGAAAGAAGAAGGGCCTGCTCCTAAGCCTGCTCCTGAAGTGGTTATGGAGGAGGGTCCAAAGGAAAAAAATCAAGGTAAGCTGAAAGGGACCTCATATAAACTCAAATCTGATATTGAATTGGCTATAGATTTGAAGAAGTTTTTTGAAGAACGTATCCTAAATAGTAAAGTGGAGCTCACATTGGGGGATATTCTAGGAATTGCCAAGCGCGAGTTCTATGAAGAGATCATCAACAATATAAAAAGGAAGTGACAGATACCGAGTGATCAAGAGCCAGATCCAATTAAGAGCCAAGTGGTTCGTCAAATTGAAGCAATTTTGGATGATTATGAAGAGTATTTAGTAGATCTTGAAGAAGAAGAGTCAAAGCCTATGGTGGTTTCAAACCTGATTGTACTTGAGGTAAGAAACATGCATTTTAATGACGGGGAAGATGAAGAAACTATACCCAAGAGTCACTTTTCAAGGACTCATTGGGAAAGAGCAACGACAGAAATAGTGGTAAAGCTTGGCGACATTGAGGAACCGGTCTTAGCCCTTATAGACCATGGTTCAAAAATCAATCTTATGGTGAAGAATTTGCACCATAAGGGGAAGTGGCCTATTGATGTGGATCACGGGTGGTGGATTCGAGCTACCAACATGCTTTTTGGAGATCTTTACGGTGCATGTGCAAATGTTAAGGTAACTATTGGATATGCCTGTGATGAGCAAAACATTTCTATACAGGAGCATTCCTCCTACCCAGTTATTTTGGGACAGCCTTACATTACGGCTTTGCGGATGGAAACTAAGGTGCTAGATGATGGCTCGGCCTATGCCAGGGTTCGGAGCTGAGATGGTAAGAAAGCGGTTCAATTTTTAACTGTATGCGTTGACCATTCTAGAAACAAAGACAGTTTACGTGATCGTCCAATGCCAAAGATACGCAAAGAGTTCAAAGAACAAAGATTTGCCCAGGATTTTCTTGGGGTGCCACTATAAAGAGGGACAATGGTGGTACAAGTGAAGAAAAGTTTGCAAAGAGAAACCTTCTCTTCAAGGTTTGTGGGATTGACATCTGAGGGTTCAATATCTTATAGGAAATTTAATGATTTACCTAAGTGGGAGAAACAATATGTTTCAAGCATTCAAAGTCAATTGCAGCCTGCGGCATCTGCTCACACCATGGCTCCTCTCTTTTGTTCCTTCCTTTTCACATAAGCCTCAATTTAATTTTATTGGACGGCCTTTGGCCCTTGGCCATGGGAGGCCGGAGTAAAGGGCACCACATTTGGCATACAAACCTACCAAGGTACCGGCAAAATTAACATCCTTTGCACTCAATGAACTCCACGAGACTTCATTTCGGACAATAATATCACCTAGATCTTTTTGTGCTTTTGTAACGGCACCACATTTGGTATACACTTGTTGACCAAAGCATTGCCAAGCACAACATCTTTCATCAGTATTCCTTGGCTAACAATGTTATCGAGAATCTTAATTCCCTTATCAGCTTCTTACTGCACTACGCCTTCAAGATGCAAGTACCTTCTTGACCCTGCCTTGTTGGGTATATCCCGCAGTCAATGCATTCCAAGAGACCACATTCCGAACACGAAGCTCTTCAAGCACTTTTTGTGCTTTCAGAACGGCATCACATTTAGTATACACATCGGCCGAGCATTGCCTAGCAACTCATTTTTTTCCAGCAAGCCACAACCGTGTTGGCCTTTCCCCGAAATGATTGAATTCCAAAACCCGGACGAAAGACAAAATCTCCTAGATGGCACTCCGGTCGAGCTAACTAGACTAGCATGGAACTGGCCCCCGATGAATCTTTAACGGCCAATATCTTGGCACCTGGAACTCCGATCACTGATTTGAAAAGACCAACGTGCTCCACAAAGTGAGCACTATAGGCCCATGCATTCATTTCATTTCTATCCCCTCACCTGCAAGCAGCTGCCCAATCTAGTACGGATCTGCAATTGACTCAAACTTCAAATTGCCATAACTTCTTCATCATAGCTCCAATCGACTAGCCGTAAAGACAGGCCGGTAGAGCACTTCAAGCACTGTAGTTCTAGATCATAATCTCCCATATGTGCACACTCCAAGCATACTCATTTTTAGCATCATTAAGGCATTTGTTGGCCCTTTTAAGCCGCATCCAGCATACATTAATCATTAAACTTGGCCTATTAACAAGCCATGATCACTTAAATGTGTAGGCTTCAAAGAAGCTTAGCTTGCTTTAATTGGCTTTTTTTTCTATCATGAAAGCGGAGCTGCACGACATCGCACCATCAGACCACATTCAATGTTGCCTAGGAGTGACACCCTCTTGTTGTGGTGTAGCATGAATCAGTGTTGCACGAACAACATGTCATGCACCTTGTCATCTGATATGAAGAAGTGGATGGTTTTGACTACCTCCCCTGCCTTGCGGTAGTATGTTATGTGTACAAAAATGGTTACTTGACTAGAGTACCAATGCATTGACTGAATCTAATTTTGTTCCTTGAAGGCATAATTCTCTGCAAAAACAACAAACAACTGACATGATGACATCGTCCAAAAACTGAAGAAGTAAATCCTTGAATCGTTGTCCTTGCCATCGAGCCACATAGTTATGAGTGATAAAGAGCTCCAACTTGGTCTTCAAGAGTTGAAGAAACTCCCAGCATTTCATTTTTTGTGCAAAAGATCTTTTCTTTTGTTACCATTTCCCTGCTTGTCTTGAGCTTGTACATATGCAAATACTTTCACATTAATACTATTACGTGGCTTTGCTGTCTCCAACCTGCATTATTCCAACATATTCAATCCACATGTCAAACACTCTCCCATAAGGAATTTCCTTCTATGGAAAACTGCATATGTGGGCTTTGGACAGAGAACAGACTCCCGCATATGTGTGACACCTTTGATGTGAAGCCAAGCAACCCTTGCTAATGTTCTCACTTGGGGCACATATACTGCATATACAATTACAACTGCTCTATGCAGCGCAAAAGCACGAGAGTGCATGTGGTTCAGTGTGTCCTTCAAAAAGGACATTTACACATGGTATTTGCAACAGCATGTGTATCTATCCTTCAGCCGCCTACAAAAGAAGGCTTCAACATCTCAAACATTCTCATGCCAATCTTGCAATCTGGATGTTTTTCCTTGAATCTACGAAAGAACTCAACCTGCAACATCCAAATGATGATCAATATTCAGATTTTTACCTAGGACATCCAGCATTTTCATGAAAACAAATCATAGTGTTAAATAACACAATCAACATCCTAATGTGCATGCAATAGTGTATGTTAACTAGCATAAAGAGTGTTAATTAGCATATATATTGTGTCTACCAAGTAACTCTATATGCTAGGTAGAGCACAAGGCATGCTAGCTAGCACATACCATATGCTAACTAGCATACTCATTAGGACACCCATCATGATGTTGAGCATACTAGGTGTTAACTAGAAAAAATTATGTTAATAAGCATACATCTTGTGCTGACTAGCTAACTCTGTATGCTAGGTAGAACACAAGGCATGCTAACTAGAATACTCCATATGCTAACTAGCATACCCATCCCAGCTGCTAGTTCTAACTAGCATAACCCTTGTCTTAAATAGCATACCCATCATGCTAGTGAGCATACTAGGTCTGTTGCATACTTTTTGTGTTGACGAACTAACTCTGTATGCTATTTAGAACTCAAGGCCTGGTAACTAGCATACTACATATGCTACCTAGCAAACTCCATGTGCTAACTAGCATAATCACTTTTTGTTAGAAAACGTACTTATCATGCAATTGAGCATACTAGGTATGTTAACTAGTATACCAAGTATGTTAGCTAGCATACATATTGTGTTAACCAACTAGCTATGTATGCTATTTTGAACCCAAGGCATGCTAGCTAGCATACTCCATATGCTAACTAGCACAGTCCATATGATGACTAGGATACTCCATATGCTAACTCTCATACTCACTATGCTAACTAGTATATGCATTAGGACACCCATCATGCTATTGAGAATACTAGGTGCTAACTAGCATAAATGATGTTAATTAGCATACATCTTGTGATGACTAGCTAAGTCTGTAAGCTAGGTAGAACACAAAGCATGCTAACTAGCATACTCCATATGGTAACCAACATACCCAGCCCAGCTGCTAGTTCTAACTAGCATAACCCCCCTTGTCTAAAATAGCATACCCATCATGCTAGTGAGCATACTAGGTGTTAACTAGCATAAGTGGTGTTAACTTGCATACCTTTTGTGTTGACCAACTAACTCTGTATGCTATTTAGAACTCAAGGCCTACTAGCTAGCATACTCCATATGCTACCTAGCAAACTCCATATGCTAACTAGCATAATCACTTTTTGTTAGCCAATGTACTTATCATGCAATTGAGCATACTAGGTATGTTCACTAGCATAGTTAATTAGCTTACATATTGTGTTAACCAACTAGATCTGTATGCTAGTTAGAACCCAGGCATGCTAACTAGCATACTCCATATGCTAACTAACACATTTAATATGCTACCTAGCACAGTCCATATGCTAACTAGAAAAAGTCTATAGATCATTATGATATTGATCAGCATATACAAGTTACAATGCACTAGAGATGCAATGCATAAAATGCATAAGTATGGTACAAGTATTTGATTGATCACCTGAGGCTTGTCTAGGAGATGCACATGGTGTTCTATGTACCTTTTCCTCCCCATCCTCTTTCGACAAACATTCTTCTTGTTTGGTGAAATGCGAGTCTCCACTTTCCAAAATGTGTAGACCAATTCCTTAATTTCATATGTGATAGGGCTATGACGGTGCTTGTGACATGCAACCAATGAAAACAATCAACCATCAACATCAGGCTTCGCCTGCCATGATCTTGCCTTGTGCAAGGTGTGATGATTGACATTTAGGACCCTGGCAATTTTTGCAATAGGCATTTTTTCCTTTGAATTCAACATAATCTGCAATGTTTCATTCTTCAGAAACAACTCCTCATTGGAACCTGGCTGCTTGATGGTAGCTAGTGTGCTACGGACATTAGAGACAATTGCGATCTGTACAGCATCCTCCTCCTTGAAAGACTCATCATGGATCACCTAAACATGTGGATGTCGAGCAACAAGGTTCCAAATTTTCCACTTTGTTTCTGTACTAAAACCTTCAGTCCTAGTCTTGAAATCCCTCACAATCTCGGAGGAGATTTTCTTTTTCTCCTCATCGTTGAGGGCATGATGTTATCACTCAAATTTCATTTGTTTTTGCTCTTGTTGTTTTCTCTTTTTTACTCTCTCATATTCCCTGATTACAAAAAGAGATGGATCTTGTGAGTTGTAATTCATTGCCTACAGTGGCTTTCTTCTTCTTTTTCCTAAGAATTGTAGACATGCATAATATGTTACTTACTTAAAATCACTTAAAGCTATAGCTGTCAACACTTGATGCTGTAATACACACATACTATGAACAAATTCCCTCACAAAACTATAGATGTGACTAGAAAAATCAACGACTTCATTTGGAGTGGGTGGGCTACACATAAGATTTTCTTATCATCACATTACAATACGGCTCCATTTCCAGCATTGGAACTAGTGGCAATGATGTTGCCTGCTGGTTCTCCATATCTGTAGGTCTGTGTTGTTGGAATTAGGGTTGCAGAGAAACGCACACAGCTTGGAGAAGACGAAGGAAGCTCAAGGCACACAATAGAGAGTGTATTACTTAGTGTGCAATGGAAAGATAGATAGCCCTAGAGCGATGGGCGTATATTCAATGCACGGGGGAAAAAACCTCCTAAAGAGGGAAAAAATGCCCCGGCGGTCCTAGTGTGTTCACACACATCACTACCACATGTATATGGTAACAAATCCCCCCTGGAGTGATGCGGTGAACGAGATCTGGCACATGAGTAAAGGGAAGTGCCATGCCCTGAGGACAGGATCGGTCCACAAAGGGGAGTAAGACCAAAGCTTTGCGGAAAGCTTCAAGCTTCTCACGAGACAATGCCTTTGTGAAAAGATCTGCAAGGTTGTCCTGTGTTGGCACATAAGCCAAGCTGATCTGTCCTGCTGAGAGCCTCTCCCTGACATAGTGGTAATGTACCTCAATGTGCTTTGTGCGAGCATGAAAAATTGGGTTCCTCGCAACTGCCAATGCGCTCTGACTGCTAGTGTAGATAGTGTTGGCAGTGTCCTGTCCAACACCCAAATCATCCATAAGGCGTCTGAGCCATACACACTCAACCGTAGCTGTGAAGACTGCCCTGTACTCATCCTCACAACTCGAAGTGGCCATAGTAGGTTGCTTCTTGATCAACCATGATATACATGAACTGCCAAGCATGAAACAAAAACCACTTGTGGACACTCTCGTGTCAAAACAACCAGCCCAATCTGAGTCCGAAAAATCATGTAAGTCTGGCGGCAATGATCCCCCCTTGGGATAAAACAAGCCAAGATGTAAAGTGCCACTAAGGTAGCGGAAAATCCTCTTGACAGCCTGCCAATGCTTAGACCCTGGGCTATGCATAAATCTGTTGACCTGTGAGACTGCAAACTTAATATCCGGCCTCGTGTTGCATACATAAATGAGGCAGCCAACAGCATTTTGGTAAAGAGTGACATCAACAGGATCGCCAGCATCATGTAGACTCAACTTCAAACCTGTTTCCATGGGAGTGGAAATAGGTTTGCAATCCTCAAGTCCAAACTTACACAGCAATGTCTCTATGTAACTTTTCTGACACAAGGCAATACCACCATCACACTGCTTAAACTGTATACCCAAGTAATGATGCAACAGCCCCAAATCTTTCATCTTGAAAGTAGCATTCAAATCAGCCTTAAATTCAGCAATATGTCTCTCATTTGGTCCAGTGATCAGCAAATCATCAACATAAAGAACCACGATGAGAAATACATCACCCTCACGCTTTACATACAATGTGCTTTCTGTTGGACTGTTACGAAAGCCTTGTTTGACCAAATGAGTGTTAGCTTTCTCATACCAAGCATGAGGAGATTGCTTCAGCCCATACAAAGCCTTGTTACATTTGCACACTTTGTCCTCTTGTCCTTTTATGACAAAACCGCGAGGCTGCGTTACATAAACTTCCTCAAATATGTCACCATTCAAGAAAGCAGTAACAATGTCTGATTGATGTACATCCCAACCAAAATGAGCTGCCAATGCACATAGAAAACGCACAGTAGTCATATGACAAGTGGGAGCAAAAGTCTCTTCATAATCTATGCCTTTTTGCTGTGCATAACCCTTTGCAACAAGTCGAGCCTTATGGCGATCAATCTCACCATCCGGCTTGCGTTTCAACTTGTAAACCCACTTCGTACCAATGGCCTTTTTGCCAGGAGGCAAATCACATAAAGTCCATGTGTCATTTTCTATAAGTGCATCATATTCTGATTGCATGGCAGCCATCCAATTTTCTGAATTCTGTGCTTCATCAAAAGACAGAGGCTCTTCAACATCATGTAAACTAGACACAGCCAAAGCATAACAATCTGATGCATAAGATGCATGGCGAGAGCCTGAACGAGTACGACTAGACAAAGGTGCATCCAATTTACTGTCACGCAAAGTGTGCACCAGCCATTTTGGCATACCTCTAGCTTGCTCATTTTCAGCCCTTTCCTCATCAAGTACATCATGTACATCTGCATCACTAATAGGCTGATCTAAAACATTTTCAGAATCCCCCATAGGCTGTACATTTGCCTCAATGGAACTTACATTCGTATTTCCACCACTGAAAAGAGGCAACAAAGTGTCATAAATGTCCTGTGAGCTTACATTACTGTCTCTAGTACATGACAGCAAGGGCTGAACAAAATCTTCCACAAACACTACATCCCGAGAAACCAGAATACGTTTTGTTTGCGGATGATACAACCTGTAACCTTTGCTTTCAACACTATAACCAAAAAAAAAACATTTGACAGCCTTATCATCCAATTTTCTGCGCTGCACATGTGGCACCAAATCATATGCCAAACAACCAAAAACACGCATGTGCTCAATAGAAGGTTTTCTATCATGCCATGCTTCATATGGAGTAATAGACTGCAAAGCTTTCGTAGGACACCTGTTAAGTACATAAGTGGCACACATAATGGCCTCAAGCCAAAAAGAATGCGGCAAAGCTTGACTTTTGACCATACATCGTGCCATTTCCGTCAGTGACCTGTTTTTCCTCTCAGCAACACCATTTTGCTGAGGTGTATAAGGCACTGTACATTGGTTTTTTATCCCATGACTAGCCAGAAATGCATTAAATTCATGAGACATATACTCCCCCCCTCGATCGGAACGGAGGGTGCCCATAGTACATTTCGAGACATTTTCAGCCATAGCCAGAAATTGTTTGAAGCACATAAAAACTTCGGACTTCGCTTTAAGCGGAAATACCCATGCATGCCTGGAGTAATCATCAATGAAAGTCACGAAGTACAGGTAATTGCCCAAGGACGGAGTTTGCATGGGCCCACAAACATCACTATGCACAAGCTGCAACCTGCATGTGGCCCGAACTGAACCATCCTTTGGAAATTTAGAACGCTGCATCTTAGCCAAAATACAGCCTTCACAAACATGTTTGACAGGTGCTTCAAGAGGCGGCAAAGAAGCAACCATATCAGATTTCTGCAAACGCAGCAAACTGGCAAAATTCAGATGACCAAAACGTGCATGCCAAAGTTTTGCATCTGAAATAGCCCTTGAATTTGCAACAACATTTGCAAAATTTTGTCCACACTTGTCATACAAAGTGAGCTTATACAGCCCACGGCACAAAAGCCCAGATGCAACAATTTCATCACCAAAACTGAGATCATGAACTGTACTTCTGTCATCCACAAATTTGACTACAAGTCCAAGTCTAGCAAGTGCGGATACAAACAAGAGATTCTTCTTGATCCCAGGTACATAAAGTGGATCAACAAGTGTGAAGGAACTGCCAT
The DNA here is from genome assembly GCF_014529385.1 of Adiantum capillus-veneris. NCBI lineage: Eukaryota > Viridiplantae > Streptophyta > Polypodiopsida > Polypodiales > Pteridaceae > Adiantum > Adiantum capillus-veneris. The sequence goes on from NC_140950.1 coordinate 60,734,859, forward strand.
TAGCAGTAGTGAGCACAATCTTTCCAACTCCTAGAACTGGATAAGAGGCGTTGTTGGCACAAGTGACTGAATTCCCATGAGGGACAGACTCGAGAGAGGTAAACAATTCACGATGTGAGGTAATGTGCTTTGTAGCACCACTGTCAAAATACCACACATGTGAATCTGCAGCAACTGACAAGCATGCATCATGGACAACAGGATTGTAAGTGCACTCTGCGCTAAAAGCCCATTCTGCATCAACATCAGCAACACAGTCTCCTTTCACAGAAGACTCAACAATGGCTGCATTTGTAGTGGAACCAACATTTGCAGTGGAACCACCCTCTTTCTTCTTAGCCTCTTTGGCCTTCAACTTAGGACACGACTTGATCAAGTGATCATTGGATTTACAATAATGGCAACGCATCTTCTTTTTGCCCTTATCACCAGAATTGCCAGACGAAGTGCTGCCAGCAGAAGCATTAGGAACATAATTTTTTCCACTCGCAGCAGAACCATAAGAAGTGGCTGCATTACTGTTACCACCCTTTCTTTGAGAAGCAATAAAAGCCTGTTCAACTGCACGTTGTCTAGTCCTGTTTTTTCTGGACAGTGACTCTTGCAACAGCAATGTGCATAATGCATCAAACTTGACAACTTATGGATTTCCTTGGGTCATAAGTCTCCAAGTACTAGCAAAAGTCTGGTAGGAATCTGGTAAGGCATCAAGAACAGTCTGCACAAGGGAACTGTCTGACATGACTTCACCTGCAGAAATAAGCTGCTCATTGATATCCTTGACACTAGCAAGGAAAGTGTCCATATCATCTTCCTCATGCATAATCTTCGACTCCAGCTCTTAACGCAGCAAAGCAATTTTAGCCTCATTGCGGCTTGCATAAAGACCTGCTAAAATATCCCAAGCCTGTTTTGTAGATTTTGCTGAACGGATGTGAGGAACAATGGTGCGCTTCACAGACAACACAATTAATGCATGAGCCTACGCATCCTTAACATCTCAACGAGCTTGTTCTGCCGTAGGCAAAACAACTCTAACAGTTGCAATCCTTGCAGCAAGACCTGCAACATCCTCAACATCGCCTACATCCTCAGAACCACGACGTACATCAATGCCCTGCACAGGGGGGCAAAACCTCCTAAAGAGGGAAAAACTGCCCCGACGGTCCTAGTGTGTTCACACACATCACTACCACATGTATATGGTAACATGTGTTAGAACAAGAGAAAGAGATGAGCTTTGACAAGGGCTTCTTATATGTTGTTGTTGCTCCTTAGCCTCAGCTTGAGCTTGTATCTTTTTCAATTCTGCTGCTACCTTCCAAATATTAATACTTGAATTTGGAGTATTCTCATTTCAGGTTATGGCTTTTGGCTTAACCAATGCCCCTCCTACCTTCCAAAGATCAATAAAAACTACTTTTAGGGAATATTTGAGGGAGTTTTGCGAACTTTCTTAGATGACCTTTGTGTTTATTCCTCTTCGAAAGAACATCTATCATGTTTATGAAAAGTGTTTGAGAAATGCAGATTGTATCGCATCTCCATAAACCCTTTCAAATGCCAATTTTGGGCTAAACATGGAGTCATTTTAGGACATATAGTGTCCAAAAATGATTTCCACAGATGAGAACAAAATTAAAGCCATTTTTGATTTGCCACCACCTACAAACTATAAAGGAGTTCAAAGGTTCATGGGCCATGTTGGTTATTACCAACGATTTATTTTAAACTTTGTTGAGATAGCTCCCCCTTATACAAGCTTCTTATTGAGTTCCACTGGACAGCGGAGTGTGACCACGCTTATGATTTATTAAGAAAGGCTTTAACAAGTGCTCCGGCCATTCTACAATTCCTGATTGGAATGTAATTTTCCAAGGGCATTGGTTAAGCCAAAAGCCATAACCTGAAATACGAACACTCCAAATTCAGTTATAGAAGTAGTTTTAGCTTGGTCCTCTAGTGCAATTGTGATTTGATTGTAGCCAGAGTACCCATCTAAAAAGCTATAAGCTTCCTTCTTTCAGGCACATGTTTTGAATATGGCAAGGGGTAATGGTCTCTCCTAGTGCCGACATTGACCGTCTTGAGATCCATGCACACTCTCTGTTTCCCATTCCTTTTTGGCACAATTGTTGTTGGAGACACCCATTCCGAGTGCTCGATAAGGTATATGAAATGACATTTGAAAATATTTTCAATCTCTTCTTGAAAAATATCTACATACTTAGGATTGATTGGATAGGGTTGTTGTTGGACTGGTTTAGCCATGCTATTCATGGGAATTGTGTGTTGCACCACGAAAGATGGAGCACCTTTCATATCATGATATGCACAAGAAAATATATCCTTGAATTATTTGAGAATCTCTTTGAGTACATATTCCTCAGTCTCTGTTAGATCTTGGGGAATGTAAACAGGTTTGGACTCCTCACCTAGGTCTACTAACTCTATTTTATTAACTATCACTAGACCATCATAGACTCCATTGCTTCCATCAATATGTGTTCTTTAGGTCTTTGTATACACAACCTTACGCTCCTCCGTGGTGTAGGATTTGAAATGCTCAGGTGCAGGATGTAAGTCTATGGGGTCTTGCTGTTCTTTAGGTCTTTGTATACACAACCTTACGCTCCTCCGTGGTGTAGGATTTGAAATGCTCAGGTGCAGGATGTAAGTCTATGGGGTCTTGTTGTTCTGTGGACTGTGATTTCTCTTTCATTTCCTTTTGTTTTAATGCTTTGCTCGTTTTATGGATCAGCATCCCGTCGACTCTGACTATGCCACGGAGTGTTTTTTGCACCCTGGTGACTTGACTTTTTACATTCTTGTGCTTACTACAAACATTTCTTCTGATAAAAGTAAGCTTGAATCCTCAAAAAGAGGATTAGTGAAGGACCAAGTTGGCATTAAAGGTTTCTTTTGCCATACTAGGTTTATCATCTTTGAATTTGTATTCACATTGGTTGGGTTGTCCTTGTTTGACTGTGAAGACTCCTTTATCTGTTTGATTTTCCAATTAGGATTGTTTGTAAGAAGTATTTGATGCTGTTGTAGGCCTTTGTTGGCTGTAGGCATCTGGAGTTTGACTAGGAGCATTAGAAGACTTAGGAATCCAAATCTCTTGATGACCTTTGTATCTCCATTGTTGACTTTGCTTCTTTGCTCTAGGTCTTATTGAGCTCTTGAGATATTCATGTAGGTCTGGTGTAGTTGCATTTGACTTGTGGTTGACTGGTAGCCAGATATTTGTATATCCTTTGTAGAATCCTTGTCTAAGAGGAAGATTCTTTGAGATCCATCTTTGTTCTGTATCCTCTTATGAGTTGTGGTAGACTTTAGCATCTTTCAATGTTGTTATGTTGTATACCTACCTCTCAGGTATCCTAGGATATTGTCGAGGTTGATACCTTGTGGGCCTTCTTTCTTGGGAGGGAGTTGGAGTTACTTCGTATACCCTAACTTGTGATTTTGGTACCCATATCTGTCTGTTACCTCCACAGTACTCCTGTTCTTTCAAGCTCCACTATGATGTTATCCATCCCATTTGTTTGTCTTTCTGTGTTGATTTCCTGTCTTTAATCCAAACTAGATCATTGACTTTGACTAAATTGCTCGGAACAAACACTTGCTTGACTTTCCTTTGCTTTCTTGAGTACTTTGGTTGAAATATCTTTGCTTTCCTGGGTGTCTCCTTAGAGGTTTCAGTTGGGTCAGCAATTGACTTGAAGTTTTGAAAGCCTGACTTGCTAGAAGAAGCTGTTTCATGAGGGTTCTTTGATGTAGAGGCATATGATGTCACACCTTCTTTGCTAATCGGTGGAGGGCCCACTTTAGCTTTACCTTTGTCTGCAAGATTTATCTTTGATTCTTGTGATTTCTGCAACTTTGAATCTAGCATTAACGATACCTGTAAATGTTGTTGGCTACCTCTTGGAGAAGAGAGTATTAGCATTTTATCTTCTTTGTAGGCCTTATGTTGATCTAACCACTGATGTCCAAGGATGACATCTGCAAGAATTTCCTTTGAAGACTTCACCTAAAATTTCACTTGCTTTTCATGATTTTGGATGCTAAGGGTAGCAACTATTTCTTCTTGACTTGTAGCCTTACCCATGATTTCTCTATTATCTAGATTTCCTTGAGTAATCTCTAGAATGCTTTGGATGTTTTTTGCAACCATATTGCACTTTGCGCCTTTATCCAATAGAGCATTGCATCTGACGATTGATCCTTTTGTACTCCTGAGAACTATAGCTATTCTCATTGGAGGTTCTATTGAAGCTCTTTGTTTTGCTTTTGTCATGGTCTCATCTTGATCTAATTGTGTCTCTATGGAGGGTGGCTTGAGATTTTGTTTTTCAATCTGACTTACAATAACTGACTCAACTGGTAGTGATTGATCTTTGGACTTCCTATTTCTTCCTGTTTGTTTGCGACCTTGGTCTTCTTTACCTCTAGCTTTGGTGGAATTCTTTGCTCCTTTCGTGGTTGCCCTTTGCTCTGTTTGATCTGCACTTGCTTGATTTTCTTTAAGCTCTGCTGAAGTTCTTATTGATAAAAATGAATCATCTTCAATAAGATCTGCTTTGATATCAGTCTGCATTTGAGCTCTGCTTGAGGACTTTGTGCTGTCGTCCGCAAGTGACCAGTCTTGGTATTCATTCTTTGTTGTCTTTGAATACTGTATCCTGTTTTCATTCTGTATCACTAACATCTTTTGGGACATTGGCATTACCATTATGATGTTGTCTGGCATATCCTTTGCTGTGATCATGTGGAATTGGGTAGTAATGTTATGTAAACTTACTTCAATGGTGATTCCACAACATTCTGCTTGTTTGTCTCCAGATATGCTCACAAATTCAAGAGCATCTTCCAGCTATGGTTGGCCACATTTTTTCCAAGTGCAAAAAGACATGAGGTTCTTGTTTGACTGGAAATCTAGCTTTACCTCGCTTGAGAGTTTTTCTTCATTCTCACCAACAATGTTGTACTTGATCGTTTCGGGAGTGGTTGTGTCCTTTGGTTGAGCTTTATTTGCACTTTCTTTGCTTTGATGACTTGCTTCCATTGTTGTCAACTTGTATGAATGTGATACTACACTTTTTGTTTGCAATTGATGATCATTATCCGCCTGCATTTGGGTAACTTTTGATCTTAATAGATCCACTGTACTTTCTGGCAGAATCTGTCTCTTCGGAGGAGATTTCGGTGGTGACCTTTGTGTAGCTTTTTGGACTTTACCTTTCATTGACTTTGACTTTTCTCTCACCTGTTCTGGTAGCTTGAGGCTTTGCATCATCTTTAGATAGCCTTTGACTTTAGTCGGGCCATCCATAGGGGTTTGTACAAGGTCATGATCTTGCTGATATTCATTGCCATGTGCATAGGTGATCTTGGTCACATGTAACTGTTTGAACACTATTGGATTTTCTGGTTCTTGACTTTGATTTGTGGAAATCAGTTGAAACTTTTATCCCTGATGATCTTTGTAGAGGCATTTATCTGTAGACTCTGATGGAATCTGGGTCAATTGGAAACTTTCAACAACCATGTGATCTTCCAATGGTTTCTGCTTTGAAGGAGTTTGTTGGTTAAAGACTCTAGGGCTTCTAACTGGTGTAGCATTTCTTGGTATATAAGCCGATTTTGATGGATTTATAGCTCTCCCCTTCCTAGGGTGATCACTATAGCCTGCTTGATTTTAAGAGTCCAAAATTGTTTGGCTCTGGTTTAGTCTCACCATTTGGGATTGTGAAGGCACACTTTGGGTAGCACTGTTGACATTTGGCATCTGTAAAACTTTTGCATAGTTTCCTACGTATCTCCTTGAAATATGACAAATTATTCCCCAAGTCAAGCAATAGATAGCATTATCTTTGCCCTGATATTGTCTATCCCATGGGTCTCCTACGATATGAGATTCTGTGGTTTCACGACCCAAGGCATCATAGATGCTAGACTCTTGTCTATATCTACGACTGTTTTGGTCAAAGTATATACTCATTTGGTTTCACCGTCAAAGTCAAATTTTCAATGGAGGAGAGTTTAGCTCTGAACAGATTTTTGGGTTCACTCGGGTAATGTCCTTGCTCTAGAGAGGATGGGCTATAATAGATTCTTTCCTTTGAAGTGAACCATCCTTTCTTATCTATCACTGGCCGCACTTCTATGAGTTGGTATGTGGCCCGTTCAAACACTGGTTGATCCTTTTTGTATAGTTTCCCTTTTTGGTCTACATAGTGTGCATATGAATTATGTGTACCATACAATGCTAACGTCATTCTGTTTGATGTGTCCCTTAGACTCGTGAATGATTGCACACTTGTGGTAGTGGATGCAAAATCATTTGCAAACCTAATAGCCTTTTCAACATTCGGTGATATCTTGACACCTTGACCAAATTCATGCAGGAATTTGTTGTTCAAAGAATCAATTTTATCAGGTGCATGTGCATCTTTATGCTGATTTTGAATTTGTTGTGCTTTTACTGGTGCTTCTAATGGTAAGGCATAATCATCTGGTTGCATTAGAAGTGACAAGTTAGATGCACTTACATCGCGATTTGCATTTCCAACTTGCTCTATACCTTGCTTGGCAATTGATATGTCCTTGTCTGGATTTCTTGGACAATCTTCAAAAAAATGTCCACCTTTTCGTCCACAATCTGAGCAATACGACATGACTGGTGGTATTTCATTTGGTTCTATCATGTCAATCACTAGCTGAGAATTTTCTGCTTCTTCTTTTAGAACACTGAGCATCAAGGTGTAGACTGCTCCATCTTGACCTTTGTACTATCTTTGGCTTTGTTCTTCAATTAGACTGGCTCCTATTGGTTGATCTGTTGGATCTTCCATTTTTGATTCTCGGCTATAGATCTGACCACTGTTATCCATGTACAATGACCGTGATTGCATATGCACCAACTGTATGTTTTGTTGGCTTTTGCAGATTTCTGGATAAACACTTGGGTTGACTTTTTGAACTTCTATCTGCACTTCATCTTGTAGCTTACAATACCTGGCTCCATTGAAGTCTATGAACATCTAGGAGTTCTCTGAATCTTGATTTACTCTGATCAATAGAATCTTGGCTCCTGTGCTACTTTTGTTGCTCGTCAAGTATCTATGGCCTTCTGAATATGCATATAAGACTTTATCTCCATTGTAGCCATATAGCTATAAAATCTGCTTTGTTGCACTTGTACCTGTGTAGCCACTGCTACTAGCTTGCTCTGCTGTACTTGAACTCTCGGCTCAATTTGAGTCCATGTTGGTTAGTTTTGTAAAAACTATCTCCTAGCAGATTTGGTATCGATTAAGAAAATTTTTGATGCTCGGTTTTGATAAAACTGCTTATGCCAAAGAACTTTTGCAATTGACTGCTCTTAAGACTCACAAGAGTTGATTAAATCTAGTCTGAAAGTGTCAAAATTGATTGCAACCTTTTGAAATGATGAAAATCTGGGCTCTGAATAGCATAATCTGCAATCTAATGTGACTTGTGCCCCTGTTCATCCAACTGGAAGCTATTTTTCAATGAAATTGCTTGCACTTGCCAATTTCGGTTTGCACAATGACTTCTAGTCCTTAGCATTCTTTGTCTGAACTGTGGGAGCACTATCCGAAATTGGACTAAAATAGTGATGTTCTTGGCCAAAAAGATTAAGTCTAGTTCCCAAGGGTTTTTCTAAAATCTAGGTCGAAATTCTGAGCCTCGATGAGTTTTACAACTCTGATTTGTCCATTTTCGGCTTGATTTTGACAATTTAGAAATTTGTGTGCCGCACACGGCTTTGAGTTGGCTGTTTTCTCGCTTTTTCTGGCTGTTCTTCTGCTGTTTTGGCTTTTTCACGGTTTGCTCGTTTTGCGGTGTGTGAATTTTCCAGTGGTATGTTTTTGCTTTTTTGCCTCTTTCGACGACTTTCTTTTTATTTTTAATATTTTTTGTGAAATTTTGAATTTTTTGAATTTAATTTTTGATATTTTTATGATTAATTAAATTTGTTTTGAGAAATTTTTGTTTTTTTATAAATTTTCTATGAGTTTTGTAGTTTTTTTGTGAATTTAATAATTTCTATAGAATTTTTTGAAGATTTTATGATTTTTAATGTATTTTTTATAATGTTTTTAATTTATTTGTATTTTTTAGGTTGTTGATAAATTTTCTATGAGGTTTTTATATTTTATAAGTTTTTTAGTGAGTTTTTTTGTTTTTTTGTAATTTTTTAAAACTATTTTACTTTTTATGTTGTGAGTTTTGGCTTTTTTATTGTTTTTTTAATTTTTAATGGTTTTTTTGTGTGATTAAATACAATAATGAAAAATAAAATAAAATAAATAAGTAAAAAAATATATTATCTTCTTACCTGTGGCAGGGTAGCAAGATGTTGACTTCGGGTGAGGGTAGCGCGCAGCACGAGGTGGAAGGGGAGGTCTGGCGCAAGGCACGAGGAGGGAGAGTAGGCTGCCTTGACGACACACGGGGCATAAGGAGGGAGAGAGAGTAGGTTGCCTTGACGCCACGCAGCATGAGGCAGAGGAGACTGTACGAGACTGGTGCAACACAGCAGAGTAGAGAGAGAAAGAGCTTGTGGCGCGCGGTATGACAAAGGGAGAGAGAGGCATGCACTGGTGACGTGGTGGCTGCATGGGTGGCGAGACAGCCGGGCAGAGGAGGGTACACGACAAAGGGGAGGGGGTGTGTGTGTGTGAGAATAGGACAAGGAGGGGGAGAGAGGTGGGTCACACAGGAGAGAGAGAGAGATGTCAACAAGAGACAGCGATGAGAGAGACGAAGAAGAAGAGTATTTTAAAGACTTAGGAAACTATCCCACGAGGTGAGAGACAAAGTTAGAGGTAAGAGAGAGATCGTTATCAGTGTGGGGGAGAGAGAGTGAGAGTGAGAGGGGGATGAGAGAGAGAGTAAATTATCGTTGGGAGTGGGGAGGAGAGAGAGTGAGAGAAGAGAGAGAGGATGATGAGAGAGAGTGTTAATAATCGCTCTTTTGGGAGGGGGGAAGATTTTTATTTATTTTTACTTTTAGTTTTGATAAAGTTGAACCTTAGTACCGCAAGGAGCTGCTCTCACCGTGAGCCCGCAAAAAATTGAAAATCACCATCAAGTTTTTCACAAACGTCAATGCCGTATCAGACCACACGCTAAGGTTCAAAAAATCCCGGCGGTCTACACCGAAGCTCAAAATTCATTTCATGTTTATTTTTGAACATCCTAAAATGCAAAAATTAGGCCAAAAATTACCCGAGAACACAAAAAATTATCCAAAAATCCTAAAAATTGCCAAAAAATTCTAGAAATCTCTAAAACTCATTGGCAATCACAATCAAACACTTTTAGCATGCATAACCACACCAAAAATAGCAATTTTTATCAAAAACATGATTTATGACAAAATCATCAACCCAGCCCACGAAAATAGCAAAACGCTCTAAACTCGACCAAGGAGGGCACAAATGCGCTCAAAATCATGCTGTAAATACACACACAAAACAACCCCTAAAGATCACACGATATCAGTTTTTTACGGAATTCAATAAAAATTAATGCAAAAATTAGCAAAAAAATTCCAAAATTTTGTAAAAATTATCTGAAAAATATCCAAAAAATTCTGAAAATTATCCACACATAGAGGATTAGTGCAGCCAAATAAAATCACATCAATTCAATTGCCAAATAATTTGATCAATAAAATCCAAACTAGGCAATTAAATCGATAAAATTAAGTCAAAATTTGACGCATTTGGAGTGTATAAATCCCTGTTTTAAGCTCAAAAACACAACAATTAACCATTACACACATCAAATATGCAATAAAAAATTGAATTAATCATGCATATTAAGCACTTTTTAGGCACACACACACACACACACACACACTAATAATTGGCAGTTTTTACCAATCTTTAGGTGCACACACAAAAGAGTTAATCTTGTTGAAATTGCAATGTGATTTCACAAATCTCTAGTTGGGCATGACCACAACACAAATCAATCATCACAATTGAAAAATCATCTAGTTGGGTATGACCACAATTCAAATCAATCATCACAATTGAAAAATCATCAAGTACACATTGATTTTTAGGTGCACAAACAAGGGAAAAATAGTGCACACACACCTAAAGTTATGCATGCACATACTCAATTAGAATGCACACACACTTGATTTTACTGCACACACACTTGAAATTGACCATTCAAGCATGCAATTAGATCAATTAGGCTCACATAGCAACGCACATTTGCCAATTAGCATTGAACTTGTCAATTTCATACGCCACCAAATTTGGAAATTTCGGAATTACAACCGCATGAAGATCAACCAAATCACACACACTAACGACTGCAAGAGGCACACAACACTAATCCTATCATGCAGCACACTAATCACAAGCACACACACATAGATCTATTGATCACCACACTCCAATCAAACCTACATGCACATGCAAGCAAGAGAGGGTAATCACACAAGATTAGAGAGGGATTAACCACTAATTAGCTATGATCTAGCTAATCAAAGCATCATTAGCAATCACAAGAAGCATGAGAGAGGCATAGTGAAAGAGAATTAAGCTATGATTAGTGTTAACCAAGCCACATGAGCAAGGAGAAGCTCAAGAACTCCATAGCCACACACCTCAAGAGTTCTCACCAAAGAGTGCTCTCAACAAATGAGCTTGAGAACCCTAATTTCTTTTACACACTGCCTATATACCTAGAGTAAAAATATGCAATGTCTGGGTGCCCAAGGCCTTTAGGGCTCCACCACTTACTGAATCTGCAACCTAGGCACACTAGCTGGCCTATTCTTTATAGCTTGGAACTCCCGTTGAGCCCATAACACATTAAAATATTACAATGGCTTGAAATAAATCGGGAATTTACAATACATGACCATTTTGGGAAAATGTGAAAAATGTGTAACTCCAATCTTCATTGATTCTTTCTCCTAATATTTGATGTGAATCCGTACGGCTTGGCCTTTAGCATCTTCTGTTAATTGACATTGACTCAGTTAAGAAAATTTCATGGGCTTCGGTCCCTTAACATGGGGCAATATAGATCTCCATTTGTTTAATAGGGTCAGGCAATCCTTCTGTAAACATTCTCTCCAACAAGAAGGGAGTACGCCCAGTTTCCCATGACTTAAAGTCACTTTCTTCTTGGATGACACTAGGTATGGCTAGTGGTCTATGGTATTTGTGAGGTTGATTTTGCGTAGGGAACACTGTGTTGGTAATCTGGATCTGCCTAGGTGCTGGCTCTAGATCCCTTTGGGTCTCTTCTACCAAACTCATTAATCACTTGACTCGCTTGATCTCCTCTATAGGGTTTGGGTAAGTTATTATCTTCTTCTTGGGTCCTTGCCATTGTGGCTCATGAAGATCTTCCTCTTGGGTCCTTGCCATTGTGGCTCATGACGATCTTCCTTGCTTTTTCTTTTCTAATGGTTGTTTTAGTCTCCATGGTCTCACATGAATTAGAATCTGCTTCAACGTCATTCATATACACGGGATCGTCACCAGTCCCTATGTTGGTCTTTGAATTGGGGTCTGACTTTACTGCTTTTTGCGATCTCTTCCTTCATCTTCTGAGATTGGGAAATTGATGTTGTGTCTCTTTCTTCAAGAATATAATTATGATTTTGGAGCATCAATCGTGTGAGTATATTTACTGGTACCACCGGTGTACTTTGTGATGGCTCCTCGATAACCTCAATTAAGTTCAATGGCACTGGATGTTTGGAGCATTTAGATTATTAGGACATTGGGCAATCAAATGATCTATGCCACATTGATTACACATGAGTATCAGCATTGTAGATGTTCTTGCTTGATTGGTTTATGTTAGTGTGGCGTTCTTTTATAATCTAATAGGAAACTTGGCTACACGATGTGGACCCCCACACTTGTAGCATTGAAGAGGTGGTCTCTTGGCAGTGAAATTGATATTTTGTCCTCTTGCCGCAAGAGCACCTACTTGATAGTAGATAGGTTTGACTTGTCCCCAATAGTCCTCCATGTAGTATTGTGAACTTTCTTCAAGTACATGAATCCCATAGGTAATATTAGGGTCTATATCTTCCTCATAGTCCACACAAGCAATAGATAACTCACAACCCACTTGATTTACACTGAGTGATTCTTGAATGTGGGGGTTGTGGTCCTAGCACTGGAGGTGGTAATGGTGTTGTTTGTACAACATTTTGGGCCCTAGGGACCATGTATTGTGATAATTGTTCAAGAGGTGGGGCCGGCATCAATGCAGGCACTCAAGGTGTGTCCCTCCATGCTAATGTTGTCCTATTGGCCATCGTACATTTAAATACTATGCAATCCTTGGCTTGGTGACCATACCTCCCACATGCATTGCAATTCCCATTAAATTTTACTCTAAATGTAGGTTATTCACTAGTACTATGTGGACCATAGAAAATTGAGCACCATTGTTGCTCCCTTCTTAGATACATATGATTGTTTTGTGGAGCACAATTGTCTCTAAGACTTTCTTAAATGACCTTGGTGAGGTCTTCTAAAGTCATCTCAGATACCTTTTGCTCTTTAGCAATAGGATTTATGATCATTGGCTCATGCTCCGATTCTTGCGAGCTAGTAGATTTAGGCTCAATAGACACTCTTTATCCTTGAATCATTAAGTTGTCCTCCAATTGAATCGCATTGGTGGTGACTGCTTCCCGAGTGGTGATTCCTCTAATGACTAGGCCATTGTAGATATCCTCATGTTGTAGTCCCCTAATGGATCTATCAAGAAATTGGTTATTATTGAAGCGCTCATCTGGATTACATCGAGAATTCAAATGCTTCAAGTAACTAATAAAGTCTCTCATGGACTCTCCTTCCTCTCGTTGGGCTTTTTGGAGCTGAGATGCTACACCCCAAAGTACTCCCTCTTGTATGTACTCTTTCAAGAACAGTCTCCTAAGAATAGGGTAAATCATTTTTCTTCCACCCTTAGGGTTCTTTACCAATCCCTATCCTTCTCACTCAAGGTTAGGCTTAAAGCATTACTGTTATGAAGGTCATGGTGTTCTCCTAGGGAATTGCATATTTGTTCAAATACTTTGATATGATTTCTCACATCCCCATCTTCACTAAATTTTTTTGTGAGCCTGGCTATTTTTACTGCTCACTTCTAGGATCTCTATCAAGCGTGTTACACATATTTTCAGTAACAGATCGACCAATAGATTAAGCAAATGTTGCCAAGTGACCCAAGTGAGCAGGTATAGTGGGGACAGGCACTCTTGGGACTGCATGTAGAATGGGGATTGGCATCGAGCTTGGCATATAGGTAGCCCTTGGGTTCCAAGTTTTCTATGGTGTTGTCCCATGTGGTGGCCCAAAAGTTCATATGTGTGGCCCTAGGCATTGCAGACATCGGATGTGACATGTTAATGCTAGATGTTATGGTCCCATTGAAATAAGGGCTTGGATGTTGTGGTCGTGGAGCATAAGTTGTTGAAACAATGGGAGGGGTAGGAGCTACATAAGCATGAGGGCCTATAGGTGTATATGATTGATACACACTTGTAGGTATTGTTGTAGGCATTGGGCTACCATGCGGTGCTTTACTAATAAATGAGGTCCATGGCTTTTTTTTTGTCATGCCCATCACTGGGGTAGGTATGATAGCCGTGGTGTCATAAAGAGAAAGATGAGATAAACTTGTAAAGGTAAAGCTATCACTTGTGCACTCAGATTGTACTGAGACCCCTGGCGAAACAACAAATGGAGGATCCATCGGGCTTACCGAGGGAGTCCCCATTTGTGATAAAGTTGGTTGCTTATCCTTCCTAGTATCCACGAATCTCATGAGACTCGTTAAAGATATGTGGATCCCTTTGTTTTGCTTATCTAGCTGAATAACCCTATGTATGACATCACAAACGCTTTGTTGTTGCTCCTCTATGCTAGTAGCACCCGATGTGGATTGTAACACATCTAACCAACCCACGTGATAGGTGTGACCTGTGTATAGATCAATTAAAGTATCTGTTTGTAATTCATACTCCTAGTTTTCATTTGGAAACACTCCATCTAGGATTGAGGTGCTACGGGTGTCCTTCAAACTAGATGCAATGTGGCTCTCTATGGGTTGACTCTTAGTGGTTGCTAATTTAGGAGCACTCGATTGCTAAACTAGCATGGATGTTGACATAGGGGCCTTCATTTAGCTCTCTACATTCCTTTGCCTTGCATAAGCTCTTGATTTTCTTCTCCCTATCCACAATGATATATCTCTCAACCTCTTGCACTGCAGCAAGGCTTCTACCATCAGGTAATAGAACCTTGGAGGGGAATAGCTTTGAAGATTCAGGGGGTGTAGTGAATGGAGTATTCACATGCACACTCTCTAGGAGCATGGGGTCTACATTGGTCATGAATGGTGAATTTACTTCCCCACCCCCTTCATTTACATCGTTAGCTCCATGTTCATGGAGCAAGTGGCTCTACTAAAAGTCTCCTTCAAGCGGCTAAGCACACTCAGCCCGGACCGTGGACCCATGGCATGCATGTCTTGGCTTGAACTATCAAGATTGTGCATTGTTGGGTAACCTTCCATGACGTTGTAGTCAGAGGAAGATTCACTAGATGCAATATGTGGGTCTTGAGTGATACTACCTTGGGTTCCCGCTAAAGGGCCTAGAACATATATGATCTCTCACTAAATTTGAACTCTAGTAGTCCAGGAAGCATCAATGTGGCTTGCTTCTCATTAAAGCTAGAGACATCTAAAGGTAGTTTGACGTCAGACGTTTTAACTGTAAGTATTTTTCTTCGTTGTACCTCGTTAGCCTCTGCCTCAAGATTAATGTCCTCCTCAATCTTGGGAACCTCATTGGACTCCATGTCTTCATCATCTTGTTCATCGCGTGGTAGATCCTCCTCATCCATTACCTATGAAGGATCTTTCAATAGACTAGCAACAAATAGAGAATTTAAGAATAGAAGGAACCCAAAGGATTCTTTGATTATCTTGCAATCTCATTCGTGCATAGGACACCATGAGGGTCTATAGATAATAGGCAGCTGATGGTACTTCTTGTATGAACGTCTTGTGGAATCACAATCTTTTAAGTGCACCACCACCATGACAGCAAGAACCACCCTATCCCTTTGGACCTCAAGATCAAACTGTCTCTTTTAGACTTGAGGAAATCGTTGTGCTGAGCTTTAAGGTCATCCAGAATAAATGGGGCAGTAAGGATAGAAGAGACCTTGTCAAACATTTCAGCATCTCCTACAGTATTTCATCCACACATGCAGGATTTTCAACCCCCTCCTTACATTTTGTAGCTGGCTCACAAGCAGAAGAAAGATCAATGTTTCTCTTTTTGGTGCTATCCCACTTGAAGCTTCTTGCTTACAGGCACTTCTTCCTATTATGATGCTTCTGAGTCATTGGGGTGTTCATCTGTCCCCATAACATCAACTCCAAGAAATGTATCTTTGGCCTGAGCAAAGTACACATCTCTCTTTAAAGAGCCTCTCAACACCGTGGAGGTGGTCTCTCTTCTACCTCCTGTTCACCTAAGACCATTTTTGGATCAACCTCTGCCTCTTCATTCTGTGAGATCTTAATCCTAAGAACAACATAATACATGCAATAATAGGTAAGTATTGGGACACACCAGCATTTAAATTTTTTATTAAATAATATAACACATTTATCCTAAATTACAAGTTGTTGGTCTCTCTCTCTCTCTCTCTCTCTCTCTCTCTCTCTCTCTCTCTCTCTCTCTCTCTCTCTTATAGATTGGTCTCATAGGTCATGTTGGCATTTTACAGAGGTTACTTAAAGCAGCTAATTTTTTTTAGTTCCAACTCCTCTCTCCCCCTGTTTTGCTACCCCTTATATGCTCCACGGCACGCGAAGAACAATTGACATACCGATACTACATATATGTGCACCATAGGACATCAAATAAAGTTTCTTCTGTGTGTGTGTGTGTGTGTGTGTGTGACAGATTGGTGTCATAAGTCATATTGGCATTTTAAAGATGTTAGTAAAGCATCTCCTCTTATTTGAGTGCCTACCCCCCTACATACTCATTTTGCTCAACGACACGCGAACAAGTATATGTGGACCAACAACCCTCGTTCGTGCACCATATGACAAATAAAAGTGTCGTCTCTATCACTCTCTCTCAAAATGTACATTAAACCGCACATATAAGAAATAAAAAACAGTAGGTGTTGCCTTTTCTCGGACTTGGCATGGCAACCTTCCAGAGATGGAAAACCTCACTGGGACCTTGGGTACACTTCAAACCTTCATTCTTTACTCTCTATTTATGTGTACCTCTTTGTGTGTGTGTGTGTGTGTACAAGTTCTACCTAAGTGTATCTCTCTCTCTCTGTCTCTCTCTCTCCCTCTCTCTCTCTCATAATCTAATCGTTCATAGTACCATTGCTGGCATGCATGGAGAATACCTACATGCTTTACACGTGTCAAATGGCTAAAATCAACTAGTGGGCATTTTTTGCACCGTATAATTTTGATTGAGAGGTCACTTTCACACTCAATGGGTTGTACAATAATCATTGGCATGCTTATTGTAGCACCTTAGAGAGAGAGAGAGAGAGAGAGAGAGAGAGAAGAAGAAGAAGAAGAAGAAGAAGAAGATAGAGCCAGCATCCATCACCGCGTGTGTGTGTGTGTGTGTGTGTGTGTGTGTGTGTGAGAGAGAGAGAGAGAGAGAGAGAGAGAGAGAGAGAGAGAGAGAGATATGGAAAGAAAGCACAACTCATAAGAGCATCGCACAAGGTGACAACACAAAGGGTCTTGCTATCGATCAGAGAAACCCAAACTCTACATATACCTACATGTATGAGAGAGAGACATAGAGAGGGAAGTAGATTAAGAGCAGGAAAAGGGGAGATAGACAATAATGTTGTGTGTGTGTGTGCACGCGCATGTGCTAAACTAGAAATGGTATGTTATTGAGACTACTACATAAGCCAAAATGACAACTACCCAGAATTTTGACGAGTTTGCACAATTACGCGCAGAGACGATTCTAGTATCAGCTAAATGTCATACGCGTGCCATAATTCCACTTTGTTGCAGATAGAGAGTTAGATATGGGAATGAAACCACAAAGGAGAAGTACAACCAGGGTACAGAAAAGGAAGAAAGAGAGATAGACTGTGTGTGTGTGGGTGGGTGTCCCTATGTGTAATTAAAAAGAATTTTAATGTTGTGGCACAATAACTTGGACTAGTGTGCACAATGACGCGCGGATATCAATCTATCTTTTGTTAAATCTCCCCGTGTACCATAATGCCACTTGTATGTGTGTATGTGTGTGTGTGTGTGTGTGTGTGTGTGTGTGTGAGAGAGAGAGAGAGAGAGAGAGAGAGAGAGAGAGAGATTGGCTTACAGGTAAATGGAAAGAATAAAGACGACTGCAAGAAAGGTAGGCAAAGGAACAGGTTTGGCTGCTAAAGCAGGAGGAAGATTCTCCTTCACCATCTCCTTGTGTGTGTGTGTACGTGTGAGAGAGAGTGTGAGAGTGTGTGTGTGATCGAGCGTTGCGGCGGCACGACGGTGGCGAGGCGGTTGAGCGCGGCGTAGCGGCATCTCCCTCTTCTTCGCGGCGCGGGAATCCTTCATTCGCAACTACACAGGAAGGTGAGTGACACACCATTCTTCCTTGTGAGCTTGTCTGTTGTATGACTGTGTGCTAGGAGCCTTTGTGGCTCGCACACGGCGCGTAGCAAGTCCCTAGCCGTGACAGTATATTTTACAAGTCACAGATTTAGTGCAATAGAACAAGGGTACTTGTTGGATGCATCCAACTTCAGCATCCATTTTCACCTTCTCATGGACATTATTTCTCCATTTGCTATGTATATATTCATGGGCTCACATTGAGTTCCAAGTTGTATCTATTTATTCACTTCATGTACTTTGGGTGGCCGGCCATAACTTTTAAAACCCTAGGTATATAAGTGAATGTAGCTCATGTGAAAGGGGTGATATCAGTTTGAGAGAAACATAGAGTAGAGAAGAAGAAGGAGGACGCTATGGAGGTGGAAGCATGGAGCCAAATGTACTCTCTTCACGGACCGATTGTACGCATGCAATGAAGATGAATCCTTCTCTTGCTTTTCATTAAGTTGTGTATTAGTGTCTTGATGGTGTAAATTAAGGACTAATCGCTCTCTAATTCTTGATTTCCTATTGTATGTTTGATTTTAGTAGTGTGTACATGATTAGATTAGTGTGTAAATTAACGATTTGTGCATGCATTGCTCTAATCATAACTCCATGAGCTTGGGTGAGATTGTAATTAGGATGTGACCATGAGGATTAGTAGAGAATGCAACGATTAGAAACCTTGATTAGCATAAGGGTTAGCGTGTGTGAATACACTAATCTCCTTCATTAGTTCTATCTTCTTCCTATTGTAGATAATCTCATGCGATTTCCCCACTCAATTCTATCTCATTTCTCTCACACAATCACCCATGTGTGATGTTTCCATACCCTAGCCGGGTCGCTACCATCCTTGGATTGGTAACTGTGTTGATTCTTTGAAGCTATGCTACGGGAACAATAGCTTAAGCTAGAGGAGAATTTTTTAGTATAATCGAGTGTTTAGGAGTAGATTTAGGTTAAAAACCCCCAATTTCTCACTAATTGATCACTAATTTTTGACTAATACGCTACTAATTCAAGTGCTTTAAATGTGTGTATGCCTAATTAGAGGTAGAGTAATCACTCTTTTGATATGAAATTGTAAAAATTTTGACTAAAATTGAGTGATTTTTGAGTGTGTAATTAGGGATTTTTCCCTAATTAGGCTCTCTAATTACTCTCTAATCACATGTGCTTTTTGTGCTGCACATAGTTAAATTGTTGACTAGAGTTGTAATCATTATTATCCTTATGTGTTTAATTTCATTGAAAATGATGCCACACATGAGATTTTGTGCTCAATTGATTGTAGGTGAAATACGGTTAAGCGGGTGCTAGCACACACACATGTATGTAGGCGTCAATTGGAGTTGGAAATCGACGCATTGCCCATGAAATTGTGAGTGCACTAGCCCACTCAACTTCTGATTTGATTTGTGGGTGTGATTAAAGTTTGATTACACAAAAGATTAGTGCAAATTTAAGTGCAATTAGTATGTCCATGTGTAGACAAAGTGTGCACTTTTGAGTGCTAATTATGGCTTAATTGGTGCCAATTATAATTGTGAAAGGCAATGACTTGTTTTATATGTGATGACAATGATGGTTCAAATTTTTTGATTGCTAAAATTATGCCATTACGCCGTCAAAATTGCGATAGAAACTGTGTGTGCACTAATTACCGGATTTATGCTTAATTTTGCTAATTTTGCACACATAATTGAACTAGTGCTTGGTTGCAAATTGATGTATAATTTATTGCATTGCAAAGTTCAAAGCACAATAATCAAGCATATGTGTAGAAATGTTTGTAATCACATCATTAAGTTTACTAATTTTTGGGTCAAAATTGGGTAAAAAGAGGCAAAGAACGGTCAATTTTGCATCAATTTGATTGTCAAATGCATTGGAAGTTGATTGGGATTGTAATCTTAATGTTTCAAGTGCTAGAAATCAAGTAGAATGAGCTGCATATTTTTCAAAAAGAATTTGACTAGTTTTTTGTAATTATTTCGTTAATTTTTTGTATTTTTAGCATTTTTGTGCTTAAAATTATTCAATTTTTATCAAAAATTGATGAACTTGTAAAAATCTAATATGAACAATCGATCCAAAATGAAATTTTTGAAATGATGAACTTGTGCTAAGTTTCTGGTTGTTTTTAGCATTTTTCAGGCATTTTTTTGGTAATTTTACCTTCTCAAGATTTTTTTTTTAATTTTGTTGCATTTGTGTATATTTTCACCCGCCCCGCTTCCGTGACCACTGAGCCCCGCTCAACCTCACCTACATCCACATTTTCACTTACCTTGTCCCGCACTCCTTGCCCTCGTGCACACACTCTCTAACAGTCTCCACTCCTTGACGTCGTGTGACCCAACCCCTGCATACACAAACACACACACACACACACACACACAAAACAAAAGCAAAACAAAAAAAGAAGAAAATACAAGAAAGTCAACACACAAAGTCACAAATAAACACACACACACACACATACATTTTCTCTCTCGCGCACACACATGAGACCAAAAATTTAAAAAGAAAAAATATATATATATATATATCAAAAACTTAAAAAACAATTTTTTTTGTTTTGTTTGCTTTTCTCTATCTTGTTTCTCTTCATTGCATTGCACATGCATCAAACATCTGCACAACCCATTTACACGCATTTAAGCATGAATAGACGCTTTTTTTTTCCCCCGAGAAAGAGATCTTTCTATTAGTTAATGAAAACTACCCATAGGGCTACATCCACCTCTGCAAGAGAGGGATAAAACAAGCATGATGGGGAGACTCTCCGAATAAAAAAACAACATATATACAATGAGGCTAAATCAAGAGATGGGAGGAGGGAAGAGCCACACAGGTGGACAGTAGTGCCATCTGAGCACCCCCTGGACTATGGTGTAGAAAGGCCCAGGGCGCCAGAGTCGAAGGAAAGCCTCGCGGCGCTCCCGCATGCAGTCGAAGCTACCCTATAGTCCCTCAAGCTTTCCTCTGAGAGTGCGGATCAGCTCTAGCCAGAAGTCACAAACAGTCTCTGCTCGTGGCACAGGGCGAGCCTCAAAGATGCGGAAACAGCGGGACCGCCAGATGAACCAAAGTGTTAAGCCATTGATGATCTCCCAACACTCCTCTCTCTCACTGCACCACTCCTGTGGAGTAAGCTCTGTGTAGCAGGCTGGAGTGTAGGTCGCCCCCCCTGCATCACTATCATCCTGCTGGTGGAAGATAGCTCAAACTGAAGTGCCGGGCCGGTGAGTGTGGACCTGGCAGCTGCCCCCCAAGTGTACTGTCGTGCCGTGGAGAGAGCAGGCATCAGCCGAAGAACTCGTAGCCACACCTGCTGGGCCGAGGGATAGTCCCAAAGACAATGGTGCTGACTCTTCACCAACTGGTCACAGGCTGCACATGTGGCCGAGAGACCACTATGCACAAGCCAACTCCCTACTGCTGTGGCTCTGTGTGCAACCAACCACTGAAACAAAGTGACGCACCTCGGTTACCTAGAGTCCCACAGCCTCTGCCAAAAGTCTGTCAAGAACTCCACTGTGAGACCCTCCTCCTGCCAATGACGTGCTGCAGCGGGGCGGGCCTCTCTGTGTGCTGCAAGTATATGACGTCCAAGCCGAACAGTGTACTGAAAGAAGGGGACTCCTGGGCGGTCTGCAGAAGAGAGGGGGTCCCTCCATAGCCACTCACCAGGATCCCACTGTACTCGTGCCAGTGGAAAACACTTCCAAGCCCATAGCCTCTAGTGTCCAGTCTCAAGAGCTGTTGGGTCAGGGTCTATGATGCAAGTCCTCCCATAGATGCCCACAACTCGTATCCTCTAGAAACAACACTCTACTACCTGCGAGGCCTCTACTGCAACTCACTGTAGTCGTCCCCCACCCCGAAGCTCAAAGAACAGGGCTGGGCAGTCTCTGAGCAAGCCCTAACTGAAATGAGAACCTCTAGTTGTGTGAAGGCTCCCATCCACCGAGGTGCTACTTTCTCGAGAGGCGTGAGCCACTCAGCTGGAACTGACTCTAAGATGTCCTGACACATACTCTGCACCCCTCTCATGCCCTGTAGCTGTAAACCCTGCACCTCCTCTGACAAACCTGTGAACTCTAGCCAGTCACCTAGAGAGCGCGCTGGACCTGCCGCCATGGGACCCCAAGAAACATGAGGCCGACTCCCAACCAAGTGGCCTCTCTGAGTGCTAACCATGGGGTTCCAGACGAGGGGCTGCCGTAGGCGCTCCTCCATGCACATCGTCTATCTCTACTCTAGGCCACGCCGTAAGAGCTCCCAAGATCGAAGCAAACTCACAGCGAAGCGGTCCTCCAGTCTCCTGCTCAAACCAACTCGGTGCAACTCTGTGAAGATCCATCTCGTTGAAGGTTGCCAAGGGCCTCCTGACTAAGGCACCCTGGCATGAAGCCTCTACAGCAAGAACTTCTTCCAGGGCTCCTCGCCTGGAAGAAGTCCTCTGACGACAAACTTCCCAAGAAGGGCTCTGCTCTGCTGTGTTGGATCAATGATCCCAAGCCCTCCCTGAGAACAAGGAAGTGTGATGACCGACCAAGCCACCTTGGCTCGGGCACTCTGAGTGTCATGACCTGACCAAAGGAATTTCGTGATCAGCCTCTCAACCTGACTCATACAAGAACTCGAGAAGATCCAGCAAGAAGTGATGTACCACATAGTCGCCAACAACACCTGGTCGACAACTACTACTCTACCAGCCAGCGAAAGTCATGCTGAGCTCCAATGTAATAGCTTTCTCTTGATGGACAGGAGAAGAGGAGCAATCTTCTGCTCAGGGGACAAGTCCAAAACAACCTGACAACCCAAGTACCGAACTGCAGTCCCTAGGGGAATCCACCTGAAACCCTCTGCTGGCATCCAATCTGGCACAGGAGCACTGCCAACCGAGAAAGCCACTGTCTTTCTCCAGTTGATCAGTGCACCCGATGCACAACAGAAGGTCTCCAAAGCCTGCTCACATCTGTGTAGATTGGCCTCCTGGCCCTCTAAGTACAAGGCCGAGTCGTTGGCAAACTCAGCGTCCAGAAGCTCATCCCCCCGTATAGGGAGTGTTAAGCCCCTTAGACCAACCTGCTGTGACACCAAAAATCTACTCAACACCTCCGCATAGAACAGAAAGAGAAAGGGGGCAAGAGGACAACCCTATCTGACCGATCGTGTGAGCATGAAGCGCTCACCTCTACCTCTTGCCAAAAGCACCTGACTGTGAGCGTGTCTGTACAAAGCTGACACCCCTCTGATCCAAGCATCTGAGAAGCCCATCCTGCGTAGAGTGCCCTCTAGAAAGTCCCAGTCAACTCTATCGTATGCCTTCTCAAAATCAAGAAGAAGAATCACAAGGTCATCCCCACGGAGCCGTGCCAGGGCAGAAGCCTCCCAGAAAGTGAAGATGTTGTCAAGGATACTGCGCTCCTTGACAAAACCTGTCTGAGTCCCATGTATAAGGCTCTCCAAAAGTGGCTAAATCCTCAAACTCAGAGCCTTGGCAAGAATTTTGTAGGCTGAGTTGAGGATGGTGATGGGGCGCCACTGACAAATCTCATCCAAGGAGCCACCCTCCTTTGGAATGAGGTAAATGAGGCCCTCACTCATGCTATCCGGCATCACTCCTGTGTGCATAATGTACTGAAAGTCACTACAAAGATCTGGGCCAAGCAGGTCCCAGTACTCCAAGAAGAAGCTGGGAATCAGCCCATCCTCACCTGGACAGCTACCACGAGGGCGGGCCCTAAGAGCCGTGTGCAGCTCCTCAAGCTGAAGAGGCATCTCTAGCCTCTGCCACATATCCTCAGTCACAAGACAAGGCATCTCTACCCAAACCTGCTCCCTGCATGCATCCTGCCGCTCTAACTGGGGCTCAGCCGCCGACAGTAACTCACGATAAAAGTCAGTAGCAACTGCACGCATATCCTCGGGCTCACAAACAACTGACCCATTAGGTCTCCTCAACTGATTGACCTTGGCATGCGAGTGCTGAGGTCCCACTTTCTCAAAGAAAGCACCTGTCACTCTGTCACCCACCTGAGTCCACTGAGATGCCTATTAGTGAAAGGCAAACTCATGACGCCTCTGCTCTGTGCAAGCAAGCTCCTGTCGAGCCTGCTGTAAAACTACTCCTCCAACCCGGGACTGTCTGGATGATGCTCCTGCATCCTCTATAATGAAGCAATGCCTCGTCTGAGACGCTGCTCCTCCTCTCTCGTTGCAGCCCGTCGAGCCAGAGACTCCTGGAGAAAAAAGTGGCTAAGTTGAGCTAGGCCTAAGGCCACTCTGTCTGCAGGTAGAGCCTCGCTGTCCATGCCCTCTATCCAGAGAGCCTCTACCCTCTCTTTGAGTGCTGAGTCCAACAAGACCCGCTCTGGGATGCGAAGCATCGTGCTCCCACTCCTCTGCCTGTCTGTCACTGTGAGGATCACTGGTGCATGGTCTGAGAAGGATGTCCCTGTCAGGATGCCCACTGATCTCCCCAAGTCACTGAAGTGGTCACTAGTGTAGAAGCTATCCGCGATAGATTCACTCCTCCCACTCTACGGTTCAATCTAGAGAAGGCAAGACTCTCTGGAGGCCTCACAAAGCCAGAATGTTGCCATGTATCCGAGACCCTCAAAGTCATAAACAACCTCTCCCAAGCTACTAACTCGACTCCATGCACAATAGCATGGCTGCCTCCGATCTTGTCAGAGGGGTCCTCCAACATGTTGAAGTCCCCTCCTACACACCAATGGTCAGCGTGTGGGCAAGACTCAACAATCTGTGACCAAAACTCTGCACGAGCACTCGCCACATTGGGCGCATAGATGTTCAAGAAGCCCACAAGGCCACCCTGAACCTGCATGGTAATTCACTGAGCCCTTCCTGGCACAATAATCCCTCTTCCCACAATGGCCTGCTGCAATGAGTCCACAATAGTCATACATACCCCACCCTGGATGCCTCCAGGTCCAAAAGCAGCTGACCAAAAGGTATCATATCGTCCATGCAAAATCTGACCAAGTCGCCGAATGATGCTCTCACAGATGGTGCTCCTGAAGCGTAAGGAGATCAATCTGTCCTCCCACAAGGCAACGCTGCAGCTCCTGACGCAATCAGCCCCGCTCTCGCTGAAACTGGGGCCCACCTAATCCTTGCACGTTCCACAAGACTATCCTCATGGGGAGCGAGAGAGAACAGAGGCTTCCGCAACAGCAAGACGGGCTATCTTCGAGGCTGGCTTGGATGGGGAGTAATCCGCATCCGAGCGACCTCTAGATAGGCGAGACTGCAGCCAGGCAGAGTGAGCCATGCGTAAAGCAACCTCCTCTGTCCAGGAGTCCTCATGAATGTATACATAGCAAGGCAAACCCTTCGTATCAGCAAAACACACCACAATGTGCCTACATCCTGCTGAGTCTGGGGGTGTCACCGCAAACTTGGCTAGTGGCCATAAAGTCTGCAACAAATCTGTAACTCCAAGTTCTCCCATGTGGCGAGAGAACTCGAGAACATGTGTATGCAACCATCCCAACACTGAGTCGAGGAATCACTCTGTCTCGTTCCTACCACAGAGGGGGAAGGAGAAACCAACTGCTGAGTCCAAGGCCTCTGTCCCCCTAGTGGCGAGGAACAAAGCATGGACCCTGAAGCAGGCTGCCTCATGGTCTGCTGCGGAATTGCCGAGAAAGCGAGTGAACCCGTAGTCGAAGAAATCTCAGCGGCGTCGGAGGTCTTTGCTCGTCAGACCATGAGGGATAGTTGCGAGGGAAGATGTCTGAATCTGCAGAGGGGGCCGCAAGAAGGGTTGACCCTCCCTCGCTAGGCGACTCGTGGCAAAGGCGCTGCCAAGAGATCTCCTAGCCGCTGGCGAGGGACCAGTCTCCTGAGTCGACTATGGTACTGGAGCAAGAGGGGGGGGAGAAGGAGATGGGGGGGGCGGAGGGGAAGAAAAGTGGTGGGGGGCGACAGAGGAAAAGGGGCGAGGTGGGGAGTGTACGGGAGGAGAGGGCGCGGGGGGGGGGGAAATGAGGAGGGGGAGGGGAAAGCTGAAGGAGGGGCGGAGGGCGAGGGTGAAGCAGAGGTGGAGGCTGGCGTAGGGGACTCCTCTTGATCAAGAGGACCAAAGCGGTTTCCCGTGGGAACCCACTACTGCTGAGTAGGCACCTGAGGGCCACTCTGAGTTCCAGGTTGTCGCTGTGGCCATGGGCATGCTGCCACCCCACCTCCGCTGGAGCCCCAGGCTCGGAGGGTGGCTCTAAATCTCTGCACTGTGCCGCTGGCTGAGGCTGCGGCCCAGCCTTGGCAGGGTGAGGCTGAGGCTGAGGTGTAGGTCGTGGCCTCCTCCGTGGATAGGCCTTCGCTAGGTGGCCCATCTGTCTGCAAATGAAGCACTGGTTTGGGAGACCCGTGTACTCCACGCTCTGTCTAAACCAACCCCCACTCACCCGAGGCAGAAGGATAACCTTCGAGAGCGTGTGGGTATCTCTGACAAAAACTCGAACTGAGGGGAGGCCAGCCGCTTGGCAGCTACTGATGCTGCCGTACGAGGTGTCTCCAAGACAATCTCGATGGCGGAACCAATCCTGGAGAGAAGTGGTAGGTACTCCCTTCGTAAACCCGGAAAGCAGACTGAGATGGGGATGTCTGCCTCCTCTACTAGCACATTCGATGTTGGGTCAAAACCATGCGCCACTGTCGAAAGTGGGCGCGCGATTCTTGGATGGCCAGTGGACTCATAGCTATGACCTTGGAGGCCATCTCGGAGGTCTCGAACTCAATCTGGTAGTACCCCCGTCCGAGAATCTGGACATCCAAGATCTTGCCCACCTCTGCGAGAAGGTGGGCCTGGAGAAGGTCTCACAGCTCTTCTCTGCTAGGTCGGGTGCTGAGAACCTTGCAGATGACCGAAGTCACCTGCAAACGCTCTACCTCTGCAGCAAGGCTCGCTTGCTCTATCGGCGAAAGAGCAAGTCGAATGGTGGGCTCAGCGGGGTTGGGTGAGGGGGCTTCAGGCGAGTCCCTCTGTGGCGAAGTTGGAGCCTCCATCTTTGTCTACTGCTGTGGCGTAAGAAGAGGACGGCGGGCGGAATCTGCATTTTGGCACGCACAACACTACCCCACAATGGACTCAATGCTGTAGGTACCAACTGGGAGGAAAAATAAAAGCAGGTGGGTCGGGGGGGGGGGGGGGGGGTAATGCGGGAGCGTTGGCAGCAAAAGGCAGGGGCGGCAGTAGGTGGGAATGACTACAACAAGGGTAGGGCAGCTGGTGGCAGAGGCGGCAGGGGCAGAAAACGCAGGCGGGGCTGTAGCAGCAGCAGCAGCGCGCGCTGCTACAGCTGGGTTAGGGCAGCGCGTGGGCGAGCAAAGCAGAGGGGGGGGGGAAGCGAGGGCTAGGGGGGGGGCAGGCGGGCAGCGCTGGGGGGGGGAGGGGGGAGTTGCAACAGGGATATAGCAGCAGCAAGCTTAGCGATCTCTCCATGAATAGACGCATTTAGAGCCCCGAGAGTCAAATTTCATCGAAAATTGTCCCATTTTGTTGATTTGAGCCGTTTTTAGCATATTCGAGCCAGATCACACACAAAGACCTTGTTTGACCCGGATTTTGATTTTGAGTCTACGATTTTTCAGATTACACGTTTTACAGCCGTTTCACACGTAATATTGCATTTTGGCTCGGTTTGATCCGCAGAGTCTTATGATTGACCATATTTGACCTCGACTTGCAATAGAGATTCGTTTTGGTCTTGGTATTGACCAAATTTAGCTAGTTAGATCTTGTTCACATGTGAGATCTCGATTTGGCCGCTTTTGGCTATTCTTAGCACACCGATGCGCGATTAGAGCTCAATTTGGTTACTAGACCTACATTTGGCTAGGACTTTGATCGAGTGACCGGTTTTAGATCCAGATTACACAGAGAGATCCGAATTACCATTTGGATAGCCATTCATTGCCAGATTACGCCTTGCACCTAGTGCATTCGTTTATTGCCCCCTAGCACCAGATTTGACCTAGACTGGTAGACTTTGGCAGTCATGGATCTTGAGGTTTGATCACCTACAGGATTTCCATCCTCACCACCGTCTAGGAGAGTGACGTCAACAGAGATCATAACAGAGGCTAGGGCAGATATGGAGCGTAGGATGCAGAGCCATACCGGTGCACGACCAGAGCTACGAGCCATAGAGAGAGTTACACCTCACATTTTGATTGCTCCTATTATTAGCATACATGCTAGAGAGGTTTTAGACATGGTACCACCTTCCACATTGCCAGTCATGAGCACACTAGATACTGAGATTTCCAGCTCACATGCACCAGATTTATGGATGATTGCTAGATCACCTAGAGCTACCATGCAGGCACGAGCCGAGCCTAGGATTGACACTCCGAATATTGAGGACTGAGATGAGATTGTGCACATTTTGTAGGCCATAGAGGAGCCATGCCTTGGTTTCTTGACCATGATGAACATTCCTATACCAAAGGTATCTTCTAAGACAACATAGACCCTTTTATACGGCAGATAGCCAGAGTTCAGAGGAGACATTTTGGTACGACTGAGTTCTTTACCGATGAACTCAAGGGCACATACATGTCCGTGCCATATGATGCTATTGACAAAGCACATTTCGATGATTGTTTAGATACCTATGTACATCCTAGGATAGTGCAGTTATGTAGATTGGAGCACACGTTGACTTATGTTGATGATTATGGGCATAGATATAGATATGAGCAGATGAGATGGTATATTGAGCCAGTCATGAGCGTTATGGCATATCTTATTGGAGATCTTCGTGATAGAATTTATAGGGACCCATTGGGTGAGATTTACTATTTGATTATTGGATTGACCTATTCTCCATGGCATGGTCGGGATACTACATAGATACCCACCGAGAGTTCACATGCACCTCCTAGACAGATTTCCCATACCAGGTCACCTCCGAGAGCTTCATCACCTAGACAAATTTTTCCACAGAGCATAGTTGATCAGCTACAATCTAGAGTGATTGAGATGAAGAGGACGAATGCTGAGATTGATGATAGGACGAGTACACTAGAGGGCCCTACCATGGAGCCACCTCTATTTCCAATTCCATAGGTTGATACTTATTCTATGAGGGATGTACAGCCTAGTGAGATTGCTCCTACACTAGACACGAGCACTGAGCCACTAGAGATTGATAGAGTGCCAGATTCCATAGCTATTATTGATGATCCCCTTGCACCTATCATAGAGGTAGATGTCCCACAACATCATATACATGAGGAGATAGTCGATGCACATGACCATGAGAGTGTTGACATTACTACAGAGCCTTTAGAGACCAAGATACCTATAGAGACAGATGCCTGCATAGAGACACCTACTCATGAGCATTCACCACCAGATTCATTGATGATTGAGCACACAGACAACCCATGCGAGACATGGACAGATGAGGTATTTAGAGACCATGACTGTCACCCCTCGAGTGTAGACGTCACACATCAAGATCCAGGGACCCCTTTGACAAGAGTGACTTCTATCATTGTACATGAGATACCCCAAGAGGCAGAGCCTACATTAGATGATGTTCCCACCAGGAGTAGTCCCACCCATGAACCACCTAGGACATATCAGGCCTATAGCTCATCGTCGAGAGCTTATGATAGGACTACTAGACATGTTTATGTGCCTCGCATGATGACACATGTTAGACCTTTAGCTAGTGATGACATGCGAGTTTGGATTGAGAGCCACAACACACATGATGGACTATCACATGGTTGGCTCACACCTAGACAGTCACTAGAGGCATAGGGATTCTATAGAGGACATATACAAATTTGGGTTCCTAGACCATAGACCATTGCACATCCTCCTAGACCTACTACAGTTTCTTTGACCACACCTATGCCTCAGAGATCTAGACCATTTTCACGAACATTAGAGAGGCCTACTCCACGCCGAGGACATACAAGAGCTAGATATCCACGGCCACATATGAGGAGATCTCGACATACCTTCCTTGAGATACCGCGAGCATTGAAAATTTGTCTACCAAAGAGCCTACCACTTATTACACCACAGGGTGCCATGAGCCATAGCTCACTAGAGATTCTTATTGATCATGCTATTGATTTAGACCTAGGCAAGAGTCAACACTGAGGAATTTTAAGCTACAGAGTTATTTGACGACATAGTCACAGGTTGATGTCCTCCCTAGACCCATTACTTGTGCTATAGATTCTACCATCCATATGGAGCTAGGTGCTAGACAACCATTGACCATTAGACAGAGAGCTAGAAAATTACAGGCTTTATTGTTTGGAGAGAGTTCTCTTATCCCTCCTAGTTGCACTAGACCATTGACTTGAGCATATTGACTATGGTGCACTATTTGCATGCATTTATACTAGAGGCACTTGTTTCCTATGGGGTTTTTCCCTCTAGGTATCCAGATTTGAGACCCTAGTTTAGGATTTCCTTCATTTTTTAATAAAACTTTCATTACTATATTGACACATCTTTCTAGGTGGTAGTGTCTTGCCTTATGATTTTGCAGCATAGATGGACTTCAACTTCAAGATTGCATGGTTCCATTGAGATTTAGAGTTATATGCCGAATTCCACAGCTACCAAGGAGTTGCATCATGTTTCTCCAGGTGTATCACTTCCTATGCTATATGTTTTTGTACACCTATATTTGCTTATTGTGGCTTTGCATGGTTTGATTGAGTCCATTTTATTATGTCTTGTTATCTGCCAGTATATATAAATAAGTTTGTACATGCTTTAGTTAATTAATAAGTCTTATTGATAAGCCTTGAGGTTAGGCTGTGACTTTAGGTTAACTCATTTACTAGACCTACTAGTCCTAGTTGGTAGAATTATTTAAATGTTTGAGACCTTAGGAGGGTTTGACATAGAGAGGCTTGCTCACTTCACAACAAAGAGCACTAGTAATAATACAAAGGATATGGAAGCACAAAAGTGCCACAAGTGTAAAAGCTTAAGCTGGAGGAGAAATCCCAGCTAGATTTTGGTACTTCACTCACGTATAGCCTATGGTATTAGAGTCCTAGAGACTCCCAGTGGGGCACTTTTCCTTGAGAAGCAAAAAACCTCGAGCATGCAAAATAAGCACTCACAAAAAATGCTCTTAAAAACAATGTGAAAAAAAAATGAAGAAGAAAAGAGCAAGAAAAATGAAAGAGAAAAAGAAAAGACCTCCATTGAGCTTAAAGTGAAAAATTCAAACTTTTGTTTGGAGTTGTACAGTTAGTTCGCTTATCTCTGCTCATAAACACAAATAGGGAATCTTGCCTTTAGATAAATTTTCTAACTTAGCTAGTACTAGAGTGACTCGTTTAACCCTTTGTCATAGCTAACTAATTGATCGACTCATACATTAGCCCAAAACTCTTGTTTAATTATTTTTAGCAAGTGCAATTTATCTGTCTTTTATTGGCAGTTTAACAATTCATAATTCTCTGCACTTAATCATTCCATGATGTTGGACGGATACGCGGCGACAGACGTCAGCACAGCGAGAACTCACCTAACATATAATGTCAGCTAAGGACGAAGCTCGACCCGCAGACGCGTGGAAGCAAGCATAAGGTGTCAACCTACACTTGACTGACTCCTAACTATTTCTTACAGAGGTCTCTACCAATTGTCTAAGTCACAGCCTTCAAGAGTGTATAAGAGGAAACTTCCTACAACGCTTTCTAGAGCCGAACACCCATCAAACAATATCGAAACACCATAGAAATTGAAGGAGACCCTACTAACACCAATAGGTCGCTCTCCCTAAGATCGATGAACCAAAATCCAAACCCAAAACACCCGGTGCAAAATCACGCAGGATGTCTGGTCAAAATTTGCAGGTCTTCGTTTCCAAAATCTAAAGTGACTAATGTGTAGTTCTACTCAATGTGAACACGTGGATATGTTGCAATGCAAAATCGAACAACGTATGCTCACCAAATCACTAGATGAAGCTCGTAGAAGGAGCTCGCAAAACCGGACTGTACGCGTGCAATGTAGGTATCGGCGCGTAGCTCTCGTCGGGGGCAACACGCTGCACTTCTCTGCACTCGATTCCGACCACCGGTGCACATGTAGCATCAAGATGAAGCTCACACTCTCTCTCGTACACAGTACGCTCACTCACAGACTTCAAAACTTGTTTTTTAAAATGAAAAAAGGTCTTTCATTAAGGTCAAAAAGTGGTATATATACCTTACAATTCTCAAACCCTAAAGTTCCAAATCAACCAACTACTCCATCTAACTATCAAAACTGGGATACAATCTGGAAACTTCTGTAAGTCCCAATATTTACAAGGTGAAAAATCAGGTTTCCTCAATAAATGAATAATTACAAAAATAATAATCTTCCGAGTAGTTAGTTGCCTTGGGGTGTGTCCAGCTTCTAACACTCACCCCCTCCTTGCTCATGTTGTCCCCGACATGGCCATTGATCCGCTTCTTCATCGTATGGTTTCACGCATCTTGATCAGTGATTCGTATTTTGCCTGCAGGTTCATCATTGTTAGGCCAAAAATATCAGTGTTTATGGTGAAGAAGCCTGTGTAGAACGCTTCTTCAAAGGCTTGGAGGTGATAGGATGGTAGAAACATTATCCTTTGTAAGTATCTTGGAAGAACAAGATACTGTCTGTCACCTGGCCTTGCTTGAATGTCTCAAATAATGCTAAGAGGGTTTTGCAAATTTTCTTCATCATGATGCACGTAAGGTCATGTGAGCCAGTGAACAATTTGATGGCGCTCGTTAGGGTTTTCACCATGTATTGGACATTTATTCTCTCACCTGCCTTCAAGCCCGGTAGCTTAGGGTAATTCAGTCAAGTGGGTTGGCTTCTTTGTAAGATCTCCTGGGCTTTCCACATCCCGATCCTTGGTAGAGGACAAAAGCTGAGGTTGTCTCTGATGTTTTTCGGTGCCTCTACCAAGTGGATTAGGTATTGTGGGTACTTTGTGAGCCAGGCCTTTATCCATTTTGACTGAGAGTAAAAACTTAGCCTGACTCCTTCTGGTTGGGAGGTATCTGCGTTGTAGAGTGGTACGGTTGGCTCTTCTCTTATCCGCTTATTGATGGTGGTTGCTTCATATTTCAGCAATGGATATGGGAGAGAGGGTTGAAGCCATTCGCGCCTGAGGTTGCTGGCATCAATCTTATGAATGGTCATAGACTTGAAAACCCTCTGCTCCCACTCCAAGGCTTCCTTTGTTGTCTCTCTGATTTCCACCTCTATTGCCTTTCTTAGCTTCTCTTTCTCCTCTTGTGTTAGATATTGTGGCTCTTGAGAGGATCCTTCTAGGATTTCCTCTTGCATAGGCGTGTCCATCGGATTTGCCACATTTTCTGAATCGATGCCCTCATTGGCTGGCCATGTGCCCTCTTGCTCTCCTGCTTGCTGTTCTCTCAGCTCCTCTATCTGCTTTAGTAGTTTCTTTTTTGCTGATTCAGCTTCTTCGCCCATATTCACGAGGAGGTCATTTAATTCGGTGTTTATCCTCTCCGCCTCCTCGAGCTTTCTTTTTATACTTTCTACTTTCTCTTGCAGGGCTTTTTGGTCTTCTTCCATTCTTGTTTGCATCACAATAGACCCTTCTGTCATCATCAATCTTTGCTTTTTCTCTAGAGTCAGCTCCTTCTAAAGTTCTTGCATCTGTTCTTCATAGAGTTGAATTTCCGTAGTGACGTGAGTCGATCTAGTAGCTCTGACTGTGGTAGGGGATGCCCGCAACCTCTGGATGGTCTGATATTTCACTTTAAGATGGTCCTTGAGCTCAAGGACCTCATCTTGGCTGGCTTCTTGATCTATCTCCGCCTTTTCTTTGGCGTTCCTCATGGCTTTAACTTCTTTAGATTCCTCAGCCAGCTGCAGGGTCAGGTTATCCCTTTCCCTCTCGGCATCTATCAGTGATTTGCTGAGTTGCTGACATTCCTCTTCAACTCCTTGCATTCTTTGTGTTGTTGCCTGATTTTCTTACTCCATTGCCTGGCATCTTTGCAATGCCCTTGCTAGGCTGGTCTGTAGCTCATCTTCTCTCTCTTTCTACCTTTGGCTTTGTCCTTATAGAGAGTCTACTTCCTGCTTTATCTTTATTTCCGTGGCCTTGAGAGCTGCCATCTCACTTTCCGAATCCATGGACTACGCTCTTAACCCGGTTAGCTTCGTCATCACCACATCCCAATCGTTGGAGGGCGGGTGCAAATCCATTGTATTTGTGGAAATTTCGTTTAGTTCCACTAGCCTGATGCCTTGCATTTGTTCTGTAGGCCCTGTGCTTGCCAAGTCGAATGCGACTGTGGCAGCCTCTTCTTTTGTGTACCCTGCAGCTAGCAGGTCCAAAAATGTGTTATATTATTCATTTGGCTTTGTCTCCTCACTCTTGGGTTTAAACTCTTCCCTTTCCTGGCTTTGGTCTCTCTTGGGCTCCTCCTAGACTTTGTGTTTGTCTTCCTCCTCTTTGTCTTCTTATGGAGGGCTGTGAGGAGGTGGTGAGGGCAGGGGGCTAGGTTTAGGGCTAGCTGGTAAAGATGTAGGCTTTCCCTTTAAATCTCTGTCGGCTTTAGTTTTTCTTTCTCTCTCTTGGCTCTCTTGCTCATCTAGCAGTTTCTGCCGTATTTGCTCCACTTCCTCCTTTGTGAAAGGTACATGCGGTATATTCTCTGATGCGGCATCAAGAATCTCAAATTTTTTTATATAATCCTCGAATCTATCCCTTTGCACTCTTCGGGATGATCCCGACATTGACTCTAGAGATGGCTTCCAAAGTTCACTCAGATCACCTTTAAGAGCTCTCTCTGCTCTGAAGCTCTCCATCAGCCTCTCTAATCTTGTCGCTTTTTGTGACTTTGTTTCTTTCACCGGCACTCGGGCAAACTCTTTCTTTCCTTTCTTTTTCTTTGGTTGCTCCTCTTGAACAGGTTCTAGCCGTCTTTTCAGTCTCGTGGAAACCCTTGGTGCTCTTTGGGGCTCGTCTTCTTTGTCTTCTTTTAGCCTCAGCCAGTCTTCTTTTAGCATCTTTGTCTTCTTTTAGCCTCAACCAGTCGTTCTGAGATGGAGGGTCAGGCCATCTTCCTTTTGCGTCGTGCAGTGCCCCATAAATCACCTTAGTGATTAGTTCTCCTGACACAATATATGTTGGCTTCTTGTTACCCATCTTTACTAGGTTGTCATGTATATACGCTGCATAATTGATTATCTTTGGAGTGCCTTTCATCATTGCCCAAGTGAATGTCGTGGAAATTGCACCTGGCGGCATTCTGTACTTTTGTGGCCTCTTCGTACACATGTGGAAGTATTGGTTGTACAATTGACTCATGACTGCCACTCTTGGGTTTGCAATATCTTCAAAGGTGTAGTTTCCTTTCTTCTCATTGTACACCTTGACCTCATCCCTTCTTTTAGTTACACTATCCCCCTTGTTGGAGAGGTCTAGTGCATCGGCTACAACCTGCTCAGTGATGATTATTTTTGTTTCTGGCTTGCCTTGTAGATCTGTTACTTTGGCCACTCCATCTTCTTTGATGGTTGTCACAAACTCCCAGACTCTCTTTATGTCCACCCCTGTCGGTACTGCTTCAAACTAGTTTTGGAGATCAATCTTCTCCAAGTACTCGGCCATCTTGCTTCTTACGAACTCATTGAGTTCTCGCAGGCAGCATTGGTAGATCGATCACATTCCCTTCAGTGTCTTTGAACACTCCTTGGTAGATCTTTAGGTCGTTGGACTCTAATAGATCTTCTTGGATCCATGTGCTGGTGGGCTTTAGTGTTCCTTATGGTATGATGAAGGGCTCCACTTATTCTAGGTAATCCTTGATGGTCATTCTTTTCTTCTTTGCTGGTGACTTTGTGGCTACCATAGATCCTGTTGCACTCAGTAGTCCGAAGTTAGCGTATTTTCCATATTAGCTGAGAAACTGAGTTTTAACTATCCAAATGACTTGAAATTTGAAAATAAAGCTTAAAAGGAACTTGTGAAACTGTGCATGCGCTCACACTTCAAATCTAGCCAAAAATTTCCATTTAGACATCCTACGTGTAGGATGTCTTTTTCATCAGAATTGGTTGATACTTGACATGCTGGTAGTTCATGGCTTATGGAACATGGCTGTGCTCTTGGATTTTGATTTGGACATCAAAAAGAGGATTTTTTGGCTGATTCACGCTTTAGGTCACAAATTGGGTAGAAATTCCATAACAGGTAGCAATTGATGTCCAAATGGGTTGAAAATTGGTATATGGGCTCATTGCACCATGGTATTGGCTCCCATGATGTCACTCTTTGCACAGAAGGTCCAAATTATGCTGGAGACATCCTACGTGTAGGATGTCTTTTTCATGAAAATGACATGAGATTTGTTCTGTGGGCAGTCCTTGGCCTATGGAACATGGATATGCTCTTGGATTTGGATTTGGACAAAGATTGATGCTTGTAAGAGCCTGTGGAGTGTTTTTGGGCTCAAAAAGTGTATCTTGAAGGTGTTGGGGGTCAAAAATGATTAGAATGGCTTCAAAATTGATATATGAGCTCTTGATGATGAGGTGATTAGATCTAGAATGAACAACCATCCTCTGAAGGCCAAAAATGTCAAATAGACATCCTACGCGTAGGATGTCTACTTCACCAATTTTTTCTTCTGACCACACAGATTGGTTGTTGATGTGTTGGTGAATGTGTTGTGCAAGTTTCATGTGATTTGGACAAGATTTGGTAGGTCTATGGCCCATTATTGCCTCTATGCCCTAACTTTGCGTTTTTTCATGCATATGAGGTCAATTTTGGTCCAAATGTGATGAGACTGGATGGATAGCATGTAAAAGTCATTCAAAAAATGTGTACGATGAAAAATGTTGGGATCTGTGCCCAAAAATTCCCTTGAGACATCCTACGCATAGGATGTCTCCTGATGATTTTTTCATGGATTGTGCTCCTAGTGCCTGCCCTTGGTCCCCCTGAGTCCCTTTTAAGCCTAATTTCAACAAAAAAATCAAATGGATAGAAATTAACTCCTTGTGTGGACTTCAGAGCCTCCGAGCTGTTTTTTGACTTTAGGAGTTCTTTTTGGCGATGAAATTTCTTGATGTTGGTCTCCATAGCTTCCTGATCCCCTGGGGATCCTTGCCGTATGGTTTTTGTCGATTTTGGCTTCATCGGAGCTTCATTTGGCAATTTATCGCTCTAGAAGCACCCGTGGTTGCGTTTACATATCTTTGATGATTTGTGGTGGTCTACCAACATAGGACTTGGTTGTTGATGGTCTAGGAAAGCCGCTCGTGAAGTTTGGTGGCAAACAGGCATGCGGTTTGGCCGCAAGAGCAATTTGATGCTTTGTGTGTCTGATGCCGTTTCTGAAGTTTAGTGCCGCTTCGGGTCACTTTTTGGTCATGTGGGTCACATAGACTTGTCAAGCATGTCGAGATGCTCCTACCCATGAATTTTAGTAGCATTTGGTCGTCTTTTCGCCGATTTCCCATTTGGTGGCCTCTTGCGGGATTCTAGGAATTAGTGTTTTTCCCGATGGTTTTCTAGTGTCTTTGGATATCTAGGAGTGGTCTCCTATGCTAGGGTAAGCTGCCGATGAAGTCTTGTTGCTTTTGGGTTAGCCATTAGGTCGCCGCCTCTACTTGTAGGTCTCTACCGTCCGCTTTGTGTGTGAACCCTACGCTAGTTTTCGTGACAAAACGACAAACATGCATGAAAAGCTCAAGGTGGTGAGCCTACCTCTCATGTCTGAAGCTCGTCGAGTAGTCGTGCGCGTCGTAGAAGCTGCTGGAAGGTCGGTCCGCTCTAGGTGGCAGAAGCTCTCTCCATAAAGTCAATAGTGAGAATGAGCTAAAAATGAGGTGAAAATTTCTTATAATGGAGGTCCCCGAATCACTTTTCATGATATTTGACATGTGCTCCTATCTTCTCGCGAGATGCGGTTTAGGCTCAAAAATTTCTTGATTTGGACTCTATTTGCTCTGTTTACCATAAATTTGGCATTTCGGTCAA
The DNA here is from genome assembly GCF_014529385.1 of Adiantum capillus-veneris. Taxonomy (NCBI): domain Eukaryota; kingdom Viridiplantae; phylum Streptophyta; class Polypodiopsida; order Polypodiales; family Pteridaceae; genus Adiantum; species Adiantum capillus-veneris. The sequence goes on from NC_140950.1 coordinate 60,772,604, forward strand.
AACCTGGCCAAAACACGCTTTCTGCTCCAGTCTCATAATTGCACCCCCATTGTACCATAGGTTTTCCTATTGTCACTGATCATCCCCATATTTTTTTTTCATTACGACCGTTTTTCACCTGCTTTTTGTATTTTTGAAGTTTTATTGCCTATAATTAGCAAAATTAAAAGGAAAATAGCAAATCAAACCCAAAAAATCCCAAAAACTCATAATAAATCACAAACATCACCGCAAAACATTATATACACTCACATGCAATTTTTATGGCCGGATTTCTCCGTTTTACCAATATTTTGCCCAAAAAATGGCTATTTCTACTTATATACACACACCTGGGGCTTGATTTGGCGTTTGGCCCCATATACCTGTAGATACATGCTGTATAATGGCATATGTACTTGGGTTAGTCCATAAAATTTTGCAATCAAACAACAACCCTTAAAATAGTCGAAAATCATGCCCTTTTTTGCTCTTTCTGCTATTGGTTCCGCATTTGAGAATGCCTCTCCCCCTCCTAGCCGGTGTCCTCCCAGACGACAAGGTATCGCCTCAGAGTATGTGCCGTGCATAGATTGAAAAATTTGTGCTAATGCTTGGCCAAATAATGTGGCCCTAATTTATGCATACTCGGTCAATGCATGGAAAAATTAATGTTGTGCAAGAGAAGGGAATAAGCAAGATGCTTATTGGCATTCGCCGTCGAGGTTTCCTGTTTTCTTTGCAAGTAACAACTGTAACTCTACTGCTCTTTGTTTAATTGTCTTTTTTTCCACAGGCAATTGCTTTGCCGCCCGCTACTGTTGATATAGCCATAGTTGTTTCTATGGAGAGGATTGGCTTGGCCGGAATGGCCGTGGACCGTATTTCCTTTGCTTTCCATTGGTATTCTATTTTTGCCGGTTTTTGTAGATGTTTTGCTACTTCTTTTGTTACCACTGTTTTGTTGCTGATTGGCATCCACATAAGTCGGCTGTCCTTTTTCAAATGCAGCTGTCTAACTTCCGTTGTTGCTTGTACTGAAGGGAGTTCCTTTTTCTTTTGTTTTGGTAGCCAAATGCAAGTAACATTTGGGTTATTGCTGAGCATCTTCTTTGGGATCCATATTTGTTTTATGCCCTTGTTGTTTGTTTGAACTATCTTCTTCGGTTGAATTATTTCTTTGGATTGTTGGTTATCTGTCATGTCATTTCTATCCTTCCGCATCCATACTTGTTTCCCTTGTTTTGGTAACCTAGAACTTTGCACTGCGGCCGGTGACTTCGTATGTATGTAGGTAGAATGGTTGGCTTTTACCTGTCTGTTGGCCTTTGGTATCATGTTGTTCTTTGGTGGAATTCTTGCTTTTGGCTCTTTTTCCAATGATTGCATTGATGAGAAAAGGCTATCACTTGTTGTTCTTGTGCATGCTGAATTTTGATTGTTTTTGCATCCCAATCTATCTGCACATTGTACTCTTTTTGCCAAGGTTGTCCCAACATCATTGGGTGTTTTATGTTTTCAACCTCCACCACATAGAATTTGTGTGGGTTAATATATTGATGTATTTGTACATACAATATAGTCCATCCCAATGTTTTCAATGGTTGTGATGTACTACTTTCCAGCACTCGAGGAGTAGGATGAAGTATAGTCCATCCCAATGTTTTCAATGGTTGTGATGTACTACTTTCCAGCACTCGAGGAGTAGGATGAAGTTGACCTGTGGATTTGAGCTGTTGGTATAATCCGTAAGAAATCAAATTTGCTTGAGCTCCAAAATCAAGAAATGTCATCGATTCAACTTGATTGCTGCACACTTTGACTACAATTATTGGCTCCACTGTGTCTTCATCCAACTTCGTCAATCGAATGGCATTGATTTGCAATGGTGCTCCACTTTGTTGTTGTTGTCGCAGAAGTCTTCATTTTGCAATGCGTTCTTTTTCTTCTGCTTGAGCGTCCTCTCGTACTCTCTGTTTTTCCTTCATTCGTTGTTTTCCTTGATGAATTTGTTGGAGCATCTCCTGTGTGAGTGGTAGATGATACTTCTTCAATCGACATCCACTAATCCAGTTTGGCATTTCTTCACCTGCTAATGTAGCAAGCTTGACAGCTCAACTTTGTGATAGATCACTAATCACAAAGGGTCCCATCCCTCGATTTTTAAGTTTCTTGGCATGTTGCTTCAAAGTATAAACAAGTACATAATCACCTGTTTTGAACTCTTTAGTGCGCACATGCTTGTCAAAAAACTCTTTTTGTCTTCTCTTTTTAGCATAGATTGAAGCTACAGCTCTCAAGCGGAGTTCATCTAGCTTTTCAAGATCATCTATTCTTGAAGAGAGCTCATGCCCTGTCCATTCTAAGCGTTTCGCTACTCGTAGAGTTGGAATTAAAAACTCTATGGATAGTTTAGCATTTAGGCCAAACACCATGTTGTACGGTTTTGTTGCTATTGATGTTTTGTAAGCTACCCTGTATGCCCATAGTGTTGAGTGGAGCTGTTGATCCCAATCTATTCTTGACTCTGACACTATTTTAGTGAGAACCATGCATAATGTTTTATTTGTGGCCTCAGCTTGTCCATTTGCCTGTGGATGGTATGGAGCAGATTTCCTATGTATGACCATGAATTCCTCTAGCAGATGTTCAATGACTTCATTAAGAAATGTGTCCCACGGTCACTGACAATTTCTATTGGTAACCCGTATCGTAGAAAAACATTCTCATACAAAAATTGTGCAGTGGTGCGTGCATCTGCTTTTTGTGTTGCCTTGGCTTCCACCCATTTTGTGAGATAGTCCGTAGCCACAATGATATATTGGGTATGGGTGCGATATGCTGGGGGTGAGATAGGTCCCACAAAATCAATGCCCCATTTTGCAAATGCTCTTGCTCCCATCATTGGCCGTAGTGGCATCTCATCTCTCTTTATCGGCACCTTGATGCGCTGACATGCGTCACAACGCTTTACAAACTCTTCCGCATCCATGTGCAATGTAGGCCACCATATTCCTGCGGTTAAGACAATTTTTGCCGTCTTATCGCCCGAAAAATGGCCTCCACTTATTCCGCTATGTGCATGCTCTAGAATCAGCAGGTATTCACTTTCACTTGCACAGATTCTAAGTTGATTATCCTTTCCTCGCTTATAGAGTTGGTTCCCAATTATCTGAAAGTCACAGGCTTCTAGCTCTATAGCTTTTTTCCAAGCTCTTGTTAAGCTCTCAGGAAACGTCCTGGTGGTTAAGAAATCAAGGATATATTGACTCCATGCAGGTGCAATGTTTACCTGAAACAATGTCGCGTGATCCACTGGTCGTTTGGCACTACATATAGTACAATTGGTAACATAAGAATGCGTGTCCTCATATATAGTTGGCCACCAATAAACCCCTAACTGTTTTAGTCTCTGGTGTGTTTTCAATATTGAACAATGAAATGCACCATCCTAGACATGTGCTTCTTCAAGGTAGCACTCGAATTCTTCCGGATTTATATATAATCATAGGATTTGGTCCGATCCTAGATGATACAGCCGTCCTGCTATCAATTGGAAGTTTTTTGTTTGTTGAATTGTTTGTTGTTTGGATCTGTACTCCGTATTATCAAGTCTACTTCCAAAGGAAAGAATGCTAACAATTTCCTGTGACCATGTGGGTATCATTTCAATGTTAAAAAAATAAGCATCTGGTATGTCATCGTCTACTCCTTCAGGAGCTTCTCCGTTGTGTATCCTTGAAAGATGATCCGCTCGTACATGAGTTTTACCCTTTTTGACCACTACTGTGAAGTCAAACTCTAGCAATATAATAAACCAGCGTACAATTCTCTCTGTATTGCATGGTTTATTTACCAGATACAAAAGAGCTTGATGATCTGTGAAGAACACAAATTTGTTTGCAAGCAAATAATGCCGAAATTTCTTTACAGCATAAATCATTCCTAACCCTTCTCGTTTAGTGGTTGTGTAGTTCTTTTCCGCACTATTTAACTATCGGCTTGCATAACATACTGGAAAATCCATTGTTCTGTCTCTAGGTTGAGCCAGAATACTCCCGATTGCATATGCAGAAGCATCAATGTGAACATGGAATATCTTTTCCCAATCTGGTGCCTTCAGTACAGGTCCTGATATAAGGTTTTCCTTCAGCTTTTGGAATGAAGTTTCACACTCCTTGGTCCAATCGAAATTGACTAGCAGACGATACAGAGGTTGTACGATAACCGCATACATGTATATGAATCTTCGATAATATTCGCAGTGTCCCATGAAGGATTGCACTTGTTTAGCATTAGTAGGCCTGGGTAGGTCTACAATGAATTTGACTTTGTCTAGATCAGTGGTTATGCCATTTCTTGAGACAATGTGTCCTAAGATGCGGCCTTGCTTAACCATAAAGATACACTTTTTCGGGTTAAGAAAAATTAGATATGTCCTGCATTTTTCAAAGACCTTTTGCAAATGGTCAATATGTTCCTCTCGTAGAAGAGAGTGTACACAAAGATCATCCATGTATATTTCCAAGAATATTCTCAGGTATTCTTTGAACGCGTGCGTCATTAACCTTTGGAAGGTAGCAGGGGCATTAGTTAAGCCAAACGGCATAACTCGATATGCATAAATTCCCCATTCTGTGGCAAACGCTGTTTTGTGTTGATCCTCTCTTGCTATTTCCAGTTGGTTGTATCCTGAAAACCCATTCAGAAAGGAATAAGCCCGTTTTCCAGCCACCCGCTCAAGTACATGTTCTGTGATTGGCAAGGGATAATTATCCCTTATGGTAGCTGTATTTACCTTTTTGAGGTTTACACACACTCGCAGTTTTCCGTTCTTTTTGGGAACTACCACAATGGGTGACACCCAATATGTATGTTCAATCTCATAGATGAATTCAGCTTCCATCAGCTTATCAATCTCTTCTTTGATTCTTTTAGCAAATGTGTCATTATATGTATAAGGACATTGTTTACTAGGTTTTGCATCCGATTTCAAAGGAATTGTATGTTGGCATATCGATGGATCAACTCCTTTGAGGTCTTTATAGGACCATGCAAACACATCTTTATACTTCTTGAGAAGTTGGGTTAGCCATTCTTCTTCTTCAGGCTCTAAATCATTTGCTATATAGACCGGCTGAGGCTTTTCACCTGGTTCTACAAGGTCTATTCTTTTTGCATTTTCTGGCCCACCATAAGATTCTTGGTTGGTTCTTTCCCTGGCTAGTGGTGTCATGATGATTTTTCTGTCCTGGATGGTAAATTTCCGATAGTGTGATGGTACATTCATGTTTCCTTTTTCGGACTCCCCTTTACCACCATCACTATCTTCTTCAGTAGTCCATATCTCATGTAAAGACCGTTTCAGTTCTTGGTATTTTTGTTTACGCTCCAATTTGGTCCACTCTTGGTCTTTTGTTGTTTCTTTTTTTTATTTTTAAGATTTTTGTGATTTTGTTTCTATTTTAGCTTTTCGTTCCTGTTTTATTTCCTCTCGCATTTTTTTCATTTGATCTTTTGAGAATCTTCTTGATATTTTATCTTTTACACAATCCTCTGCTTTTACAAGCATCAAATAGTGAGTTTTACCTTTTATCCTGGGCATCAGGTTCTCTCTCACTTTGTTTCCTGCTCATTTCCTCCTATAGCGTTCCTGGCGTCTAGGGTGTTGATTAGCAAAATCATAAAACTTGATATTCTCGGTTTCCCTTCCGTGATCACTTGAGGTGTCTGAACACTCATTATCTGCATCATCATTTACTTCCAGATGTTCAGAGGAGTTATAAAACTCTTCTTGTCCCGATGGTTCTATCGTCTCATCTTCTCCTGGTATAATGTTTACCATGTAGTAGGGTAGCACATCATAGCCATCCTTATCGCAAAATTTTGTTGTTGGACTATATGTAATGGTACAGATATCCAATGTTGCTAGTATGTGTTCCCATTCTAGAGGTCCCAAGGCATCTTCAGGAAAAGGTTCCAAAATATACTCCTTGTCCTCAATTGCTCTTTCTAAGATGCATTCCTCTCTTCTTAAGCTTCCACAATGTGAAGCTCCGCACATCCATAGCTCTTTTTGTTGCCCTAACCATGTTGGGAGTTCTGATCCTGCTACTGTATCTGAATCAAACTCTTCCACAGGTGTTTGGTTCACATATTTGTAACTATGGTCTTTCAAGTGTATTTTAGTTGTTGTCTCGCCATGTCTGAGGTATATGTGGTCGTAACCCCAATCTTGGACCATCTTCAATTGTCGCATGAATGGTCTTCGCAAGATGATCTCATAATTGTTCTTTTTGTCGAAATCGACTATTGCAAATGTATGCTCATACTCGATCCTTTGACAACAACACAACATGACTCAAGTTTCGTACCAAAGTACGAAACTCAAGTTTCGTACCAAAGTACGAAACCAATGTATGCTGGGTCAACAACACAACATAACTCAAGTTTCGTACCAAAGTATTATCTTTTGCGAGTTATGAAATACTGCGGATTATGGCTATAAACGTCATTTGTAATGAGTAGTTATTCTAGTTTCAGAAGCCGGGGTGCAATGGCACTTCCACATTGTAAATACAAAGCCATTTGACCCTTTCAACCCCATATTTGGTTAAACCTAAGGTAGCCTTAGTATATAAGGTACCTAGCTCATTTTGTAAAAGAACTTTTAATCATAATCAAACTTAGCGCTGCTGTCTACTGTGTGTGAGAGAGAAAGAGAGTGAGTGTGAGCTTCATCCTCCCGCTATGCCCGGCTCGCTCAACACATTGGAGATCCGACTGCACCATTGCGGTAGGCTCGAGGAGAGCTACGCGACAACGCCAAGCATTCCACGCGAGACGAAGCGCACACGCCGATGCATCTACGAGCTATTTGTGGCCGTAAGTGTATCAAACGATGTCTGTTTTCTGCGTGCTAGTAGTCTATAGAATCGTGGCGACATAAGCTACGCATAGGTACTCATAAATTTCAGTTTTGGGCACTTTCGAAATTCAACTCTGTCATCCTACGCGTTTTCTGCAGACGGGTTTAGAGTGAGGGTTTTGAGTGTAGAAGCTTAGGGACAGGTGTATCCTAGTGAGGGGATGGTGTTCCTTAAGTTTCGTACGAATCTGGCATGATTAGGTGAGTTACCTTTCGTATGTGTGTATGTGGCTAGGTGGTGTAGTTGAGAGCAGTGAGGTTCTTGATTGTGGTTTAGTTGGCCTTCTAGAGTGTTGTATGTGCAGGATGGTCTCAGCTTGACAAGCTTAAGAGATTTCCTCCATGTGCCTATCGTGTCATCTGTGTCCTCGATTGACATTATGTTGATCTAGGTAGTGTTTGCATGCACTTCATGGGTGTGTGAGTCTCTCCCGTCCAACATTGGCGCCGCTGCCGGGGACACAAGGACCTAAGTAGGTTTCCTACTAACACTCGTGTCATGGTTGCTTGATTTAGTTTCGGCTAAAGAAAGCGTTTTTCTTAAGTGGATCCGAAAGAGGATATTTCGCGATCAACTGGATAGCCAGGAAGCGTGTGTCTTTCCGAGGGTCTGCGACTAGATAGGTTTAGTTAGGATATGTGGATTAGAGTAGTTGTTAGTGGTCGAGTGATTTGTGAGGTGATAAAAGCGTTTACTAGTCCGTGTGTGGCAGTGAAGCGTTTTTCTACTCATAGATGCAAAACCCCATATGATTTGTAGGAGTAGCTTTAGGTAAGTGATCCGATTCTGATCTAGAGCTATTCATCACTGAATTATTTGCTAAAGTACTTGATTGCATTTGAAATCACGGAAAAGTGTTCTTTTGAGGGTAAAAATGCATTAAACAAGCTTTTGTGGATATTTTTGTATGACTCACTGATGCTGTGCATATAAAAGGGCATTTGCAAGGGTTCTGTGAAGAAAACCTGCAATTCTGTAAACATAGACATCCTACGCGTAGGATGTCTCAAGAGGGTTTTGGAGACCAAATTTTGAAATTTTGTGTTGACCAGTGGGTTCAGAGGGTAGGTTTTACCCTATTTTCACCTAGAAAGTGGAAATTTGACCAAATTTTGACAGATCAAAGCCAAAAGACGAGAATTGCCAGAGATCCTACCCAAATTGTGTCCAAGGCCTAATTTTGAGACCAAACCATAAGATGATTCCATAGGCATGTTCTAAATGTTGTATTGAGTGACTGAAAGGGGTTTCACCTCATTTGGGTGAGAAAATTGGGTTCAAAGCGGACTTTAACACTTTTGACTGAAAAAGGCAAGAACAACTAAAATTTGGGTCTTTTGAGATCCAAACTCAAATCTAAGCATACCACTGGGTTACTGACATCAAGGGGAAGCTATGGGACAAGTCTGGGGTCAAACATGCCAAAGAGACATCCTATGCGTAGGATGTCATATGTGTGATTTTGCACTCCAAACTTAATTTTGAGCATACCACTGTGATCAGCACCTTAAGGAGAGTCTGTGGTTCAAATTTGGGGTAATTGTAGTTAGACATCCTACGCTAGGATGTCTACTACATAATTCTGAAACCAAAATTCTATTGTGACCATACCATGCTGTCATATAGCCTTAGGCAAGCCTCCTAGTCAATTTTGGTCCAAATTGGAGTTGATTTGACTTAGGAATTCATCAGAACAGACATTAGGCTTTTGAAACAGATTCTTGATCATTTGACCAACATATAGGTGTCAGAATCAAAAAGTAAAAATAGCTGTGAGTTTAGCACATCAAGGGGAAGCTATAGTGCAAGTTTGAGCTTAAACAGAGCAAAAAGACATCCTACGCGTAGGATGTCTCCAGCTTGATTTAGGACTCCAAACCAACCTATGAACACACCACTGTGATCAGTACATCAAGGAGAAGCTGGGGTGAAAATTTCAAGTCATTCTGAGCAAAAAGACATCCTACGCGTAGGATGTCTCAAGGCCATTTTTAGGTCCAAATTAAAATCTGAGCATACCATTGTGTTGCTGGACTTAAGGGGAGTCTCTGGACCAAATTTTGTTAAATTCTGAGCATAAAGACATACTACGCGTAGGATGTCTCTAGGCCAGTTTTAGGGTCCAACTGTGCTTTTAACCACACAGAAGTGTTCATAGTGTCACAGAGATCCCAAATATTTTTTCAAAATTCAATTTGGACTCATTTTGACCAATCCAAACTGCATTTCACTGTGTTGGCCATAACTTTTACAAACGGTATCGGATCGGAAAAGTTTTTATATCAAAACGTAGCTTGAGAGCGGCTCTACAGATCTTAGAGCAAAACTTGAACTAAATACATGCCAATGGCAACCACTTAGTTCAACTTTGAAAAAAACATCGTTTGAGGCCTCAAAATTCATCCGGAAGTCAGGGGTGTCTAAAAGCGACAATTTGCGAGAAATGTGACGAAACGGTTGCGGTTTTGGACATAGTTTCGACTTTTCCCTAACCAAAGCACTTGAACACAGTGGACTAAGTCTACTTGAACCAAGAAAAAGCTCTTAAGCCCAGAAATCATGTCTACCCTAGATTCAAACGCAGCTTACACAAGCTTGGAGATCCCGATGATAGAGGAATATCCTCCCACAATGGATCTTCCAAACTCTCAATTGATAAAGACCCATCTTGTTGAGAGAGTTTGGATGATTGGTCATGAGAGTGAAGGAATACATAGATACATTGACGACAATGAGGTCAATCTTTATAGGTGCTCAGATCCATACCTAGAAGAGATAACGGATTACAAGCTCTTATATGTCTACACATACGGAGTCGACTGTCAATGGAGATCTATAGTTGTCGACAAGTATGGACGAGAATACAGAGTTGTAGAAAGCACAAATCCACAGACTGTACTAGAAAGAGGTGGATATTTGGTCAATGAAGGACCACAAATGCCTCCACCAAACACGAGAATTCCTATAGGAATTCCAAGAAGAGAGCCACCAGGATTCCCTTCAAGAGCGATAACGAGAGAAGGATTGGGAGAGTCTCTGGTTAGACTTGTAGACAATCGACGAGTTAGACCATCCCAAGTCTAGAAATGGGTAAACAGAAAATACTCCAGAGATGAAGATCCGAGAGATCATGTAGCGGCTTTTAGAAGAGTGATTAGAGCAGAGGAAGTTTCAGATTTTGCGACACAGTTTGCAGGATTTGGATTGACTCTAGAAGATGATGCAGCTACTTGGTTCAACTCGGTGGAGATATGGGATTTTGAGACCCTAGATGAGTTGTTTGAGGAGTTTATTGAAGAATTCTCGCCAAAAGGCATTGCTCACAACACGGTCTCGCAAATCCATAGATTCAAACAGAAAGAGGATGAATCAGTACGCGAAGCATCATTACGACTCAAGAGATATGTTAAGCTTTGTCCGAGAGCGGAATTACCTACGCAAGCACGACTGATGCTGATCTTTATCCAGGGAATGAGACATGCGGGCCTTCAGAAGGATCTGCATATGATAAGGAGGATGACGCTAAACGAGTTGATCAAAGAAGCTCTTTATCTAGTGGATAACTGTAAGGCATACAAAGAAAAGGACTTAAAGAGTCAAGGAGATGACACATCCTCTCAGCACAGTGTTTCACAGATAAGTGAGTCCATTGCCAAGCCAACGGCACCTATTGATCAAGAAAAGCTTATCGACGACTTGGTCAAGAGGTTGATTCCTCTTGTAAGGTCTGATTCGGGAGAACCAAAGTGGTGTTAAATTGAGAGAAAATGGACGAACCATACGGAGGAAGAGTGCTATTATAGCATGGAAAATGCTAGGGAGAGGTATGTACAACCTGTTCCAGAAGTACCTATTCCACCTAGATACATTACGGGGAATGCTCCAGGACCGGTAGGAGTTTTAAGGCCACAGCTTGTCTTAGGACAACAACCTCCATTGCCCGGTGCTAGAATGCTAGTACACATGAGATACATGCCAATGATGGAAGCATCAAATAAACCAACGCCAGTACCAGCTACAATGTGGTATAGCAACCAAAGTGGGTACTACCCTTCGGAGCAACAAAATGTGAGAGAAACGCATGGAGTGGTGAGGCCGGTACAACCTCCACCTCCTGGATTTCAGTCGAAAGAAAGAAGGTATGAAATGGACGAAAGGACATTGCGATTCATTGCAAATAGCGGCTTATCTAGGTCAAATCTTGCTTATAGCCAAGAGGAAATGCTAAAAGAATCTCCTCAACTAGAGACAGATTGTCACAAAAGTCGTGACAACCACTTGGTCAAACAATGTCCTCATACGGAGATCACTGAAGTAAATTCCCATTGTCTTGAGTGTGGCATCACTCACTTGATCCCCGATTGCCCCAAAAAACCAAACCAAATCAGGAAAATCACGACAAATGTATCAGGGATTGTTCAGCTCCCTAGTAGCTCAGAAAATGGAAATGTTGTACCAGTTCAAGTGGTTACAAGAGCACAAGCCCAAAAGAAAGCTGATGAGAATCCAGAGACAAAGAACACGGAAAGTGACACGAGTCCAAAGACAGATAATGGACCAAAGACAGCCGCACCTAGTCAGAAAACCAAGAGCAAATGAAATAGTTGGAAAGCTAGAAAGACTAGGATGAAAGCACGCAGGGAACGAGAGCAAAAATCCCTAGCTGAGAAGCTTACCGAAGCTGAGGAGAAGATAAAACAACATGAGGAAAAGGAGGCACCTTCTCTTACACAGATGGTTAACCCTCTAGAAGAACCATCCACGGATGAGAAACCGAGAAGTGCTCGCTCAGGAGGATCTGTGTTGGCAGAAAAGGTTAATGAGACATTAGATGCCCTCTTGAAAGCCTATGATGCGAGGCTCAAAAACAACCAAACCCAAGAACAGAGGTGGATGACATATCCCTATGCGGAATTAGAAAAGCAAAGATTGGAAATGTGCAGGAAAATGATTCAAACAGCCCAATCTTTACTAGAACCACCAGTTGCAAAACCTGAGGATGTGATCCGCGTCATGCCAACACAAGTAATCCCACCAAACCAGGAACTAAAAGAGCCAGAATCTAGTCATGAGCACAGACCAAACCTCAAAGAACCAGCATTAGAACCAAGGATAGTACTGAATACCACGGATAACTCTTCCGAGGGATTTCACCAAGCTATACCTGAGGATTGTAAAGAGATAGATGGTCTTGACGAATTGTGGAAACAAGTCAGAGAGGCCAATGAAGCCGATGACCTAAGAAGACAAGTAGACAAGACTGGTGATGAACGAGGAGTGTTTCTACCACCAATAGAGGAATTTGAGACTAGATCTCAAATGAATCTAGACGTGCAATCATGTTGGGGCGACAAAGGATCTGTACAATCTATGGATAGTCAACCCCATTCGCTAAGAACACTACCGTCCTACATGGGAGAGTACGAGACCAAGTCAGATGTGGTTGCAGTCCCATCACAGAGACTGTCTCCCAACAAGGCCATCGATTCAAAGGGGCTAGTAGATATTCTATCTACCCCAGTCACCTGTACAATAATGTTAGCCGAGTTGCTTAGAATAATACCAAACATGTGGGCTAATGTGGGTAAATGTCTAGAGAAATTTGGTGTAAAAACCCCAATGACTCGAATGGAGGAAGGCATCAAAGAGCTTGAAATGCCTCAACTAAATACTAGGCCAGTGCCATTAAACAAGGTAGGCGAGTATTACGAGGGAGAAGATGGAAACACCACCCTTCCTGTGGAATTCAATGGTGTACAAACCATGGCAATCCTTGACAGTGGAGTTGGTGTGGACATTGCAACCAAAGAGGTTTGGAAAAAATGGGGAAAACCTGCCTTGAGATCCACACGAATGACCCTGTAACTTGCAGACGGACACAAGGAAAAGCCCATAGGACTGCTAGAAAAAGTATTTGTTACTTCTTGTGGCATTGAATATGAACACACTTTTATTGTTGTTGACTTTGGCAAGAAGAACAACTATGAAATCATTCTCGGAAGACCATTCATGCGACAATTGAAAATGGTCCAAGATTGGGGTTATGACCATATATACCTGAGACATATGGAAACCATAACAAAGATAAACTTGAGGGACCATAGCTATAGGGATGTGATGAGAACACCAAGAGAGGAGTTTGATTCTGCCACAGTTGCAGGATCAGAAATTCCAGCTTGGTTAGGTAAGCCTAAAGAACTGTGGATGTGTGGAGCTTCACAATGTGGTAGCTTGAAACGTGAGGAATGTATCCTAGAGCGGGACTATATCCCAGAACCATTTCCTGAAGAAGAGTTAGAGCCTTTTGGATGGGAACACATCTTGGCTACTCTGGACGTGTGCGCCGTGGAGGATGCTCCCACAACAAAGTTTTATGATGAAAATGGCTATGATGTCGTTCCTTATTTTGCAGTGAGTGTAATCCAGGAAAACGAAGAGAACGAAACATCTACAAGCTCTCGACATAAGGAGCAAACAAAGAAATGTGGAGAATCAAAAGATGAAGAAGACGACGAGTTCTATGACTCTGTAGAACACTTTGAGCTTCAAGAAGATCAACGACCCGGGAATCAATGTCATCGCTACATGAATAAAGTGCATCAAAAGTGGATTTCGAAGTCCTCGGTGAAGACACACCCACCACAAGCATGCTCATACATGGCTCCTAATAAGGATGAAAAGAATCAGCTAGGAGGAATACGACCAGAGCAACGAGCTAACAATGCTCTAATCAATGGGCTAGAAAAGTCCTCCAAGAAACTACCACCCATGAGCAAACAGATAGTAACTTTCCACTACCAACCAAAAAATCAAGGGAAAATACAAGAAGTCAACCTTGCTGAGGATAGTAGCGATAGTGATGAATCTTACGACATCCCCTATCATCAACTCAGGCCATCACTATCACCAACCCCTTCAGCAACAACAACCATGACAAGTCAAAAGAACAGGACAACAAGTCAAAGCCAAAAATCTCGACAAATTTGGATACCAAAAAGCCAGATTGGCCAAAAACAGATATGGATCAAGAAGACAAAGATCTCTAATGACAAATCACAAGATCGAACACCAAAACAAAAACAAGGAAAGCATGCACGAACGGGTAAGAATATCACAAAGTCGCAAGCTTTCACAACTCAGGTTTGGGCTCCAACGAAGTTGATTCAAGCACGAAAAAGTCAGGAATTCCTTTGGATTCCAAAACAACCACAATATCAACTTTCAAAGCCTGAATCCCGTCACCAACCAAGCGTACAAGGGCTGAAGCAAATACCACTGTCGACTCACACAACAAAAAGGTGGATCCCAAAGAAGTCTCTTCAAACACAAATGAAGCACGGGCAAGTATGGGTTCCCAAACAAGAGTCAGCAACAAAATAGCCAATGATCGCAAAGAAATGGGTCCCAAAGAAGAACAACAAAACTGTTGTCAATGCATCGCCGCTTGAATTCTTACAACTCTTTCTACGATTGCAGTACAGTTAGAAGAGAGCAAGTTCTTCAATCAAGCAACGATACAGGAGCTTCAAAGACCATTACATTGCTTAGAATAGGCAGCCTCGCCAACAAATGCCAATAAGCAAATTGCTTATACCCACATCTTGCACAACATAAATATTTTCCATGCATTGACTGTGTATGCATAATAGTGCTACATTACAAGGCCTGCATAGGCACAACTTTTTATTGCCCAAGCACAACACATACCCTTTGCGATACCCTATCGTAAAGGATGACTCCAAATAGGAAGGGGGGAGGCATTCTGAATGCTGACCTAACATTATGACTATTAGAGGGCAATGTTTTGTGAGATGCATTAAATTTTTGCGTTTTATTGTGATAAATTTTTGACGAAATTTAGAGTATATGCCCTCATAGTAGTGTTACAGAGAGTATGGGGACAAAATCCATATATGAGCCCCTAGGGACATGTGTATAGTATACATAGCATTTAGATTTCTATTTAAATGATTTTTCTTTTGTTGAGTTGTTTTAAGATTTTCCTTGTTTATTATTAAGAAAAAATTAAAAAAATCCATAAACCACATGAAGAAAAGACTGACGAGAGGCCTGAGCACTACAAAGAGAAGAAGGTACAGGAAAACGATGAAACTTCACGAAGTATGTCTCAGCAGCCACTACAACAGCCGAAGAACTTGTCACAAAGCAGTGCCAACATACAACCGACAAGTCATACAAGTCAGAGTCGAGTCGCTAAGCCACAAAATGAGTGAGGTGTTAGTCCCAAAGCTTCAAGTAATATTCTCTATCGTCTAAGCGTCTTAGCTATTCTAGGTACTGCTCAAGCTGGAAGAGTTGAGCATATTTACGTTGTGTCGCTCATGCTGGTATAGGTGAGCAAAAGAGTCGAAGTCTAAGTACTTACGTCTGGTGAAGTGAAGGAGAAGGTCCAAAAGACACTCACGTACTGAGAACAGTGAGATACGAGTGGAGAAACTTCTACATCAAAAACCCTTCTTGGAATGGTGGAAGCTATTGAGACATGTTTTGATGTCACATGTGCTACATTTATTCCTCGAACGCCCATCATCTCCTTCTTTCACATTGCATGCTTTTGTTGACAAATTTCTCATATGCATATAGAGTGTCCCATAATTGGCACTTGCATCAGGCACTCTTTCCGTGTTTCACCCAAGCACACACCTTTCATGAACATGTACTTCACGTTCAACTGCTCAACTCCAATAAGAGCATATACCAAAGGCACTTTTTTCCCACCGGGTTTTTTCCCTTTGGTCATCCAGGTTTTAGACCCTAATCTAAAGACACCTATCACCATCCTCTTGTACATATTCCTTCTACATCAACAATAAAGAAATGCTACTCAAATCAATTGACAAATGAATTGGAGCACCAATTTCAGATCATAGCATACTTCTCCTCAATGGGGAGTCGAAGAATGGCCTACAATGACAAAGCTGCAGACAACACTAACAACATGATTGCACAGGAACAAAGAAGTCCTCAATGACAAAGAGCAGACCTAAGGGCAATCAAAGGATCTCAAAAGCTTGTCCTTGATAATGCGCATCGAATGCTCGGTAGGGTTTTGAACCTAAACTTGGAATAATTAAGTCCTGGATTCGGCCTGACAGACAGACTTTGCATTGGAGTGCAACTTGGCCTAAAGAAGTTAAGGGTTTAGCCATACAATTTCTACAAAATCCTTACAAAGTTGTCATTGGCTCACAAGATCAGAAAGCCAATCACTCAATTCTACAGATTGTAGAAGTTGTTTCTGAAAATCACAAATACTTCGAATTGACAGATTTGTTGGAGCAAGTGATGGATGGAGCTTTCTCTATCCATGATGATAAGAGTCAAGTTGAACGACATTGGGTTCTTTTTGAATTTAGATATGGCAGTAGACCTATAATGACAGAAACAGATGCTGCAGCTCGGAGCATGGATGTGAAAGACATAAAGTTCGTCATCAATTATGATTTTCTTGAATCATGTGAATACTATGTACATTGGATTGGACGAACAAGACAAGCTACTGCAAAGGCTATAGTCTATACTTTCTTTACAACAACAAAACGACAGCAAAGACCACATCGCCATCGACAATCAGGTCATGTCAGGGACGACATGCACGCGGAAGGGGGGAATGTTGACCGCTGGGTCAACAACACAACATAACTCAAGTTTCGTACCAAAGTATTATCTTTTGCGAGTTATGAAATACTGCAGATTATGGCTATAAACGTCATTTGTAATGAGTAGTTATTCTAGTTTCAGAAGCCGGGGTGCAATGGCACTTCCAGATTGTAAATACAAAGACATTTGACCCTTTCAACCCCATTTTTGGTTAAACCTAAGGTAGCCTTAGTATATAAGGTATCTAGCTCATTTTGTAAAAGAACTTTTAATCATAATCAAACTTAGCGCTGCCGTCTACTATGTGTGAGAGAGAAAGAGAGTGAGTGTGAGCTTCATCCTCCCGCTACGCCCAGCTCGCTCAACACATTGGAGATCCGACTGCACCATTGCGGTAGGCTCGAGGAGAGCTACGCGACAACGCCAAGCATTCCACGCGAGACGAAGCGCACACATCGATGCATCTACGTGCTATTTGTGGTCGTAAGTGTATCAAACGATGTCTGTTTTCTGCGTGCTAGTAGTCTATAGAATCGTGGCGACATAAGCTACGCATAGGTACTCATAAATTTTAGTTTTGGGCACTTTCAAAATTCAGCTCTGTCATCCTACGCGTTTTCCGCAGACGGGTTTAGAGTGAGGGTTTTGAGTGTAGAAGCTTAGGGACAGGTGTATCCTAGTGAGGGGATGGTGTTCCTTAAGTTTCGTACGAATCTGGCATGATTAGGTGAGTTACCTTTCGTATGTGTGTATGTGGCTAGGTGGTGTAGTTGAGAGCAGTGAGGTTCTTGATTGTGGTTTAGTTGGCCTTCTAGAGTGTTGTATGTGCAGGATGGTCTCAGCTTGACAAGCTTAAGAGATTTCCTCCATGTGCCTATCGTGTCATCTGTGTCCTCGATTGACATTATGTTGATTGAGTTACCTTTCGTATGTGTGTATGTGGCTAGGTGGTGTAGTTGAGAGCAGTGAGGTTCTTGATTGTGGTTTAGTTGGCCTTCTAGAGTGTTGTATGTGCAGGATGGTCTCAGCTTGACAAGCTTAAGAGATTTCCTCCGTGTGCCTATCGTGTCATCTGTGTCCTTGATTGACATTATGTTGATCTAGGTAGTGTTTGCATGCACTTCATGGGTGTGTGAGTCTCTCCCGTCCAACAATCCCGCACGAAGTGACAATCACTTTTTCTAAGAGTCCTAGAGGCTTCTCCATGAACCCATATGTGAATTGCAATTTTATTGTGGTAGCCCTTAAAGCTGGTTTTCCCCATTTTTTCCAGATTTCCTTGGTGGCGATAGCAATTCCCGCTCCACTGTCAAGAATAGCTTTGGAAACTACTCCTTGGAATTCTACTGGTAGCGTGGTGTTTCTATCTTCTCCCTCATAATACTCTCTAACCTTGTTTAATGGTACTGGCCTAGTGTTTAGTTGAGGCCTGTCCAACTCTCTGATCCCTTCCTGTAGCCTCATGCTGGGGTCTCTTACTCCAAATTTTTCTAGGCATTTACCTACTGTGGTCCACATGTTTGGCCGTAACCTTAGGAGTTCTGCTAATGTGATTGTGCATGCCACAGGTGTGGACAATAACTCAATCAATCCTTGTGAATCCATCACTTTGTTAGAAGAAAGTTTTTGATATGGGATTTCTCTCACTTCCGACTTGGCTTCATACTCTCCTAGGTAAGAGGGTAAAGTTCTCAGTGAGTCTGGTTGGTTGTGCCCTGAACTAATTGATCCTTGGTCTCCCCCTTGTGAATGTATCTCAAAGTTCATTTGTGACCTTGCCTCAAATTCTTTAATAGGAGGTAAGGTTACATTCTTTTCTTTTCTCGTGCTATTCATGTGGTTACTCATCCTATTAGCCTCGTTGGCCTCACGGATTTGCTTCCACAGATCGTCTAGACCGTTACAGTCCTTACCCATTTCTATCAATGTTTCAGGCTGGGACCTATCACTTGCCTTATCTGTTGTATTTGGTACTATGATAGGCTCTCCTCTGGACTCATAGGCATTAGCGAGTCTTTCTTGTGTTTCTACTTGTTCCTCTAAAGTTGGTTGGACAGGGGTTGGAGCCGGTGCCTCATGCCAATTTGCATATTTACCCAGCGGGTCTTCCATCAATGATTAAGCTGTTTCGATCATCTTTTTACGCATTTCCAAACTTTGTTTTTCTAGTTCCGCATATGGATAAGTCATCCACCTTTGCTCCTGGGTTTGGTTCTTTTTGAGTCTAGCTTCATAAGCCTTAAGAAGCGCATCCAACTGCTCATTTACCTTGTCTGCCAGTACAGATCCTCCTGATCCTGCACTTTTGGGCTCTGCTATTTCCTTGGGTGCTATGGTTGTCGTGGTGTGTGAGCTTAAGCTAGCTAGATCCTCTAACCTCTCTAATCTATCCTTTGTATGTTTCAACTCCTCGGATAGAGCTATTTGCTCTCGTTCCTTCCTAGCTTTCATACGCGCCTTTCTAGCTTTCCAAGTGCTTCTCTTATTTTTCGTTTCTGAACTTTGGGCATCGATTTTTGGCTCTTCAACTATAGGTTCATTCGTCATTCTTTGAGCTTGGGCTCGTGTTACTGCTTGAATAGGTATGATTGTTTCATTTTCCGACCCTCCCCACTGGAAGGTACTGTTTTTAGCATGTTCAAGGTGGTTTTTGCTCCTTTTCTCGGGTTTTTAGGGCAATCAGGAATCAAATGAGTAACTCCACACTCAGTGCAATACGCGTTGACTCTAATGATTTTCTCATGAGGACAGTCTCTTAGCCAATGGTCTCCACCACACTTGTAGCAGGGTCCCTTGGGTTTTTGGGGTGCTCCTTGAGCTCCTCTTTGTTGGTATGCATGTCTCTGTCCGCCCATGCCTCCGTTGGCTATGAACAACAATGTTCATTCATCTAAGCTATATCTCCCTTCTCCTACTGCCTGTGCAGCTATTGGTGGTCCTGTACTTCCTATCATGCTCCATGGCCCTTTTGGTGTCGAGGGTTCTTCCGGTGGATAATAGACAGAGTTTTCCACATATCCATTGGGATCTTCATAATATGCATGCATAGGCACCAAAGCCTTATCCTTTGATTCAGTTACGGTTGGTGTATATCTTATACCAACTGGTCGTAATCCTGGTAGGGGTGGTTGTTGCCCCAACACTGGTTGTGGTCTTTCTACACCTACAAGTCCTGGTAGGTTGCCTGCTTGATACCTAGGCATCGGTGGAGCTTGAGGAGAAGCTACCGGAGCTTGGGGAGCATAAGGTCTCTCCCTCACATATCCCTTGTTATAATAAGATTCCTCGGTCCCATGGTTTGTCTATTTTTGTTCAATAGCACACCACTTGGGCTGTTTAGCGTAGGGTTTGGCGTACAAGTTAATCTTTTTTAGCACTTCATCTACAAGCTGCTCTTGGTTTACAGCTACTTCTCCTTTCGGTGTTGTCTTAGAAGACTTGCTTCCACTGTGTTGTGAAGATGATTTGTCGTCAAGGTCCTTGAACTCCCCCTCTTTGTAGACCGCACAATTGTCCACAAGGTAAAGAGCCTCCTTGGTCAACTCATTCAACGTCGTGCTCCTCTTCATATGTAAGTATTTCTGGAGATCCACATTCCTTAGTCCTTGGATAAATATAAGCATAAGCCTGGACTGAGTTGACAATTCTTCAATAGGACAGAACATAACATATCTTTTTAGTCTTAGGGCTGCCTTTCGTACAGATTCCCAATCTTTCTGTTTGAATTTATGGATTTGTGAGACGGTATTATGAGCTATCCCCCTTTGTGAGAATTCCTCGATAAATTCGTCAAACACTTCCTCCATAGACTCAAAGTCTCTACGCTCTACAGAGTCAAACCAACTGGCAGCGTCATCCTCTAGGGTTAGTCCAAACCTTGCAAATTGGGTAGGAAAGTCTAACACCTCTTCGGCTCTAATTACACGCACAAAGGCTACTACATGATCTCTTGGGTCTCTGCTTCCTGTGTATTTCTTGTTTACCCATTTTTGCACTTGAGAAGATCTGATTCTCCGATGGTCTACAAACCTCATCATTGGATCTCCATGTCCTAATCGATATACCTCCTCAGGTCTTCGGTGGTAGGCTGGTTCCTCTCCTAGTGGTACTCCTAAGCCATAATTTCTAACAGTTCTCGCCAGAGATGGTTCATCTCTTCGAACTCATTCTAAGGGTGGCCCTCCAGGTTCTGTTGACCCTTGAGTCTTTGGCTTACTCTCTCCTTGATACCTTGAATAGAGTGGTGGTTCTTGCAAATCCCTTATACCATGCCTGCAATGATGGCTGGTTTGCTGGTTGGTTTTGGTTGTTGAATGCCTGCGGTCGGGTGGAATGTGAGGTAGCGTCATAATCTTCTGAAAAAGGATTCGTCGACTTGCTTGGGGTGTAGGTGGCTCTTGGCACTTCCTTAGGGGCATATGTTGATGCTCCTTGACCTGTTGCCCTTTCTACCTCCTCTGGAAGAATACATAGGTATTCTTGCCCGTATCTATCAACAAAAACTATACCCTTCCCCATAGCAGTTTCATAAGAGAATAAGTAAAGAAACTTGTCTTTGCTTAATTCGTTTACGTATGGTTCTTTGCTGCGAAAGTAAGCGACTATACCCTCACTCTCATGCTTGTAGATTTCCACGTTCTCATTATAAGTTGTAACCCTGGTTGTTTTCTTATCATACATAAAAATACCTCCAGGTCGATCAATGTTTGGTGGGGCGGTTCTTGAGCCTCTGAAACCATTTTCCCTTTCGCCACATTATCTCCATATCTGTTGTAATCTTCAGGGTTACTGACTATTAGATAGTGGTTACCCTTTTCGTCTCGGAATCTATCTCCATCATCATAGACTTGGATTATCTCCAATCTTTGTGCCGGCCTCTCTTCGATACAAATGTACTTGCGTCCTCGATAGTCAGAATAGACTAGGGCTCCCCTCGAGTTTGTTCCCTCTAAGAAGATCACAGTGAGTTTGGAATCATTCAAAGGATTTAGGGAGGTGCTTCCTCCTGGCATTGGTCCGTCATAGGTGAAACCTCCTGGCTATTGACTACCCATCATGAAGAAAGATTTGTCTGACAAAGTGTCAGTATCACTATCTTCCTCAATAATCGGTGCTAGCGGATCTAGCCTTGCCTGGTTACACTCTCCTCGGTGGACACTAAGCTACCTTGGTCACCTGCCACCTTCTGGTCTCTAACAATGTATCTTTCTGATCTTAAATTCATCAAACTTATCAATGTAATTTATTACAAATCCAACCACTCACCTGGCAAAGGATCAATTTCCGCACAACTTCTTGCTTGTTGTTGAATATACCTGTACACAAGCGTTTAATTTCGGCAATCGAATCGAAGAATTTATCTGCTAGAGGGTATCTTAGTAATGATTGGTATAATTGGAGAGTTAATCTCAACCACTACTAAATTTTATACAATGCTGATGTTCTGGATTAGGTATTCCAATCTTGAACTGTACTTCCCTCGGATGTTGGTCAATTTACGCGAAAAAGTTTGAATTCGGTCTTTGCTCCGTCAAATGGACAAACAAGGTCCAAATTCACTTCTGAAAGAAGTTCTAGAATCCTTAAGCCAAATGAAATCTCACTGTCTAAGCCCAGTCAAATTTTCTCTTCAGTAGGCCCCAATAGACATCCTACGCGTAGGATGTCTCCTACTTTGTTTTGCCTGGATTTTTGCACTATGGTTTCCCCTTGATGTGGTGAGCCCACAACTGTTTTTACTTTTTGATTTGGACACCTATTAGCTGGTCAATGAGTCAGAAATCTGATCCGACAGCCTGTTGCTGATCTTGATCATTCTAATCAACTCCAATTTGGACCAAAATTGACCAGGAGGCTTGCCTTAGGCTATATAGCACCTTGCTATGCCCATTGTCAATGTCTGGCTTCAATTTATTGCTTTAGACATCCTACGCGTAGGATGTCTTTTTCATCAGAATGGCTTCAAACTCAAAACACAGGCTCCCCTTGGGTTGCTGATCACTTTGGTATACTCAAAATTTGGTTTGGAGTCCAAAATCACACAAAAGACATCCTACACGTAGGATGTATTTTTGGCCCGTTTGACCGCAGACTTGACCCACAGCTTCCCCTTGATGTCAGTAACCCAGTGGTATGCTTAGATTTTGGTTTGGATTTCAAAAGTCCCCAATTTTAGTTGTTCTTGCCTTTTCTAGTCAAAAAGTGCTAAAGTCTGCTTTGAACCCAATTTTCTTACCCAAATGAGATGAAACCCCTCCCAGTCACTTAATATATCATGCAAGACATGCTCATGCAACCATCTTATGGTTTTGGTCTCAAAATAATGTTTTGGCACAATTTGGGTAGGATTTTTGGGAATTTCAGTCTATCTGGCCTTATCCTGTCAAGATATGGTCAAATTTCCACTTTCCAGTTGAAATTAGGGTAAACCCCACCTTTTAAACACATTGGTCAACTCAAAATCCCAAAATTCCCACCAGATTAGCCTGTAGACATCCTACGCGTAGGATGTCTCCTGGCTTTAAATTAATTTTTTTCTGACAGAAATGCTCATGATGCTCTGTAGCTCTATCAAAAACACTCACAATAACTTTTGGACTTCACTTAGGCTTTCAAACACACTTTTGCATCTTTTACAAACTTGTGATGACTTTTACCAAGCAAGTATACATACATGAAATGCTCTAGATCCTGAATCATGATGTCCTACTTACTCTACTCCTACTTATCATGTGAAATGGTGACAATGGTGTTTTGGTTGCTTTCTGGCCTCTCCGGACTCTCAAGCTTTCCTCTCACCGCTTCTACCACTCCAATTCCTACGTAAGAACTCGACTACTTCCTAAAACTATCTTAGTCTACCTAAATCTACCTAAGTCGAAGGATCTAGGCCAGACACACGCTTCCTAGACTCCCTCTAAGACCTAGAGAGTCCTCCACCCTCTGATCGTATCTAAATGTAAAACAAGACTTTTGGCAAGCCAAAAATCCCTATCCTCAAGGATTAGTCTCGGTCACCTACCTAAGGTTTTCGTCCCCGGCAGCGGCGCCAATGTTGGACGGATACGCCGCGACGGACGTCAGCACAGGGAGAACTCACCTAACATATAATGTCAGCTAAGGACGAAGCTCTACCCGCACGGGTGTGGCAGCAAGCATAAAGTGTCAACCTACACTTGACCGACTCCTAACTAATTCCTACAGAGGTCTCTACCAATTGTCTAAGTCATAGCCTTCAAGAGTGCATAAGAGGAAACTTCCTATAATGCTTTCTAGAGCCGAACACCCATCAAACAATCTCGAAACACCATAGAACTTGAAGAAGACCCTACTAACACCAATAGGTCGCTCTCCCTAAGATCTATGAACCAAAATCCCAACCCAAAATACACGGTGCAAAATTACGCAGGATGTCTGGCCGAAATTTGTAGGTCTTTGTTTCCAAAATCTAAAGTGCCTAATGTGTAGTTCTACTCAATGTGAATGCGTGGATATGTTGCAATGCAAAATCAGACAACGTATGCTCACCAAATCACTAGATGAAGCTCATAGGAGGAGCTCGCAAAATCGGACCGTACGCACGCAATGTAGGTATCGGCACGTAGCTCTCGTCGGGGGCAACATGCTGCACTTCTCCGCACTCGATTCCAACCACCAGTGCACACGTAGCATCAAGATGAAGCTCACACTCTCTCTCGTACACAATACGCTCACTCACAGACTTCAAAACTTGTTTTTTAAAATGACAAAAGGTCTTTCATTAAGGTCAAAAAGTGGTATATACACCTTACAATTCCCAAACCCTAAAGTTCCAAATCAACCAACTACTCCATCTAACTATCAAAACTGGGATACAATCTGGAAACTTCTGTAAATCCCAATATTTACAAGGTGAAAAATCAGGTTTCCTCAATAAATGAATAATTACAAAAATAATAATCTTCCGAGTAGTTAGTTGCCTTGGGGTGTGTCCAGCTTCTAACACATGATGTGCTTTACTTTTCCTTATGACTTATTTGAGACATGATTATGCTTCCTACTTCATTGCATTTTATCTTTTGCAGACATATTCTTCTTGGAGTGTTCACCACGACATATCTTTGTGGTCGGGGACAACAAAGCCTAGGAAAGGGGAATGTTGGATGCATTCAACGTCAGCAACCATTTTCACCTTCTCATGGACATTATTTTTCCATTTTCTATGGATATATTCATGGGTTCACATTGAGTTCCAAGTTGTATCTGTTTATTCACTTCATGTACTTTGGGCGGCCGGCCATAAATTTTAAAACCCTAGGTATCTAAGTGAATGTAGCTCATGTAAAAGAGGAGATATCATTTTGAAAGAAACCTAGAGTAGAGAAGAAGAAGAAGGAGGCTATGGAGGTGGAAGCATGGAGCCGCATGTACTCTCTTCACGGACCGATTGTATGCATGCAATGAAGATGAGTCCTTCTCTTGATTTTTATTAAGTTGTGTATTAGTGTCTTGATGGTGTAGATTAAGAACTAATTGCTCTCTAATTCTTGATTGCCTATTGTATGTTTGATTCTAGTAGTGTGTGCATGATTAAATTAGTGTGTAGATTAAGGAGTTGTGCATGCATTGCTCTAATCATAACTCCATGAGGTTGGGTGAGTTTGTGATTAGGATGTGACTATGAGGATTAGTAGAGAATGCAACAATTAGCAACCTTGATTAACATAAGGGTTAGTGTGTGTGCATACACTAATCCCCTTCATTAGTTCTATGTTCTTCCTATTGTAGATAATGTCATGTGATTTCTCCACTCAATTCTATCTCATTTCTCTCACACAATCACCCATTTGTGATGTTTCCATGCCCTAGCCGGGTCGCTACCATCCTTGGATTGATAATTTTGTTGATTTTTTGGAGCTATGCTACAAGGGAGTTAGCAGTACTCCACAATTGAGCGAGAGTCACTAGAAATGGTCTTTAGTGCAACCAAGTTTAGAAAATATTTGTTGGGAAAATTTATCCACTTTTAAGTAGGTAATCAAGAATTTCTCTTTTTGATTAGCAAAATGGTGATCCGGGGCAGTTGATTAGAGGAATGATGTTTCTACTGGATTTTGAGTTCACTTGTTTGTAAAACCACTGGAATACTATGAAGCAAGCTATTAGATTTTTGAGCTCCTCCACCTTGTCTAGTGTGTTTGAAAAACTTTGTTCTTGCCTAATAGTGGTTCTTTTCCATACCTTAAGTATACTAGATTGGCAAGTTTCTATAGTTTTGTACAAACCAAGGAGTGTGATTGTAGATAGTGTGTTGCACATAAAAAAAACATAATTCCTAACAACTTATGAAAGTAATGAAGCAAATTAATAGAATCAAAATTTAAAAGTATTAGCATGTCGTGTGTGAAGTGGTTTGAGCTCCAAGTACTTGTCATAGCTTTCTTGAATCTGTTCAACTCTTTATTAAATTTGGAGAGGTCATTCTTTCCCAAAGAATAGTACAGGATTTGATCATTACTATCTAAAGTGAATGTCGGAATAGTTACAAACATTGGAGAGGCAATTTACAAATTTCCCTCATAATGTTACAAAACTGCAGAGAGACTCCTACTCTCGATAAGATCCTGGTTTAGCACGCTTGTACACTCGCTTTTGCCCAGTGTCCGTTTGCTTCTTTGTTTGCTAAGCTTTTGGGTCTTTCTCTCTTTCTTCTTCTTGCTACTGCTTCTCTAATTTTTCCCTCTGTAGCCTCTCTCTCTTATGTCTTTCAGCTTCTTCATTAGCCTCCCTTTGTCTCCTACACAAGGCTTCCTTACGCTGGGCCTCATTACGCTTTTGCATTTCTGATTCCATCTTCTTGATCACTTCTTGTGAAAACAAATCTGGGACAGTATCAAACGCATTTTCAGTTGTATACGCTGCACGATCCTCTGACTGCATCCATAGGAACAACCAGCTTCTCAAAGTATCTATCGAGAAGTTTTGCCGCTGTTCTTTGGTCTAGTCCTCTATCTTAGGAGTAACAAGACAACTTCCTTCAAGGTCTGGCACACTTTGTACATACCATCATCAAAATTTGCTTGTTTTGGGGCCCAAAGTTGCAGTTCTTCCCAAAAAATCTCAAATCCTTCAAGAATACATGCTTATTATATATCTGCCAAGGCTGGCCACTACAATGATTCTCTGAAAAAAACCTCTCAGCTTAGTCCACTTGTTAGCGGGTCGCCAAAGAAGGACGTCTGCAGCATAGCTCTTTTGTATTGACATAATGTCAATATGCAAGGAAGCTCAATGCCGGAGCTTCTTCCATTGTCCTCCTGGCATGAGTAATGGGAATAGCCTCTGCCATGTGTACAACTTTCTTTCTCAATCGGGTATATCCAAGTGTGTATTGGCTGTCCTGCTCCTCCTCCGAAGACTGATACTCCGAAAGAGTGTCTCTTGGTTGGGACCCCACTTCCTAGCTGCTCCGAGCATCTGATCGTTGTCTGAATCTTTTAAAGGTGCGCTTTGCCTAGTCTGCTTAACTCCTGGTTTTAACCGGGTGGAGGGTCCCGCCACTGGTTTTTTTGCTCTTTTAGATCTGTGGATCAAATCTATGTGCACTTCGACTAGTGGTAGATCATCGATCATCCCCAGTGGCTTGATAGGCAATGCGCACCAGCATGGGTCCGCCGTTCATGTAGGCTTTGCTTCTTTGGCTCCCCTTCAGATTTGCTTCGACAATATTGTTATTAAGTGAGTCAACGTCAGTTAACAGAAGCTGCTAAAGATCTAAGCCTTACGAATGCACGTCAAAGATGAATATGAAGAAGTAGTGAAGATTGGAGTTACACACTTTCCACATTTTTCCATAATGGTCATGTATTGTAATTTCTCGATTTATTTAGTCATTGTAATACTTTAATGTGTTACGGGCTCAATAAGAGTTCCAAGATGTAAAGCATATGAGAGTTAGTGTACCTAAGTTGCAGATACGATAAGTGTGGAGCCTTAAAGGTCTTGGGCACCGAACATTACACATTTGGGACCTTGGCTAAGATATAAAAGCCAACTTTGTAAAGTTTTGATTAAGTTTTGGATAATGAAATACACAGCATGAGCTAACAGCGCTTACTCCTCTCCTTCTTGCGCTTCCTACTCCTTCCCCGGTTGTCAGATTGCAGTCGCGTTTGTTGCATTACAACCTCAGGTAAGAGCTCTACGCATTGATGCAAACACATCACAGTAATTCATAGTTTTTGGCATCACCGACCTGCGGCCTAATTTCATCATAACTAGGAATTTACACTTTCAAATAAAAAACTAAGCATAGGCGGGATATTGGGGCATCATTGCTAAGCATTTAGATGTATTATGTGTCAAAAACGACTAGGTCAAAAATCCACTGCTGTTAATAATCGTTATTTTGAATCTTGACCTAAAGTGGGGTTTGAGACCGTAAGCATGTGTGCTTAGGTCTTATAAACATGTCGTAGAAATTTCGTTACGTTTGGATGTCATTTGATGCAGGAATGGATGTGATTTGTTTGTCGATGAGCGATTGGCTTTTGGTGATTTCAGTCACTAGAGTGTAGCTTGAGTTAGATGCGAGTAGTTAGTTGTTTTCTGAGAGATTGAAAACCTCTTGTACCCTCTATGCACTAGTCAAGTCGGCTTCGTCCCATGGATTGACAATTTAATCGTGGTTCTTGCTAATACTGCAATAAGATAGGATGGTGAGGTTAGACACGCGTCCCACATTTGGCGCCGCTGCTAGAGACGATGGCCTATGCTAGTATAATTGTGGCATAATCGAATGTGTTCTCTCACTAATTTCACTTGTGTGTTTATGTTTTTGTGGATTTTGGATGTGTGTGCATGAAGCAATGTGTTCATAATTCCCTAATGTGTCACTGTATCTTGCCAATTGTGTGTTTACACACTCTAATTTCACACTAACCCCTTGCTAATTTGACTAATTTTCTCTAACTTACTAATTTGCTATGAAGGATTAGAGCATTCGACCATTCAATTGATCCCTCCTTAGCCAGATTTTCATGTTTCCAACAGTCACCATTACACACTCTCTCACTATTTTTCTTAATTATCTAACAAACATGTCATTCAATCGCCCTCCACTGCAAGACATTACTAACAGGCCAAAACGATATCGATGAAATGCCGATTGGAGCAGGAGTATGCTACTGTGCAATTTGGCACATCAAATCCCAATACTGCAGATCAGCTACTACAAAGCATTGGGTGCAAGGCAATCAACTTATGGGTTGATGGCCACATTTACCCAGGTGATCCAACGACTAATGCACCACTACCATTTCATAATGTCACTGAGATTCTGTGTTTTATTGGAGATGGAAGAGGTGGACTGTTTGGCTACTGCTAGAGATTGTATTCAGCTTTTGTCAATGAAAGGGAAGCAAGTAAACATCTCTTGGCTGCCTACTCATCACTACAAGAGAAGTCTGCAAAAGATCTACATCAAGTTAGAGAGGAAGCCAACAAGAAGGAAGCAAGTAAACATCTCTTAGCTGCCTACTCATCACTACAAGAGAAGTCTGCAAAAGATCTACATCAAGTTAGAGAGGAAGCCAACAAGAAGATAAAGCAACTGAACGATGAGATGGCGAATCTCAATGAAAAAGTACAACAAAGCCAAATGTCGACAGTGAACAGAGGTCTACAACAACATCAAAGACTCCTATTAACAGGCCTACTTGGAGAATCAAGCAGATAATGAAGTCTTCACAGTCAAAGAAGGACAACCCAACCAATGAGAATGCAGATTCAAAGATGATAAAATAGATATGGCAAAAGAAACGTTCAATGCCAACTTGGTCCTTCACTAATCCTCTTTTTGAGGATTCAAGCTTACTTTTACCTGAAGAAATGATTGTAGTGAGCACAAGTATGTAAAAAGTCAAGTCGCCAAGATGCAAAAAACACTCTTTGGCATAGTCAGAGTTGGGCTGCTGAACCATAAAATGAGCAAAGCATTAGTCCCAAATCTTCAAGTCATATCAAACTTTGTGCTAAGAGTCGTAGTTATTAGGCTTACACTCAAGCTGGAAGAGTTGATCATATCTAAGTCATGTCGCTCATGCTGAATGAGATGAGCATAAGAGTCGAAGTCTATTAACTTACAGTTGGTGGCATGTCGTAGAGTCCAACACTCACGCACAGTGCACGGTAAGATGAGAGAACATATCCTCGTCAACAAAAACCATTCTTTAAGGGGTTCCAGCTTGCAAAGCCATGACATATGCTTTTATAGCTACACCATCTTTCTGAAGAACCCCTCACAATCTTTCTTGCACAACATATTGTTTCCCATGCATTTCTGTGTATACATAGATAGGATGTCCCATCATTGGACATATGCATTAGACACTCTTTTTTGCTTCCACCTATGCACCTTGAGTGGACTACAACAGAAAAACCCATGTTCCATCATGCTATCCTTTCATATTTGCTACTTTTTAAATTCCGTATCTATCAGCAAATAATCCCTTGAGTACTTTATTAATATTTTCCATGCAAATAAGTACTCCAATAATGCACGTATCCCAAAGGTACTTTCTCCCCACTCGGTTTTTTCCCTTTGGTCATCCGGGTATTAGACCCTAATTTAGAACCTCATCATTCTACTTACCTTGTACATAATTTTCATAATAAACATCAGTCTCATCATTATGCTATTGCAACGGACAAATACAACATCATCTCTCATATGAAACATATTTGGACCAATGAAGATGCTGCAACAAATTGAACCTCATCAACAAATTCAACGACAAAAGAAGACAATTAGACCATTAAAAACCTTCCATAGCCTCCACGAACACTTTTCAATAGTTCCCGAGGACGGATACTAAGATCGGAAGGGGGGAATGTTAACTGAGTCAATGTCAGTTAACAAGAGCTGCTAAAGATCGAAGCTTTACGAATGCATGTCGAAGATGAATGTGAAGAAGCAGTGAAGATTGGAGTTACACACTTCCATATTTTTCCAAAATGGCCATGTATTGTAATTTCTAGATTTATTTAGCCATTGTAATATTTTAATGTGTTACGGGCTCAATAAGAGTTCCAAGATGTAAATCATAGGATAGTTAGTGTACCTAGGTTGCAGATACGATAAGTGTGTAGCCTTAAAGGTCTTGGGTGCCGGACATTACACATTTGGGACCTTGGCTAGGGTATACAAGCCAACTTTGTAAAGTTTTGATTAAGTTTTGGATAATGAAATACACAACGTGAGCTAATGGTGCTCACTCCTCTCCTTCTCGCACTTACTACTCCCTCCCCAGTTGTCACATTATAATCGCATTTGTTGCATTGCAACCGCAGGTAAGAGCTCTACGCATTGACGTAAACACAATACTGTAATTTGTAGTTTTTGGCATCACCAACCCGAGGTCTAATTTCATCATAATTAGGTATTTATAGTTTCAAATCAAAAACTAAGCACAAGTGGGGTATTGGGGCATCATTGCTCAGCATTTAGATGCATTCTGGGTCGAAAACAACTAGGTCAAAAATCCACTACTGTTAATAATTGCAATTTTGGAACTTGACCTAAAGTGGGGTTTGAGACCATAAGCATGTGTGCTTAGGTCTTATAAACATGTCCTAGAAGTTTCATTACATTTGGATGTCATTTGATGCTGTAACGGATGTGATTTTTTTGTCGATGAGGGATTGGCTTTTGGTGATTTCAGTCACTTGAGTTTAGCTTGAGTTAGATGCGAGTAGTTAGTTGTTTGTCAAGAGATTGACAACCTCTTGTATCCTCTGCACTAGTCGAGTTAGCTTCGTCCCATGGATTGACAATTTAATCGTGGTTCTTGCTAATACTGCAATAAAATAGGATGGTGAGGTTAGACATGCGTCCCAGAATTGTCAAGAAGATAATTGCCAAAATTACAAGTGACCACCCTCCCTTCATCTAAGCCCATTGCCATTACCATAGCCATGGCCATGTGCAACAAAGGTTCTGTATACTTGGGCTGCTTCTGCACCTTGAAGTGTTGCAATATAAGGTGCAATGGTAGTTCAATTTCTGAGTATATCAAGTCTTGGTACGTCAGCTTGTGGCCTCATTGCTTCAAGAAGGCTTTATCATTATCTATTGCCTTTGTTTCTTGCAAGAGATTGTGCGTCCCTTGCGGTAGGTGGAGGGCTTCATTGATAATTTCTGTTGTTATCTTTGTCGGTTAGAGTTGCTTCCCCATTGTACTGAATTGAACTTATGAGCTCATGAGCTCGTCTGAAGTCCATTCCCCATGGAGGCAATTGTAAGAATCTATCTAACTGTAGGCACTTGCCCCCTGCTTGCACTTCTGGCTTTTGGTGCAAAGTCCACATTTCTCGTGGAAAGATTGTGGCCTTTACTATTTTTCCGTCTGCTGCCTGAAATCTTTCGATGAAGATGTTAGCTGGAATGGATTCAAGTACATGTTCAGTGATGTGAGCTTTCTCATTTGAGGAGATATCGATTATCTCATAGGGTGCAACATTCCACTCCCTTTGTGCTTTTCTTCAAGGCATCCTGTTGTCAATTTTAGAATTGAAAATAGGTTTTATCCATTGATCAGAACTATTGAAAAGTGTTAACTTGATCATAAAATGAAAATTGAGCATAACTTTATCAAAACTACCTCAAATTTGACCAAATGTCACCAGTGCATCTAGGATTGCTATAGGCACAAGGAGGTAATATAGCAGATGAATTTCGGCAAAAAAGAACATGGATCACAATCCATGTTAGGAAGAATTTTGAAATTCTAACTTGGGGAAGTTGTTCTTGGGAATATGGGGATGCTACTGAGAAATTTTCTTTGGATTTAGGGTTGGAGGTACATGGATCACGATCCATGTTGGGCAACATTTTGGAAATCTGATGATACCATTTGGTAGGGTTCATCTAGATGTTGCCTTGGTCCAAAAAAATTGGGATTTGGATCAATGGTTTGACACTTGGGCTAAATTTTGGAAATCTGTTGCAAACTTAGAGATTTATGGCATTTTGAAGTGGATTTGGGATTCAAATGGCTTGAAACTTCATGGCTTGGCTTTCTTGAACATACTGGGTCAGATGGACAGATTTTTGCTTTGATTGGGCAAAAAGGTACATGGATCGTGATCCATGTTGGGAAGAATTTTGATACAGTACTTTGGCACATATGTTCCTATAGGTTTTCCTAGTACACTGGTGAAATTTTTTCAAGTTTGGACATGCTTTTCCTTAGTTTGCCCCATTTCCTAGTTTATGGTCATTTTTTTTCCATCTTGACCATATCTATTCCTTGCACCGATTTTTGAACATAGGTTTTGCATGAGGTCTATCATTGTCTTGATTCCCAATGATGTAGGTCTGTAGTTTATAGCTTTGCCTAGCTCCCTGTCAAAGTCCATCAGAAATTGAATCCATTTGAGGAGACAAATTGATTCTTGAAATTTTCACCATTTTGCAAGTAATCCTTTGCTTAGTTTTGATCCTCCCACCATCCTTAAATGACATTTGCTTGTTGATAGGCTCCAAGGAGAGTGTGAAGTCTCCCAATTGACTCTAGCAGTAATTTGAAAAATTGTCAAGAACTTTGTCTTTAGCCTTCCTTTATATGTCTTACTGACATCCCAGCATTTGACCTCTCATGCGTTTTTCTCTGGGATCCCACCCTTTTTTCCTGTGAAAATGACGAAAGGACCATTTGTTGACTGAAAGTAGCAATCCAAGAGGATTTGATGATCTTAAGAGCACTTTTTGTCATCATTTTGCAACACCAATACTATTTTTATATTGCCCAGCTAGTGAGACACTTTTGCCCTGATTTTGGCATAAAGGAACATGGATCGCGATCCATGTTGGGATGCATTTTGAAAAACCAATTATAGGAGGTTGTTCCTGGATCTCTATGGTTGCTCCTGTAGAAATTTCTATGATTTTAGCGTTTGAGGAATATGGATCACGATCCATGTTCCACCACTTTCTGCTGCTGTTTTTATCCTACCTGATTCGGTCAGCCATTTGGGGTCTACTGGTGAAATATTTTTGGTTTCTGATGGGTTTTGAACTTCCCCATTGGCCTTGTTAGTTTGCCAATTTTGTGACCTTGTACTGCTCTGATCTTTTTTTTTTGGCACTGTTGATGCAGTATGGGGCATACACACATGCTCTTGCAAGGTTAATGATCATACCTGTCAAATCTGGTGTAGTAAGATCCACCAAGGTGGTCGCAGTGGGCAAAAACAACTCTGAGAACTCTATGCTCCTGTGGCTCTCTCTCTCTCTCTCTCTCTCTCTCTCTCTCTCTCTCTCTCTCTCTCTCTCTCTCTCTGTTAACCCTCACGGCACACGGACACCCTATGATCTATAAACGTTGTATTATTTAGAGTCAGGTACCGGGCTTGTCGGTCCAATAGGAAAAGGGTAAGAGTGATCGCCGATGAGAGGCGCACTTTAACTTGGACATTCAAGGGATTAGTTGGCTAAGCATGGGTGCCCAAGTGTGAATGGGGTGAGCTCCTATAAAAGCCAACTAAACCTAATTTTTACTCATTCTCTCATTTGTGCAATAGAAGAGTGCTCTTGCTCCATCTCCATCTTCTTCTTCTTCACCTCCTTGTGTGGGTGTGTGTGTGAGAGAGAGAGAGAGGGAGAGTGTGTGTGCGATCGAGCATTACGAAGGCACGACGGCGGCAAAGAGGTTGAGCGCGGCACGACTGCAGCTTCTTCTTCATCGCGGCGAGGAATCCACGACGAAGGCGAGCGTAGAGCGGTGAGTGACACACCCTTTGCTCTCTTGAGCTTGCTAGTTTAGGCTTGTTGTGTGCTTGGAGCCGTTTGTGGCTCGCACACGGTGTATTGGCAAGTCCCTTGCTTCGACAGTGCAGCAAGGAGCGCACATTTTTGGCGCCAATGCAATTACTGTGCCAATGTTGTTTGATTTTGCAGTGACTGAAGAAGGCTAAGGACATTCATCTCAAATGCTCTTCCACCTCGACGAACCAGCTTCAACTCAATAGCTTCCGAGGACGGAATCTACATCAAGAAGGGGGGCATGTTAACCCTCACGGCACACGGACACCCTATGATCTATAAACGTTGTATTATTTAGAGTCAGGCACCGGGCTTGTCGGTCCAATAGGAAAAGGGTAAGAGTGATCGCCGATGAGAGGCGCACTTTAACTTGGACATTCAAGGGATTAGTTGGCTAAGCATGGGCGCCCAAGTGTGAATGGGGTGAGCTCCTATAAAAGCCAACTAAACCTAATTTTTACTCATTCTCTCATTTGTGCAATAGAAGAGTGCTCTTGCTCCATCTCCATCTTCTTCTTCTTCACCTCCTTGTGTGTGTGTGTGTGAGAGAGAGAGAGAGAGGGAGAGTGTGTGTGTGCGATCGAGCATTATGAAGGCACGACGGCGGCAAAGCGGTTGAGCACGGCACGACTGCAGCTTCTTCTTCATCGCGGCGAGGAATCCACCACGAAGGCGAGCGTAGAGCGGTGAGTGACACACCCTTTGCTCTCTTGAGCTTGCTAGTTTAGGCTTGTTGTGTGCTTGGAGCCGTTTGTGGCTCGCACACGGTGTATTGGCAAGTCCCTTGCTTCGACAGTGCGGCAAGGAGCGCACTCTCTCTCTCTCTCTCTCTCTCTCTCTCTCTCTCTCTCTCTCTCTCTCTCTCTCTCTCTCTCTCTCTCTCTGTGAATGCAAATGAGCTTATGTTGCCCCATTTGACTATATATTCCTAATGTACCCGAAATGCCCCATTTATACTTACCTCCATTGATCATGTCTTGTTGTTCATATCACCTGCGGTTTGAACCGTTCATCATTTTGACACGCGGTTGACAAATGCCGTTCGATCTGCAGTTTTGATTCTTCAGAAATTGGCACAAAATTCATCTTGTGTCGAATCTTTCCATATTTTCCATGTTTGCTTTGAAGTTTTGGCGTTTGCTTTTAAAAGTCAATTTCGACTTTCCTGGCTCGACTTATCAATTTTTGTTGATTTTTTGTAAAAGAAAATTATTTGCAATCATTATTAGTTGGCCAAAAATTAACCAAAATTAGTGTAACCTCCCTTATATACATACTCTTATTCTGGTATTGGATGGTGACGGTATGGATCATGATTAAGCCAACTAAGAGTTTGTGAGGCTCTGAAAAACTTGTTTTAAAGAAGAAGAAAGAAAAGAGAAAAGGAAAAAAAAAAGTTGATATTAATAATATACAAATGATAATCTTGCCACATTTCCCCCCCTTCCTAGAGTGAGTCGCCCCCTGACGAAAATGGGTTAATGTGCATGGGAACAAAGCACGTGTCTATGCATAGCTGTATAATGTGGCTCTATGATGCTGATTGAGGATATGCATGGGAAAACAAAATGTTGTGTGAGAGAGAGGTGCTAAACAATATGTTCAGTGGTTGTTGGTGGTGAGGTTGCATTGAAGCTCGTGGTCCAAACAGTAGTAATTAGAGAAGACGCGCTGTGTTTGACGTTGACCTTCAAAAGTTTTGATGCTGCTGGTTGTTTTGCTGGTTGGATTTGCTTTGGTTGCCACAAAAATTGCTTACTTGTGGATTCGCTAGTAGAGGCATCGTGTGAGTGAGTTTGTTTTGGTTTCCATACCCACTTGACATTGTTGGGTGGCCGAGGGTGTTGTTGCATTGGCCTAGTTTGTCTGACAAAAGCCGTAGGAAATTTGGCTAGGTCTGATTTCTATGTAGGCAATGTAGGCGGACTTGTACTGTTTTGTCGTTTTGGTATCCACAATTGCTTAGGATTGGTTTGAATGATGGATTTTTAAACCCATATTTTCTTGACCTACTGTTGTGGAATGTTGTTGAGCTGGTGCATGTGGCGATGGTAGAGGTTCCCACACATGGTCTATTTGTATGAATGGCGTGGCGCAAGATTTGCCCTCTTGTTCTGAATAGTAAGGTACTGGCCTGCCAGTTGGGCATGGCTTGATAAGTGCGCATCCATGGAACCCCCAAAATAACTGCTTCGTTAAGATGTTGACCGTTGACCACATGAAACTAATGCGGATATATTGTACCATCAATGGTGATTGGTAAATTTATGTGGCCTAGACTGTCCATAGTGCCTTTGTTTGTTACTTTGAACCCCATAGTGTTTGGCATTAGAGGCTCCCGCGCGATTTTTTTGAAAGTGGCGTAGTTAACCACATTAGCTTTGGCCCCAGTGTCCACTAATGCTCGCTCGGTGGTGCCATCTGCAAGTTGTAAATTAATGTGTAGATTCATTCCCCCTAACCATGTAGCTGCTATTTGTATGGATGCTATCGGAGTAGTCTCAATAGCATCGTGTTGTTGTGCTTTTCTTTGAAACTTTGCCTGCTCCTTGCGCTTTAATATTCTGATTTTGACGTCCTGCTGTGCCTGTTCCCGAATGTCTTGTTTAGCACCATTCATTTGTCAGTTTTTGGAATTGACCCACCATCTATCCCTTAAAAATACATAAGTATATAATATACAAAAACCTTTTCAAAATTGTTTGAATGTTCATTAGGAATAGTGTAATGGAATTGGCCTATTTAATTTGAGAGTAGCGGAAATTAATGAGAGTACTTTTGAGAAATGACTTTGTGAGCATAACGGGTGAACATAATTGAAGATATCAACATAATCATAGCAATTACTTAACTTGGCATGAACAATACTTTTTCCAGAGAGATAATTTAGAGAACATGACAACAGTTGAGGACCGGATTTATGTGGAGCCGGTCCCCCCTCCAATAGGCATTTGTATTATGATTTCTCCCATTAAGAGAGACTTGTTACAACACAATCTTTGTGTTCCTTGTGACCTAGGTGATGCAATGAAGATGCAAAGCATCATGCATCACAAACATGACATAAACTTGAAGAAATCTTTAACTATCCCAAGCCTCAGTCCCAAGACCTCAAACACCTTCGAAGGTGGAGAGAGCTAGTAGGGAATGAGGGTAGGGAAGAGGAAGAAGAAACATTTCGTAGGAGAAATAATTAGTTCTTCACTTATCATAACTCTTGTTGCTAGCATACATAATAGCATAGTAATGAAGAAGAAGGAGATGTCAAGCTTACGCATTGAAGCATGGCTCTTGGTTGGATTTGCACTCCATATCCAAGAGTGTTGGTGTAGGCTCTCAACCTCTACTTGCTTGGAGAAGGAGAGGGAGATCTTGCACTTTGCATAGCACACAATGAGAGTGTTTGTGAGTATGTGTGGGTGAGTATACCCCCTAAGCAACCCCCTAGCTTGCTTGGGTCGACCCCCCCTTGTAGCTCATGCTTGAAGCTCATTGGACCCCTCCAGGCCTAGCCAATCACAAGCAGGAGGCATTACAAGCAGCAAGGGTAGCCTTGAGACAAGTGTCCCCCTTTCCCCTTTGAGAGATAGGGCTAGATAAATGCTAAATCATTTAATTAAATCTCCTAAATTATTATTGGACCCCTTGGGTGGCCAACCAATAGGCTTCAGGCACACCATGAGGAGGAACTTGACAAGTGTCCCTTTTTCTTTATTTGTACCATGCATGCCTTGTGTGAGTGTGTGGGTGTTCTCTCTCATCCCCCCTCATGTAGGGCTCGCCCCCTCCTTGCAGGGGTTGAATCTTTGACTTTTTGACACCTCAAGCCCCTCATGCATAGGCCCAATTCCCACCACAAGCTTGTCTCATAAGCACTTTAAGCTGGGGCTGGGTTCTCACCTCAAGTGCAATTGCAACCTTAGCATCTCAAGCATGTCAAGCACCTAAAGAATCTTAATAATTAAGCACCTCAAGCATCTCAAGCACCTCAAGCACCTTAGTCATCAAGCATGACAAGCAAGACAAGCACCTTGAGCTGGGTCGGGTTCCCGCACCTCAAGCTCATCCCTAGCTTACCTAAGGTCAAAGGCCTTTTACACACATTATTGGAAGTCTTCAATGAAGCTAACCCTAAGTTCTTATGCTCCATTTTTTATCCTTGCTCTTTGATAGACCATCTCTCATTTGGGCCCCTTTACCATTGGCCCCGTGTTGAGATAGATCTAGAAGCACATGTCTATATCTTAACACTTGTTCCCGTTTATTCTCCCACATTAAGTGATCAATTTAATATGAGAAAATCATTTGGGTTGGTTAGATATTAGTTATTAAATTTTATGACATTACCTCTCTCTTGAAATCATAGTCGTCCTCGACTATGAGGTAGAAGAGATAAAGCCTTAGTCATTAGTCAATTTTACTTAGCGGGTAGAGGATCCCTTTTTACCCTACGACATCTTTCCAAGATGGATGACTAATCCATTTGGTGCTTGGGAGACATAGCTGCCGCAAGCATGTCTGATCTTTAGTCCATTTCATTCTCCCAAAGTAGAGTGACAAATTCTACTTGGTGTTTGAGAGACGTCATCATCACAAACATGATTCTAAGCATGCATACTAGTTAAATTTGTG
Source organism: Adiantum capillus-veneris (assembly GCF_014529385.1). Taxonomy (NCBI): domain Eukaryota; kingdom Viridiplantae; phylum Streptophyta; class Polypodiopsida; order Polypodiales; family Pteridaceae; genus Adiantum; species Adiantum capillus-veneris. The sequence goes on from NC_140950.1 coordinate 60,811,565, forward strand.
CACAATTAAAAAAAAAGTACTAGTCTTATAAGAAAAAAACATGAGTCATTTAAAAGAAATTTGTACATTTGCTTACTCTAATGTAGCATTGTAAGCCGTGACAAGGTTCATACTATCCTTAAGGTGTACTCCTTGCATCCATCTAGCATCTTCAAAAGGACAATTTTTGAACTTAATAAGATACCGTCGGATAATCTTACCATGTCGTAGTACTTTGTCTTCATGCCGAAGGACAGCTTTGGGTTGTAGCACCTCTTCTTGGTCTTCAACTTCGGGAGGGTCTTCAATAATTGGTTCAGTTGGTGGCTCTCCTTTGTAGGGCTTAAGTAGGCTTACATGAAAGGCATTGTGTATGAGCCAATGGTTGGGCAACTTGAGTTGATAAGCCGTCTCATTGATGGGCTTCTTTTTGCTAGTTTAGCATAATACTTTTGATGGCCCGTAGGATTTTTGCCCATCGTTTGCCTTAATTGAGCCTTAGGAAACTTGAGTAAGACCCAATAATTTTCTTTGAACATTAAGGATCTTTTGTGCTTATCAGCAGCAGCTTTTTACCTTTGTTGAGAGATGGATATAGCCTCCCTAATCTTTTGAAAAGATTCTTGTAAGTCACGGCTATATTCATCGGCGGCGAAGATCTTCCCATGTACTTTGAGTAGCAAGGGACTTTTAGGTCTCCCCTCAATGATCTCAAAAGGTGCTTTTCCCATAGAAGTATGTACAGTAATATTGTAGGCATACTCTACAAGAGGTAAGTACTTTTCCCATTGTGAGCGTTGATCTCACTTTGGCCATCCGTTTGTGGGTGGTGATAGGCTGAAGAGAAATCCAATCTTGTTCCTAGATTTTCAAAGAGACCTTTCCAGAAATTACTGGTCATTCTAGGATCTCTATCTGACACGATGGATGTGGGTAATCCATGGTGCTTGAAAATATGAGATATGAAGAGATTTCCAATTTGATGTGCCTTAATAGTCTTTTTGACAGGAATAAAATGTGCTTGCTTGCTAACCTGTCAACCATTGTCCATATTCCTGTATTCCCATGGATAGACTTGGGTAATCCAAAGATGAAATCCATGTATATACTCTCCCATGGTGAATTTGGAATAGGCAATGGCTGGAGTAATCCAGGTTGCTTCCCTCTATCATACTTGGTCTTTTGGCATACTACACATTTTGAAACATACTCTTGTATGTCCACTTTCACGGTAGGCCAATAGAAGTACGTTTGTACTCCTCGGAGAGTAGGTTGAATACCTCTATGCCCCGCATATGGAGGAGCATGAGATTCATACATAAATTTCTCACGAAGGGAATGGGTAACACATAGCCTATTTCCGTGGAGAAGATAACCATCCTGCAAGGTGAATGGTTCCTCTTTCTTCCCCAAATCAAGGGCTGACATTATGTCTCTAAAGTCAGGGTCAGTAGCATACTCATCTATCATAGAGGATAGATCATTGTGAGTAGCTATAGACACCGCATTAACTTTGGGCCGTCGTGAAAGTGCATCGGCCACTTGATTGTGCTTACCAGCTATGTGAGCAATATGGAAATTAAATTGAGAAAGAAAATTTGCCCACCTCATTTGTTTGTCGGAAAGCTTGGTTTGCATCATGAAATACTTGAGACTTTGGTGGTCGGTTCGTAGGATAAATGGAGTCCCTAATAGGTAGTGCTTCCATGTGTCTAGGGCATCTAGAACAGCTAAAAGCTCTTTCTCATAAATGCCCAAGACTCGTTCATCAATATTGAGCCTTCGGCTCTCATATGCTATGGCATGCCCTTCTTGAAGCAAAACGGCTCCAAGGCAATCACCACAAGCATCACATTGGACCTCAAATGGCTTTGAGAGATCCGGAAGCACGAGGACTGTTTGGGAAGTAAGCTTCTCTTTGAGCTTTTCAAAAGCATTTTTCTCCTTAGCAGTCCATACAAACTTAATGTTCTTCTTAGTTAAGTGGTGTAGTGGTCCTGCTACTTGAGAGAATTTTGCTATGAAGCGTCTATAGTATGCGCACATACCAACAAAGCTTCTTAGCTCATGTAGATTTCTTGGGTTAGGCCATGCTTTTATTACCTCTAACTTTGATGGATCCATTCGGATGCCGTCTTTAGAGATAATATGACCTAAGTATTGAATCTCTTGAAGGAAGAATTCGCTTTTCTTTTGGTTGAGAAAAGCTTGTTCTCCCTCAATGCTTGAAAAATCACTTGGAGATGTTGCTTATGTTCCTCCAAAGACTTGGAGTAGATGATGATATCATCAAAGAACACTCCAGTGAATTTGCGGTATGGTCTAAAAATTTTCTCCATCAAACGATTGAACGTAGCTGGTGCATTAGTCAAGCCAAAAGGCATGACTAGAAATTCTTAAAGACCAAACGTTGTGCGAAACGCGGTCTTTAAGATATCTTCATCCACTATCCTTATTTGATGATAGCCGCTCTTAAGGTAAACCTACTGAAGTAGGTAGAGCCTTGTAGCTTATCAAACAGAGCTTCTACCCGAGGTACGGGAAATTTGTTTTTGATAGTGATATGGTTTAGTGCTCGATAGTCCACACACATATGGTATGTACCATCTTTCTTTTGCACTAAAAGGATTGGAGAACAAAAGGGAGAGGAACTAGGCCTCACCATCCCTTTGTCTACCAGCTCTTGTACTTGCCTCATGATCTCCTCTTGTTGAGCTTGTGAGACTCGATAAGGAGGCTTGTAGGGTCATCATCCCCTCGTTTTGGAGGTAAGTCCATAGGGATATCATCAATGAACACATCTTGGAATCCTTTTAGAAAATTAGACAAGTCTAACTCTTCTTGATTCCTACCATTTACATTTGATGAAACATTAGTATCTTTTAGAGATTCTTTGAAAAAAATCATGTACGCAGAAACTGAGATCTTCATTGACTTATCAAAAGCAAGAGGATTTACAAGTGTAATAGTGCGACCACGCTCACTAGCATCTATATACATGTTCTTTCCCCTATAGGTGAAGTAGATTCTCCTTTCAGGGAACTTCATGTTGGCAGCCATGCGATCAAACCATGGTGCCCTAGGATAACATCCTCATGTTGGAGAGGAGAGATGAAGAAGTCTTCTTTGTCGACATAGCTTTGGACATGAAGCCTCAACTTCCAAGGGAGTAACGGAGGCTTGTTGTCGCTTGAAAGCTGCATCAGCCCCACTACTATATCTCCCAACTTGGTCGCCAACTCCGTTGATATGAAGTTGAGAGTAGATCCAGGGTCAAACAAGATGAAGGCATCATGCTCTCTTACCTTTCCCCAAGCATAGGAAAGTGATGATCCTTTGCAATGAGCATCCTCTTTTGGAGCTTCGATGGTGGAAGCCCTAGGAGTCTCATTGCGAGTATTCTTCTTGGGGCAAGAACGATAGCCATGTCCTTTCTCCCCACACTTGAAACACTTATGGTCCTTGCAAAAAGCTTCAAGCTCTTCAGGAGAGAGTTTTTCTTAACCTTTGTAAAATCCCTTCTCCTTGGACCGATTGTTGTTGTTGTTGGAATTGGCTTGGGAACTATTTTGAACATTGGTTTTCCCCTTTGCATCATTTTTGTCTTGGTTTTCCATGGGCTTGACATTACGTCTAGCCCCTTGATGGAAATTGATGCGTGAAGCAACCATGGTGTGATGGATTACTTCGCTAATAGTACCAGGCCGTTGAGAGTTGATGTATTCCGCCATCTCTTAAGGTAATCCCGCACAGAATTGCTGCCTTTGCTCGGCAAAGTCTATCTTTTGAAAGACAGTAGCCTTGAGATGTAAATCCCAAAACTTGTCTACATATTTTTCGATAGACTCATGGGAGAGGAGCTTCAAGCTGCCCCATTCGGTAAGCACTTTGTCCTTTGCATCGCTTGCAAGGAATTGCTTCATGATGGAAACTCATAGAGTTTTCCATGTCTTTGGGGCTTCACCATTTCCACGAAGGCTAGCCCACCATTGACAAGATGATTTTTGGAAGTGCATAGCTACATGGCGTAGCTTGGAGGACTCTATGAAGCCCTCATCTCCAAAGGCCGCATCAAATTTCTGGATGAAGGCCAACACTTTGTCAGTAGCCCCGAAGGTGCCATCATATGTGAGAAAAGAGATACTCTTTCCTCCCTCCTTGAACTTCTTTATCTTTTGTGACCTTCACCATGCAGGAAATGATTTGTGATGTCCTCCCCTCTTGTATTCTCTAGGAGAATAGCCATAACTTTTGTCCGAGAGGAGGAAGGTGAAGAAGAAGGAGAAGAGGGTGACCTCTTCCTAGCCCTTTTCTTCCTTTGTTTCCTCTCTTGCCTTTCAAAGTGATGAGGAGAAGGACTATGTGTTGATCTTTTCCTCTTGGGAGGAGTGGGCGATCGTCTAGACCGCCATCTTCGTGGAGCCACATCTTTAGAGGAACTTAAACTTTCATTACTTTCTTGCTCTTTGGATTCCTCCTCTTGAATGGGAGAGAGTCTTCTTTTGGGGGTCTCTTCAAGAGGCCTCCTAAGCTATCTCTCCTCTTGGAGAGGAAGGGAAATTCCACAAGCACGAAGTTGTTGAGTAACTTTGGCTTGCAAAGCAAGGTTTCCCATAGCTTGCTGCAACCTAGTGACGAGATAATTCACAAACATGGGAGCATCATCATTAGCACCTTCATGTGCAAAATCAAAGCTATCAATGTTCATTCTACTCTCTTGATTATTGTCAGCCATGTTAACAAAATTTATGTATGTACTTAGTGTATTCTTTGGCAATTCAAAACCTTAGTTGCCACTCCTCTTAGCCTTTGAAAATCGGCTCTTAAGTATCTACACCCACGGCTCAAAGTGGTTAATTATAGAGAGTAGAGGAGTAGGTCTAACATAGCAGAGTTGCCAAGGCCTAGCTCCTTTTGGACTTCTTATGACTCAATAATGGTAAAGCCGTAGGCAAGTCTAAAAAGACTCCATTATTAAGTCCAAAGCTCCCGAGGTGTGCACCATCCCCCACATAGTGGACTTAGCAAAACCGATAATAGATCCAAGTTCCACTTACCCTAATATAATTAACAACATCAACCATTTATAGGCTACTTAAGGACCTCTCTTCTTAAGCAAGAAAAGAGAAACCAAATGCTCTGATACCAATGTAATGGAAATGGCCTATTTAATTTGAGAGTAGCGGAAATTAATGAGAGTACTTTTGAGAAATGACTTTGTGAGCATAGCGGGTGAACATAATTGAAGATAGCAACATAATCATAGCAATCAGTTAACTTGGCATGAACAATACTTTTGCAAGAGAGAGAATTTAGAGAACATGACAACAGCTGAGGACTGGATTTATGTGGAGCCGGTCCCCCCTCCAATAGGCATTTGTATTATGATTTCTCCCATTAAGAGAGACTTGTTACAATACAATCTTTGTGTTCCTTGTGACCTAGGTGATGCAATGAATATGGAAAGCTTCATGCATCACAAACATAACATAAACTTGAAGAAAGCTTTAACTATCCCAAGCCTCAGTACCAAGACCTCAAACACCTTCGAAGGTGGAGAGAGCTAGCAAGGAATGAGGGTAGGGAAGAGGAAGAAGAAACATTTCGTAGGAGAAAGAATTAGTTACTCACTTATCATAACTCTTGTTGCTAGCATACATAATAGCATAGTAATGAAGAAGAAGGAGATGTCAAGCTTACGCATTGAAGCATGGCTCTTGGTTGGATTTGCACTCCATATCCAAGAGTGTTGGTGTAGGCTCTCAACCTCTACTTGCTTGGAGAAGGAGAGGGAGCTCTTGCACTTTTCATAGCACACAATGAGAGTGTTTGTGAGTGTGTGTGGGTGAGTATACCCCCTAAGCAACCCCCTAGCTTGCTTGGGTCGACTCCCCCTTGTAGCTCATGCTTGAATCTCATTGGACCCCTCCAGGCCTAGCCAATCACAAGCAGGAGGCATTACAAGTAGCAAGTGTAGCCTTGAGACAAGTGTCCCCCTTTCCCCTTTGAGAGAGAGGGCTAGATAAATGCTAAATCGTCTAATTAAATCTCCTAAATTATTATTGGACCTCTTGGGTGGCCAACCAATAGGCTTCAGGCATACCATGAGGGCAACATGAGGAGGAACATGACAAGTGTCCCTTTTTCTTTATTTGTACCATGCATGACTTGTGTGAGTGTGTGGGTGTTCTCTCTCATCGCCCCTCATGTAGGGCTCACCCCCTCCTTGTAGGGATTGAATATTTGACTTTTTGACACCTCAAGCCCCTCATGCATAGGCCCAGTTCCCACCACAAGCTTGGATCATAAGCACTTTAAGCTTGGGCTGGGTTCTCACCTCAAGTGCAACCTTAGCATCTCAAGCATGTCAAGCACCTCAAGCATCTCAATAACTAAGCACCTCAAGCACCTTAGTCATCAAGCCTGACAAGCAGGACAAGCACCTCGAGCTAGGTCGGGTTCCCGCGCCTCAAGCTCAGCCCTATCTTACCTAAGGTCAAAGGCATTTTACACACATTATTGGAGGTCTTCAATGAAGATAACCCTAAGGTCTTATGCTCCATTTGTTAGCCTTGCTCTTTGATAGACCATCTCTCATCTGGGCCCCTTTACCATTGGCCCCGTGTTGAGATAGATCTATAAGCACATGTCTATATCTTAACACTTGTTCCCGTTTATTCTCCCACATTAAGTGATCAATTTAATATGAGAAAATCACACACACACACACACAAGCACAATTCTAGCCTTTTGATTGCTAAAAATTAAGGAATTATGAGGAATCTGGCCAACACTTTCTCTAGCATGAGGCTTTTAGTTGGCATCTTGATTTTGGATGTGAAAGGAGAACCTTCTTCGTTTTCTTCTTCATAAGGGACATTGTTCGACGGTGGAAAAATGCTCAATTTTTCTAGGATATCTTTTCACAAAGATAATAACAAATATTATTTGGGTTATAAGGTGTATATGAGATGATTGCAATACTTAGACTTTGTGTGATACTGCTAACCTTTTTATGGTGTGCATTTTATTCAGCAAACTACTAGGATGTTAGTATTTATCAACATTGATAACAAGGGGAAGGGGTCATAGACACTTGTCTTCCCAAGAAAATATTTACAAGAGTGTTGATAATGTTCTTGTTTTTGTTTCTGGATGGTGGTAGGTAACAAGTTCCTTCCTTGGAAATGCAATCAAGCTTGCGCAGTTGTTGTAGAAAGGATTAAGACATAATAGAAAGTTATGGAATCAACAAGTAAAAGTCATGTATACACTTTCACACAGGGAGCATGTTTATCATGGCCAAAAATTATGTACCCATTACATGGGTTTGTAGAGCTCTTTTATTAAGGAAGCATATGATGTCTCTTTTTTTTTCTAAATATGAAGTCTTATTTGAGTAAATGATGTGTTAGATCAATTGTATAGTTCCCTTGACATGGCTTCTTAAACATAAACACAAACATTTTGTTTCCCAGCTAACCTTTGGTCGGGTTAGCACTATACAAATTATCTAGACTCACTTTTACAAATATCATTGGTGATTTTCCTACATTACCAACCTAATCTAGCAAGTGTGGATCTATGTCCCTACTTTGATATAAGCAAGAACATTATTTACATTCATTTTTATTGTTGCTTCAACTAATCATGTATAATGTATTTCAAGTTGGTTATTGCAATGTTTTTTGTCTCACATATTCTCAAATTGTTTTTGGAGCTAGAGAAAAATGATAAACTCAATCTACAAAAACAAAGGTAAGAGTTTTTCTCTTACTTGTACTCTAATGAGATACTTGGATGATAATTTTACATATATATGCCACATGGGCACCCTTTTACCAAATCTGTACCCCTTTTACACTTTACAATACTTTACACACACACACACACACACGCGGCGTGCACATCACCCACCCTCTCTCTCTCTCTCTCTCTCTCTGTGTGTGTGTGTGTGTGTGTGTGTGTGTGTGTGTGTGTGTGTGTGTGTGTGTGTGTGTGTGTGTGAAGTTCCCGATATCTTCCCCTCTTTTCTCTCCTCAATCAACGTTGTCATGCCTATAGATTTGTTGTAGGCCTTTTTTTAAGCTTAATCACATTTTTATTTCATCTCATTTGATTTAATTTTCAAATTTTGATTTTTAGATTATTGAATTTAATGTTGAATTTTATCTCATTCCACTTTCATTTGTTTGAAATTTCATTTCACTTTTATTTTATTTAAAAAAACAACCAAAAACAAAACCAAAAAATTATAAATCAATAAATATTTTGAAAATGCAATAAAATTTATAAAAAAAACCCCAAAAGAATCTTAACAAAATCAAACTAATAAGAAAACAAAAACAAAAATAATAAAAATCCAAAAAATAAATAGAAAGTTCCAATAACAAAAAAAAAAAAAAAAAACCAAAAGATCAAAATATCACTTAAAAATACAAAATCGATTAAAAATGCAATCAAATTTAAAATAGAGTAGAAAAAAATCATAAAACATCTTAAAAACCAATAGAAAACCCAAAGATCTTTATAAAAAACAAAAAAAATAATTACTTTTTTACAAATTTATTTTTTTATTAAAAAAATTAAAAAATTATTATTTTTTATTTTAAAAAAACCACTTTTCTTTATTTTTTTCTTTTAAACATTTATAAATACTCTTTTTGTTTTACTTATTTCTTTTTCATTTTTGCATTTATTTGTTTCTTTGTCCTTGTGTTTTTTTATTTTTCTAAACAAAGAAAATTTTAAAAAAAGCAAAAAAATTTACATTTCTTTCTCGGATTCTTCTCTGTTTCTTTTCCTTGCTTCACACATGTATCACATGTCTCATATACGTCGTGTTCGTGCACATGATTAGACACACTTAGAGTAGATAATCCCGGAGAGTCTGTTGTTGCTAAATTATATCCAATTTGATGAGGTTTGAGTCAAACATGATGCATAGATCTTATTTCTACAAGGATTTCAATTTTGGTCTACATTTTGCATATTGGTGAGCTTTCGAGCACACTCACACTTGAGAGTTTAACGTGTCTGGATGTTAGCTAGTGATCACATTCTTGCGCACGATAAGAGCCCGAATTGATTTGTTGGCTGATTTTTTACCATGACTTGGCTCTAGAGACAATTTTATAGCCGTTTCACATGCAATGACCACATATTAGCGCTTGACTAGCTCTTTGATTGCTAAATTGTGTACCCTAGCTAGTGCACTTACATATAGACTCGCTTGACACTAGATTTGACTTAGACTAATAGACTTTGGCGATCATGGATCATAAGACCCTATTTGACATGCTATTGTGGGTTCATGGTGAGCTACATAGATTGCCTATATACACATATGTAGACACTCAACAAAGGTATATCCAAATTTAGACCACAAATCGCTAGACACCTAGATTCCAGATGCTTAGACCCTGAGCACCCCCCAACATTGTGAGATCACCTTCTTGATGGTTTTATACATCATATAGAAACATGACGGAGGATAGTCCAAAGAGTGTCATGCTAGCCCTTTGTGAGGATTGCCCAAACACCCTTGAGTTACCACAAACTATATCTTTGCACTTGTTTGATGCTAAACCCTTGTTTACTGATGAGGATGGGGGGATATACATGTAAGAAAGAGAGCCAAACTTGGAGTACTCCCCTACAACACAGTGAGCATTATCCCCCCGGCTCCTTATGAGGTACCTAGGAGCGTTTATAATGAGGCCCCGGGGGATTCACCATGGAAAACTTACCGCACCACATAAGTGCAGGAGAGGGGGTTTTTTTTCCAAGTTACATAAGCGTATAAGTTAGGGGCAGGCCCCCAATAATTTATCTCTCGAGATTAAAAATAAGAGAGAGGGGTATCATATTTATGGGGATGGGGGGACTGACCGGGGTTGATTAGTATGTAATGATTGGTCATTGGTGTGCACTAGAACTCACATGAGTTTTGGGGAAGTTTTTTATAAGGTGACACATCAAATTTTTCATCAAGCCGATCATAGATAAGGGCTGATTTGGAGCGGGTCAAGGATTGATTCAAACCAGCTTTGGATGGGTCAAAATTGGAAGAGTAGCTAGAGTGCAGGTTGATCGGGCACATAGTTTGAAATTCAAACTAAGGTACATTGAGGGTACATCTAGTGATCAACAGAAGTGGCTCCTTAGTATGTTGCCAGTCACTATGTTATTCACACTTAGACTAGTTTTACTTAGTTAGATCATGTGAGACCTAAGTTTTATATGTAAGATAGGGGTATGCTAGTTTTCTTCATTAATTGTCGTATAAGCATAGAAAGGGGGGTCATATTCCCTAATATGAGTCGTATACAGGGGTTTCATCAAAGTTGTCTGCTCCCAGGTGGCGTCCCATTTTGTATATAAGTGAATTCCCTGGGAATGAGGCTACCTATATGTTTTTGTGTGAATTATTCTATTATTCTTCTGTGAGTAGTGAAATTGAGTCCTCATGATCTAGATCACCTCCATGATTTACATCATCTAGACTATCTAGGAGAGAGACCTTTGTTGAAATCATGGTAGAGGCAAGGGATGATATGGAGCGCAGGAGCCAAAACCTTACTATTGCACCACCCTAGTTACCATTCCCACATACAACCACATCAAGGGCTTTAATAGCCACAATGACTAGTACACATAATAGAGATATTGTTGTAGAGATTGAACCACATACCACGAGCACCAATCAAGACCACTACCGAGACACCCAGGTTCACGTGTCACAGGCGAGAGGGCTTGCCGTACTTGGTCCACATCAGCGGCGGCATCATCTTGGATGACAAATTAGGCAAGAAAGTGAACTCGCGCATGCGCGATCTTTGCTCTCACATGCTTCGACACTACATAATAAACACCTGGAGTGAAGTGCCAAATGAATTAAAAGACAGAGTCATCAGCATGCTGCATGACGAGTTTCTTGTGTTAGGTTGGGATGAGCGCTTCAATGAAGACTTGATGAAGGTTCGAATGCGTGAATACTACAAGCACAAGCGTTCTGAAGTACAAAAAACAATAAATCATGGGTGGAACAGACTATACTGGCTAGCCAAAGAAGATTAAAAGTATGCAAAGCGAGCAGCACGCGAGAATCCTGACAAGCGGAAGCAACAAAAGGAGGCAGCCAAAGGCAAGTAGAGGTAGGGAGCTCGCACCACTTGGGGAGTGGAGGGTGAACATCATTTGAGGCCAATTTTGTAAGTGTTTTTACATTGCTCTTTAGGTTTGGTAGCTACATCTATTTGTACTTTTAAATTCTAACATAATGTATTCTTTGTATGTTTTGAGCATTGGTTGACGACAGGACGTGACCCCACACCGTACGAGCGTGAGTATGCAGGTAGAAAGGGCTTAAACTCCATGATGGACATTCTCATTTCTTGCGGCATCATGGTTAGTATTTCACTTTACTCTTTTACATTTATTGTAGTTTAACGATAAGCAAAAAAAAGAGATTGTTTTGTAATTATATGTTTATACTTACATAAAGTATTATTGTTTTTTTCTGCAAAATCCGACAGATACGCCGCTTGGACGTGATGAGACATCTGATTAGACAATGTCAGTCTCGCCATAGCCAGATAGCATTAGTTTTCTTTTTTCATAGCATGTATAATGAGATGACGTGTATACGTCTTTTTGTAACTATGGAAAAACAATGTATTTTCCACATAATGACAATTGTGTTGTAACTATTACATTTGAAGAATTAAGTGACTTTGCCTATGATGTGTATAATTGTCATTGATTTAATTTTGTCAATTCACTTTAGTCCAATTAATTTTGTCAATTTTGTATCTTTATTTTGTAGACAATACTGTGCATGATGGAGTTAATGGTTATATTGTCTTGTGGGTGACTACTTTGGGTCTATACCTTGCACTTTCTTTCAAAGGTGAATCTGGGATTATCTTGGATTCATTTAGGTTTACTCTATCCTAGAAACATTCAATATGGTTGATGGGTGGTAGGGCATTGAATTCTTTCAAAGGTGAATTTGGGCTTATCTTGGATTCATTTAGGTTTACTCTATTCTAGAAACTTTCAACCATTTTAGAAACTTTCAATATGGTTGAAGGGTGAATGCCCTGCCACCCAAACGTTTTTACTCTCGGGCGTCGCTATAAGAATCTCTATATAAGGTTTTGCAATGTCGCTATAAGTGTTGCTATAGAAGGACTACATTCATCACTATAATTGTCGCTATAGGCGTTGCTATACGTGTCATTATATAGCGACAATTATAGCGTCGCATATAGCGACGGTCATAGCGACATTCCCGTAAATAGAAACACTTTTAGCGACTATCCTATCGAAGCTGGGGATTAAAAAAACCCAATGTATTTCCTTCGCTAAAAGCGTCACAAGTTCACATAACCTCTTGTAGTGGTATACCAAGATACTTCAAGATTTGAGACATAAAGAGGGTTTTTGTGTGATGTCCTTTGATAGTCTTCTTGATAGGTAATCATGAGCTTGTTGACTAAACCTGTCAATTATTGTCCATATTCTTGTATTCCCATGAATTAACTTTTAAACCCCAAAAATAAAATTCATGGTTATGATTTCCCATGGAAAATTAGGAATAGGAATTGGTTGTAATAAATTGGATTGCTTTCCTCTACCATACTTTATCTTTTGGCATGTAATACATTGACACACATACTCTTGAATGTTTTTTTCATGTAGTCTAATAAAAGTATGTTTCAATTGCCTTCAAAGTAGCTTGAGTTTCACAATGTTTAGCATAAGGTGAGATTCAAACATAAATCTTTCCCTTAAGGAGTGAGTAACAAATGATAGTTTTGAGCTATATAGAAGATAAACATCATTTAATAAATATGGTTCTTGTGTCTTCTAGAATGCTATGGCTGACAATGAAAGAGACTACTATGCTTTTTGGTTAATTGTTGCAGTCCATAAGTACCTATGGAAGAGAACTCCTCAATAAACCTTCTATAATAGAAACACATGTCTATAAAACTTCTTAGTTCATGTAAATTTCTTGGTTCATGACATAATTTTATTACTTCAAGATTTTGAGAATCCATATGGACTCCATCCTTTAAGATAATATGACTTAAATATTGAATCTCTTCTAGAAATATTGACTCTTCTTCCAATTGATATAGAACTTATTATCTCTTAGTGCTTGAAAATGTCATAAAATCATATATCTAACCAACCCAAATGATTTTCTCATGTTAAATTGATCATTTAATATGAGAGAATAAACGAGAACAACGGTTAGAATATAGACATGTGCTTATGGATCCATTTCAACACAGGGCCAAGGTTAAAGGGGTCTAAATGGGAGATGGTCTATCAAAGACCAAGGTTAGCTAATGGAGCTTAAAAACCTTAGGGTTATCTTCATTAAAGACCTCCAAAGTGTTAAAAGTCCTTTGACCTTACGCAAGCTAGGGTTGTGCTTGAGCTGGGAACTCGGCCCAAGCTTGAGATGCTTGTCGTGCTTACTGACTAAGGTGCTAAGGTGCTCCATGACTAAGGTTATTGAGGGGCTAAGGTGTTCCAAAGGTCAAGAAGGATCCCTAATCATGAGGAGGCGAGCCCTTAATGCATGGGCATGAGAGAGGACACACACACCCTCAAACAAGTCAAGCCTTGCCTAAAGAAACATCAAAGACACATGTCAAGTTCCTCTCCATGTTGCCCTCTTAAGGTGCCTAAAGCCTATTGGTTGGCCTCTCAAGGGGTCCAACACACCAAACATAGAGCTTCCTAGAACATATACGTCAGACACACTAACAAGTCATAGATCGCCACCTAGAGACACCATGTAGGTACCACATGATGATAAAGTTGCCATGATGAGTAGAGCGCACCATATTAAATTTGTGCTACATTTCTTAGGCTATAGAGGATTCATGCCTTCGTTTGTTGACCTTGATGGACATCCTTGCTTTCTCATATAACATTAACCCTTCAATATGGTAGGTAGTCAGAGTTCATAGATGTCACATTTGTTCTTTTTATTGATGTGCTCAAGGAAACAAACATGACCATACGATGTTGTAGAGAGAGCACATCTAGATGATTGTTTGGATACCTAGGCATATCGTAGGATAGTGCAATTATGTAGAATGGAGAATACATTGAGTTATGTTGAATATTGTGAACATAAATATCGATGAGAGAAAACAACAAGTTGTGTTGAGCCTTATGATATATCTTGTTAGAGATCCTTGTGATACGATTTGTAGGGACACAAATGGTATCACATATTCCTTGATGATTGGATTACTATATTCTCCATGGCATGGCTAGGATCTTGTAGTGATGACAGACGTCCCCTACCATGTCACCTTCCAAGTCTCCCCATCACATACATAGATTTTGCCTCAAATCACAAGTGATTGGTTGAGGTCTAGAGTGCTTGATATGAAGGAGACAAATGCTCCAAATCACGATAATAAAAGTACACCAAAGAGAACTACCATAGAGATGCCTAGAGTGGCTATTCCAAAGGCTGCTACTTGTTTTACATAGGCTGCACATCCTAGTGATATTTCTCCTATGCTAGAGATGAGTAATGATCCAATAGAGCTAGATAGCATGCTAGATTCTACACTTATGATCATTCTAGTGCACCTATGCTAGAGGTAAATGTCCCAAAAGAATCTAGAAATGCGGGTATTTCTAACGTACATGACCATGAGAGTGCTGGCCTTATGAGTAGCCTATTAGAGAGTGAGGTACCTAAAGATGAAATAGAGACAAATGTTTCCATTCATAAAGATTCTCACAAGTATCCATGACCAAATTCACTTACGATTGAGCATGTAGATTCCCCACGCAAGACATGGTCAAATGAGGTACTTATAGACCATGAATAACCTCATGTCAAAGAATAACTTCAGGTTGTAGCACCTCTCCTTGATCTTCAAATTTTGGGGGCTCTTCAATAATTGGATTTGCTGGTGGCTCTTTTTGTAAGGCTTGCGTAGGCTCACATGAAAAGCATTGTGTATGAGCCAACGGTTGGGCAACTTGAGTTGGTAGGCCATATCATTGATTGGTTTTAAAATTTAAAAAATGACCATAGTATCTTTTTGCTAATTTAGCATAATACTTTTGGTGGCCCGTAGGAGTTTTTCTTATAGTTTGCCTCAATCAAGCCTTGGAAAAATTTAGTAAGACCCAATCCTTTTCTTTGAACGTTAAGGCCCTTTTGTGCTTGTTAGTAGTAGCTTTTTTCCTTTGTTGGTGGGAGATGGATATAGCCTCCTTAATATTTTGGAAAGATTCTTGTAGGTCTCGGCTATACAAATCAGCAGACAGCAAAGATCTTCCCATGTACCTTCAGTAGAAAGGGACTTTTAGATCTTCCCTCAATGATTTCAAAAGTTTCTTTTCCTGTAGTAGTATGGACAATGTTATTGTACACATACTCTACAAGTTGTAAATACTTCTCCGTTTGTCAGTGTTGGTCTTTTTTTGTAACATAATTCTTTAGTAGAATTGTAAGGTTAGCTATCTCACTTTGGCCATCCATTTGTGGGTGGTAGGCCCACCTAGATTTTCAAAGAGACCTTTCCAAAAGTTACCGATCACTCTAGGATCTCTATCTGATGATGAATGTTGGCAATCCATGGTGTTTGAAAATCTGGGATATGAAAAGGGTTTCCATTTGGTGTGCCTTGATAGTGTTTTGACAGGAATAAAGTGTGCTTGCTTGCTAAACCTATCGACTATTGTCCATATTCCCATATTCCCATGGATAGACTTAGGTAATCCAAAGATAAAATCCATGGATATACTCTCCCATGGTGAATTAGAGATTGAAAATGGATGGAGTAATTCAGGTTGCTTCCCTCTATCATACTTTGTCTTTTGACATACCACACATTTGGAAACATACTCTTGTATGTTCACTTTCATGGTGGGCCAATAAAAATACATCTATAGTACTCAAAGAGTAGGTTGAATCCCTCTATGCCCCACATAGGGAGGAGCATGGGATTCATACATCACTTTCTCACAAAGGGAGTGAGTAACACATAGCCTATTTCCATGGAGAAGATAATCATCCTGCAAGGTGAATGGCTCCTCTTTCTTCCGTAAGGCAAGGGCTAACATTATATCCCTAAAATTAGCATCAGTAGCATACTCATCTATCATGTAAGATAGATCATTGTGACTTGCTATAGACATCGCATTCTCCCTTGGTCATTGTGATAGTGCATCTGCCACTTGATTATGCTTACCAGCAATATGAGCAATATGAAAATAGAATTGCAAAAGGAAATTTTCCCACCTCATTTGTTTGTCAAAAATCTTGGTTTGTTTCATGAAGTACTTGAGACTTTAGTGGTCCATTTGTAAGATGAATGGAGTCCCTTGTAGATAGTGCTTCCATGTGTCTAGGGCATGTGGAATAGCTAGTAGCTCTTTTTCATATATACCCAACACTCGTTCATCGGTATTGAGTCTTTCACTTTCATGTGCTACGGCATGCCGTTCTTGGAGCAAGACTACTCCAACGAAATCTCCACAAGCATCACATTGGACCTCAAATGGTTTTGAGAGGTCTAGTAGTGTGAACACTGGTTGGTAGATAAGCTTTTCTTTAAGCTTATCAAAAGCGTTTTTTTCTTTAGCAATCCATGCATACTTAACATTCTTTTTTGTTAACTTATATAATGGTCTTGCTATTTGTGAGAATTTTCCTGTGAAGCATCTATAGTATGCACACATACCTATAAAGCTTCATAGCTCATGTAGATTCCTTGGGTTAGGCCATCCCTTTATTACCTATAACTTTGATGGATCCATACTTTGCTACCATCTTGAGAGATAATGTGACGACCTAAGTACTAAATCTCTTGAAGAAAAAATTCACTCTTCTTTTGGTTAATGAAAAGTTTATTCTCCCTCAAAGCTTGAAATATTACCTAGAGATGTTGCTTATGCTCCCCAAGAGAATTGGAGTAGATGATGATATCATCAAAGAACCAATAAACTTGCGGTAGGGCCTAAAACTTTTATCCATTAGGCGGTTGAATGTGGCCGGAGCATTTGTCAAGCCAAAAGACGTTGTCAGTAGTTTTTTGGAGCAAGGGATTGTGCATATGTACATACACATGCATGGTGCATCAAATAAAGGATTTCCCATTTTCCAGAGCCAGGTGGTTACGTGGGGCCCACATGTGTACAAGTAGGACAGCGTGTACATAGTGCATAGATTTTCACTATTACCAGTACCAGTGTGTTTTCTCTATAATAATTAGGAGTTGGTAGCGTGTAAAACTTCTCAAGGAAGCTATCCGCGTGCCGACGACATGAGGTAAGCAGGTGCGTTAGATGGCATCTAGTGGCGTCTGGAGGTCGAACGGGGTCAATATTTGCACGTGGATGAGTACGGACACAACGTGGATGTTTTCTTGTGCTAATTATGCAGAAAGTTCATCATGAGGACCATGTTTTGGGGCCACTTCACGTGGTGGTAGGATGCATTATTGGAAAAATTTGAGTGCTAGGTGTGCGTATGATGCAAAAAGGTGACAACTATGCACTGCGAGGTCAGTTTTTGGCCTATTCGGGGTCCGTTTGAGGTCATCTAAAAGGCCAAGGGTGCCCAACTAATAAATCTAAGTGTGGCAACGGAAAAAACTGAGAGAAGACTAGAAAGAGAGTGGAGAGAAGAGGAGGAACAGCCGCAACTGTGTTTTTGCTCATTTTGCAGCCTGTTTTGGCCGTAAACTTCTCATCCGAGGTCGGATTTGAGCACTTTTTGACATTGTAGATTAGGGTTTTGGGCCGTTCCGGATGCGATGGCGCTGTCCATTTTGCCAAATTACTCACTATTTTTCTGCTATTTTGACTGTGTAAGTTTCTCCTATGAGCGAAGCTTCTTCTCCAATTTGTGATTGTATCTGGTATATTTTACCCATTTTGTGTGAGCCATTTGCCCCTTGGTGTTGGCCCAAGCTTATTTGTATCTAAATATCAGAAGTTCTCCTCTTTTGAGCTGAGTTTTTGGGTGTGTGTGTGTGTGTGTGTGTGTCTCTGTGTGGTGTGGGTAAATGGGTAGTCTCTCTCCTCTCACTCCATAGGTGTGTTCCCTGTCTCGGCTAGGTGTGTTGTGTAAGCCGAGTGGTGCCCATAGTATGTGTGTGTATCATTCCAAGAGTGTGTGTCAGGTCGTTATAGAGGCGTTCTGTGTGTTTGCATCCCGCTCACATTCTTTTGGTGCCCCCACTGAGGATCTTCTTCGAGTACCTTCTGCTTCGAGCTTCAAGCTTCGAGATTCGGGATTACAGGTTGCAGACTACAGGTTACAGGTTACAAGGACAGGTACAGGTACAGGTGATTCACACAGGTACAGGTAGCTGGAGTACAGTGATATACTAGTAGTGGTGTCACTTGCAGTTGTTGTGGGTATGCATCATTTGGCGCCTGTTTGAGCGCATTGTCTGCTGGATTGTACGTTACTTGTGGAAACTGCCATTGTACGTATTTGTGGAGCCATACTTGGTTTTATTTGGCAGTCCCAGCCATTTCTGAGACTTGGTCTGGAAGATAGTCATTTCTGCGACTTGACTATACGAGATTTGCATAAGCTTTCGTGTGAGGGTCGATAGCGTGAGGTTTTATTGAGCTGGGGGATTCTCAAATGTGGAGATCCTTTCGGTGATACAGGTAGCTAGAGCACCCTTTTTGTGACCTCGCCATAGGCTATGTACTAGTGATTCCTACTTGATGCTCGGGTTCTATTGTTGGCAGTTTATGCATACATATATAGTCTATATTTTGGGTTCCTACTGTTCTACTTCTGGGGAAACTCTGTAAAAAATTTTCCAAGTTATGATGGCTGTTTTTTTGGTCTTTTGATCCATTTATGCTGTTATGCTGCTGAAATTTTGGCAAAATCAGAGGATAAGACAGGTGTGCTTTCTTGGGAGCTGCATGGTTGAATTTAATGGATGATCAAAATGGCCCTCAATTCACTCCTTTTCATTTAACTCAAAGAATCCAGATAAATGTTCATGTGTCCAGGAAGATTTTTTTCCAGCAGCGCATAGTCTTTATGTTCGGGCCAAGAAGATTAAGAGAGATCCTGGAATGTCCTTTGCCTGTTGTAATTCCGATGCTCAACTATGAAAACTCACTTGATGTGCATGTGTTTGTCCTTATCTAAAGTCAAGCTCCATTGAAATTTTTAGGGATTGAGTCAGTCAAAAGTTTTGGGTTCTCGCACGTGTGTTTGAAGGGGTTCTCAAAGCATCGTAACTTGGGTAGCCATGGCTTTCTCTTATCCGGAGTTTCATGGAAAATATGTGGAAGAATTTTTGGAAAAGATGGAGGTTGCTTGCCTTAGCAACCAGATCCATGACCCAGTGTAGATGATATGTCTTCTCCAAATCTGTTTGAAGAGTGATGCACGAGTTTGGTCCAAAGCATTTGAAGAGGAGTTGCGTGTGGCTGATCCACCTGTAAGATTGAGTTGGGATAATCTAAAGCATGGGTTGGAAGTGGAGTTTGTGAAGATAGAAGATCCTGACAAAGTGTGGCAAGAAGTACAGGGTTTAGTGCAAAAGGAAGGTGAGCCAGTAGATGCGTACATACGTAAGTTCTCATTGGCATGGGAGCGGATGTGCAAGGCCTTAGCACCACAGGTACCCCCGCCTAACATGATGAAGAAGGATAGGTTCTTCGCTGGTCTTTGGGAGAATATACGTTGGAGAGTGGAGCTTAAGAAGCCTAGGACATATGAAGATGCACTAGAGGTAGCAAGGAACAAAGAATGGAAGCTAAGGATAATGAGCCAGTTAGGGGTGGAGTCTTTTCCCATGAGGTCTGAATTTCAGCCTATAGACTCTTTACAAGGTCACATGCCAGGGGTTCATCATGAACCAGTGGTTTTTGTTACTCCTCAGGTTATGCCAGCAGTGGTCACTACAGCAGTGCAAGATGATGGGCTAAGGCAAGACATGAGGCAAGTGGTAGATTTAGTGAAGAATCTCATCCTAAACATGCTAGGTCAAGTGGGAAATAATCGAGGTCGAGGGAGGTTTGCAAATCAGCCAGGAGGTGAAGAAAGACCTAGGAATGGTGTTGGACCAAACAATGGTAGGTTCTAGAGGCAGACGCCCACGTGTTATAATTGTGGAGAGTTGGGCCACATCAGCCCACAATGTGATAAGCCACCAAGGATGGGTGGAGACATGTATCCATTGCCAAGACATGTGCTAACTGGGTCAAATGATTATGGAATTGAAATTAAGGGAGACGAAGGAACCAGTGGATTAACCCAGGAGGAAAAGGGAAAGACAAAAGTGTTAAGTGTGGTTACCTTGGAGAAGGCATCAAAGCTAGAGGATACATTAGTGATGCCTATTGGGAAGAGGATCACAAAGGACAAGGAAGGAAGAAGTGCCCCAAGTCCTAGCAAGAAGAAGGGGAAGAGCCATGAAGGCGAGGATGTCAAGGCCAAGAGGAAAAGAAGGGCTCCTCGCAAGTTTCATGTTTCAGATTTTCCATTAGGGGATGGGCAATTAAGCTATGACTTGAAGGAGGATCTGACGAGCAGGAAATCTGATGTTACTTTTGGGTAGCTTATAGAGATGGTTCCTAAGCTAAAGCGACAGTGGAAGAGGATGGTTAATCCAATGGAGAAAGATCCAGAGAGGGGTTCAGTGAAGGTGTTGGCGATGGATGAGCTACCAGACATTTGCCCAATCGTAGGTGTGGCATAAAAGAAAAACTCTAGGACAAGGTTATGTGGGTGGTGGAGCCAAAATATGTGTCATAACACACTCATGCGTTGAGAAGATGGGTCTTACAGTGACTCGGGTGTCAGGCTTCCGGATCAGATTGGCAAACCATCAGAAAGTAAAATGTTTGGGTGTTGTAAAGTGCTTAGAAGTGGAGGCATATGATGCAAAGGCGGTGGTTGATTTTCATGTGATGCCAGAAGGGTTGGGAGCATATCCTATTATACTGGGCAGACCATGGTTACGTGCAGTGGGAGTTGTTCAAGATTGGCGACGTGGTACGATTAGCCTCTATGGAAAGACAGGTGCCAAGAAGCTATATAATATGGACACAAGGAAACGATTGGAGGAGCTTTATGAAGATGAGAATGAGTCTAGTGATGAAGACTATTCTACAGTGACAGATGAGGATACTGATAGTACTACCAACAGTGATGAGGATGTTGATGTTGCATTTCTTTTGATGGACAAAGGAATCCACGAGGATGGTTTAGTTTCATTTGCAAATGAGGTTGAAGATGAAAGTGAACGGCCTTATGAAGTGATTGAAGGGCTGATGCAAACCAAGGTTGAGTTGTCAAAGAAGTAGGAATTGATGACACAAATGATCAGTGGAGACCTCTCAACTATGGAGAAGAAGATATATTTGCACATGTAGGTCTATGCCAAAGTAATTGATGGTTTTCTTGATGCAAAGTTGATATATTACAACTCTACACGTTTTTCTTGGGAACCAGGTGGAAGCTTGATTAAGCTTTTGATGTAAGGAATGCAAAGTGTTTTTGTGTGGGATCCAGGTGGAATGAGCATCTCTTTTTGCTGCTGCTGAGCATGAATGCTCTAGTAGGCTAGGGGATGGGCAAATTATGTCAGGAGTTTTTTGGAGCAAGGGATTGCGCATATGTACATACACATGCATGGTGCATCAAATAAAGGATTGCCCATTTTCCAGAGCCAGGTGGTTACGTGGGGCACACATGTGTACAAGTAGGACAGCGTGTACATAGTGCATAGATTTTCAATATTACCAGTACTAGTGTGTTTTGTCTATAATAATTAGGAGTTGGTAGTGCTTAAAACTTCTCAAGGAAGCTATCCACGGGCCGACGACATGAAGCAGGTGCGTCAGATGGCATCTAGTGGCGTCAGGAGGTCGAACGGGGTCAATATTTGTACGTGGATGAGTACGGACACAGTGTGGATGTTTTCTTGTGCTAATTATGCAGAAAGTTCATCATGAGGACCATGTTTTGGGTCCACTTCACGTGGTGGCACGATGCATTATTGGAAAAATTTGAGTGCCAGGTGTGCGTATGATGCAAAATGGTGACAACTATGCACTTGGAGGTGAGTTTTTGGCTTGTTCGGGGTCCGTTTGAGGTCATCTAAAAGGCCAAGGGTGCCCAACTAATAAATCTAAGTGTGGGAACTGAAAAAACTGAGAGAAGACTAGAAAAAGAGTGCAGAGAAGAGGAGGAACAGCCGCAACTGTGTTTTTGCTCATTTTGGAGCCTATTTTGGCCGTAAACTGCTCATCCGAGGTCGGATTTGAGCACTTTGACATTGTAGACTGGGGTTTTAGGCCGTTCCGGACGCAATGGCACTGTCCATTTTTTCAAATTCCTCACTGTTTTTTTTTCTGTTTTGGCTGTGTAAGTTTCTCCTATGAGCGAAGCTTCTTCTCCAATTTGTGATTGTATCTAGTATATTTTACCCATTTTGTGTGAGCCATTTGCCCCTTGGTGTTGGCCCA
This sequence comes from Adiantum capillus-veneris, assembly GCF_014529385.1. Taxonomy (NCBI): domain Eukaryota; kingdom Viridiplantae; phylum Streptophyta; class Polypodiopsida; order Polypodiales; family Pteridaceae; genus Adiantum; species Adiantum capillus-veneris. Next base: position 60,834,050 of record NC_140950.1, read on the forward strand.
AGCTTATTTGTATCTAAATATCATAAGTTCTCCTCTTTTGAGCTGAGTTTCTGGGTGTGTGTGTGTGTGTGTGTGTGTCTTTGCGTGGAGTGGGTAAATGGGTAGTCTCTCTCCTCTCACTCCATAGGTGTGTTCCCTGTCTCAGCCAGGTGTGTTGTGTAAGCCGAGTGGTGCCCCATAGTATGTGTGTGTATCATTCCAAGAGTGTGTGTGGGGTCATTATAGAGGCGTTTTGTGTGTTTCCATCCCGCTCACAGCGTAACAAGATATTCATAAAGACCAAACATTGTGCAAAAAGCAGTCTTTATAATATCTTCATTCACTATCCTTATTTATCTGATCATAGCCACTGTTTTGGTCAATCCTACTAAAGTAGGTAGAACCTTGTAGCTTATCAAATAGTTCTTCTACCAGTGGTACAAGAAATTTGTTTTTTATAGTGATCCGGTTTAGTGCTCTATAATCAACACACATACGATATGTGCCATCTTTCTTTTGCACTAGTAGGATTGGTGAACATAAGGGAGAGGATCTAGGCATCACCATCACCTTGTCTACCAGGTCATACACTTGCCTCATAATCTCCTCTTGTTGATCTTGAGAGACTCTATAAGGAGGTTTATTAGGCGGTGAGATCACAGGTAGAAGCTCTATCTTATGGTCATCATCCCCTCGTTTTGGAGGTAGCTCCACAGGATGTCATGGATAGATAAATCTTGGAATCTATTTAGAAAATTGGACAAGTCTAATTCTTCTTGATTCCTACCACTTTGTTTTGTTAAAATGTTAGCATCATTTACAGACTCCTTGACAAAAATTATGTACGAGGAAACCAAGCTTTTCATTGACTCATCAAAAGCAGGTGAATTTACAAGGGGTATAGTATGACCTGACTTATTGACATCTATATCCATGATCTTTTCCCTATATGTGAAATAAATTCTTGTTTTAGGGAACTTCATATTTTCAGCCATGCGATTGAACTTATGGTGCCCCTAGGATAACATCCTCATGTTGGAGAGGGGAGATAAAAAAGTCTTCTTTTTCAACGCTTTGGACATGAAGCCTCAACATCCCAATCAAGGGAGTGACGAAGGCTTGTTGTCTCTTGAAATCTTCATCAACAGCTACAATATCTCCCATCTCAAAATCTTGAATGACCAGCTTAGTGGCCAACTCCATTGATATGAAGCAAAAAGGATGAAGGCATCATGATCCCTCATCTTTCCCCAAGCATAGAAAAGGGATGACCCTTTGCAACGAGCATCCTCTTTTGGAGCTTCGACCGTGGAAGTTCTAGGAGTCTCATTGCATGCATTTCTTTTGGGGCAAGAATGGTAACCATACCCTTGCTCCCCACACTTGAAACATTTATGATCCTTTTGAAAAGCCTCTAGCTCTTTAGGAGAGAGTTTATTTTTACCTTTGTTAACTCCCTTCTCCTTGGTCTTGTTGTTGTTGTTGTTGTTATTGTTGAAGTTACCTTGGGAAGAGTTTTGAGCAATGTTCTTCCCCCTTGAACCATTTTGGTCTTTGTTTTCCATGGGCTTGGTATTCCTTTTAGTCCCTTGTTCAAAACTAATGAGAGACAACCATAGAGTGGTGGATGACTTTCATGATAGTACTAGGCCATTGTGAGTTGACATACTTGGACATTTCTTCAGGTAGTCCCACACAAATTGTTGCTTTTTCTCGACAAATTCTACTTTTTGAAAGAGTGTAGCTTTGAGATGTAAATCCCAAAACTTGTCCACATATTTGTGAATAGACTTGTTGAAGAGTAGGTTTAAACTCCACCATTTGCTGAGCACTTTATCTTTGGTGTCGCTTACTAGGAATTGTTTCATGACGGAAACACGTAGAGTTTTCCATGTTTTTGGAGCTTCATCATTGCCACAAAGGCTAGCCCACCATTGTCCAACAAAGTTTTGAAAGTGCATAGCTACATGACATAGCTTGGAGGACTCTGTGAAGCCCTCGTCTCCAAAGGCCGCATCAAATTGCTGGATAAAGGCCAAAACTTTGTAGCACCAAAGGTGCCATCATAGGTGAGAAAAGAGATACTCTTTCCTCCCTCTTTGAACTTCTTAAGTTTATAAGACCTTTTCCAAGCAGCATAGGATTTGCAATGTCCTCTCCTCTCTAGGAGGATAGCCGCTTCTTTTGTTGCGGAAGAAGAGGAAGGTGATGAAGAAGGTGAAGAGGGTGACCTCTTTCTCACCTTTTTCTTCCTTTGTTTCTTCTCTTCCTTTTCAGAGTGACAAGTAGAAGGACTATAGGATGGTCTTTTCCTCTTGGGAGGAGTTGGGTATTATCAAGACCTCTGTCTTTGTGGAGCCACATCTTTAGAGGAATTCAAAGATTCACTTCTTTCTCGCTCATTGGATTCCTCCTCTTCTCTTATCGGAGAGAGTGTTCTTTTGGAAGTCTCAACAAGAGGCTTCCTAAACTCTCTCTCTTCTTAGAGAGGTAGGGAAATCCCATAAGCACGAAGTTGTTGGGTAACTTTGGCTTGGAAGGCAGGGTTTCCCATAGCTTGTTGCAACCTAGTAACAAGATAGCTCACAAACATTGGGGCATCATTAGTAGCACCTTCATGTGCAAAATCAAAGTTGTCAATATTCATTCTACTCTCTTTATTATTGTCAACCATGCTAACTAAATTTATGTATATGCTACCTTGTGCTTTGGTACCCTCAAAAACCTTAGTTGCTACTCTCCTTTACTTTTGAAAATTAGCTCTCAAGAAACCACACCCGTGGTTTAGAGACTATTGATTGCAAAGAGTAGTGGAGAGGGCTTAACATTGCTCGGTTGATAATGGTTTTTGTTGAGCTTGCTAGTATCTCAACACTGTCTAAGCCAGAGGAAATCCCTGAAGGACTCCATTATTGAGTCTATAGTTCCCAATGGTGTACCTCGAACTAAGTTCTTTTGAACCAAGATAATAGATCCATGTCCCACTTACCCTCTTGCAATGAACAGGTCCAACCTTTCATGGATAACTTAAGGATCTCTCTTCTTATGCAAGAAAAGAGAAACCAATAGCTGTGATACCAATGTAATGGAATATGGCAACAATAACATTGACTGTAGCAAAAATTGGAATTATAATAGTGAGCATTTTTCTAAAGATAATTCTTAAGAGCATAAGAAGAGTAATTGATCAAAGATAGCAAAATAAACACTACACCTAATTAGCTTGGAAATCCTTGTAAAAGAGAGAGAGAAAGGGTTAGATAAATTGACAACAGTTGAGCACCAGATTTATGTGGAGCCGGTCCCCTCTCCAAAAGGCTTTTGTATTATAGTTTCCTCCAGAAAGAGAGACTTGGTACAATACAAGATTGTGTTCCTTGAGACCTCGTTCGTGCAATAAATATGGTAGAATTCAAACACCAAAATTATACCCTTGTAAGCATAACCAATAGGATTCAAACACTCCATGAGGGCAAGATGGGGATGAACTTGACATGTGTCCTTGTTTACTCTCGTGGCTTGGGATTGCCTTGAGTGAGTGTGTGGATGTTCTCTCTTATGCCCCTAGCTTGTAGGGTCACCCCACTCTTTGTAGGACGTTTTTGACTTCAAACTCCTTAATCCCCTAGTCCGATAAGCATGGAAAGTACCTCAAGCACCTTAGTCAGTAAGAACAAAAAACACCTCAAGCACCTTAGTCAGCAAGCACGACAAGTACCTCAAGCTTGGGCTAGGTTCCCACTTCAAGCTCATCCCTAGCTTTCCTAAGGTCCTAGGTCTAAGGACTTTTAGCATTAACCTTTGGAGGTCTTTAATTAAGCTAACCCTAAGGTCTTTTAAGCTCCATTAGTTGGAATTGCTCTTTGTTGGACCATCTCCTATCGGGATCCATTTCCTTTGGTCCTATGTTGAGATAAATCTAAAAGCACATTCCTATATTCTAACCCTTGTTCTCGTTTATTCTTCCACATTAACTTATTAGTTCAATATGAGAAAATCATTTGGGTTGGTTAGATATTATATTTTATGATAATCCATAAACATTGGTAATCTCCACATCCACTTCTCTTCACCTCAATCACACACACACACACACACAAATAAACAAACAATTTCAATGATGCAAAACATCACTAATCCCATCATGCACCTCAATATCCACATCCACTTCTCTTCAACTCAATCAACTCAATCACATACACTAACAATTGCAATGATGCACAACATCACTAATCCCATCATGCAACATAAGCGCAAACACATATATTTATCAAGCATCCATGCTCCAATCAAACTTGCATGCACACACAAAGGGTACAAGGAACTCTCACAAGATTAGAGAGAGATTAATCACTAATTAGTTAAGATCTAGGTAATCAAGAATCATATGAAATCATAAGTGAAAATGAAAGAGTCATAATGAAAGAGAGTTAAGTATCGATTAGTGTTTATCAAATTACATGAGCAAGGATAATCTCAAGGACTCCATAGCCACACACCTCATAAGCTCTCACTAGAGGTGGTCTCAACAAATTTGAGAACCCTAATTCCATTTACACACTACCTTATATACATATGGTTAGAATGTGCAATTTTGGGATATCCAAGGCCTTTAGGCTCCACAAATTATTGTATTTGCAACCTAGGCACACTAAATGAAATATTATTTATAGCTTGGAACTCTCATTGAGCCCATAGCACATGAAAATTTCTACAATGGCTTGAAAGAAATTGATAATTTATAATACACGAACATATTAGGGACACGTGAGAATGCATAACTTCAATCTTTAATAATTATTTGCATTTGTCCTTGATATGCAGTTTCTAGGATTGGGCCTTTAGCAGATCTTGTGAAATGACATTGGCTTAGGTAGTTTATTCCCCCCTTCCAATTTTAGTGCCCATCCTTGGGCACTATTGATAAGTTTCCGTAGAGGGTGGAAGGTTGTTTATTGGTTGTCGATGGGTTGTACTTTCTTCATGGGTTGATGAATTTCTTGGTAAGGTTTAGTATGATATAGCATCTTAAATGTCCAAACTTGTCTCTAGTGTGAGAGATAATGATCATTGTCTAGTGTAGTAACCTAATGGCAAAGTTTTCTCTTTATTTATTAAGAGTATGAAATAGAGAAGTAAGGATCTAAATTAGGGTCTAATACTTGGATGACCAAAGAGGACAAACCCATTGGGAAAAACATGCCTTTGGTTTATGTGAATTATTGGAGTACTTATTAGCATAAGAAATATTAATATAGTATTGAATGTATTATTTGCTGATGGATATAAAAATAAGACAGTAGCAAAAATAAGAGTAGCATTATGGAAAGCTGGTTTGCTTATTGTACTCCACTCAAGGTGCATAGGTGGAATAAATCAAAAAGTGTCTGATGCATATGTCCAATGATGTGACATCCTATATGAATACACAAAAATGCATGGAAAAAAATATAATGTGAAAGAAACATTTTTGAGGGGTTCTTTAAAAAAAAAAGTGTAGCTATAAAAGCATATAATGTAGCTTTACAATATGGCGACCCTTCAAGGAGGTTTTTTGCTATCGAGGATATGTGCTCTCATCTTATTTTTCACTATGCATGAGCGTTGAACTCTACATCACTCTACCATGATCAAGTTAATAGACTTTGACTCCTATGCTCATCTCTTCCAACATCAAAGACACGACTTAGATAGGCTTAACTCTTCCAGCTTGAGTGTAAGGTTAATAACTATGAATATTAGTGCCACAAACTTTATTAAGACTTGAAGCTTTGAGACTAATGCTTTGCTCATTTCATGGCTCAATAGCCCAGTCTGACTATGCTAAAGAGTACACCTCAATGACTTGAAATTTTACATTCTTGTGCTTACTATAAGCATTTTGTCTAGTAAAAGTAACCTTGAATCCTCAAAGAGTGTATTATTGAAGGACCAAGTTGGGTGGCACTGAGGGTTTCCTTTTCCATACATCTTTAATCATCTTTGAATTTGTAGCTATGTCAATTGGGTTTCCTTTTTTGAATGTGAAGACTCCATTATCCATTTGATTCTCTAATGAGACATGTTGTAAGGAGCCTTTGATGTTATTGTATACTTCTATTGATTGATAGTCTTTGACTTTTGGCTCAAAGCATTGGAAGACACAAGAATTCAAAATCTTCTACTACCTTTGTAGCTTTGCCTATCATTAGGTCTTATTGAGCTCTTGAGATCTTCATGCAGCCTACGTAGAAAAATCTTTGAATAGCCTACGTAGAGTCCTTGTGCAAGAAGAAGATTATTTGAAATCCACCTTTGTTTTGTGTATCATTGTGGGTTGTGGTAGTCTTTAGCAGCATCCAATGTTTTTCTTCTATACAAACTCTTCTTGAGTATCCTGTAATATTGTCAAGGTTGATACCCATTTGGCCTTCTTCTCCGCTAGGGTCTTGATTGTACTTTATATGCTGTGATCTTTGATTCTGGTTCCCATACTTGTCTACTACCCTTGTAGCATTCATGTTCTTGTATACTATATATATTCTGAAACCATACATCCAACTTGTTTGTATTTTTGTGTTGATCACCCATCTTCAATCCATATTGGATCATTGAATTTTACTAGATATCTTGATACAAATGCTTTCTTGAGTTTCTCTTGCTTTAATTAGTGCTTGGGTTGATATACCTTTTGTTTTCTGGGGTTCTCCATTGAGACCTTGTTTATTTCAAAAAATGACTAAGACTTTTGGAAGCTTGACTTGCTTGAAGGAATTGATTTGATAAGGTTCTTTTATTTAGAGGCAAATGATGTCACATCTTTTATGCTAGCATGTTGTAGGTCCACTTTAGCTTTATCTTTATCTATAGAATGTATTAGTGATGGCTGTGTCACTTAGAATTTTGGATCCAACATTGGTGGTACCTATAATAGTTGCTTGCTACCTCTTGGAAATGGAATGCCACAATCCTCTCATACCAAGCTCTAGGTGTTTCTTCAACCCATACAATGCTTTCTTTAACCTACATACAAGTTCATGTAGCTTCATCTTTTCATAACCTTGTGGTTGCTACATATACATATTTTTATATCCATTTGTTTCAACATCCATTTTAATGTGGTAGCCATTGCAATAAACACACGAGTGGTATCCATCTTAGCTACGGGTTGAACGTCTCCTCATAATCAATCCCATAAGTCTGTGCATAACCTTTGGCCACAAGTATAGCCTTATACTTGCTCACACTTCCCCATCAACATTATGCTTTATTTTGTAAACCCACTTACATCCAATTGCCTTCTTATCCTTTGGTAATGACACCAACTCCCATGTTCCATTTGCATCAAGTGCAACCATCTCTTCATCCATAGCTTGCCACCCTTTTTCATCCTTGACAACATCGTCAAAACATGTGGGTTCTACTTCCTATGTAATCTTTGCCATATATGCACAATGATGAGCCACATAATTTTCATAATTCAATCCCTGCACATGACTTCTTGCTCTTTCTAACCTGCATGGTCCAAGATCACTTCCAAGTGCCCTATTCCTTGCTTGTATTCTTCTTGCACCCGGAGTCTTCACAAAGGGTATGCCAAAATCCTCAACCAAACTCTCCTCAGAACCACTACTATTGCCATCATCATAACCAAAACTCAAATTTGGCAACTTAAGGTCATCATCAAATTTTTTCTTTCCTTTACTTGACACATTTGAAGAGTTCATAGGACTCACTCTTTCACGTAACTGCCACTCCATGGATTCTCATCATGACTTGCAATACCCTTGCGCCCCACTCAAAACTTGTGACTAGACACCTGTATTTTTTGCAGCCACATTCTCTCTTACATTAGCCCCCAAATCATCTTTTACATCATTATACCAACTTGCCATTTCATAAAAAAAACAACATTCTTGCTCATCCTCACTTTACCCATGACAGGATTATGATACTTGTACTCTTTCTGCTCAAAGGAATAGCCAATAAACACACATTTCTTAGCTTTTGGATCAAGCCATTAGAAGATTTCGGAGGTCATTTCGAGGGCCTTCTAAGAAATTCTATTTCTCTCTCTAGAAAATCTTCTTAAAATACCTTTGCACTTATTGAGTACATCCAAAAGGACAACTAGATACTTTGAAAAGTAGACCTAACTTTCTGGCATTTTTTGAAAGCAGTCACCTTTTCATTAAATGTGATTGTCTTTTTCACGAGGTTGGTGTCGCTCATTCAACACAGCTTTTGATATGGTTGAAATTTTTAAAGAAATAGACAACTACTAGATAATGTCAAAATTTGAATATTTGGACACCGCCAATGCGTCCGAAACGCCCAAATAGCTAAAAATCGACTATCTTCTTGCCCTGACATCCCGAGAGGGAGAAAATGCCCAAAAATCCCTAAAAGGGGGTTTTAACCGAACGGTGCACGAGAGGCACTCTAGATTCTTGTGAAATCTCTTTATGGGGTTATATATATATAAATAACTATATATACTTCTAAGAGGCCATTTCACAAGAGTGTCGCTCGTGCATCGTTCGGCTACTTCTCCCTTCTATGGGGTTATCTATATCTATCTATCTATCTATCTATATGTATATATATATATATATATATATAGTAAGAAGTATCCGAATGGTGTGCATAGGACATTTCAAAAGAATTTAGATTGCCCCACGCGCCATTTGGCTACCCCCTTTATAAGTATACTTCTCACTGTATCTGTATATATATATATATATATATATATATATATATATATATATATATATATATATATATATACACACACACACACACACACACACACACACACTTCTCAATATATATATACTTCTTACTATATATATATATATATACAATATAGTGAGAAGTATATTTAGTTCTTTATATATATATAAACCCATAAAAGGGAGAAGTAGTCGAACAACGCGCAGAGGCCATTTCACAAGAATTTAGAATGTCCCTCGTGCGCCATCCGGCTAAAACCCCCTTTTAGGGGTTTATTGGCATTTTCTCTCTCTTCGGGTGTCAAAAAAGGGCAAGTAGACAATTAATTTTTAAGTATTCGGACGTTCCGAACACATTGATAGTGTCCAAATCTTTAAATTCCAACATTATCTAACAGTTTTGTATTATTTTGAATTTCAATGATGTAGAAAGCCGTATTGAATGAGCGGCACCGACCTCGTGAAAAAGACAATTGCATTTAATGAAAAGGTGACTGTTTTCAAGGATCGTTGGCTCATTGAATGTGATACTTTTTCATATTTTTATTAATATCATTATGTTTTTCTACGTAACGTCTGTCCTTCTCTCATTGAAGGAGATCTTTTTTCTCTCTCTGCTAAAAGGCCCCTCAAAAGACCTCCAAAATTTTCTAATATTACTTCTTAGCTCATCCGACACATGCACTTAAACAATACATCCAAACACGTTAAAATATGATACATTTGTTTTTCACCACAGAACCTTTCTTCAGGTATCATATCATGTACTCCAGTAGTAGGGGTCCTGCTCATAACGTAGACATGTGTAGCAACAACCTCAGCCCAATAACAATGAGGCATGTTCTTCTCATTCATCAATGATCTAGCCACTTCTTCTCATTCATCAATGATCTAGCCACTTTTGCAATGTGCCTGTTCTTTCGTTCAGCAACACCATTTTGTTGCAGAGTATACCTACATGAAAATTGCCTCTAAACTCTACGCTTTTTTTAGAAAACCATTGAATTCACTCCCCCTCCATCTGACCTCAATATGCATCTCAAAAAGGTTTTACTTTTTTTTGTCTATTGAGATATTGGCCCTGGCCTTTGTTGTCATCAATACACACAAGAGAAAGATATAGGCATCAACTCAAGACTAAGAATAATGAAAATTGAGAAAGATGAGCACGGATTTCACTCAAATTTCATTTGTAAAAGGAATGCTTGATTCTAAGGTTATGACATGCTAGATTTTTTGTGTTTCCTCTTTTGTTCACCTCTATTGTAAAGCTCTTTCGTGTTGTGACTATCCGCAACAAAAACTCTTGGAATTGCATTTGTGTACAAAAATACATTGCATTTGTAAAAAGGCTGCTTGTTCTCAACAACACGATTGCTAGATTTTCTCTTGTCTATTCATATCTGCTTCACATAAAGATGATAAGTGTTTGGTTGAAAGCATCCCTCATGAGAAGATCATGTTGGTAAAGATTTTTTTAAATGTTGTGAAAGCGAAGTATATCAATTTTTTTGGTGAGAAGACTTCATGGTCTTTGCGAGGAAATTGATACCTTATGCCTTTCAATTATGGCTCTCTTGTGATTGAATATTATGGATGCACAAGGGGTGGGTGTTATTTTGTTCTCAAGGGCCAAGTTTGAGGCCATGCCTTTGTTTAATTAAAGTGCTCTATTTCAAGTGCCAAAAATGGCCTTTCATGAAGACTAAATCTCGAGAAATTTGAGATTGAGAGGTAACCCAATACCTAGAGTTGTCTTTGATTACAAGTCTTGAAATGAGAAAATAGAAAGCTCAAACAATGTTTGCAAACATTAGAGAAGTATAGGGGAGTTTTGTCAAAAAGCTAGAGGGTTACCAACCATATTGAGGGGTACTTTCAAGATGATGGAGTTATAGTTTCCATTGGGTTTGGTTAGTAATTTAGAGGCACCTATGTAGCTACAACCACAATTGCATGGTTGACGTTTAAGATAATGATGAGATCTCAAAAGAAATAGACATTCCTTTTGTGACCTCACTAAAGAATGTGCCAAAGAAATAGGAAACATGTTGATGATTGGGACAATGTGTTATTTCAAAAAAACCTTAAATGCCATGAACATGTTGTCCAAGAGGTATGCATAGTGTAGTGTATGTGAAAAATCACAACAAAATCTTGAGTGTCTTCATATGTGATTGAAGATGCATAAATGTTAGATAAATTTGTGAATGCAAAACGGTCTCAAGGAAGTAGTGTTTTCTGATTTCAACAATAAATTTTGAAATGCTCTAGTTATAAGACATGTTGAACATGTATGGAAAATAGCATGGGGAGTGTCTCAACACATATGATTCAAGGGGATCCTTAAAAACAAAATAAAATGTGCATGCACCCTAACAATTTTGGGTGTGATGGGCCATTGGTAAATTAAAAAATTACTCTATGAGATATGGAAGAAGTGGTTGTGGTGCACATAGTTTGGATAGAGTACTTTTTGGGGGGCTCTTTGGACATGCATGCCAAGTATGGTGTGGACAAGCACCATTTGAACTAAAGGAGGGGTTGTGTATCCACTTCATTATCTTCACTTATATGCCACCCACATGATTTACCATTGATGTTTTAGTACGTGTTAGTTGTTCTAACCCAAGCCACGTATCACTTTGAATAAACTATATTAGCGGTAAAGAACTTGTAAATAAAGTGAACGTACATGGCTTTCAATGGGATAATGAAGCTCAAGAAGCATTTGACAAAGTGAAAGGTATTCTATGTCAGCTACCTACAGTATGCCCTCCCAATCAAGGGATGACTTCTATATTTCTATGAAGTTGGGTACGGTGTCCATTGGAGCAGTATTGTTATAGAAGGTGGGGAGAAGTTAAAATCCTATTTACTTTGAGAGTAGGTGTTAAAAGCTGGACACACCCCACGAAAACTAACTACTCGGAAGATTATTATTTTTGTAATTATTCATTCATTGAGGAAAACCTGATTTTTCACCTTGTAAATATTGGGACTTACAGAAGTTTCCAGATTGTATCTCAGTTTTGATAGTTAGATTGAGTAGATGGTTGATTTTGAAAATTTAGGGTTTGAGAATTGTAAGGCATATATACCACTTTTTGATCTTAATGAAAAACCTTTTGTCATTTATTTATTTTTTTAAAGTTTTGAAGTCTGTGAGTGAGCGTACTGTGTACAAGAGAGAGTGTGAGCTTCATCTTGACGCTACGTGTGCTCCGGTGGTCAGAATCGAGTGCGGAGAAGTCCAGCTTGTTGCCCCCAACGAGAGCTACACATCGATATCTACATTGCGCGCGTACGGTCCGGTTTTACGAGCTCCTTCTACGAGCTTCATCGGGTGTTTGGGTGAGCATACATTGTTCGATTTTGCATTGCAGCATATCCACACGTTCACATTGAGTAGAGCTACACATTAGGCGCTTTAGATTTTGAAAACGAAGACTTGCAAATTTCGGCTGGACATCCTACGTGATTTTGCACCGGGTGTTTTGGGTTGGGGTTTTCATTCATAGACCTTAGGGAGAGCGACCTATTGGTGTTAGTAGGGTCTCCTTCAAGTTCTATGGTGTTTCGAGATTGTTTGATGGGTGTTCGGCTCTAGAAAGCGTTGTAGGAAGTTTCCTCTTATGCCCTCTGTAGGAATTAGTTAGGAGTCGGTCGAGTGTAGGTTGACACCTTATGCTTGCTTCCACGTGCCTTCCGGTCGAGCTTCATCCTTAGATGACATTATATGCTAGGTGAGTTCTCACTGTGCTGACGTCCGTCACTGCGTATCCGTCCAACATTGGCACCGTTGCCGGGGACGAAAACCTTAGGTAGGTGACGGAGACTAATCCTTGAGGATTGGGATTTTTGGCTTGCCAAGAGTCTTGTTTTACATTTAGATAGGATCTGAGGGAGGAGGACTCTCTAGGTCTTAGAGGGAGTCTAGGAAGCGTGTGTCTGGCCTAGATCCTTCGACTTAGGTAGATTAGGTAGACCAAGATAGTTTAGGTAGTAGTCAAGTCTTGAGTAGTAATTGGAGTGGTAGAAGCGGTGAGAGGAGAGCTTGAGAGTCCGGAGAGGCCAGAAAGCTACCAAAAACACCATTATCACCAGTTCACATGATGAGTAGGAGTAGAGTAAGTAGGACATCATGATTCAGGATCTAGAGCATTTCATGCATGTATACTTGCTTGGTAAAGTCATCACAAGTTTGTAAAAGATGCAAAAAGACGCAAAAGTGTGTTTGAAAGCCTAAGTGAATTCCAAAAGTTACTGTGAGTGTTTCTGATAGATCTATAGAGCATCAGGAGCATTTCTGACTCGGGAAAAAAATTAATTTCAAGCGAGGAGACATCCTGTGCGTAGGATGTCTACAGGCTAATATGGGGGGAATTTTGGGATTTTGAGTTGACCAGTGTGTTCATAAGGTAGGGTTTACCCTAATTTCAACTGGAAAGTGTAAATTTGACCATATCTTGACAGGATAAGGCCAGATAGATGGAAATTTCTAGACATCCTACCCAATTTGTGCCAAAACATTATTTTGAGACCAAAACCATAAGATGGCTGCATGAGCATGTCTTGCATGATATATTGAGTGACTGAGAGGGGTTTCACCTCATTTGGGTGAGAAAATTGGGTTCAAAGCGGACTTTAGCACTTTTGACTGAAAAAGGCAAGAACAGCTAAAATTGGGAACCTTTGAAATCCAAACCAAAATCTAACCATACCACTGGGTTACTGACATCAAGGGGAAGTTGTGGGACAAGTCTGGGGTCAAACAGGCCAAAGAGACATCCTACGCGTAGGATGTCTTTTGTGTGATTTTGGACTCCAAACCAAATTTTGAGTATACCAAAGTGATCAGCAACTCAAGTGGAGCCTGTGCTTTGAGTTTGAAGCCATTCTGATGAAAAAGACATCCTACGCGTAGGATGTCTAAATTAAGAAATTGAAGCCAGACATTGACAGCAGTGGGCATAGCAAGGTGTTGTATAGCCTAAGGCAAGCCTCCTATTCAATTTTGGTCCAAATTGGAGTTGATTAGACTGATCAAGATCAACAACAGGCTATCAGAACAGATTTTTGACTCATTGACCAGCTAATAGGTGTCCAAATCAAAAAGTAAAAACAGCTGTAGACTCAGCACATCAAGGGAAAACCATAGTGCAAAAATCCAGGCAAAACAAAGCAGGAGACATCCTACGCGTAGGATGTCTATTGGGGCCTACTAAGGAGAAAATTTTACTGGGCATAGACAATGAGATTCCAATTGGCTTAAGGGTTCTAGAAATTGTTTCAGAAGTGAATTTGGACCTTGTTTGTCCATTTGGACGGAGCAAAGACTAAATTCAGACTTCTTCGCGTAAATTGACCAACATCTGAGGGAAGTACAGTTTCAGATTAGCATACCCAATCCAGTACATCAGCAGTGTATAAAATATAGTAGTGGTTGAGATTAACTCTCCAGTTATACCAATAATTACTAAGATAACCTCTAGCAGATAAATGCTTGGATTCGATTGCCGAAATTAAACGCTTGTGTACAGGTATATTCAGCAACAAAGCAAGAAGTTGTGCAGAGACTGATCCTTTGTCAGGTGAGTGGTTGGAGTTGTGATAAATTGTATTGATAAGTTTGATAAATTTAAGATCAGGAAGATACATTGTTAGAGACCAGAAGGTGGCAGGTGACTAAGGTAGCTTAGTGTCCATTGAGGAGAGTGTAACTCAGGCAAGGCTAGATCCGCTAGCACCAATTATTGAGGAAGGTAGTGATACTGACACTTCGTCAGCAGACAAATCTTTCTTCATGATGGGTAGTCAATAGCCAGGAGGTTTCACCTATGATGGACCAATGCCAGGAGGAGGCACCTCCTTGAATCCTTTGAATGATTCCAAACTCACGGTGATTTTCTTAGAGGGAACAAACTCGAGGGGAGCCCTAGTCTATTCTGACTATCGAGGACGCAAGTGCATTTGTATCGAAGAGAGGCCAGCTCAGAGATTGGAGATAATCCGAGTCTATGATGATGGAGATAGATTCCGAGACGAAAAGGGGAACCACTATTTGATAGTTAGTAACCCTGAAGATTACAACAGATATGGAGATAACGTGGCGAAAGGGAAAATGGTTTCAAAAGCTCAAGAACCGCCACCAAACATTGATCGACCCGGAGCTATTTTTATGTATGATAAGAAAACAACCAGGGTTCCAACTTATAACGAGAACGTGGGAATCTACAAGGATGAGAGTGAGGGTATAGTCTCTTACTTTCGTAGCAAAGAACCATACATAAACGAATTAAGCAAAGACAAGGTTCTTTACTTATTCTCTTATGAAACTGCTATGGGGAAGGGTATAGTTTTTGTTGATAGATACGGGCGAGAATACCAATGTATTCTCCCAGAGGAGGTAGATAGGGCAACAGGTCCAGGAGCATCAACATATGCCCCTGAAGAAGTGCCAAGAGCCACCTACACCCCAAGCAAGTCAAGGAATCCTTTTTCAGATAAGTATGACGCTACCTCACATTCCACCCAACCGCAAGCATTCAACAACCAAAACCAACCGACAAACCAGCCATCATTACAGGCATGGCTTCCACAGAGTGCTACAATGGAACAAGGCCTAAACCGAGATGGTTATCAAGCTGCACGAGGGTTAAGGGATTTGCAAGAACCACCACTCTATTCAAGGTATCAAGGAGAGAGTAAGCCAAAGACTCTAGGGTCAACAGAGCCTGGAGGACCACCCATAGAACGAGGTTGAAGAGATGAACCACCTCCAGCAAGAACCATTAGAAATTATGGCTTAGGAGCACCACTGGGAGAGGAACCAACCTATTACAGAAGACCTGAGGAGGTATATCGATTAGGACGTGGAGATCCAATGATGAGGTTTGTAGACCATCAAAGAATTAGACCTTCTCAAGTGAAAAAATGGGTAAACAAGAAATACACAGGAAGCAGAGACCCAAGAGATCATGTAGCAGCCTTTGTGCGTGTAATTAGAGCCGAAGAGGTGTTAGACTTTCCTACCTAATTTGCAGGGTTTGGACTAACCCTAGAGGATGATGCTGCCACTTGGTTTGACTGTGTAGAGCGTAGAGACTTTGAGTCTATGGAGGAAGTGTTTGACAAATTTGTCGAGGAATTCTCACAAAGGGGGATAGCTCATAATACCGTCTCACAAATCCATAAATTCAAATAGAAAGATGGGGAATCTATACGAAAGGCAACCCTAAGACTAAAAATATATGTTAAGTTCTGTCCTGTTGAAGAACCGCCAACTCAATCCAGACTCATGCTGATATTCATCTAGGAACTAAGGAATGCGGATCTCCAGAAAGACTTACACATGAAGAGGAGCATGACATTGAATGAGTTGACCAAGGAGGCTCTTTACCTTGTGGACAATTGTGCGGTCTACAAAGTGGGGGACCTTGATGACGATTCATCTTCACAACAAAGTGGAAGCAAGTCTTCTAAGACAGCACCGAAAGGAGAAGTAGTTGTAAACCAGGAGGATCTTGTAGATGAAGTGCTAAAAAAGATTAACTTGTATGCCAAACCCCAGGCTAAACAGCCCAAGTGGTGTGCTATTGAACAAAAATGGACAAACCATGGGACCGAGGAATGTTATTATAACAAGGGGTATGTGAGAGAGAGACCTTACGCTCCCCAAGCTCCGGTAGCTTCTCCTCAAGTTCCACCGATGCCTAGATATCAAGCAGGTAACCTACCAGGACCTGTAGGTGTAGAAAGATTACAACTGGTGTTGGGGCAACAACCACCCCTACCAGGATTACGACCGGTCGGTATAAGATACACACCAAACGTAACTGAATTAGAGGATAATGCTTTGGTGCCTATGCATGAATATTATGAAGATCCCAATGGATATGCGGCAAACCCTGTCTATTATCCATCGGAAGAGCCCTCGACACCAGAACCATGGAGCATGATAGGAAATACAGGACCACCAACTGTTCCACAAGGAGCAGGAGAAAGAAGATACAGTTTGGATGAATGAACACTGATGTTCATAGCCAACGGGGGCATGGGCGGACAGAGACATGCATACCAACAAAGAGGAGCTCAAGGAGCACCTCAACAACCCAAGGGACCCTGCTACAAGTGTGGTGGAGACCATTGGCTACGAGACTGTTCTCATGATGAAATCATTAGATTCAACGCATATTGCACTGAGTGTGGAGTTACTCATTTGATTCCCGATTGCCCTAAAAACCCGAGAAAAGGAGCAAAAACCACCTTGAACATGCTAAAAACAGTACCTTCCAGTTAGAGGATCTAGCTATCTTAAGCTCACACACCACGGCAACCATAGCACCCAAGAAAATAGCAGAGCCCAAAAGTGCGGGATCAGGAGGATCTGTACTGGCTCACAAGGTAAATGAGCATTTGGATGCGCTTCTAAAGGCTTATGAAGCTAGACTAAAAAAGAACCAAACCCAAGAGCAAAGGTGGATGACTTATCCATATGCAGAAATAGAAAAACAGAGGTTGGAAATGTGTAAAAAGATGATCGAAACAGCTCAATCATTGATGGAAGACCCGTTGGGTAAACCTGCAAATTGGCATGATGCACCAGCTCCAACCCCTATCCAACCAACTTTAGAGAAACATGTTGACACAAAGGAAAGACTCACTAATGCCTATGAGTCCAGAGGAGAGCCTATCATAGTGCCAAATACCACAGATGAGGCAAGTGATGGGTTCCAACCTAAAATATTGGCAGAAATAGGTAAGGACTGTAACGATCTAGACGATCTGTGGAATCAAATCCGTGAGGCCAACGAGGCTAATAGGATGAGTAACCACATGAATAACACAAGAAAAGAGCATAATGTAACCTTATCTCCTATTGAAGAATTTGAGGCGAGATCACAAATGACCTTTGAGATACATTCACAAGGGGGAGACCAAGGATCAATAAGTTCGGGGCACAGCCAACCAGACTTGCTTAGAACGTTACCCTCTTACCTAGGAGAGTATGAAGCTAAGTCGGAAGTGAGAGAAATACCAACTCAAAGACTTTCCTCTAACAAAGTGATGGATTCGCAAGGATTGATTGAGTTGTTGTCCACTCTGGTGGCATGCACCATCACATTAGCAGAACTCTTAAGGTTACGGCCAAACATGTGGACCACAGTAGGTAAATGCCTAGAAAAATTTGGAGTGAAAGACCCCACCTTGAAGCTACAGGAAGGGATCAGAGAGTTGGACAGGCATCAACTAAACACTAGGCCAGTACCATTGAACAAGGTTGGAGAGTACTGCGAGGGAGAAGATGGAAACACCACGTTACAAGTATAATTCCAAGGAGTAGTTTCCAAGGCTATTCTTGACAGTGGAGCGGGAGCTGATATCGCCACCAAGGAGATCTGAAAAAAATGGGAAAAAACAGCTTTGAGGGCTACCAGAATGAAACTGCAATTGGCAGATGGGTTCATGGAGAAGCCTCTAGGACTCTTAGAAAAAGTGATTGTCACTTCGTGCGGAATCAAGTATGAGCATACATTTGCAATAGTCGATTTCGACAAAAAGAACAATTATGAGATCATCTTGAGACGACCATTCATGCGAAAATTGACGATGGACCAAGATTGGGGTTACGACCACATATACCTCAGACATGGTGATACAACAACTAAAATACACCTGAAAGACCATAGTTACAAAGATGTGAACCAAACACCTATGGAAGAGTTTGATTCAGCAACAGTAGCAGGATCAGAACTCCCGGCATGGTTAGGGAAACAAAAAGAGCTATGGATGTGCGGAAGCCTAAGAAGAGAGGAATGCATCTTAGAAAGAGCGGTAGAGGACAAGGAGTATATTCTGGAACCTTTCCCTGAAGATGCCTTGGAACCTCTAGAATGGGAACACATACTAGCAACATTGGATGTCTGTACCATTACAGATAGTCCAACAACAAAAATTTGCGATAAGGATGGCTATGATGTGCTACCCTATTACATGGTAAACATTATACCAGGAGAAGATGAGACGGTAGAACCACCAAAACAAGAAGAGTTTTATAACTCCTCTGAACATCTGGAAGTAAATGATGATGTAGATAATGAGTGTTCAGACACCTCAAGTGAGCGTGGAAGGGAAACCGAGAATATCAAGTTTTATGATTTCGCTAATCAACACCCTAGACACCAGGAATGCTATAGGAGGAAACGAACAGGAAACAAAGCGAGAGAGAACCTGATGCCCAGGATAAAAGGTAAAACTCACTATTTGATGCTTGTAAAAGCAGAGGATTGTGTGAAAGATCAAATATCAGGAAGATTCTCAAAAAATCAAAGGGAACGAACGCGAGAGGAAATAAAATAGGAACGAAAAGCTAAAACATGAATGTACCATCACACTATCGGAAATTTACTATCCACTATAGAAAAATCATCATGACACCACCAGTCAAGGAAAGAACCAACCAAGAATCTTATGATGGGCCAGAAAATGCAAAAAGGATAGACCTTGCAAAACCAGGTGAAAAACCTCAGTCGGTCTATGTAGCAAACGATTTAGAGCCTGAAGAAGAAGAACAGCTAACACAACTTCTCAAGAAGTATAAAGATGTGTTTGCATGGTCCTATAAAAACCTCAAAGGAGTTGATCCATCGATATGCCAACATACAATTCCTTTGAAATCAGATGCAAAACCTAGCAAGCAACGTCCTTACACATATAATGACACATTTGCTAAACGAATCAAAGAAGAGATTGATAAACTGATGGAAGCTGAATTCATCTATGAAATCGAACATACAGATTGGGTGTCACCCATTGTCGTAGTTCCCAAAAAAAATGGAAAACTGCGAGTGTGTGTAAACCTCAAAAAGGTAAATGCAACCACCATAAGGGATAATTATCCCTTGCCAATCACAGCTCATCTATGTGAGGAAGAGGATATTTGTTCTTAATGGTCTTTTTGTTTAATCCCCTATAGTCGATGCATAACCTATATGTACCATCCTTTTTGTTTTGGAATAACATAGGACTACCCCAAGGAGATACACTAAGTTTAATGAAACCCTTTTTCAAAAGATCATCAAGTTGTATCTTGAGCTCTTTAAGCTCATCAATATTGAACCTGTATGGAGATCTCGAATAAGGTGTCGCTCCTGGATATAGATCTATGGCATGGTCTACCGCTCTAGGCGGAGGTATACCAGGAAGATCGTCCAGAACACATCCTTAACTTCATGTAAGAGATCCTCTATAAATTCTCGATTTGTCTCTTTATGTTTATCCCTAGATTCTCTTTAATCTCATTAGCAAACACAAGCAACGTCTCACACAAGCAAACACAAGCAACGTCTCACACTCTTATCTAAGTCACCTTATCAATTCCATTGCCAAAACTAGATTTAGAATCTCTTTCTTTCCACAAAGAGTGTGACTTATCATCATCAAATGATTAAAGATATATTTTTCTTTCTTAACAATCAATCAAAACATGATTTTCAATGATCTAATTGATACCAATGATAACATCATGCATATCAATGTTTATGTTATAGAAATCATCTTTATGATTTCGACTCTTCAAAGAAAAAAAAACAAATTTTCTACTAACTCTTTCGTGGAACTATTATTACCACTAGTTAAGTCCACAAGTCTTTTAACTTCTCGATTTAATTTTAAGTTTAATTTCTCAATCAATTTAGACGATAAGAAGCAATGAATACTATCCAAATCAATTAAGAAATTCAAATTTTAATCTCAACTTCTACGCATAAATTCGATCTCACAGAAGCTTTCAAAGGACGTATCAAAGACATAAAACATCACAAAGAAGGGGTAGATGACTTACCTTTATCGTACGCATCGCCAAAAGTCTCCAATTGATCCATCTTGGTACGTATTGTTTTATCGGTCACCTTGCTCGAGCATTCGAAAGTCTCGTGGTCGTGTTCTCGATATTGAAAGTATAATCCAAATCTTTGAGTTCTTCAATCCACGCTTCTAAATCTTCGCATATCTTTCTTATGCCATCAAACTCTTTAAGCTTAGCCTTCGTTAAGAATGATTTGGTTGTCGCTTCTCCCATATCGTCATCGTTTCTTTTGGCGGTACCCCAGCGCCGCCACGATGATTATTGTTTCCAAGTGGATTAGCATGGTTTTCACCTTCATGTTGGCCATCAAGTCTACATAGATATCAAGCTCTCGTGCTGCTTTGCCCCGCAGAGCCTCAGCACGCTCCCGATTTGCAATTTTTAGATCTTCTCATAGTCGCCGAATCAGGTCTTCTTGCTCCTTCATCCTCCTCTCGTATCCTTCCATGTCTAGAATCAACCGCTTGCTCTCATACCAACTGTCACGAGAACCGAATAATAGAGATAGATAGCAAAACAGAGGAAGAAATCTTTGTATTGATAGTGTTTGATACAACACAGGAGCAAAATATATGGGCGCACTCTGTTGTACGGAGCTCGAAGCTCCCGACCACCCCCGAGCTTCAGTTCGCTTGCATGCAGCGTCTCACTTGCACTCGCACTCGCACTCGCACTCTCACTCTCACTCTCACTCGCACTCGCACTCGTAGAAGAAGAGATCGGTGAATGATCCCCAAACGCACCACCCATCGTGCTTTTATCCTTCTTTTCCTCGAAAAGCCTACACGATTTTCATACCAAGTATACCTGCGAGAATAATATAAGAACGTGATCGCTAAGCGATCCGTAAAGGTTAGATTTTTAACATGACACTTTGCACAGATTCTGTTTCACACATTGATTTCTGCATCGCCTACAAAATAGCAAAAAGAACATACTCGTGCAACCAATTCAACATGATAATCAAAGTAAAAAAATATAATTATATACCTTCATAATCTCAATTGCCATACTCTACCATGAAGAAACAATCCACTTCTTGGTTGATAGCAGGGAGAACTGTATGATGTTGTATGTCTGTCTGTCCCTGTGTACACTACACTGCTGAAGCCTTCTGTTTGTTTTCATCATAACGTTTACAAACGAACTCAGAATAGAGCGATCAAGGTACTCAAAACGACGGGAATAGGTCTGGCCTACAAGGCAACGCGGACAGAATTGCAAAAAAGTCTCTGTTTGGTTAAAAACGCAACTTTTAGGTCGCGACTCATAAAACCTCTATTTTTGGGTCTCCACTACTTTTACAACTTATTTTAAGCCTACCCATGCATTTTAAGCTAAAACACATAAATATAAAATATTGATATTAATAAAAATCTCAATTTTACTGTTCATAGACAGACTATCTGTTATTCATTAATCTTTATCAAATCCGTCTTTAGTGTATTATTTAAAAAAAAGAATATATGTTCTCTCTTAATATCTCAACTCATTCGTATAAGCTCTATTTAATAGACTATTCAACAATCTTTCAAATCGTGCTAACGAAAGATATGCCATGCTACATTCTTTTCGACTTTAAGAACTTTAAAGACTAGTCCTATTACATTCTCCCCTTATCAAAATTAACTCTGTCCTTAGAGTTGGTCTAAAGAGAGGAAAATTCTCTTTGCAAAACCCTAAGATCAATCCATGATGCATCCTCTACTGGATAGTTCTGCCACTTAACCAAAACTTCCATAATGTCTCTATTTCTCAAATGTTTGACACGCCTATCTAGTACTAAGTCTGGTTCTACTGTCAATGGTCCATGATCTTTCAACTTAGAGTTGTCCTCTAAAACATGATGCACATTAGGAACATACTTTTTCAATAAACTCACATAGAATACATGATGCACTTTAACATGAGAAGGCAATTTCAATTTGTAAGCTAATGAACCAATGCGCTTCAAAATTTTAAATGGACTAACAAATCGTGGAGACAATCTTCTATCATTTCCAAGAATCAAATGAGACTTCTCAGAAATAACCGTTAAAAAACCATATCACCAGTTTCATACTCCACAACACGATGTTTCTTGTCATAATACAGTTTATGTCTCTTTTGAGATTCTCTAATATTCCCCCTGATTTTGGCCAACTCGTTATCCATTTTCTCAAGCATCTCACGTGATAGTTCTACCTTATTCCTCGAGCTAAGAAAATTTATAGGTGTGGGACAGTTATAGCCCTACATTGCCTCAAACGGAGTCATCCTAATAGATGAATGATATGAATTGATGTATGCAAATTCAACCAAAGGCAAATATTCATTGCAATTAGATTGGTTTTCATTGACATACATTCGTAACATATTTTCTAAAATACGATTCACTCTCTTCGTTTCCCCATCAGTTTGAGGATGAAAAGCAGTAGACATGCGTAACCGGGTACCTATAGAGTCAAAAGTCGCTCTCCAGAAATGAGAAGTGAACTTAGAATCTCTATCAGACACTATGCTCTTGGGCATGCCATGCAAACGAAATATCTCTTTCATAAACAAGCATGCAAATTGTCAATGCAGTATAAGTTATTTTTACAGGAAAGAAGTGAGCTTGTGTTGTGAGTCTATCTACCACCAGAAAGATGGAATCATACCCTCCACGAGTAGTAGGAAGTCTAATGATAAAGTCCATGGATATACACTCCCACTTCTGTAAAGGAATGTCTAAGGGTTGAAGGTCACCAGGCATCCTCTTATGCTCAATCTTAACTTGTTGACATTGAAAGCACTCACACACATAATTCTTAACATCCAATTTCATACGCGAAAAAAGAATGAACTTTTAATCTTTTCATGTGTCTTATTCAATCCAGGATGACCAGAAAAAGGTGAATTATGACACTCATGCAGAATTTGACTCTTAAAAGCAAAATTTGCAGGAATACACAAGCGGTCATAATAATACAGATTTTCCTTATACAAGTGATATCTGTTCTCATACCTCTCACCAATATTCTCACGCAAGAATTTCAAAATAGGCATATAAAAGGAATCATTTTCAACTTCAGTATGTATCTCATCAATCAAATTGGATCGCACAACAGTCAACAAATTACACATGGGCCTACGACTCAATGCATCTGCAACTTTATTTTCTTTTTCACACAAATACTTCAAATCAAAGTCATACTCAGCCAGCAATTCAATCCATCTTCTTTGTCTGTTATTTAACAATGGCTAAGTGAAAATATACTTCAAGTTTTGATGATCAGTACGCAATTCAAATTTTACACCAAGCAAGAGATGACGCCAATGCTTCAATGCATGAACAACAGCAAGCAATTCTAGATCATGTGTTGCATAGTTCAATTCATGTCGTCTTAATTTCCTAAACTCATATGCAACCACTCTTCCTTCTTGTGTCAAAACACAACCTAATTGTTCACCACTAGTGTCACAGGATACAACAAATGGTTTGCCCATCTCACGAACTTTTAAAACATAATTTTCCGCTATTTTAGCCTTCAAGGTCTCAAAAGCAGTCTCACAGCTAGAAGTCCACACAAAACCCTTGTCTTTCTTGGTCAATTCGGTCAAAGGACTTGCTATCTTAGAGAAATCTTTAATGTGTGCTCTCTCATATTGTGCTAGACCCATAAAGCTTCTTATATCTCTTACTAACATAGTCTTAACTTTATCAAGATCAATGTGAATCCCCTCTTTAGAAATCACTCTTCCCAAATACACAATCTGATTCTTTGCAAAAGAATACTTACTTGCTTTGGCATACAATTTATGTTCACGCAAAACCTCAAATGTTTTCTTTAAGTGCAATGCATGATCTTCTTCATTCGTAGAATACACAAAAATACTATCCAAGAATACCAGAATGAAGTCATCAAGATACGGGTGAAAAATATTATTCATTAAGCACATGAAAGTTGTTGGTGCATTAGTCAAACCAAAAGCAAGAACTCAAAATTCATAATATCCATAACGTGTACGAAAAGAAATATTTGGAATGTCCTCGACCTTAATGCGGATTTGATGGTAGCCAGAACGAAGATCAACCTTTAAAAATATTGTGGCACCACTCAAATGACTAAGAAGTTCATCTATGTGAGGAAGAGGATATTTGTTCTTAATGGTCTTTTTGTTTAATCCCCTATAGTCGATGCATAACCTATATGTACCATCCTTTTTCTTTTGGAATAACATAGGACTACCCCAAGGAGATACACTAGGTTTAATGAAACCCTTTTTCAAAAGATCATCAAGTTGTATCTTGAGCTCTTTAAGCTCATCAATATTGAACCTGTATGGAGATCTCGAATAAGGTGTCGCTCCTGGATATAGATCTATGGCATGGTCTACCGCTCTAGGCGGAGGTATACCAGGAAGATCGTCCGGAACACATCCTTAACTTCATGTAAGAGATCCTCTATAAATTCTTGATTTGTCTCTTTATGTTTATCCCCAGATTC
The DNA here is from genome assembly GCF_014529385.1 of Adiantum capillus-veneris. NCBI lineage: Eukaryota > Viridiplantae > Streptophyta > Polypodiopsida > Polypodiales > Pteridaceae > Adiantum > Adiantum capillus-veneris. The sequence continues at coordinate 60,859,078 of NC_140950.1, forward strand.
TCTTTAATCTCATTGGCAAACACAAGCAACGTCTCACACAAGCAAACACAAGCAACGTCTCACACTCTTATCTAAGTCACCTTATCAATTCCATTGCCAAAACTAGATTTAGAATCTCTTTCTTTCCACAAAGAGTGTGATTTATCATCATCAAATGATTAAAGATATATTTTTCTTTCTTAACAATCAATCAAAACATGATTTTCAATGATCTAATTGATACCAATGATAACATCATGCATATCAATGTTTATGTTATAGAAATCATCTTTATGATTTCGACTCTTCAAAGAAAAAAAAACAAATTTTCTACTAACTCTTTCGTGGAACTATTATTACCACTAGTTAAGTCCACAAGTCTTTTAACTTCTCGATTTAATTTTAAGTTTAATTTCTCAATCAATTTAGACGATAAGAAGCAATGAATACTATCCAAATCAATTAAGAAATTCAAATTTTAATCTCAACTTCTACGCATAAATTCGATCTCACAGAAGCTTTCAAAGGACGTATCAAAGACATAAAACATCACAAAGAAGGGGTAGATGACTTACCTTTATCGTACGCATCGTCAAACGTCTCCAATTGAGCCATCTTGATACGTATTGTTTTATCGGTCACCTTGCTCGAGCATTCAAAAGTCTCGTGGTCGTGTTCTCGATATTGAAAGTATAATCCAAATCTTTGAGTTCTTCAATCCACGCTTCTAAATCTTCGCATATCTTTCTTATGCCATCAAACTCTTTAAGCTTAGCCTTCGTTAAGAATGATTTGGTTGTCGCTTCTCCCATATCGTCATCGTTTCTTTTGGCGGTACCCCAGCGCCGCCACGATGATTATTGTTTCTAGGTGGATTAGCATGGTTTTCACCTTCATGTTGGCCATCGAGTCTACATAGATATCAAGCTCTCGTGCTACTTTGCCCCGCAGAGCCTCAGCACGCTCCTGATTTGCGATTTTCAGATCTTCTCATAGTCGTCGAATCAGGTCTTCTTGCTCCTTCATCCTCCTCTCGTATCCTTCCATGTCTAGAATCAACCGCTTGCTCTGATACCAATTGTCACGAGAACCGAATAATAGAGATAGACAGCAAAACAGAGGAAAAAATCTTTGTATTGATAGTGTTTGATACAACAGAGGAGCAAAACATATGGGCGCACTCCGTTGTACGGAGCTCGAACCTCCCGACCACCCCCGAGCTTCAGTTCGCTTGCATGCAGCGTCTCACTCGCACTCGAACTGGCACTCGCACTCTCACTCTCACTCTCACTTGTACTCGCACTCGCAGAAGAAGAGATCGGTGAATGATCCCCAAGTGCACCACCCGTCGTGCTTTTATCCTTCTTTTCCTCGAAAAGCCTGCACGATTTTCGTACCAAGTATACCTGCGAGAATAATATAAGAACGTGATCGCTAAGCGATCCGTAAAGGTTAGATTTCTATCATGACACTTTGCACAGATCCTGTTTCACACATTGATTTCTTCATCGCTTACAAAATAGCAAAAAGAACATACTCGTGCAACCAATTCAACATGATAATCAAAGTAAAGAAATATAATTATATACCTTCATAATCTCAATTGCCATACTCTACCATGAAGAAACAATCCACTTCTTGGTTGATAGCAGGGAGAACTGTATGATGTTGTATGTCTGTCTGTCCTTGTGTACACTACACTGCTGAAGCCTTCTGTTTTTTTTCATCATAACTTTTACAAACAAACTCAGAATAGAGCAATCCAGGTACTCAAAACGACGGGAATAGGTCTGGCCTACAAGGCAACGTAGACAAAATTGCGAAAAATGTCTCTGTTTGGCTAAAAACGCAACTTTTAGGTCGCGACTCATAAAACCTCTATTTTTGGGTCTCCACTACTTTTACAACTTATTTTAAGCCTACCCATGCATTTTAAGCTAAAACACATAAATATAAAACATTGATATTAATAAAAATCTCAATTTTACTGTTCATAAACAGACTATCTGTTATTCATTAATCTTTATCAAATCCGTCTTTAGTGTACTATTTAAAATATATATATATGTTCTCTCTTAATATCTCAACTCATTCGTATAAGCTCTATTTAATAGACTATTCAACAATCTTTCAAATCGTGCTGACGAAAGATATGCCATGCTACATTCTTTTCGACTTTAAGAACTTCAAAGACTAGTCCTATTACACTGGATGGGTTTTCAAGATACAACCAACTGGCAATAGCAAGGGAGGATCAACACAAAGCAGCGTTTGCCACAGAATGGGGAATATATGCGTATCGAGTTATGCCGTTTGGCTTAACTAATGCCCCAGCCACTTTCCAAAGGTTGATGACTCACGCATTCAAGGAATACCTAAGAATATTCTTAGAAATTTACGTGGATGATCTTTGTGTACACTCTCTTCTACAAGAGAAACATATTGACCATTTGCAAAAGGTCTTTGAAAAATGCAGGACATATCGAATCTCTCTTAACCCGGAAAAGTGTGTATTCATGGTTAAGCAAGGCCGCATCTTAGGACACACTGTCTCAAGAAATGGCATAACCACTGACCTAGACAAAGTCAAAGTCATTGTAGACCTACCCAGGCCTACTAATGCAAAACAAGTGCAATCCTTCATAGGACACTGCGGATATTATCGAAGATTCATATACATGTACGCGGTTATCGCACAACCTTTGTATCGTTTGCTAGTCAATTTTGATTGGACCGAGGAGTGTGAAACTTCATTCCAAAAGCTCAAGGAAAACCTTACATCAGTACCTGTACTAAAGGCACCAGATTGGGAAAAGATATTCCATGTTCACATTGATGCTTCTGCATATGCCATTGAAAGTATTCTGGCTCAACCTAGAGACGGAAACAATGGATTTTCCAGTCTATTATGCAAGCCGACAGCTAAATAGTGCGGAAAAGAACTACACAACCACCGAGCGGGAAGGGTTGGAATGATTTATGTTGTAAAGAAATTTTGGCATTATTTGCTTGCAAACAAATTTGTGTTCTTCACAGATCATCAAGCTCTTTTGTATCTGGTAAATAAACCATGTAATACAGGGAGAATCGTATACTGGTTTATTATATTGTTAGAATTTGACTTCACAGTGGTGGTCAAAAAGGGTAAAACCCATCTATGAGCAGATCATCTTTCAAGGATACACAACGGGGAAACTCCTGAAGGAGTAGATGATGACATACCAGATGCTTATCTTTTCAATATTGAAATGGCACCCAAATGGTCTCAGAAAATTGTTAGCATTCTTTCCTTTGGAAGTGAGTTTGATAATATGGAAAACAGATCCAAACAACAAAAAATTTGACAAACAAAAAACTTCCAGTTGATAGCAGGACGGCTGTATCATCTTGGATCGGACCAAATATGTGAAAACACACCAGAGACTAAAACAGTTAGGGGTTTATTGGCCAAATATGTATGCGGACACACATTCTTATGTTACCAATTGTACTATATGTAGTGCCAAACGACCAGTGGATCACGCGACATTGTTTCAGGTAAACATTGCACCTGCATGGAGTCAATATATCATTGATTTCTTAACCACCAGAACGTTCCCTGAGAACATCACCAGAGCACGAAAAAAAGGTATGGAGCTGGAAGCTCGTGAATTTCAGTTAATTGGGAACCAACTCTATAAACAAGTAAAGGACAATCAACTTAGAATCTGTGCAAGTGAAAGCGAATACCTGCTGATTCTAGAACATGCACATAGCGGAATAAGTGGAGGCCATTTTTCGGGCGATAAGACGGCAAAAATTGTCTTAACCCCGTCGCAGGAATTTGGTGGCCTACAATGCCCATGGATGCTAAAGAGTTTGTAAAGCGTTGTGATGCATGTCAGCGCACCAAGGTGCCAATAAAAAGAGATGAGATGCCACTACGGCCAATGATGGGAGCTTGCATATCGCACCCATACCCAATATATCATTGTGGCTACGGACTATCTCACAAAATGGGTCGAAGCCAAGGTAACACAAAAGGCAAATGCACGCACCACTGCACAATTTTTGTATGAGAATGTTTTTGTACGATATGGGTTGCCAATACAAAATTGCCAGTGATCGTGGAACACATTTTCTTAATGAATTCATTGAATATCTGCTAGAGGAATTCATGGTCATATATAGGAAATATGCTCCATATCATCCACAGGCCAATGGACAAGCTGAGGCCACAAATAAAACACTATGCACAGTTCTTACTAAAATGTGTCAGAATCAAGAACAGATTGGGATCAACAGCTACACTCAACACTATGGGCATACAGGGTAGCTTACAAAACATCGATAGGAACAACACCGTACAACATGGTGTTTGGCCTAAATGCTATACTACCCATAGAGTTTTTAATACCAACTCTACGAGTAGCAAAACGCTTAGAATGGACAGGGCATGAGCTCTCTTCAAGAATAGATGATCTTGAAAAGCTAGATGAACTCCGCTTGAGAGCTGTAGCTTCAATCTATGCTAAAAAGAGAAGACAAAAAGAGTTTTTTGACAAACATGTCCGCACTAAAGAATTCAAAACAGGTGACTACATACTTGTTTATACTTTGAAGCAACATGCCAAGAAAATTAAAAAGCGAGGGATGGGACCATTTGTGATTAGTGATCTATCACAAAGTGGAGCTGTCAAGCTTGCTACATTAGCAGGTAAAGAAATGCCAAACTGGATTAGTGGATGTCGGCTGAAGAAATATCATCTACCACTCACACAGGAGATTCTCCAACAAATTCATCAAGGGAAACAAAGAATGAAGGAAAAACAAAGAGTACAAGAGGAAGCTCAAGTAGAGGCAAAAGAACGCCTTGCAAAACGAAGACTTCTGCGGGTATATAACAAAGTGGAGGACCATTGCGAATCAATGCCATTCGACTGACGAAGTTGGAGGAAGACACAATAGAGCCAATAATTGCAGTCAAAGTGGACAGCAATCGAGTTGAATCAATGGCATTGCTTGATTCGGGAGCTCAAGAAAATTTCATCTCTTACAGATTATATCAACAGCTCAAATTCACAGGTCCACTTCATCCTACTCCTCAAGTGCTGGAAAGTAGCACATCACACCCGTTGAAAACATTGGGATGGACTATATTGCATGTACAGATACATCAAAATATTTACCCACACAATTTCTATGTGGTGGAGGATGAAAGCACACAACACCCAATGATGTTGGGACAACCATGGCAAAAAGAGTACAATGTGAAGATAGATTGGAATGCAAAGGCAGTCAAAATTCAGCATGCACATGCACAACAGGTGATAGCCTTTGCTCAGCAATACCAGAATAATCAGCTGCTGCAAGCAATGCAATCACAGGAAAAAGTTCCAAAAGAAAAAATGCCACCAAAGAACAACATGATACCCGAGACCAACAATCAGGTCAAGGCCAACCATGCTAATTGCCATGGCAGACAAACAACAATGCAACAAAAGAATTCCAACGAAGCAGATAGTTCAACCAACAACCAAGGGCATAAAACAGATATGGATCCTAAAGAAAATGCTTAGCCATAACCTAAATTTCACTCGCATTTGTATATCAAAACAAAAGCAAAAGGAACTCCCTTCACTACAAGCAAGAACGGAAGGCAGACAACTGCATTTAAAAAAGGAGAACAGACTTATGTGGATGCCAATCAACAACAAACCAGTGGCAACCAAGGAAGTGCCAGAACATCTACAAAAATCGGCAGAAACAAAATACCAATGGAAAGAAAAGAATTTATGGCCGACGGCCATTCCAGCCAAGCCAATCTTCTCCATAAAAACAGCTACGGCTCTATCAACAGTGTTGGCAAAGCAATTGCCTTTTGCAAAAAAGACAATTAAACAGAGAGAAGTAGAGTTACAGTTGTTACTTGCAAAGAAAACAGGAAACCTTGATGGCGAATGCCAATAAGCATCTTACTTATTCCCTTCTCTTGCAAAGCATTAATTTTTCCATGCATTGACCGAGTATGCATAAAATAGGGCCACATTAATCGGCCAAGCATTAGCACAACTTTTTCAACCTATGCACGGCACATACTCTGAGGTGATACCTTGTCGTCCGGGAGGACTCCGGCTAGGAGGGGGGGAGGCATTCTCAAATGCGGAACCAATAGCAAAAAGAGCAAAAACGGGCATGATTTTTGACTATTTTAAGGGTTGTTGTTTGATTGCGAAATTTTCTGGAGTAACCCAAGTACATATGCCCTTATACAGCATGTATCTATAGGTATATGGGGCCAAACGCCAAATCAAGCCCCTAGGTGTGTGTATATAAATAGCCATTTTTTGGCAAAATGAAGCCCCTAGGTGTGTGTATACAAATCAAGCCCCTAAGTGTGTGTATATAAGTAGAAATAGCCATTTTTCGGCAAAATATTGATAAAACGGAGAAATCCAGCCATAAAAATTGCATCTGAGTGTATCTAATGTTTTGCGGTGATGTTTGTGATTTAGTATGATTTTTGGGAATTTTCTGGGTTTGATTTGCTATTTTCCTTTTAATTTTGCTAATTTTCGGCAATAAAACTTCAAAAATACAAAAAGCAGGTGAAAAACGGTCGTAATGAAAAACAGAAAATATGGGGATGATCAGTGACTATAGGACAACCTATGGTACAGTGGGGGTGCAATTATGAGACTGGAGCGGAAAGCGTGTTTTGGCTAGGTTTTGACCGAAATGCCAAGTTTCTGGTAAACAGAGCAAATGGATCCAAATCAAGAAATTTTTGAGCCTAAACCGCATCTTGCAAGAATATAGGAGCACATGTCAAATTTCATGAAAAGTGGTTCGGAGACCTCCATTATAAGAAATTTTCACCTCATTTTCAGCTCATTCTCACTATTGACTTTGTGGAGAGAGCTTTTGCCACCTAGAGCGGACCGACCTTCCAGTAGCTTCTATGACGTGTACGACTACCCGACGAGCTCCAGACATGAGAGGTAGGCTCACCACCTTGAGCGTTTCGCGCATGTTTGTCGTTTTGTCGCAAAAACTAGCGTAGGAGTCACACACAAAGCGGGCGGTAGAGACCTACAAGTAGAGACGGCGGCCTAACGGCTAACCCAAAAGCAACAAGACTTCATCGGCAGCTTACCCTAGCCTAGGAGACAAGTCTTGGATGTCCAAAGGCAGTAGAAATCCATTTGGAAAAACCCTAATTCCTAGGAACCCGCAAGAGGCCACCAAATCGGAAATCAGCAAAACGGCGACCAAATGCTACCCGAATTCATGGGTAGAAGCATCTTGACATGCTCGACAAGTCTATGTGACCCGCATGACCAAAAAAAGACCCGAGGCGGCACTAAACTTCAGAAACGGCATCAGACATACAAAGCGTCAAATTGCTCTTGCGGCCAAATCGCAAGCCCGTTTTCCACCAATCTTCACGAGCGGCTTTCCTAGACCATCAACAACCAAGTCCTATGGTGGTAGACTACCACAAATCATCGAAGGTATGTAAACTCAGTCACGGGTGCTTCTAGAGCGACAAATTGCCAAATGAAGATCCGGTGAAGCCAAAGTCGACAAAAACCATACGGCAAGGATCCCCAAGGGATCGGGAAGCTATGAAGACCAACATCAAGAAATTTCATCGCCAAAAAGCACTCCAAAAGTCAGAAAACGGCTCGGAGACTCTAAAGTCCACACACACAGGGAGTTATTCTCTATCCATTTGACTTTTTTATTGAAATTAGGCTTAAAAGGGACTCAGGGGGACCAAGGGCAGGCACTAGGAGCACAATCCATGAAAAAAATCATCAGGAGACATCCTATGCGTAGCATGTCTCAAGGACAGTTCTGGGAACAAACTCCAACATTTTTCATCATACACATTTTTTGAATGACATTTACAAGCTATCCACCAAGTCTCATCACATTTGGAACAAAATTGACCTCATATGCATGGAAAAACGCAAATTTAGGGCATAGAGGCAATAATGGGCCATAGACCTACCAAATCTTGTCCAAATCACATGAAACTTACATAACACTCTCACCAACACATCAACAACCAATCTGTGTGGTCAGAAGTAAAAAATGGTGAAGTAGACATCCTACGCGTAGGATGTCTATTTGACTTTTTTGGCCTACAGAGGATGTTTGTTCATTCCAGATCCAATCTCCTCATCATCAAGAGCTCATATATCAATTTTTAAGCCATTCTAATCATTTTTGACCCCCAACACCTTCAAGATACTCTTTTGAAGCCCAAAAACACCCAACAGGCCCTTACAAGCATCAATCCTTGTCCAAATCCAAATCCAAAGAGCACGGCCATGTTCCATAGGCCAAGGACTACCCACAGAACAAATTTCATGTCATTTTGATGAAAACGACATCCTACACATAGGATGTCTACAGCATAATTTAGGCCTTCTGTGCAAAGAGTGACATCATTGGAGCCAAGACCATGGTGCAATGAGCCCATATACCAATTTTTACTCCATTTGGACATCAATTGCTACCTATGATGGACTTTCTACCCAATTTGTGACCTAAAGCCTGAAACAGCCCAAAAATCCACTTTTTGATATCCAAACCCAAATCCAAGCATATAGCCATGTTCCATGAGCCATACACTACCAGCATGCCAAGTATAAACTAATTCTAATGAAAAAGACATCCTACGCGTAGGATGTCTAAATGGAAAATTTTGGCCAGATTTGCACTGTGAGCACATGCACAGCTTCACAAGTTCCTTTTAATCTTTATTTTCAATTTTCAAGTCATTTAGGTAGTTAAAACTCAGTTTCTCAGCTAATATGGAAAAACGCTAACTTCGGACTACTGAGTGCAACAGGATCTATGGCAGCCTGCGAAGTCACCGGCAAAGAAGAAAAGAATGACCATCAAGGACTACCTAGAAGAAGTGGAGCCCTTCGTCATACTAGAAGGAACACTAAAGCCCACCAGCACATGGATCCAAGAAGATTGTTAGAGTCCAACGACCTAAAGATCTACCAAGGAGTGTTCAAAGACAATGAAGGCAATTTGATCGAGCTACCAATGCTGCCGCGAGAACTCAATGAGTTTGTAAGAAGCAAGATGGCTGGGTACTTGGAGAAGATTGATCTCCACAACTACTTTGAAGAAATACCTCGGCAGGGGTGGACATAAAGAGAGTCTGTGAGTTTGTGACAACCATCAAAGAAGATGGAGTGGCCAATGTAACAGATCTACAAGGCAGGCTAGAAACAAAAATAATCATCACTGAGCAGGTTGTAGCAGATGCACAAGACCTCTCCAACAAGGGGGATAGTGTAACGAAAAGAAGGGATGAGGTTAAGGTGTACAATGAGAAGAAAGGAAACTACACCTTTGAAGATATTGCCAACCCAAGAGTGGCAATCATGAGCCAATTATACAACCAATACTTCCACATGTGTACGAAGAGGCCACAAAAGTACAGAATGCCGCCAGGTGCAATTGCCACGACAGTCACTTGGGCAATGACGAAAGGCACCCCAAAGATAATCAATGATGCGGCGTATATACGTGACAACCTGGTAAAGATGGGTAACAAGAATCCAACCTATATTGTGCCAGGAGAACTAATCACTAAGGTGATTTATGGGGCACTACACACCAAAGGAAGGTGTCCTGAACCCCCGTCTCAGAATGACTGGATGAGGCTAAAAGAAGACAATGAAGACGAGCCCCAAAGAGAACCAAGGGTGGCTACTTGACTGAAAAGACATCTATAGCCGGTTCAAGAGGAGCAGCCAAAGCAAAAGAAAGGAAAGAAGGAATTTTCTCAAGTGCCTACCAAAGAAACAAGGTCACAAAAAGCGGCAAGATTAGAGAGGCTGATGGAGAGCTTCCGAGCAGAGAGATCCCTCAAGGGTGATTTAAGTGAACTCTGGAAGCCATCTCTAGAGTCAATGTCGGGATCATCCCGAAGAGTTCGAAGGGACAGATTCGAGGACTATATCAAGAATTTGGAGATCCTTGATGCCGCATCACAGAATATACCGCATGTCCCTTTCACAAAGGAGGAAGTACAACAAATACGGCAGAAACTGCTAGATGAGCAAGAGAGCCAAGAAAGAGAAAGAAAAGCTAAAGCAGACAGGGATTTAAAGGGCAAGCCTTCATCTCTACCGGCCAGCCCTAAACCCAACCCACAGTCCTCACCACCTCCTAGAAGCCCTCCACAAGAAGATAAGGAGGCTGAAGACAAACCAGAAGAATGGGAAGAGGCCCAGCAAGAGCAGAGTCAGGAGCCAAAGCCAAAGGAAGAGGCTAAGCCTCAAAGTGAGCAAAAAGAGTTAGAAGATTCTTATCACAACTTTTTGGACCTGCTAGCTGCAGGATACACGAAAGAAGAAGCCGCCACAGTTGCATTTGACTTGGCGAGCACTGGGCCTAAAGAACAAATGCAAGGCATCAGGCTAGTGGAATTAAAAGAAATTGCCACAGATACGGTGGACCTGCACCCGCCCTCCAACGACTGGGACGTGGTAATGACGAAGCTAATCGGGTTGGGAGCGCAGTCCATGGCTTCAGAAAGAGAGATGGCAGCTCTCAAGGCTAATGAGGTGAAGATTAAGATGGAAGCAGACACTCTACAAGGACAAAGCCAAAGGCAGAGGGAGAGGGAAGCTGAGCTACAAGCTAGCCTAGCAGGGGCACTGCAAAAATGCCAGGCGATGGAGGAGGAAAATCAAGAAGCATCAAAAAGAATGCAAGAAGTTGAAGAAGAATGTCAGCAGCTCAGCAAATCACTGCTAGATGCTGAGAAGGAAAGAGATAACCTGACCCTACAGCTGGCAAAAGAACTCAAGAAGTAGAAGCCATGAGAAACGACAAAGAAAAGATGGAGATAGATCAAGAAGGAAGCCAGGATGAGGTCCTTGATCTCAAGGACCAACTCAAAGTAAAAGATCAGACCATCCAGAGGCTGCGAGCATCACCTGCCAGAGTCAGAGCTACTAGCTTGACTGAAATCACTACGGAGAGTCAACTCTACAAAGAACAGATGCAAGAACTTCAGAAGGAGCTGACTCTAGAGAAAAAGAAGAGATTGATGATGGTAGAAGGGTCTATCGTCATGCAAACAAGAATGGAAGAAGACCAAAAAGCCCTGCAAGAGGAAGTAGAAAGTATGAAAAGAAAGCTCGAGGAGGCGGAAAGAATAAACGCCGCATTAAATGTCCTTGTGAATATGGGCGAAGAAGCGGAAATGGAAAAGAAAAAACTCCTGAGGAAAATTGAGGAGTTGAAAGGACAGGAAGCAGGAGAGCAAGAGGGCACAGGGCCAGCAGCCAATGAGGGCATTGATTTAGAGAATGTGGCAGATCCGGTGGACATGCCTATGCAAGAGGAAATCCTAGAAGGATCCTCTCAAGAGCCACAGGATCTAACATAGGGGGAGGAAGAAAAATTGCATAAAGCAATAGAGGTGGAGCTCTGAGAGACAACAAAGGAAGCCTTGGAGTGGGAGTAGAGGGTTTTCAAGTCTATGACCATTCAGAAGATTGACGCTAGCAACCTCAGGAGTGAGTGGCTTCAACTCTCTCTCCCATATCCATTGTTGAAATATGAGGCAGCCACCATCAACAAGCGGATAAGAGAAGAGCCGAACGTACCACTTTGCAGATACCTCACAACCAGAAGGGGTTAGGCTAATTGTTGATTCTCAGCCAAAGTGGAGGAAGTCCTGGCTCACAAAGTACCCAGAATACCTAATCCACTTGGTAGAGGCACCGAAAAACATCAGAGACAACCTCAGCTTTTATCCTCTACCAAGGATCAGGACGTGGAAAGCGCAGAAAATCTTGAAAAGGAGCCAACCAACTTGGCTGAATTACCCTAAGCCAATAAGTGTCCAATACATGGTGAAAACCCTAACGGGCTCCATCAAGTTGTTCAGTGGCTCACCTAACCTTACATGCATCATGATGAAGAAAATCTGCAAAACCCTCTTAGCAGTATTTGAGACTTTCAAGCCAGGCCAGGTAACTGACATCATATTTTTCTTCCAGGATACTTACAGATGCGCTTATGATCTGTCTGGTCAGCCTTCCAAGGAGGTGATACATTCGCTGTATCAAAGGATAATGTTTCTACCATCCTATCACCTCCAGGCTTTTTTGAAGCGTTCTACACAGGCTTCTTCACACTAAATACAGATATTTTCGGCCCTACAATGATGAATCTACATGCAAGATACGAATCACTGATGCGAGAAATGATACGATGAAGAAGCGGATCAGCGGCCATGTCGGGGACGACATGAGCAAGGAGGGGGGGAGTGTTAGAAGCTGGACACACCCCACGGCAACTAACTACTCGGAAGATTATTATTTTTGTAATTATTCATTCATTGAGGAAACGATGACTTGCAAATTTCGGAAACGATGACTTGCAAACGAATGAATAATTACTTGCAAACGAATGAATAATTGCAAATTTCGGAAACGATGACTTGCAAACGAATGAATAATTGCAAACGAGTAATTTTTGTAATTTTTGCACTTTAGATTTCGGAAACAACGATGACTTGCAAATTTCGGCCAGACATCCTACATGATTTTGCACCGGGTGTTTTGGGTTGGGGTTTTGGTTCATAGACCATAGGGAGAATGACCTATTGGTGTTAGTAGGGTCTCCTTCAAGTTCTATGGTGTTTCGAGATTGTTTGATGGGTGTTCGGCTCTAGAAAGTGTTGTAGGAAGTTTCCTCTTATGCACTCTTCAAGGCTGTGACTTAGACAATTGGTAGAGACCTCTGTAGGAATTAGTTAGGAGTCGGTCGAGTGTAGGTTGAAACCTTATTCTTGCTTCCACGCGCTTGCGGGTCGAGCTTCGTCCTTAGCTAACATTATATGCTAGGTGAGCTCTCGCTGTGCTGACGTCCGTCGTGGCGTATCCGTCCAACAGCAGGGTAATAAGTCCAAGAGATACTACTTATATGGAAGAGGAATAGTGGGTGATGGATTTAGTCTTTGCCTGCAAGAAGTTCAAAGTGTATTTGATTGTTCATAAGTTTTATGTGTTGACGGCTAGCAATCTTGTACATTATATGGGCATCTCTCATGGATTTGTAAAAATTTCACATGTTAACATACAACTACTTCATTGCCCTTTTTCTAGCCGATATCATCTTCTTGGGTCCACATTCAGAATGCCTCCCCCCTCCTAATTATAAGGGCATCTCCCATGGATTCGCAAAAAGATCACACGTTAACATACAACTACTTCAGTGCCCTTTTCCTAGCCAATATCATCTTATTGGGTCCGAATTCAAAATTCCTCCCCCCCTCTTAATTGTAGTCCTATGGGACGATAGGGTGTAGCATGGAAACTCTAATGCATGGGTATTCAGGTTGTGTCTGTACACATCCGTGAATGTCTCTACCATGCTATTGATGTCAATGTAATTCAAAATTCAATGCACTGCAAGAGGAGGGTCTTGAGAAGGTGGCTCAAGGATTGTTGATGTCGAAGCATCTTGTTTATAAGTCTTGAAGAGTAGGTCTTGGAGAAACTGTGCTCAACCCTTGATAGTCCTTGGCAAACAACCATCTATTTCTGTTGGGTTAGTCTATACAGAGATTGGTGCTTCTATGGTGTGTGCAAAATTTGTGGTACCCACTTGTAAACCACTTCACCTGGTGTCTTTGATTTTGGTGTAGCTTTGGGTAACCACTTGTTTACCAACTTAGTTGGTGGCAGTTCTGAAGATTTCTTATTTAGCACTCCCATCCACTTAGTTTGTGGAGACTACTTGGACTTGTTTGATCAAGGTTGTGGAGCTTGTTGTGGTGATTTTTGTTTTTGAATCAACTGTTGTTTAGGCACCCAAAACCCAAATCTGCTTCGGGTTGTTTTGCAAGTGAGATTTTGATACCCAAAATTGTGTGGTTCCTTGCATGCCTGCTTTATGAATATGGATCCTATGTCGAGTGACACTAGTGTTGCACTGATTTTTCTGTTTGTCAACTTAGAAGTTTTCCACCTTCTTGTAGGCTGAATAACTTATTGGATTTATCCTAGTACCTGTGTCCGTGAGTGCTTTGACTCTAAATCCATCTTTAAGTGTTACTGTTATTCTCATGTACAATTCATCTAAATATCAAAACATCAAAATATAACCATTTTAGCACTCAAAGAGAGGCTCGAACCATTTGGATGGCAAATGATATTGTCCACCCTTGATGTGTGTGTGAATGAAGTAACACTAGCCAAATTCTGCAAGGAGGAAGGATATGATATAATACCATTCCAAATGACGAGTGTCATCTTAAATGCAAAATCAAAATCGGAAGGACCTGACATGGAGGGAGTTATACATTGCAGACGCGTAGTAAACTTAGATCTCCATAAGAGACCTTAGTGAAACGGATGAGGAAGCATTCCAAGACTCCACGGATAGACCTTTAGAGGACAATGTGGACGACGAGCATTCTAATAGCTCTGATAAGGACATCGAATTGAGGGATTGACAAACGGTTTTTTACAAATTTTCCAACCAAAAACCACAAATACAACAGAGATACCTGAAAAGACACATGAACAAAAAAAATCAAAGAAGAGAAAATCTTGTACCTCTTTTAAAAAACAAAACGCAGCATTTGAGGCTGGTCGAAGCAAATGATTTGCCTTAAAGATGAGATATCAAAGAGGTTCATGAAACTCAACTCAATAGAAAAAAGAAACTCAAAAAACAAAAGCAAACCAAAATCACAAACAAAAAATATTTCTAAAAAGTCAACAAAATGATCAAAAACAGAGAACAAACACGGATACAACAAATTGAAAAATGAACTTTGAAGGAAGTTTGGACAATGGAGCCAGACACTAATGATGAATCCAACACTGATAGGTTTGACGCACCTTCCCACTACAAAAGATACACTATCCAAGATAAAAAATTTGTAGTTGAAAAGACAAAACGAGACTCAAAGGAACCTAGAACCTCATACGATGGACTAGAAAAAGTCAAGTGTGTAGACCTAGTGGAACCAGGCGAGGAAACTAAGCCGGCATACATTGCCACAGACCTCATGGGAGAAGAAGAGCAGATATTGATAGCAACACTCCGATGATATAATGATGTGTTTGCATGTGCATACAAAAATCTAAAGGGAATAGATCTAGAAATATGTCAACACACGATACTGAAGGGTGATACCAAACCGCGCAGACAACGTTGGAGAGGGGGGAAGGGGAACACACCCAGCACACAGCACAATGCCTCACTATAGCCCAGGGTATACATAGCGCCCCAATCCACTAGATTTCACCTTCAAAACTCGACACTATCCGCAGGCAAACCACCGTGCCTACACACGACCATAAGCACACACGCTTTGCAATGCACCAAACAGACCTGATCACTCCGCTCTGCTCAATTTACAGCCTTCCACAACCACACATCCTCTCTCTATCTCTCTTTGTATGAAAAACTTTGGGGGCACACATGCTGACACACACCCAAAAACACATACACACAAGCAGAGAAGAGAAGGGGGAAGCGGGAATGGCGCCCAGAGACAATAATGAATAGCCTTCTTGCATATACAACCATGTACAATCAACACTCTGTCGGCACAACCCTTGGCAACAAGACCATGGCTCCAAAAGCTATAAGCAACGTTGGCAAAAAAGGTCCCTTGGCAAAAATCTCCAAAAAATTAATGTGTACATTCTTTTATAGGGGTGTTTAGGAGATCCAAAAAAAGAAAAAGATTGAAATCTCCTTTAGATCATGCAGTTCTACTTGAGACCCTTTTGGAATTTCCCTTGCATTGCTTGCACTTGGCATAGTTCATTTTTGGCAACCATTGCATGGTGCACACATTGCTTTGTCCACTTGATTTGGCCACTCCTTCATCCCTTGCCCTTTCCCTCTTTGAACACCCTCTCTCCATTGCACCTACCCTTTATCTCTTTCATTTAACTGCCCCTTGTGGTGGGATACACCCCTTTAACTTACCCGTTTTAGGCTGCCTTGGACTCGCCTTCTCCCACACTTGTTATCTTTTGCGGGACCATCTCCCTCACTCTCACATTGGGGAGGCACTAGCGATATCGCTAATGCCCTCACCCTCCTTAATCTTCAAAATAAGGGCTCCAAAGGGACCATAGTAACGGAGCCTTGCGAGCGTGCTTGCCAGGTCACCTCATTGTGCCACTCGTTGCCACCTTGTATCACCACTCGACGGGTGTGCCACTGGCGCCGCCCCTTACCACCAAAAACAACACCGGATCGCCCCCCATTTCACCAGGACAGTGCCCAGTTGGGCGCGCCATCACTGCACGCTAAAGGGAGCTCTCATTCCCTTGTTGATGCTTACAATGGGTTCACCTTCTGGGTTAAATACCCCACAAGTTTGCCCCCATCCAATGCATATGGGATAACTTCCTTGCCATGTGGTAGTTCCCAAGCTCCCCCTCTTGGGATGAATTCCAAAGCTCAAAGCCCTTTTAATAAAAACCCACCTAGTCAAAAAAATTTCCCCACACTTTGCCAATCTGCAACATCTCGGTCCGGGGTCGGATTCCCAAGCCGCCAAGCCCGGCTGCAAGCTCACTTGATTGACTTCGAACTCATCCGACCTTGTCACACTTCAAGATTCCCCGAGCCCCCAAACCGAGGCCGCAAAAAATGAGAAAATCATTTGTAGCCAATTTCAAGCAAATGCACCCAACTTTCCAGCTTCTGTAACTTCCTGCTCTGGGC
The DNA here is from genome assembly GCF_014529385.1 of Adiantum capillus-veneris. NCBI lineage: Eukaryota > Viridiplantae > Streptophyta > Polypodiopsida > Polypodiales > Pteridaceae > Adiantum > Adiantum capillus-veneris. The sequence goes on from NC_140950.1 coordinate 60,875,785, forward strand.
TCTGTTTGACAAGCAGTTAGCTCCTGCTAGCTCCATATATCGCACATCGCCTTCTCAAACCCTCTCAAAACCCAAAAATTTCCAGATGGCACGACTCCCCATGTGGTCAGGTGGGCACCAACCTAGCCCCTGGAAAAACTTGAAATGGCCATAACTCGTTGTTCGTAGCTCTGATCTGCAATCTGAAAAGATGGGTAGGCTCCATAAATTGAGCACTATGTGTCTATACACTGATAATCACTTGGGGCCACCTATCCCCAACTGCCCTGTCCGGCAAGAATCTGCAACATCGCACCTTCAAACCTCAATATCTTGGGCTCTATAGCTCGGTTTGATGAGCCGTTTGGATCTACCCCTTCAGCAACTCAAGATCTACATTCCTGGACCCAAAGATTGCACCTTGCACCTCCTTCATCTACTCCTCAAATTCACCCCTTTTGGTGCCTTTCTTGGCATATAAACCACATCAACCATACATTTTGGCTGCTACCTGTCAGTCCATGATCTTACTAGCTGCTCTAGCCCTTTTCCATGCTTATGCTAGCATGCACATATCTGTGCATTCCATCTTCCATGGTCGACACACTTTGGCTACACCATCATTTCCCACCCCCTAGTTGAGCATTTATGCTCAATCACATAAGAGCTTTATTCCTCTACAAACTGCAAACACCGAGCACATTATGAGAAAACCAAAACCAATTTATACAGTCTTATTGCATTCTACCGCCAAACCTTCAAGTAGGTTGCCCCACCCCCTGCATCACATAGATTCCACCTAGATCAGACACCTGCCATTGGTGTCTTCTACCCATCTGGAACTGCTTAACATAGTGCCGTACCCTAGCACATAAACCATCATTTTTGTAGGTTGTCCATAGCCTACCTTCAACCCTCCATGCATACCTCCGCAAACAAGTATCGACTCCATACCAAGTAGCATCAAGCATATCACCATTAAAAAAACATGTACCTGACATCGAGCTCAAACACATGTCTCACCCTCCTTCCCAACCAAATAAAGTGGAGGCCTCAACCATAGACCCCTGCACCTACTGAACCATCCACATCATAGCTATATCTACCATAATTTTCATCAACCATAGCTCACATACCTTCAATGGAAGAAAAAACTTTGCCTGGGATTCTCCTTTCTCCACCACTGAACATGTGTGTTGTATCGATATCTCCACCATCTTTGGCAACACAGCATCCTCTTTGGTGATACACTCGATTCTAGAATCATTGAGCCCTTCCTCTTTAATCGGACCTTCAAGGTTGATTGGCACCATCTACTCTTCAGCTTCAACCTCCTGCTCTTCAAGCATCTTTTCTACTACTGCATCATTCTCCGCCACCATAGGCAAGGTTGCCCTATCCCTCCTGGAAAAATTTTGCACACGCTCCACCACCATGGCACACTCCACTACTACTTTCATCAGCATGGCCACTATCATGGCACCACACACCACCTTTAGCTGCATACCATCATCTGTTGGCCTAGACCGCTCCATTTGGTCATCATGCACATCCGCTTGCCCTGTTCCCTACTCTTATTGCACATGGGCTACTACCATATCATCAAGCACATAAGAGGAAATTTTTACCTTTACCAGCTCAGGTTCGTCAGACTCTGTATCCTCGCCATAGGATGTGGACTCATCCGCTCTATCCTCCTTGCTTGTCTCCCAACAAATCGAGCTTGTATCTTCATCATCATCGGCATCATATACCAACTCCGTATCTTCATCTTCATCCACTTGCTGCTCCACAAAATCTTGACCATATTCACAGCTTTGATCATTTTTCCTATCTGCTTCTGAACCCTCAGTATCTGCATCTCAATTGCATTCTATTACCTTCTCAAGAAAACTTTCCACAAGAATAGGCTTTACCTTCTCATTCCGCTCTGGAATCTCCACATCTGCTACCACTTTTGCACCTTTGTTCACCTCGACATGGAGCTTCTCCTCGTTGGAAAGCTCATTCACCCTTGGCACATGCACATCACAAATTGAAAATCTCCAAGGAACATAGCCAGCCATAGGCCTTACCTCAACAGGCTCTGCACTTTGGACAATCGGACCAAAGAACACTTTGCTAATGCTGCAACAGGCACATAATCTGCCAGCTTCAACACGCCTAGCTCCAACTTCTACTTTACCTTTTTTCTCTTTATCTTGGCCAAATAGACCATGTCTTCATAGGTATATGCACCGTCTTTGATCTTTTCTCTAATCCTCGAATGCAAGCACTCTAGCAGCTTCGACAGCTTCAAATATTGGTTGCTTTTTACCCTAGTAGCAACCTCTAACTGCTTCCATCAGACTTCAAACTGCTCAATGAAAATAAAAAAATCCTTACTCACATCCTGGCATACCGCCTTCAATCTTCCACCAGCTTCTTCCGACGTAATCACCTCTCGGAATCGCTCCAAAAATTGAATTTTCAACCTCTACCATGATCCTCGATCACTGCTCTTCAAACCATCGAACCAAACCTTGGATTTCCCTTTCCATAAATCGAGCACTACGTGCCTATACACTGACAATCACTTGGGGCCACTTATCCCCAACTGCCCTGTCCAGCAAGAATCTGCAACACCTCACCTTCAAACCTCAATATCTTGGGCTTCGTAGCTCGGTTTGACGAGCCGTTTGGACCTACTCCTTCAGCAACTCAAGCTCTACATTCTTGGACCCAAAAACTGCACCTTACACTTCCTTCATGTGCTCCTCAAATTAGACTTTTTGGAGCCTTTATTGGCCTATAAATCACATCAGCCATACATTTTTGTTGCTACCTGTCAGTCCATGATCTTACTAGCTGCTCTAGCCCTTTGCCAAGCTTAAGCTAGCCTACACATATGTGCCCGTGCCATCTTCCATGGTCAACACACTTTGGCTACACCAACGTCCTTATACGTACAATGAGACTTTTGCCAAAAAGATTAAGGAAGAGATAGACAAACTCAAGGATGCAGAGTCTATCAATGAGATTGAACACACCAATTCGGTGTGCCCAATTGTGTTAGTGCCCAAAAAAAATGGAAAGTTACGGGTCTATGTAAACCTCAAACAGGTTAATGTTGCTACCATCAAAGGCAACTATCTCCTATCAATAACAAATCACATGATCGAGAGAGTTGCAAGTAAAGAAGCTTATATTTTCTTAGACGTGTTCTCGGGATACAACCAATTGACCATAAAACTAAAATATCAACATAAAACAGCTTTTGCAACATAGTGACGCATATTAGCATACATGCTGATTCCTTTTGGCTTGACCAATGCACTTGCCACTTTTTAGAGACTAATGAATCATGCATTCAAGGAGTATCTCATGCAATTTTTGGAGTTATACATGGATGATCTATGCGTGCATTCTCAATTGAGGAGTGAGCACATAACACACTTGGAAAAAGTCTTTGAAAAGTGTAGATCTTATCGTATTTGCTTAAATCCTCAAAAATGTGTCTTCATGTGGTAAGAAAAATTAAAATCTTGAGACACTGACATTGTGTTCAAAAATGGGATTTCCACTGATCAAGATAAGATACAGTTATCGCTGCACTTCCGTGACAAACCAAAGTAAAGGAAGTACATGCATTTATGGGTCATTCACTACAAGAGGTACTTCACATTAGCGATGCTCGTAGTGCGACGCTCAAAAGTGAAAATCCACGGCGTCGCTCTGAGCGTCGCTATTTTCTTTGTTGCATAGCGACGTCGATAGGGGTACAAAAACTCAGATCTGAGATCTGAGTTATTGGCGCTCGAGTGAAAGAGGTAACGCGCGCTCTCCCTCTCTCTCTCTCTGTGTGTATTCCCCCCCCCCCCCCCCCCCCCCCCCCACACACACACACACACGAGGAGAGGACGGAGAGCCAGGTATGCTCCTTCCCTCTCCTCTCTCTCATGTTCCCTTTCCCTCTTTCTCTCTCTCTCTCTCGCTCACACACACACACACATTGTGTCTTTGAGAGAGAGAGAGAGAGAGAGACAGAGAGAGAGTACACCCATGCATAAACAAAAAACACATACATAAACAAAGAATGTATACACACACATATTGAGAGAGAGAGAGTAAAGAGAGAGAATGAGAGAGAGAGATATAAAGCAGAGAGAGAGAGAGGAGAAAACAAAGAGAAAGAGAAAGAGGTAGAGAGAAAGAGAGAAAAGAAAACCAAAGAGAGAGAGGGGGAGAAGACGAAAAGAGAGAGGTAAGGGGAGAAAACAAAGAGAGAGAGAGAGAGAGAGAGAGAGAGAGAGAGAGAGAGAGAGAGAGAAAGTAGAGAAAATATGAAATGAAATGTTATATTGAGATTTAGGGTTAGGTTAGATTTAAAATTACATTTAATTAAAACTAAGTTAGATTAAGATCTAAGATTAAGTTAGATTAAGATCTAAGATTAAGTTAGATTACAATTAACTTATATTTAAAATTTATGCTAAATTTAAAATAAGGCTAGACGTAAAATTAGGTTAAGATTTAAATTAGATTTAAGATTAGGTTAGATTACATTTAGATTTATGTTTATGTTGAGTTTAAGATTAGGTTAGATTTAAAATTAGGGAAACATTTAAGATTAGTTAGCTAGGTTAGATTTAAGTTAGATTACATTTAGGTTTAGGATTTAAGATTGGATTAGATTTAGGTTTATGTTGAGTTTAAGATTAGATTAGATTTAGATTTAAAATTAAGACAAGATTTAAGATTAACTAGATTAGATTTAGATTTAAGTAAGATTACACTTAGGTTTAGGTTAGATTTAATATTAGATTAACCTAGATTTAAGCTTATTTTGAGTTTAAGATTAGATTAGATCTATATTTATGTTTGATTTAAGATTAGATTAGATTTAAGTTAGATTTTAGTGCATGTCAATGAAGTCTTTTCCCAAAGAGCAAACACTAGTTACACAACAATATGTATATTCCCATCAAAATCTGACACCTATTAACTCACACACTAACCCTATTCAATTAGCCGCGAATCAGCATAGGTTCAATTAGGTTAGATTTAAGATTAGATTTTGGATTTAGTTTTTATATTAAAGTCTACCTTTGGGATTACAAAAAAAAATATAGAGTTAGGCAAACGGTGATCCCTCTCTTCGTCTCTACGGTTAAGGTCACAAAGCTTTCAATGTCATGATACTCAGATTGGAGGCGCATTAGGCAAAATTTGGACTTAACAAAGGGACCCTTTAAGGAGTTTGACTTTACCTCTCTCTACCAAAACAGGCGCATGGATAAATTTTTTCCAACAATCTCCAAAGTTGGCGGAGGTTTGACAGTTAGAATGTCCTCTTCAAGCTATATCTATTGATATATAGCACGCCATGGGATTCCTCATATTTTAGAAGATTCTTTTTTTGATTCACTTAGATTCCGACACAGTTGTCACATCATAGGTGAATCAAAAAAAGAATCTTCTAAAATATGAGGAATCTCATGGCGTGCTATATATCAGTAGATAGAGCTTGAAGAGGACATTCTAACTGTCAAACCTCCGCCAACTTTAGTGTTTGTTTGCAAAAAATTATCCATGTGCCGTTTTGGTAGAGAGAGGTAAAGTCAAACTCCTTAAAGGGCCCCTTTGTGAGTCCAAATTTTGCCTAATGTAGTCCCTTGAACAAAGATCTGCTGTGAAGAGATGTTAAGATGCTGTGAATTGCTACAACTAGAGAAGAGGCAAAGGGGTTTTTTCCACTATATGCACTATCATGTAGACGTGGGTGTGTAGATTTCTCGTAACCACAAATATAGGCATTGACCAATAAAGACAAGATTATAACCCAGTGGTTCAAATATTTGTGCACCTCTAGACCAAGGTGTGCGGGGATTGGACATGACTAGAGAATGTGAGGTAGTTTACAGTGTGAACAAAGAGAGAGAGAGAGAGAGAGAGAGAGAGAGAGAGAGAGAGAGAGAGAGAGAGAGAGAGAGAGAGATAAAAGATGGAGGATGCCAATAGAAGATTAAATTTATGCTCAAGTTATAAGGTTTTTATATTCATTATGAATAGTGATGAGGATGTGGGGATATCAACCGAAACACCTATCTCTCAACAAGGATCTTATGTCCTTGTAATCAATGCAAGCATGCTGTACGACGAACAAGACGCATTTATTTGCAGCATGTTTGCGAATTTGGCAAGTGTGATCCATCTGTTATAGATCGAATTGTTGTCAATTATAACTCGTCGGACTCTAGCGCTAGCCAACAGGCAGCAATCTTGTAACCCAATACACGTGTTCATGCAGGCGCTTTGATCAAGTAGCATACTTGAGGCCACAAGATGGAGCCTCTGACAGCTCAGAGGATGATCATGCATACCACATTCCCAACAAGGCAACGTTTGAACCCAAGATCAATGAAATGATTGAGACAATCATGGATTCAGAAATGCTTATCTATGATGATATGAAAAGTGAAGCCAATACGCCATTGTATGATGGAGCACGTGTGTCTAGATTGAAGCTGCTCTTGGTTCTTCTCAACATGCAGACAAAGTTTGGATGGAGTGACACTAGCGTCACAGTGCTTTTTAGGTGATGTATTACAATGTGTTTACTTTAATAAAAAACTGTAGATGTATAATGATCTGATAGATTACTTACACAAGTGTAGTGCATTGTATTTTGTATGTAGATTGCTCAAAGAGCACATACTGCGAGTTGATAATGTGATGCCAGATTCCATAGAGGAATCAAGAAAGATCTTGCCAAACTTCGGGATAGATTACAATTTGATTCATGCTTGTCCTAACGACTACATTCTTTTCAGAGGGGAATACATAGACATGGAGAAGTGTCTGAAATGTGATTTTGAGAGATATCGAGTAGATCTCCATGGAACAAAAATTCAACAAAAGGTTTTGCAAAATTTTCCTCTTCTTCCTTGCATCAAGCATTTCTTTGAATGTAAGTCCATGGCCGCCCTAACATCATGGTATGAGGAGAATAAATCTTCGGATGGTATGCTATGGATTCCTATAGATTGTGCATCCTGGAAACATATAGACGAAACATGGCCGGATTTTGCCAAGAAGCTCAGAAATTTTCATCTAGGCCTGGCTATGGATGGCATAAATCCATTTGGTCGGAGATCAATATCTTACAGTGTATGGCTCGTTGTCATCGTCAACTACAACATTCCCCTGTGGTTGACTACCAAGAAGGGGCACCATTGGCTAAGCTTGATTGTACTCGGGCAGTATAAAGTGAAGAATATGGATGTGTATCTTTGTCCACTATTGGAAGAGCTACAACAATTGTGGATTGGCATATAAGTGGTGGATATGATCCAACACATAGGTCGACGGAATGCTTTGATCAGAGGCATTCTAATGTGGACCATGCATGACTATCTCTGACTAACAGAATGCTAAGGTGATTTACACTCAAACTCAAACACTGTAAATCTTGGTTTTTCTCAAGCTTGTCTATTGTCATGTGTACACATGCAGGGCTTCAAACAAGTGGATACAGATCATGTGTCACATGTGGACCTAGACTTAATGCACGTCGAGCGCCCTCATTCAAGAACCAAATCTACGAAGGTCATCAAGCGTATCTTTCAGAGAATCATGTGTTATGTGATGGCTTTTTGGGATGAGAGCCACCAAGGATGTCTGTACAAGCATGGTTAGAGCAGAAGAAGATGTGTGATGGTAGTTTGTCCCCAAGAATGAAGAGACTCTCTCTATGGTACGAGTTACCATATTGGCCCAGACTCATGATCAATCACTTGCTCAATTCAATGCACATATTCAAGAATGTGGGTAATCTACTGTGGGACCATCTGATTGGCAACAAAGATACTTTGGGAGCTAGGGTTGACCTTAGAAATGTGGATCGTATGGAGCAATATTGGCTGCAGACAGCATCTGATGGATTGATAAAACTCCGGAAAGCACCATGGATTTTGACAGGAGCCCAAGAACGCAAAGTAAAAGGGACCATTCAATCTGTGTGGACCCCCAACGGTGTAATGCACTTGCTCTAAATGTGTTTCACTAAAGAAGGAAATCTTACCAGTTTGAAGTCACATAAAATGTGTCAAGTATGTTTGAAGTGGAATATATCATAGTGGGAATTGTGTAACAAATTTGTGTGTGGACTTTAATATCATTGCTAGACGTGTTTTGCAGTTTATTTTACCGATGGTCATTGAGGGATGTTTGTCTCTTGACGTTCGTAAACAACAAACTTGCGAAGTTGGTGCAATGGATCTCACAAAAGGAGATCGATGTAGACTCCATGCCATTCACCAAACTAAACGCTACGGTGGTTGTGTGCATGTTTGAGAAACACTTTCCTACTACCATGCTAACCAATCAGGTGCATCTTTTTGTTCACATAGTTGATGAGGTGGAAATAGCTGGCACAGTACATTCCAAATGGATGTTCTTTTTAGAACATTTCATGAAAACACTCAAGGGATATGTGCATCATAAGGCATGTCCAGAGGGTAGCATGGCAGAAGGTTGGCTGGTATCAAAGTCACTAGTTTACATTGAAGAGTGGCTAGATGGATTTGATAAAGCCCGGGACACGCTATGGCAAACCATAGACGATGAGCACATATCTGGGATTTTCATGTGCAATCTCGGTGTTGAGAAGAATATGACAAAAGATCTAGAGGCTAAAATCAATCGATTTTTCATGCTTCACAATCTAGTGATGCAAAAGTGGATTTCACAATACGAGGATGTAAAGCAAGAGCAACAAAGGCCACATATCGAGTAGAGACGGGGAAGATAACCACCGATGCATTATCTGGCTTAAGATGGTTGCACAACCAATTGGAAAGTGCACAATAGTACAGTGAAGAAGTGACTGAGGAGGAGTGGGAGTACTCTCGAGGTTGCGCGACCAAGGTAAGTTTGCAATGTACGACTAGTTACTTTCTAGATGTTTGAACTGCCACTCATAATCTTTGTTGGTTGTAGTATAAGTCATACACAACAGCATGGTGTAAAGGTCGACATTTTAGGATGGAACGAATCAACAAAAAGCATTTTACTCAAGATTGTGGAATATTTGTGGAAAAATTTGAACACTCTAGTCAATGACGGTCCTCTGATGCAGATCTTGTGGTGGCAGAACTCAGTTCCTTTGGCACGCTACGAGAGATTTTGAGATCGATTATAGAGGATTTTTTGTCGACTTGTTCGACGTGCAATGGTTCAAGATAAACGCTACTGTGTGGAGAGGAGAGTCTGGTTTCCTTGAGGTGGATTCAACTAAAAAATGGATAGACCTAAGAGACACTTTCGTACTACCCGAGCATTGTGAACAAGTAAGTATGTATATAGTTAACATCCAATTTTAGAAGTTATGTGCTTGGAATCTCTCGTGTAAGTTATGTGGCTCTGGCAAGTGATATTTCATCCTACAAAGTCTATATAAAACTGGCGGTACGTCATAGAGGTAGCCCCTCATAGTGCACGGACGTATGAGGGCTACCATGTGCCAATCACAACGGCATCAATGGAGGAGATTGGAGAAGATGCTCAGTCAGAAGCCGCTGAGGTGGTGCCAAACGAGCATCAAGCTGCTACTCTTTATGGGGTGCATGCAGAGGATCTACAAAATGAAATGGAGGACATCTGCCTAAATGAAGAGCTCTATATAGATGTAGGGAGTTATGCTGAGCTATGCGAGGATGAGAAAGAGACCTCTTAAAGCCATAAACATTGTATTTGAATGATTTTTCTCCATTTTATAATATATATTGTATTCACGTGGCTTTTTGTCCATTCCTGTCTGCTCGCTATACTTGAGAAATTTAAATTGTGTTTAATCGTCATTGCATACACTCTAGATATGTATGCTCAGGTATGTTCTCACAAGCAGGGACACTCCTTGATGTGTTGTGAAAGTCTGATATGCCAACAAGCACTGTGCTTTGAGTGCAATGGAGATTAAGACTGCAATCGTGAAGGAGGTGATCCGTCTCTGCTCATAGATGGTGCTCGTCCCTCCACTAGATCTAGTTGATCAGATGAAAGAGACGCTAAGAAGAACTACTACTGCTTCTTAGCGTCTCTTTCACCCGATCAACTAGATGTAATGGAGGGGCGAGCAGCATCTATGAGCAGAGATGGATCACCTCCTTCGCGATTGCAGCCTCAGACTCCATTGCACTCGGAGCGCGGTGCTTTTACAAGATACGTAGAATGCACACGGGAGACAAATTCACAAGAACTTCACAGGAATCCCTCCCCCTTTATGAGTCCTCTCTCTCTCTCTCTCTCTCTCTCTCTCTACTTGTCCATGTTTTCTTCTCCATTCAATATTAAGATTAAATTTTCGTGTGTTTAATGCAGATATGGATGATGATGAGTTTCTTTCTACTTTGTCACCCCAGCAGAGGAGGTGGTACAAGGATTTTCATCACTCTAGGGCACCATCACATCGTTCTACTCCTCCAATGGCTCCCACTGTTTTGGAGCATTCAGCGTGCTTCGAAGCTTTGGTGTCGAGGAGACGATCTTCACACTCGTCTAGGCACCGATGCTCTAGTGGTGGCGGTGGCGGTTGTTGTGGGGATGCCGCCGCTCATGCCTCAACACCGCCTCGTGTTTGACAAGGATCTTTACCTTCCCCTTCTTTGCCCGCCCCCACACCAGCCACGACATCGCCATCTATGCCAGGTTTTGCACGGCTTTCGGCCGTTCCTGGCTACACACCACTACCTACTCCTCCGGGAATCACCCCAGTCCGACACTCCTCTCTTCGGGGTCCAGACTCCCATCGGGACGCTGCTAGAGACCCCTACGGAGACACCCAAGTTCACTCATCACAGGCGAGAGGGCTTGCCGTACTACTTATAATAGATTTTTTTTTGCCAAAACCAAATTACAACTTTGCTGATTTTTTTGCCATTTCAAGGGGAAGGCTTCACAACAACTTGCAACCTTTGAGTATTATGTAATCTTGCAAAGTGACATCTTTATGTCATCTTCCCGTGGAGACATGATTAATGCTATGATAAGTTGTTTCATCTACTCAAATGGTACTTTAAGCATTTCTTTCAATATGTGCAACCTTGATTCTTGCTTTGGTTGACTCACAGAAGCATTCTAGTCTATGAAATTAAATTTTCACCATGGGCTTCATGAACCACCCCATCACAAGGGCATGGGTATCGATAGAGCTTTTTGAGGAATCTTTTAAGGATGCTCTCTCTCTCTCTCTCTCTCTCTCTCTCTCTCTCTATCTATCTATCTATCTAGATAGATAGATAGATAGGTAGGTAGGTAGGTAGAGAGAGAGAGAGAGAGAGAGAGAGAGAGAGAGAGAGAGAGAGAGATGTGTGTGTAAAAGATACAATATACTAATAAATTATTACTATGTTCACAATATATACTTAATGTATAATGTATTAAGTAATTATATAATACTATCATATATTGTATATACTATTTATCTTTATTATCATATACCAATATACGTATACTATTTTTTATACTTTATAATATACAAGATTTATACATTACATACTATATATTAACTACTATACCTATAATATACTATATACTATATAATGTACATAGCATATAGATTATATACTATAATAAACGTATATTATATTATATACTATATATTGACGTATAAATGCTATATCTATATATTAATATACATAATGTAGTTATATATTATATATTATATATTATCCGTATAATTACTATAAGATATAGTATACTAATATATAGTTAGTTTAGTTTTTGTCCAACCATAATATGAACTGGCTCTTAGGATTGAAGGTATTTTCACTTGCAGAAAGTCGTTCACCTGCTAGAGCTGGGAGCTCTTCGTCCTCACTCCAAGGTCTTTGGCCCGCTACTCGTGCACAATAGGTACCTTCCCTTGCTCAAAGTGATGGTGTTTCCTCTCTCTATCTCTCACAACTCCCACCGCTTGATGCTTCATGACAGTCCGCCCACAGGCCATGTATGCGAAAACCCATCATCCACGCATGGATGATGGGGGGGGCTTTGCCCCCCCCCCCCCCCCCCCCCCCCCCCCCCCCCCCTGTTTTTTTGCATACACAGGCTGTGGGCGGACTGTCATGAAGCTTCAAGTGGTGGGAAACGTACGAGCTGCGTGCGGATAAGCTTGATACTCAAGTGCTCTCATCCCCAAAAATGTCAATAGCTAACGGATTCTCAATGCCTTGCTTCGGATAAGCTTGCTAATCAACTGATTTTATATTGATTAATGCTCAAGATGTTGATACTCATCTGCTCTATTACCAAAAAATGAAAAAAAAGGTGGGGCACAGAAGATGGGGGCCTCTGTCCCCCCCCCCCCCCGCCCCCCCTCTTTTTTTCATTTTTGGGTAATAGATCATATGAGTATCAACATATTGAGCATTACATGTTCTTATTAATGCATATCATCAATGAATTCCTTCATTAGGTTCACTGATTTGACAAAAAAAAGGGGAGGTAGAGCTCCCCCATCATCCGTGCGCCTTGAGATTTATTAGGTGTACATACATTATGGGATTAACCACAACTCAAAACGCAAAAAAAAGGGGAGACAGAGCTCCCCCATCATCCGCGGGAGATCCGTGCTCACACAAATGATGGGGGAGCTCTGTCTCCCCCTTTTTTTTGGGTTTTGACTTGTGGTTAATCCAATAATGCATTTACACCTAATCGGTCTCAAGGCAAATATTGTATATATAACATAGGGTTTATAATATAAAGTATATAGAATACATAGTATATTATTGTAAATATATAGTATAAAGAATATATAATATATAGAGTATATAGTATATAATATATAGAGTGTACAATAGATAATATAGGGAATATAATATTAGAAGTATACATATAATATAAAGTATGTAGATTACATAGTATATTGTAAATATATAGTATAAAGAGTATATAATATAGAGATGGTATAGTAGATAATATATACAAAGTATATATATCTAGTATAGCTCTATGATAGAGTACTTCATAGAGTAGATATTATATATATAACACAGAGTATGTTTTATGTAATATAGTACTATATATATTGTATACTTACATATAATTTTATATACTATTTAATTCATATCATATAGTATACCACATATAGTGTTATATACTATAATCTACATTCTAAAGTATATTTTCCAAGTAGTGGGTAGTCTACTTTATTTGATATATACCTAGCTGCAAATTATTGGTCTTATATGAACTAAAGACTACATAATATATGTTTTGTAGATAATGGCACCAAAGAGCAATTGCAAGAAAAGAAACCCTCCAGTCTCGCCTTTTAGCAACCGTCAAGTAAGCATGAAGCTAAAATCTAGATGTATACCAAAGGGAACTATCGATCAAGAGGCATCATCATGAGTCTGACATTTAGACACTCCCCCCAATAAAAAGGATAGGATTCTTAAAAGGTGTGTTTTTATTGATGATGAGGCTCAAGTTGATGAAGACTCCAACAATGTCGAAGATGATGTAGAGGTTGTATGTTATAATTTGAATTGCAATGGTGGATGGTTAGATTCTATGGACGTTTGATTTTTTTTTATAAAGTTTGGTTGTGCTCAACAATGTGGAAGATTAAGAAAGGGTGTACAATTTTTTACATACATACCATTGATAGTTGCTAAGAAAATACTAAGTAATGTTTTTGTTTATGTTTGAGAAAAGGTTCTTAAATCTCATGTGAGAGCCCTATATAGGGTGTGCGGTTTTTTTTTTCAAAGATGTCTCTGTGCAAAGGAGACTCTAGCTATTTTCTTGTAAATGAAATATCTTGGGCTATATAATACTAATTGCATATATTTTTGGACAATTAAATGTTTGTGTGTTTTCTCTATGCAGAGACCAATGTTCACATTGAAGATCTTCACGACAATGAAGAAGATAGTGATCATGAAGGGGATGATAATAAGCATTCCAAACACCTAGACAAGCAATGTTTTCTTGTTTGATGAAAGATGTTCTACGTCAGTTCTATGTCAAGAAGAAGGCATTGCTTCCTCCTGCTCCACTTTGTCGACTCATGGTGCATGAGGCTGTTAGGTTTGCTAGAGATGATGTAGAATGGCTCATTTCCTCTTTTGATTCTGCTAGGTATTTAGAAACTATGGGGAATTTCCTTGTGTCCGTCGGGAATTCTAGAGGAGATACCATTCCTGTGATCACAACGGATATGGAGGAATGGGGACCACTTTGGCGGGAAAGAAATATTGAGTTTGAGATAGCACTTGGTAGAGAGTGGTAGGAGCTCAAAGGAAAGAAATCCCTAGTATGGTATGGCATCCACATGCTTAAAACATGGTGGAAAAGAATCAAATAAAGTGAAACCTTTTTCTTTTTTCACTCTTTTTTATAAACCTTCGTTTATATAAATTGTGATTATTGTTTTTGTGATAGAGTATTCGGACAATGGTCAATACCATCTTAGTGTTCGTTGCCAATTCCTTGAGTTGTCTAGAGAAAAAGAAGCAGAGTTGCTTCTTGCACTTGACACTTCCAATGTGTAAGTTTCTAATTGCATGTTGACTCTCTTGTTTTTTCTAGCAATGCTTGTGTTTAACTATTTGTTTTATATTTTGCTGCAACATTTCTAGGGCACATGTCATGCCAAACATTAGTCATGAAGTGTATATGTTTCAAAGATTTGGCATGGCAAATAAAAATTCTATCCTTCAAAAATTGACACCCGATATGAGAGAATGGGCTAGAGTGGCACGATATTACCATGGCACTGCACTATCATACAATACTCCATGTGGATAACTACTCTACATGTTGGGTAATTACTTCTACATGCCTGAGCTTGTGTTCTTGGCTAAGAGAGTGATTTACAGGTTTGCATCTTCCACTTGCACTCTTTGCAAAATAAGATCATTTCATTTGTTTGCCATGGTTAGGTGATAGTGGGTCATATTGAGATTAGTGACACATCATTTTTTGATTACAAAAAATCCTTAAATTCCCTGTGGAAGCCCAATATGGGGTGGATGGTTTTTTTTGACAATAGGGGCATGTGTAATTGGCCAATGTGTAATAGGGGCGTGTGTAATTTGACAATAGGGGCCTGTGTAATTGGCCAATGTTGGAAACACTTAAATCCCTTGTGGGAGCCCAAGACAGGGTTTATGGTTTAATTTGAAAAAGTGTACTCCATACAAAGGAGACTCTGGTTTTTTTTTTGGGTTACATGTCAATTGTTATACTATTGTGTCTATGTGCTTTTCAAAGTGGGTGATGCCCTAAAATTTTTTAGATGGGTTATACAATGCGTTGAGACGCATGAATTGAATGAAGCCCCATTATTCACTAGAGAGTGGATTAATGTGCATGATGAGAATACAATGTTCTCTCCATTTTTGATTGAAAGGAATTTGACAGCATGGAAAGCCAATGTTTGTCCTTGGTGGTTGGATTATCCACTAGGAGTTATTACAAAGCAAGGGTTTGAATTACGGGCAAGTAAGTACCTATGCACTTGTGGCTCTTTTCTTTTGAGAATGTATGTCTTACTTCATTGCTAATTTATGTGATATTGTGTTGTATGGTTGCTGAATGAAGGGTTCCAAAAAGAGAGTGATGATTACTTAGAGGAGACACAAGAAGAGTCTCTCCCTCCCATTTCACATGGAGTTACTCAAAACACCGTTGAGAGTGGCTCTCAAGGGACTCCACTAGCAAGCAAGGTACTCAAGAAGGGTAAGGGACCGTGGAGCCGCCAAGTACATCAAGATTACCTACTCCCTCTTCGATGCCTCCCATTGTGCCATCTACGGAGCTCAACATGTCCTCTTTGGCAACCACTATACCCCATCAT
Source organism: Adiantum capillus-veneris (assembly GCF_014529385.1). Taxonomy (NCBI): domain Eukaryota; kingdom Viridiplantae; phylum Streptophyta; class Polypodiopsida; order Polypodiales; family Pteridaceae; genus Adiantum; species Adiantum capillus-veneris. The sequence goes on from NC_140950.1 coordinate 60,891,611, forward strand.
ATGACACCCTCTTCTAATGTTTCCACTACAATTATTAGAGCTTGATTAGATTTTTAAGAAGTTAGGAAAATCATCTCATAATTTTCTCATTAGCTCTGTAATTATTTAGGAAAAAATTAGCTATTTTTAACAAAAAAACTAATGAAAAACCTACTTAGCTAGCTCAGATACTCCTAAAATAATTATCACAATTAGGAAACACTATTGGAAACACAGGGTAATTACCTCATTAATAGAAAATTAGTCTAAGTATTTAATTAATTCAAAATAGATTGATTTTAGCTAAAAATGAATAGGAGAAATTAGTTAATCAAGTTAGATAATTATGTGCTATCTATAAGAGTTAGTATACATTATAAGTAAGCCATGATAATTATCTTATTGTCATAAGATAAATCTAGCTATTTAATTTAACCTAAACAAATTGATTTTTAGCTTAAATTAAAAAGGAAAAATTATCTAATCAAGTTAGATAATTAAGTGCTATCTATTAGACTTAGTATACATCATAATTAAGTTGCAATAATTAGCTTAAGGTCAAAAAGTTAATCTAGCTATTTACTTAAGCCAAAATAGACTGATTTTAGCTGAAAATAAAAGGGGAAAATTAGATAGCTAACTTGGATATTACAAGGTAATTACCAAAGTTAGAAAATATCATTGTCTACTTGTGATAATTATAACATAATTAATTAATTAGTTTAAGTAAACTTACCAACAGATCGTGTGATCGGCCTTCTCTCCCAAGCCTCTAACCCAAGTGAGGACTCTGCAATAAACGAAGTAGTGTGCGCTAATGAGGATCTTGCACTAGTCTAAGCTTAATTAGTATATTTATCCTGAATCTAAGACTAAAAAGATTAATTTCAATCCTAATATGGCTTAATAACTAGTTAGATTAATATCCCTAATCTTAATCTAAGTAATCAACATAATATTAAGATTTAAGAGAGTAATTTATAATGTAAAGAGGTTTAATATTCTTAATTAACTAGATTAATTAAGAAAATAGAGATAATCTAGCATAATTTTACTAATTAAAAAGAGATTAAGCTAATTACCATTGATAATTAGCTAGAGTTCTTTCTCTCTAGTTATTTTTTAGTAGAGTTTGTCTCTATGTGAGAGAGAAATGGCCAGGTCTCGGAGTCTAAGTGAAATTGTGATCGAAGGGGGTCCTATTTAATGGTTTCTGGCACTCATAGACTGGAAATGGCAGTAGCTTGCATCCCAAGGTAGCCCTACAACTCTCCTAGCACCCCTTGCTACTATTCTTATCCACGGCAAGTTAGTGATGACCCCTTCCAGCACCACTTGATAGCTTTAAAAATCAAATTTGCTAAATTTTGACCTATTTTTTGCTTAATTGGTAAATATCTCATAAAATATGTAAAATATCTAGGAGATCTTAGTAAAAGTCTATGCTTAAATGATTACTGTAACCATCCAATTTCTCTTAGTAAATTAATTTACATTGAATCTTCTGGAGGGACTAGTGGGGTCAATTTTTGTTCGAACTTAATTCTGAAAATTTCTAGCCCTGGGTTTGCTATGTTGAAGATTCCAAAAATACCATTTTTAATTGCTTTTGAGATAGTGTTCTACCTCTATGTATGTTCAATGCTTTCTCTTAAAGCTTTAAATTCATTCCTCAAGCCTCTTTGACAATTCATGTCCGGTCCACTCAAGATCTTTAGCTACCCTTAGTGTTGGCAATAGAAATTCCATCGGTAGTATGGCATCAAGACCATAAACAAGGTTAAAGGGTGTAGTTTAAAGATGTCCTGAATGAAACTCTATAAGCCCATAGAACAACATGTAGATTCATTTCCCAATCAGTTCGTCCTAAACTAATCACTTCAATCAATATCAAGCTAAGAATTTTATTCGTGTGCTCAGCTTGTCCATTCGCTTGTGGATGATATGGAGCATATTTGTTATGGATGACAATAAATTCATTCAGTAGATACTCAATTACCTCATTGAGGAAATGAGTTCCTCTATCACTAACAATTTCTATCGAAAGCCCATATCTTGTGAATACATTCTCATACACGAATATGGTTGTAGTTCTAGCATCATTCTTCCTAGTTTCCTGAGCCTATGCCCATTTGCTCAAATAGTATGTAGCTACAATGATATATTGAGCTTGAGTTCTATAAGCAGGTGGTTGTATTGGTCCAACAAAATCTATGCCCCATTTTGCAAAAGCTCTAGCCCCCATCATTGGTCTTAAAGGCATGTTGTCTACCCTTATTGGCTTTTTTTCTCGTTTGCATGCATCACATCTTCGAACATGTTCTTTGGCATCTATAAAAAGTGTTGGCCATCGTTTGCCTTCCATTAAAATTACTCTAGCGATGGTTTCACTAGACAAGTGACCTCTAGCTAATCCATCATGTGCTTGTTTTAGAGTGGGTATATATTCATCTTCATTTGCACAAGACGAAAATGTTGATCCTTTCCTCTCCGATACAATTGATTTCCAATAAGAGCATAGTATCTTTCTTCAGTTTCAATAGCTCTTTGGTGGCATTTACTCATATCCTTTGAAAATTTTCTACTTGATAAGTAAGTAACTATATGGTTACTCCACTTAGGAACGAGTGAGATTTGAAATAATGTCACATGAGGTACGGGTGTTTGTTTGTGGAATTGAAGACAAACTTTCACAAATGAGTGAACATCACTCCTCATGGTTAGCCAAAATACTCCAAGTCTCAGGATCCGTTGCATAGTTTGGTCTTCCGCAAAGTGAAGTCCTACTATGGTAATGTGTGCTTGATTTAGGTATTGGGTTTTCTCCTCAGGATTAATACACAATACTCCTCACCTAGGCTTGCTAATTCTATTTCCTTAACTATCATTGGACCATCACTTCATCGATAGGAGTTCTTTGGGCCTTCATGTACACAACCTTATGCTCCTTCGTGGTGTAGGATTTGAAATGCACGCGCAGGGTGTAAATCTATGGGATTTGGTTGTGCCGTGGATTGTGATTTTACTTATGCTTTCCTTAGTTGTTGAGCTAACTCCCGGTTTTGGCGTCTCCTTATAGTACATCTTAACTTTGGCTTCTATGCAATCTCGAATTGTGCAATGTCAAAGGGTTGTGGGCTACACCACATAACACTATGAAGGTATTTTCCCCAATTATCTACCAATTTTTTATGAGGATCAAATGCCCCCACATAACTGAGCCATTCTATGGTGGACTTCTTTTCTTTTATCCTAGAACATACATTCATTCGATATCGTCGTCTCTTATATCTCTTACTCCTCTTATCTAATTTTTGATTTTGGGTTTGTACTGGCATGGAATCACTGGATTTGTCCTCATTTGTGTCCTCTTCACTTCATGATACATTGTCATATATGACGTGGTACTTGGCCTCAATGTATTTTTTTCTTGACTTGAGCTAATATGCAAGTCAAATTCCCTTTCAAGCTCAAAATCAATTTCTATCAGCGATTCAATCTTTGAGGCACATTGATTACAATCTTCCAAGGCACTAGTAGCTTGGATATCATTTAGGTCTTCACTCTTTGTATGCTCATAAGACATATGTATTGCACTTAATATATTCATTGGTGCAACCTGCAGTATTTATTCACCCTTAGGTCTTACCCAAGTTGTTCCTCTATTTCCCCAAGTGTCTATGGTTGCTGCCAAGTGTTCCAAATCAACATTTTCCACTCAGCCATTCTAGGTAGGACATCCATATAAGGAGAGTCTCCCCCAACACCCGTGTCCTTTTTACATGTGTAACAATACTTCAATGGAGCTGAGTAAATTGTGGTGTGTGATCAATTGTCTATTGTAAACTTACTCCCTAAAGGGTGCACATGATCTCTTACAAGATTAACTCGAATGAAAAAGCCTTGGAACTATAAGTAGATGTGATTTCTAAACCAATCATGTACCATTTTTCTTCCCTCATGAAAGGACATCCTAAGATCATCTCAAATGACATAGGATGTTTGGAGAAGTCCATAACAATGACAATATGCCTTACCTTGTGTCCAAGGACCTTGATCTTGAGATCTTTTAGCATTCCAATAGGCATAACGATAGATCCATTGACCATTTTTACCATGACGTTTGTGACTTCAAGATGAGGTCTTCCCATAGATTCCCAAAAAAATTTGTTACAATGCTCACTCATGCACCACCATCAAGGATTCCCTTCACAATTAATCCGTTACAATAGTGATTGTTAGGTTTGCATTAGATTTATCACCTTCAAAGTATTGCCCCAACTTGTTAACATGTATTTCAATAATTGAGCTTTCATCTAGTTTGAGTTGTGGGTCCAAGCATTCCTCCTCAATTGGGATTTCAGTTGGCCTACTCATTTGTGAAAATTGTGGTAGGCAGACTTTTAGTTCTTCATTGAGAAATGTCTGAAGAGAAAAATATAGCTTTGGATTCCCGTACAATCTAGACATTATAGTGGTTATGTGCGAAAGCCAAGAAATCCATTAAATTTGGCAATGTTCAAGGGCACTTTTTGAGCTTCTAGTCCATGACCTAAGGATGGTGAAGATGGGATCTCCATTTCTTTGATGGGGTGAGGTATTCCCTCACTAAACATTCTTCTAATCAAGAAAGGTGTATGTCCACTTTTCGATGTTCTGAACTCACTTCTTTCCGAGATGATACATTAGTTTTATGATACAATGTATCCATAATACTAATCCACCTAGGTTTTGGCTCAAGGCCTCTTTGGGTCCCCTCTACCAGATTCCTTAAATGCTTCACTTGCCCAATTTTCTTCATTGTTCCCTTGGGTTTTGGTCCTTGTGAATTCTCTTGGAGGTTCTTGCTTGATTTGGTTATCCTTGAAGACATTAGTTGCATCATCAATGGTATGGGAGTGGTTTTCTTATGTCTTTCCCTAATCGTGTCTTCGCTTGATTTCCTTTCATGGTGGTCCTCATTGGTGGTTTCTCTTATGGTGGAACTTTTAGTCTCCATGGTTTCTATTGAATCAAAATCATCTTTTGGATCATTCATATACACGAAGTCATTACTGGTCCCTATGTTGGTCTTTGAACTAGGGCTTGAATTTGTAGCTTTTAGTGATCTCTTCCTTCATGTTTTATTCTTTCTTTCTTGGCCAATTGATGCAGCATCTCTTTCTTCAAGGATGTAATTTTGGTTTTCGAGAATCGATCTTGTGAGTGCATTCACTGGTACTACATTTGTAGTTTGTGGTGTCCCATCGATAACCTTGATCAAGTTCAATGGTGTAATCTTTGGTGCATTTGGATTATTAGGGAGTTCACTAGTACTATATGTGTAGTTTGTGGTGTCGCATCGATAATCTTGATCAAGTTCAGTAGTGTAATATTTGGTGAATTTGGATTATTAGGGCATTGGGCAATCAAATGATCTATGCTACAATGATTACATGTGAGTATTGGAATTGCCAATGTACTCCCTTGACTTGTTTGCACTGGTGCAACATTCCTTTGCATAATAGGACACTCAGCTACTCAATGTGGTCTACCACGTTTGTAGCATTGCAAAGTTGGTCTCCTGGAAATGATATTGATGTTTTGGGCTCTTTCTGCAAGGGTAGTAGCTTGATATATAGGCTTGACTTGCCCCCAATGGTCCTCCATGTAGTACTGGGGACACTCCTCAAGAGTATCTACTCTGTAGGTAGTGACACCCGAGTCTATGTCATCTTCTCAACCCGAATAAGTACTAGATGGCTCACAACCTACTTGGTTCATAGGGGTAACTCTTGGATGCAAATGTTGTGGTCCTAGCACTACAGGGGGTAATGGTGTGGTTTGAACAACATTTTGGGTTCTAGGGACCATATGCTGCGATCATTGCTCAATGGGTGGGACAAACATTAATGCAAGAAGTCTGTCCAGGCTAAGGGTGGTCTATTTTCCATTATGCATTTAAGCACTAGGCAATCCTTAGCTTGATGGCCATACCTACCACATGCATTGAAAATTCCATTAAACTTTATTCTAAAGGTAGGGAATTTTGCTCCCAAGCAAATAGAGCACCATTATTGCTCCCTTCTTGGATACATATTATTATTTTGGGGAGTACGATTACACCTAACGATTTCTTGGATAGCCTTGGTGAGATCGGCCAAATTCATCTCAGCAGATATCTTTGGCTCTTTCACAATTGGCTTTAAGATCACCGGCTCATGCCCAATTGCTTGCGAGCTTGTGGATTTTGGCTCAAAAGACACTCTTTCACCTTCAATCATTAAATTGTCTTCCAACTAGATTGCATTGGTGGTGATTGCTTCCCAAGTACTGATACCGCTAATGACGAGGCCATTATAGATATCCTCATGTCACAATCCCCTAATGAATCTATCAAGAAGTTGGTTATTGTTGAAATGCTCATTGGATTACAACAAGAATTCAAAGGCTTCAAGCTACTAATAAAGTATTTCATTGACTCACCTTCCTTCTGTTGGAAGTTTCTGGAGTTGAGATGCTATGCCCCAAATCACTCCCTCTCGATGTACTCTTTTAAGAACAATCTCCTAAGAGTAGGATAGTGCATGGACCCTTCATTCTTTAGGGTTCTATACCAATCCCCTGCCTTCCCACTTAGGGTCAAGCTTAAAGCCTTGTACTTATGTAGTTCATTGTGCTCTTCCAAGGAATCACGTACGTGTTCAAATACCTCTATATGCTTTCTAACATCTCCGTCTCCATTGAATTTTTGTGTGAGCTTGGCCACTTGTACTGCCTTCTAATCTCTCTATCAGGCATGCTACACATATTTTCAGCCATAGATTGACCAATAGCTTGAGCAAATGTTTCTAGGTCACCCAAGTGAGCAAGTATAGTGGGTAGAGGCACTTTTGAGACTGCATTTGGAATGGGGGTTGACATTGATTTTGGCATATGGATGATTCTTGGGTTCCAAACTTGGTACGACGTTGCTCCATCTAATGGCCCAAAGTTCATATGTCTAGTCCTAGGCATAGTAGACACAAGATGTGACATGTTAATGCTAGTTGGTATGGCTCCACTAGAATAGGGGCTTGGATAGCTTGGTTGTGGAGTGTAAGCTGTCAAAACATTTGGAGGTGTAGGAGCTACATAGGCATGAGGGCCAACATTTATATATGATTGATATACACATGTAGGTATTGTTGTAGGCATTGTGCTACTAGGTAGTGGTGTTTTACTAAACATGAATGAGGTCCAGGGTGTACTTTTTTCCATGCTCATTAATAGGGTAGGCATAATAGCCATAGTGTCTATGAGGGAAAGATGAGCTAAATTTGGAAAGGTAAAACTATTGCTTGTTCGCTAGGAGACTGTATCAAGACTCTAGGAAAAACAACATATGAAGGATCCATGGGACTTATTGAGGGAGTCTCCTTTTGTGATCAGGTCGATTTTTTTTCCTTTCCCGTATCCGAGAATCTCATAGGACCCATCAAAGGAATGTTAACTCCCTTGTTATGCCTCTCCAATTGGACAACCCCATGGACGGAATCACAGACCATCCGTTGTCGCTCCTTTAGATTTGTGGCCCTAGATGTGGATTGTACAACCTCTAACCAACCCACATGGTATGTGTATCACATGTACAGGTTAGTCAAAGTATTGGTTTGCAGGTCATACTCCCAATTTTCAGTGAGAAATACCGCCTCTAAGCCTAGAGTGCTAGAGGTTCCCCTTGAAGTGGAGGCCTTATGGTCCTCTATGGTATGCTGACCCTCAGTGAGACTGCTGATTTTGGAACACTTGGTTTCTCATCTAGCATGACTATTGTCATAGGGGTATTTGCTTTCATGTCTTGGCATTGCTCTATTATACATATGCTCTCAATTTCCCTTTCCTAGCTGCTTACATATATCATTTAACGTCTTGTACTTCGGCAAGACTCCTACCATCGGGTAGTATAAATTTAGAGGGTGATGGCTTGGTAGGGTCTTTAGTGAATGTAGAGGGGAAGGATATCAACATGGTAACTCTTAGGGAGAATAGGGTCTACATGAGAAGTGAAAAGTGAATCTACCTCCCCATCACCTTCATTTACTTCACTAGTTGTAGGCTCCGAACAAGTGGCTCGACTAATGGTTTCCATTAGGCAGCTAAACAAACTAGAACTTGGTTGTGGGGCGCAGACATGTACACTTCGGTTTGTATTTTTTGGGTATGGTGTGGGGTGTCCCTCCATCTTGTCAAAATTAGAGGAAGAGTCACTAGCCATCGTGATGTGTGGGTCTTGGGTTGCACTACATTGGGTGCCAGCGGAAGGCCCGGAACCTAATGTGGGTGGATAATGGGTTCCTTGTGTAATTTGAGGCACCCTTTAATTGCTTAGACTCTAGCACTGATCTAGATCATACATACATGTGATGTGTGTATCCTAAAAGTGTTGACAAGTACCCTAAGAGGCCTCACAACTAGCTATTTTGGTCAGTTTTTACTTGATTTTTTTTGTTTTTTTAACACCTTTTTATGTGCGTGATGTAGTATGGGTCATGTGATAGCTCAAAATGAACATATTGATTGAAGGATGTGGTGTGATTTACAACAAACAATCTGGCTATTGAAAACTCTCATAACCCCCAACATAGCCCATTTCGACTTGGGCATGTAGGCACAAGAGAGAAAGTGTAAAGGAAGCTAATGGAGGTTAAAGGTGAATCCTATAACCCACATGCTTCCCTTTGCCCTTGAGAAGTGGGGTATATATATAACATGAGACACACTATTCCATTACTTGAAAGGAAGCTATGGAGGACCCCACTTCCTACATATATAAATCAAGACCAAGACCGGGGCCGGGGCCAATGGGGCTCTTTATTTTTCTCGCCTACACAGGGGTCTAGTTGGAGTTGTTTTTTTTCTGTGTCAATTCAACAAAGAATACAATTGCTTATAGGGCGTTTCTATTTTTTTGTTTTATTTTTCTTTTCTATTTTTGTTTTAATTGGTTTTTAGAGTTATCAACTTAGAATTTGACAAAAAAAACTGCCATTAGTAGAGCTTAACTAACTCTAAGTTTATAGAAAAATAGAAAATAAGCAACATTGCCATACAGTAAAATGTAAATAGAATTGCAATAGAGCCTCGATTATCCCAAAAAAAAACACAGTCGGCTTCAACACATCCAGATTTACATAGATAGACAACACACACACACACTTCTTAGCCTTCCAAACATGCAAAAATTAACCTCAACACAGATGCAGGTTGTGTTGTGTGGAGCTTGGCATAGAGTGACTCCCCGGCAATGGTGCCAAAAATGTCAACTACGCAGAGTTTTCCCAATGCCGTGTGCGAGCCACAGGGACTGCAAGCACACAAACTATAGACACAGACAAGCTCTATGACTACAAATGGTGTGTCACTCACCTCCTGTGATGCTTCTGCTGAGGGAATCCTGCACGCATTGAGAGGAAGAAGCCACAAGGTTATTGACTGCCCTCCTTGCTGCTGTACTCCCACTGCTCAATTGCCTACACCCTCTCTCTCTCTCTCTCTCTCTCTCACGCTCATAGACAAACAAAAGAAGAAGATAAGGCAAGAGCAAGCTTCATACATTCAAAATAAATCAAAAGACTAGTTGTACAACCTTATCTATGGGTTGGGCCCGTCCCTTTTATATACGGGCACCCACATTCAGCCAATTGGCACTAAACGAGTTTGGTACGCAGTCTAGTATGCCTCTCATCTGCGATCACTATCCCTAGACTATAGATCTATGGGACCTACAAGCCCGGTCGATAACTAAATACAAATAATACTAATAAAGATGACATGAAAAGTTAGCAAATTTGGATTACCGAATCATGGAAAATGGATTACAAGTTTGAGAAAAGTAGCCCTCAGTAGAAGATCGATTTCTTCCAAAGAATAATTGTGATGTATTCAAACTAAGGCTTTTGACCTTTATACCTAGAACCTTTTGACCTTTATACCTAGGGCCTTTTGAGCTTTATATTTAGGGCTTTATAAATGGCCAACGGTTGGCTACTTTGGGCTTTGAGTACATGATCAATAATTACATCTCAAAGTTTTATATCTTTTGAATCAAAATACATAGGCTCATTTACAAAGTTTCCAAAAAAATGTGATACAATATATCAAAAAATGTGTCTTAGGATAGTGTGCCTAACTAGGAGAATGCTCCTCAGCTGCATCGGCCAAACATTGTGGGGTTTTTTTTGTTTACATACGCATATATTGGCTTATCACATGTGTAAGAGGATGATCTATGATTGTTTTGTTATGATTAGCATGCTAAAATATGCATATGGTGTGCCTATGATGGTGTAGGTGCATAAGAAGTGCTTTTTGCCTTAAGATCACATAGACGATAGGGACAGTATTTTGGCCATATCTCCTAAATCGCTATGAATTAGGTCAAACTCTTTGAACCATATATTAAATATGTCATTTCAAACATTTTATTTTGATGGATCACGTGAAAATTCTGCTTGAACGAGGAGTTACGGTCAAAGTACAACTTGTTGCCCATTACAGAGTCAATATTTTGGTCCTCATGCTCCTTGGAGAACCACCATATAGAATTTTAAAATCAAGAAAACAATTTAGAAAAATTATAAACTTGATTAGAGTTATTGATAAATTTATTTAGATCATTGATATCATTTCATGAGTGTGAGATATCAACCATTCTTTGTACAAAATTATCTATATGTGTAGGGGTGCTACCTAGCAAGAGTACCATGTGCAGTTGTGAGTTGGATGAGCGGTTCATATATTCTTTATGGCTTGTTTTGGTTAATCAATTTCATGTGTTTGATGTCTCTAAACTTATGTGTGGACATATGGTTACTTAATCTAAATCGTACGGACAATTATGCATAAAATAGAGGCGTATGTCAAACGATGTGATGAATGTCAATGCACAAAACCACCCCTACGAAGAGCTTTACGACCAATGATGGGTATACATGCTTTTTCCAAATGGGACATTGACTTTATTGGCCCCATAATACTGCTGGCATATAGGTCGCACGCACAATACATCATAGTCGCAAACCAAATATATGACCAAATGGGTGGAGGCAAAGGCAACACAAAAAAATGATGCATGGACTATGACTCAATTCCTTTTTGAACATATCTTTACAAGATATGGTCTACCCATTGAAATAGTGAGCGATAGGGGAACACACTTCCTAAACAATGTCATTGAGATACAGCAAAGTGTGGTGTGTAGATGGCTCTTGAGGTGACGATCTGATGCATCCACCGAACATTCCCCTCTTCCTATTCATTGCACATACTCATGCAACTACATTTGTGGATGGGCCAATGACTGTAGTATTTAGTAGTCTGTCATTATTTTTTCTAGCGTCCCTATGAGCCGCCTGAATTTCTCTACCCATGCTTTGATTCAATCTTTGGTTCTAGCTCTCTAAATAGGTTATTGCTGAGAGTGCTCTGATATGAAATATGTCAAGCAGGCAACTCCTTGGTCATGGGATTGAATATGGAGGAGTCAACTTCAAAAAATACGATCATGAATGCCTCCTCGAAGGTTTGCATGTAGTGTGAGGGCAAAAACATGACTCTTGCATAAAATCCCATGATGATGTTTTTGCTGGGAACTTAAGTTTCCAAATTCCAGCATAAGCCTTTAATTCCTTCCACAAACACCTGCTAGGGGTTCTCCACTACTTCAATATCATTAAATTCCATGATGCATGTGATTATCATTTTGGCAATTTTCACAAGCATTTGGCATGCAAGATCTAGCACCTCCTTCATTATGTTGACGACTCCTTTGAGTGTGTGAATCATATATTTCTCTAAGGGAAGAGGTTATTGGGTGGATTTGTTATTATAGGTTAGTTGAGTGTTTTGGGTTTCTTGCTTTTCCAAGAATAGAAACTATCCCAGGATCACCTTCTGTTGATGGGACAATAGGTCGGGTCAATATGGACATGTTGTGGAGAATTCCTATAATTTCTTTTTCTAGGTGGGTTGATTATCAATGATTATTTGTAATTGTACAACAGCTACAAAAACATCCTTGTAATCACCTTTGTGGTTGGGCTCGATGGTAGGTAGCATTTTTCTTTTCCATAAGAGAGCCTCCTGCCTCATCACTGGAAGTGCAATCATTTCATGCCCTAGATTCTTCACCACTTTATTAGGTGTATTATGAGAAGGGCAGCTGATTCCAACACCTTTAGCTCATATTGCATATATTCATTGTGTGAAGGATCACTTACTTCCGATATCCATTGTTGGATTTCATCTTTGGCAGTTTTAAAGATTGGTGTATTGGCTAGATCTTCAAACTCATGCAATGTTGTTTTGGTGCTTGTACTAGGCACCTCTGTATGTTGAGTTTCCAATGTCACATGTCCCTATCCTATTGTGTGAGAGACTTCTACAGGGATTGGTTGGTCTTTCATCGTGTTTATGGTCTGATATTTTTGTAGTAATGTCAATTGATGTGTCGCGCCCTAAACAGCCATGTCCTTCTTTGCTTTGGCAAGTTGTTTCTATAGTTTGTCAATCTCCTCATCTTTGTCCTTTTGTATACCTCAATGCCTTGCTATTAGGATTTGCCTCTCGTACTATTCTTGAGCTAGGGTTGTCTTTAGATCTTGTATTTCTTATGTCAGCAAAGTCGTCTTAGCTGATGTACTCGTTGAGGTTGGCATCTCTTGTGTGGCTAAGAGCTGTGTAAGAGTCTTGCTCACCATTGCACACGACTCTCCAAGTTTTGTGTTATGATTCTTCTCTTTGGCCAACTCTTCTTCTAATCATTGTTGTTCTATCTACAAAATTGTATTTATTTCATTGAAGGCTCGAACTTCCTTGTAGTAATAAGCAACATTCTCTTGTTTTCTTTGCACTTCTGTGACTGGAGTTGTGTTTGAATTGTTTGTAACTCCTCAATCCTTTGTTGCAGTTCCAGATTTCCTTTGGATGCTTTAGTTGCCTCTTTCTTAGTGCCTTCCCTCTTGTCTATTTGATTGTAAATTTGTCTTCTTTTCCTTCCTCTGAAGATTGATACTTTGAGGGAATATATCTCTCCTTTGATTTAGCTTCATTGTTGTGCGGCATATATGATTCTGTCTCTTCACTGTCAGTGTTATGCTTTTTAGAACTTTGCCCAGTTTGCTTTGTCTTTGATGGTCGTCCTATAGATGGTCCTGCCACCGGATTCACCTCTCTTTTGGATTTATGAATTAAATACAATTGTGCTTTTGTAGGTGGTAATTTATCATCATGCCTAAGGCTTGGTAGGCAATTCTGTGTTCGTATACTTGCAATGCATACCTCTCTCACTTTTGCCACCACAATATATGTTGCACAATTTGTAAGGCCCCCATATGAGGAGAAGCCAATGGTACACATATATTTGGTGGATTCTAGCGCTGCACGCTGATGAGATCTCTATTTGTGATCTTCGATGGTACGGAGCAAATTTAGGGGCAACTTTGGGGGCGTCGGGGGCGGAAGCCCCCGTGACTTTTTTTCCTTCGTTGGAATATTCCTTTTCACCGGAACATCTTGGACGGACGACGGTCGGAAGACAATCAAAAAATGGCCGTCCGGTGGTGGCCGGTGGGCCGGTGGTCCGTGGTCTTTGGCCGGTGGCCGATTTCTAGGGGGGCTTGTCTACCCAAAAGCGGCTACACATGGGCACATGGGAGAGTCCTACTTGGACTTAGCTATCTAAGGGCGGCTACACATGGGCATTTAGAGGCTCCCTTACATCTATATAAGGAGGACTTCTCATGAGTAATCCAGTAGAATGGTGTGCACACTTGACACATACAACACATCCTTGTGTAAGGATTGTTAGTCCCTTGTATTCCTACTTGCTCTAGTTGTCTAAATCGCCATCTAAGCTCTACCTTGAGAGCGCATGGGTGGATGACGCCATCACTTTGTAATAGTGTGCTAATCTAAAGTTTTTGATTTGCCACTAATCTACTTTGCATTGTATCTCCTTCTACTTACCCTGCAACTAGATCCTTATTGTATTCCGCATTTCTTACATTCTGGTCAGCATTCATACATGATTTTCTTTTATCACTCTCTTTGATGTTTGCTTCCACTAAGTTGTCAAGGAAGTAATTCCCAAAGTTGCAGCTGACCACCCTTCTTTCTACCATCCCCATTTCCATGACCACTGCCAATGCAAGATTGGTTCCGTGTATCGTAGTGGATTTTGCACTTTAAAGTGTTGTAATATCAACCACAGAGGTAGCTCCATCTCAAAGTAGACCAGATCTTGATAGGTCAATTTGTGTGCCCTCTGCTTCAAGAATGCCTTGTCATTATCTATGGCTTTGGTCTTGTGCAATAAATTGTGGGTTCTGTGTTGCAAGTGAAGAGCTTCGTTGATGATTTTTGCGGTGATTTTTACTTTGACGGTATCCCCATCTTTGTCTGCTAGTGTTGCTTCCCCATTGTATTGAATGGAGATGATTAGTTAATGGGCTCTTCAAAAATTTGTTCCCCATGGCGGTAATCTTAAGGCGTTGTCCAACTGTAGACATCTAGCCCCTTCTAGCACTTTGGATTTTGGTGTGTCATCCACAATTCCTTTGGAAATAAGGTGGTCTTGACTATCACTTCATTTGTCGCTTAGAATTTCTCGATGAAAACGTTTGCAAGTATTGCTTCTAGCTCTCGTTTTGTGATGTGAGCTTTTCTATTTGATGAGATATCAGTAATCTTGTAAGTTGCCACCTCCCACTCTTCTGTGCTTTCTTGCGGGGCATCATGAGACCAGTCTCAAGTTCCTTTTAGAGCTAGGCAATGATCAAAAAGCTGTCAAAAAATGGGAAAACGCAAACTTTGACCATAAAATGAGAAATGAGTATAATTCTATCAAAACTACTCCAAATTTGACCAAACTTCACTAGTGTAACTAGGACAACTGCAGTCACAAGGGCAAGTGATCACAAATGAATTCTAGCTCTGAGGTACATGGATCCTGATCCATGTTGGAGCACATTTTGATGATTTGATCATACCACCTGGTTGGGCACATTAAGGTGATGTTTTGGTCCAAAAAATTTGGGGTTTGGATCATTGGTTAAGATTTTAGCCCAAATTTTGGAAAATTTGACAAACTTGGAGAATTTGAGCCCTTTGGCTGGGATTTTGAGATCCAATGACTTGGTACTTTAGGGATAGACTTTGTAGAGTATTTATGACCAAATGGTGATGTCTCTCTCTAGCTAGTTGAAAAAGGTGTTAAGCCATAAAGTGCACTATTCCCTAGGATTTACAATAAGGTTATGGGAGAATTGAATGGTTTCCTTGAGCGAAGCGCCAAGGGGCATGTGAAAGTTATAAAATGTCTTATGTTGTAATTGAGCATCTCAATGAATAAACAAATTTCTCTCTCTCTTGTGCTTTAACTCTCTCTCTCTCTCTCTCTCTCTCTCTCTCTCTCTCTCTCTCTCATCATCTTGCGTAGATCCACTCTCTAACCACCATCTTGATCCCGCCTAAACACATGGAAATCTTGCTGATGTATCTATGCAGACATGGGAACGAGCATAGTGCATTGTAAGAAAAGTGGCGAGTCGGCTACAATGGCGATTTCAAAATGGTTCTTGGGCTGGGAGTTCTGTTCAAACCTTGCATATTTGCACCTTTTGTTGGAATGTGCAGGCAACAACAAAACATTGTTATGTCGCTCGCCGAGCAAGCTGGTGTTAAACTCTTGGACAAGACAATCACGATACATAGGCACAACCATTTTGATAACACAAGTTTCTGATAAAAGATTCTCATTTAACATTATTTTTTTTTGTTTTTTGTTAGCACCACATAACATGCGGCCGTAACGTGCATGGAAACGATGCTGCAATGCCTTGACGGAGATAACGACGTGGTTACTATGAAGTTTGGAAGTTCCTCATGGGCATGGGACGTCCAAAACCTGCAATAAAATTGCATTTTGCAAGATTGTGCATGCAAAAATATGTGTAAGGCTATATTGGATTTGTGACTTCTTGGTTGCAACACTGTACAATCACATAGGCCAGCCATTGTGGTAAGACACAGTATGAAGACTTGGCTATAATTTTTTTATAAATTTAATTAAAAAAAACTTTAGTGGAAGTCAATTGCTACAAAGAGTTTGCTCACACAAACATAAAGGGAGACATTCTTTGCATTTGCAAAAAATGTGAGGGGTCGAATACGCCTTGAAATATTTCCGGTGCAAAGCTTATTTTGACACAATTTTTGAACATTTGAAGGAGCATGTTATGTCATTTGAAATGCACCATTGATGTAAAACGAAGGCATGGCAAAGAAATGCAAGCCACCTTGTATTTTTTGTGGGGAATACAATCACAGATGGGAAAAATGTCGTAATAAGCCATCGTTGCAATGTGGTCATGATGACCATAAAGCCCGACATTTCTCATTAACATTATTGGAGCAATAATACATTCTCAATTATCACATTATACACAACAATTTGCATAAACCCAAAGCATGGGTAGACGATTTCATTGATGTTGGAAAAATCATATTTGTGGTTCTATGAGCATGGTGATAATACATATTGCACTCATAGGCAATTGAACTTGCTAAAGGAGCTACACAGAAATGCAAAGCATTTGTATGAGTTGCTTCATAGTCGCAAATTTATTACAAAAGTGTTGAGAGCATGGCTTACCATAATTGAAGAGGGGGTAGATAACTACTCAAGTGATGATGACGACCATAATGAACATGGGAATGGTAGGAATGGGATGGAGATTGGAGTGAAGAGAGACCCTATGAGCCAAGAGAGCCAAGGAGAGTCCCTGAGTAGCTCTATACTCACATCTTGCACCATCAACCAAAGCATCGTGGGTCAAATTTCATCAAATTTTTATGGAGAATTTGCATAGTTTTGATGTCTTAAATGATGATGATGACATAGATTTGTTTATTGAGTATCATGAGATGAATTAGGAAATAAATGGTTGCAACTCTAAAGTAAATGAATTCTTTGATGATCTTTGTGATGAAAAATTGAAGAAATATCATGATGAAAATAAACCCTCACTTCTTAATGATCAAGAAGATGATGTCATGGATGCTTTTGTAAATTCTCTTGCACTAGGAGAAGGATTTTTTGTTTCTCATGATGTTGAAATGGAAACTAACCAAAATGAAGATCTTCTTGATGTAGTGTCCAAACATGAGAAACAAATTGTGATGTGTGTGAAGCAACCTATTTCACAAACTGAGGGTATACTAAATGATTGTTTGCTTGAGGCAATGTTGTGCTATGGGATATGTGTATTTATCCACACAATTGGTGCCTATATAAAGCAAGATGGTTCTTGTATGCTTATCCATGCTAGGAACGGTGATGATGATGTGATTTTGGGCAAACTAATGCTTATTTTTGTGCATGAAGATGGAAATAACTTGTGCATTTTTCTCATTGTAAGCTTAGAAGGAGATCATGTTTGGTGGTTTGAAGTTCAAATTGCATCAAGCAATGAAGTTTCTCTTTACACAAATAACATGGGACTAATGTTTTTGGATGTTGATGGGCTTGTTGAAAGCATAGCTTTACAAATTGAAGCCAAATTTTGCAATCTTTTTGACAAAGGATGTGACAAAGCACAGGAGTTTTCATTGATGAATTTTGATCCTTTTTTGAAAAACAATGAAGATTATTTTGAAGTGATTGGCTCAAAGATGGAATATTCTCAATGGAGTGGATATTTTCTCATTACTTTATGGTTCTACAAGTGTTTTTTGTATGAGCTCTCATGGATGTTGATTTTCTTGATGGGTTCCCAGTCTTGGCATGTTGCCAATAAATGGTGCACTTATATTCACATTTTTTGGTGAGAAGGTACACTATACCCATTTTGGTGATTGTAATGCAAGGCATAGCTTTAGGAAGTGTATTTGTGCATCTTGGATTAAGTTCCAGGCACTGTGCTTTGCATTTTATAAATGCTTGGGGGGAAAGGGGCGTTGTTATCGTGGTGTATATGTGTACCTTGGAGTAGACTCCAGGCATTGCACTTTGCATCATGGTATTCTATGAGCACTGAGTTTTTGGATCAAGGGTATTGTGGGATTTGAGTCAAATTTTGGTGTCAAAACTCTTACCACCAAACTGTGCCAGGTGTTAAGCCATATAGTGCACTACTCCCTAGGCTTTACACTAAGGTATATGGGAGAATTGAATGGTTTCCTAGAACGAGGCGCCAAGAGGCATGGGAAAGGTATATAAGAGAGGTCTTATGTAATAATTGATCATCTCAATGAATAAAAAAATTTATCTCTCTCTCTCTCGTGCGCCCTTTAATCACCACTCTCTCTCTCTCTCTCTCTCTCTCTCTCTCTCTCTCTCTCTCTCTCTCTCTCTCTCTCTCTCTCTCTCTCTCTCTCTCTCTCTCTCTCTCTCTCTCTCTCTCTCTCATCATCTTGCACAGACCCACTCTCTAACCACCATGATCCATGTTGGGAAGGATTTGGGATTTCCATTTAGCACACATGTTTCTATAGTCCATCCTAGTATACTAGTGAATTTTTTTCAAATTTGGATATTGTTTTCCTAAGTTTACTTCATTTCTCAATTTATGGTCATATTTTTCTGACTTTGACCATATCTGACTTCTGGACCCCTTTTTGATCAATTCCCTTTTTTGGTTTCTGATGTTTCCTTGAATTATGTTAATTTGTATCTAAGGACCACATTGCTATCCATTTATCTATTAATTTTAAATGCTCTCTAATTGCATGTGAAGTTGGGGAAAGGGGCGGTGTTTCAGGGAACCTTGAAAGCACTTTTAGTAAGATTTCACAAAACTTTGAAATTTGATTGTTTCTCTTTGGCACTTTGGTTTTTGACACATCTGCTTTGAATTTCAAAATCAACATCTATGCATTGTCCTAATATCAATTGCCCTGCATTTCTCCTGTATGGAACCATTTCTCCTGCATTTCTCCTGTATGGAACCATTGGTTTGTATATTTGAACTCTGTCAGAATTTTGCTAAGGAACATAGATCGCAATCCATCTTCTGGGGTCAAATGCTACCAGACTTGGTGGGTTTGCTTTGGACACATATCGTAAGCCACTTGCAATAGAATTTTGGGCTTCCCAATTTGCATGGCATTCTTCTCTTTGCTACCTCTAACCATAGGTTGAGCTTTTTGTTGAGTTTGTAATTATGGTGCATGGATCACAATCTATGTTGGATCATGGTTTGCAAATCCATACACTATATATTCTTGACCCTACCCAGCAGGCCTTGTGCATACTTACCTTGATTGCTCATATTTTTCTGTCAAACCACGTGCGGTTCAAACGGTTCATCATTTGGACATTCGATTGCCAAATGGCTTTTAATATGCAGTTTTGATCCCTCATAGGTTGGCTCAAAATTTGACAGGTGCAAACCTTTCCACATTTTCCATGTTAAAAGTCCTTGCTTTTTGTAGATTTGGCATTTGCTTTCAAAAGTCAATTTTGGTTGTCTTGGCTCAACTTATTAATTTTTTAAGCTTTTTTGCTTGAAATTAAAAGAAAATTACCAATAAGTATTATTATTCTGCAACAATTTGCCAAAATTATTATTCTTACTCATATATACATCATCCCAGTGTAGCATCTTACTTCTCTTTGAATTTTTCAAGGCTCCGTAACATGCCTAAAAGAGCTCATGAAAAGACAAACAATTATCAAGAAATCTTTATATACAAAGCTATGATCATCTTGCTGCATTTTTATTACTCCCCCTTTCCCATTATCAGTCGTCCCTAAAAAAGATACGATGTGGTTCTTGGGAGCAAATTATGTGTCTATGCGAGGCCGTGTAATGTGGCCCTATCATGAAGATTGAAGAGATGCATGGGGTAATGGGATGTTGTACAAGATATGGGTCATGAATTGTCTATTCAAAGGATTTTATTGGTGAGGTTTCTTTGAAGCTACTAGGCCTAAATAAAATAATTTGGATAAGACGTGCTCGTTCTTTGATGGTAGAGATTGGTAACCTTGATTTGATATCTAGGTTAGTTGGTGTCTTGTTTGGGAATCCATTTGAGTTGTTGTGATTGGTAGCTTGGAGACTGTGTTTGATGATGTTACTGATGTTGTTTTGGTCTCCATTGACATGTTGTTGGTGCAGGTAGCTTCTTGATTTGTCGGAGTGTCTTTGATATCCAAGGAGAAGTGCCTGATTGGGCATTGGAAGCCTTGTTTTCTTTGGAATGAGCAGGATTTGTGCTTGAAGAAGTATATCCAAGTAGTTGTTTTTAAAAATGTGTAAAATTTCTTTTGGGAATCCATAATTGTTTAGGCTTGGACTGCATCACTGCTTTCTTGACCCAAACCTTTCTGATTGCCTTGGTTGAACGTGAAGGTTCAGGTTTAGGTTCTCCTGAAAAAGGCTAAAATTCCCAAATGTGATTCATTTGCGCCAATGGATTAGTGAAGGAGGTGTCATCGAGGTGGAGTTGTAATGTGTCATCCTGCCAATTTGGTGTTGCCTTGTATGTGCGCATCCACGGTGCTCCAAGAATCACTGCCTCATTAAGATCTGCATCTTTCATTACATTAAATTGGTGAGAAAAGATTTGACCATCCACATTGATTGACAAATTGGCTTGACCCATGCTCAGCATCATCCCTTGATGTGCTGCCTCGAGCTCAATTTGGTTTGGTGTTACAAGTTTAACATTTTCAAGAACGTCGAGTATTTGATGACATTGGCTCATGCTTCGGTGTCTACTAGTGCTCATTTCGTGGAACGATTAGTAAGTTGAAGGATAATTTGTACATCCACACCACCAAGCCATGTAGGTTTCGTCTAAATTGACGCTATTGGAGGACGATTGAGGCGTTTGCATTGCCACCAATTTTCCTCATGGTTGACTTATTCCTTTTGCTTTAATATTTTGATTATGGCTTCCTCTTTAGCCTGTGCCTCAATAGCATGGGCTCAATTTTTACTCTCTACTTCCGCATGAATTTTTTGTAGCTCTTCTTGTGGCAATGGGAGAACACTTATCCAATTAGGCATCTCCTCTCCTGCCAATGTTGCAAGTTTGATGGGTGCCACTTTGCGATATGTCATGTATTACAAAAGGCCCCATCCCTCACTTTTTGAGTTTTTTGGAGTGTTTCTTTAGGGTATACACCAATATGTAGACCCCTTTTTGGGACTCCTTGCTAATTATGTGTTGGTCATGAAAAGCCTTCATTTGTTGTTTCTGGGCATATATCCCGGCGATCGCCTTTATTCTAGTTTCACCTAGTTGTTCCAATATGTCTAGCCTTTCAGAGAGTTTGTGTCTCGTCCAACCAACTATGTTGCAACTCAAAGTGTGGGAATCATGAATTCCATGGGTAGAATAGCAATTTGGGTTCCTCGATCGCTCACAGTTTCAATGGGTAGGCCATATCTGGTAAATATGTTTTTGAATAGGACCTTTTCCGTAGTCCGTGCATCATTTTTCTGTGTTGCCTTTGCTTCCACCCACTTGTTCAAATAATATGTTACTACTATAATATATTGAGCATGTGTGCGGTATATAGGGAGGTATGATGGGGCCTACAAAATCTATGTTCCACTTGAAAAAGGCTCGAACTTCCTATCATTGGATGTAATGGCATTTCATAGGCGTAATGGCATTTCATCTCTCCGTAGAGGTGCTTTAGTGCATTAGCATTCATCGCACCGTTTTACAAATGTCTCCATGTCTGTGAACAATTTCGGTATATAATATCAGCTTTGCAGTTTTGTCAGCAAAAAAGTGTCCACTTGGCTTGCCTGAGTGTGCTTGTTTTAGGATGGAGAAATATTCGCTTTCAGTAGCACCCACAATCTCAATTGATTTTCCTTTTCCTACGGCTATAGTTGGTTTGAAATCAGCACATAGTGTTTTTGTTCATCCTCTATAGTTCTCATTTGTGCCTTACTCAATCCCTCTAGGAAGTGTTGGGATGCAAGGTGTTGTTGCATCTCTTATGTGAACAGTCTTTTCCACCTAGAAAAAGCCTTATGTGTCAAGCCATGTGAAGAGCCTCTTACAACATTTGTGTAAAAATAAAGCCACTTGTGTCTGTGCGTAGGCAGCCACATATTGTGCTCATGTGTCAAAAGGCTGTCTATTTGTAAAAGCCTATATAGAGGCACATTCTGCTAAATATTTGTAAGCTTTATCATTTGCAAGTATACTCTATATTGTATTGTGCAATATTTTCTCTCTCAAGCTCTACACTAACCTCTCCAAGCATGATTATGCCATGAATGGCACACTAACCTATCCACCTTAACCTTACAGGAAGGTCTTGGCGTTTAAGTACTCCATTTGGGCGCTCCAATCACTCTAAAGAGTGTGGCGTGTTCCACTAGTGATTGTTTTTTATAGGCTTCACATGATTTTATGCAATCATAAACACTTTTTTCCATGTTTATTCAGTAGACCCCAACTCTCATTAGTCTTTGGTATGTTTGTGTTCTCCCATTATGAAACCCCCTGTGTTGTATATGAGTTAGTTTTAGGTAGTATTCATTATTTTCCGGTTGTACACAGAGTCTCAAGACCTCGTCATTAATTTTTTGTAAATTTGTCTAGCTAAAATCTAGAGATTTCTGGTCTGATGAATGATTGACGGTTGTCTTTCTACCTCTAATGATCCTATAGTGAGTAGAGGAATGAACTCTTCACTCCACCTTGGAACCATTTCAATGTTAAACATATAAGAATCTGGAAGGTCATCATCAATACCTGCGGGTGCTTCTCCATGGAACAATCTCAAAAGATGATCGTCTATCTTGTGTGTTGTTCCTTTCTTTATGACCACGATGATATCAAACACAAGCAATATTATAAACCAGCGAACAATCCTTCTAGTGCTGCAAGGTTTGTTTACCAGATACAACAGTTCTTGGTGATCTACGAAGAAAACAAACTTGCTCGCGAGAAGGTAGTGTCTATATCATTCCTAGGCCCTCTCTCTCCGTAGTGGTATAATTTTTCTCTGTGTTGTTTAGCTGACTACTAGAGTAACAAATGGAAAAATCCATTTTTTTATCTCCAAGTTGAGCTAATATGCACCCTATTGCATAGGCTGATGCATCTACATGGACATGGAATATCTTGTTCCAATCGAGGGCTTGCAAAATTGGAGCAAAAAAATTAGTCCCTGCTTCAATATGTAAAAAGCCTTCCACATTCTTCCATCCACCCAAATTTGGCAATAAGAGCATCTAGAGGCTTAGCTATTACAACATATATGTATATGAAGATCCTATAATATCCACAATCACTACAAGAGGTTGTGTGCACTTGTGACATTTTTAGCGACGAAAATACATTTGTTTTTTATACTCCCCGGAATCGCTCAGACCGTCGCTACGGGAATGTCATTATATGCGTTGCTATCTGCGTCTCTATTTGTGTTGCTACATGCATCACTATATAGCGATGCAGATAGCAATGATTGCAGGCTTCCTATAGCAACACTCATAGCGATGTTGCAGAGCCTTATATAGCTACGCTTATAGCAACGCCCGAGAGTAAAAAATTTTGGGTGGCAGGGCATTGAATGACCTACCACCCATCAACCATATTGAATGTTTCAATAATAGAGTAAACCTAAATGAATCCAAGATAAGCCCAGATTCACCTTTGAAAGAAAGTGCAAGGTATAGACCCGAAGTAGTCACCCACAAGACAATATAACCATTAACTCCATCATCCATAGTATTGTTTGCAGAATAAAGATACAAAACTGACAAAAGTAAATTGATGAAAGTAAATCAATGACAATTGTACACATCATAGGCAAAATCACTTGATTGTTAACACTAGAAAGGTAACCTAACAGGACATACAAGTGTCCTTTCAAGGTTTTGGGAAAAATTTCCAAAACCATAGTAGATCCACTCATTTTGAAAAATCCTTTCATGAGCTTATAGTTCAATAACTACTACATATGAAAAAAATGAGAAACTTCTAATTTTTTTCATCCCTTGGTCACTACAAGCCTCCAAAGTTGATGGACCAATGCATTACGGTTGATTGCATATAATAAGAGTGGAGATTTTTGTAGGACATGAGATAAAATGCCCCGTTAACTTCAATGGGTTGGTGACCAAAACATATGGTTTCTTTTACCTCACTAATTTTTTTTTTGGGAAAAAAAAAGGTACAAAAAAGTTGCATTTTTGCCATTCTGCGGACCTATCATCAAAGTTTCTATAGTCACGCTCAATACAAATACTATATACATGTTTTCTTAGTTCCCTTTGGGCCTCTGGATTCAAAAGGAGCCATGGAGCATGTCAAAAGGATAATGGATCTCTTACAATTGGAACCTTGGGGGCAATGATAAAGTGCTAAATACAACAAACATGAAAAAACTTGGTTTAGCATTATGACCTCTAGAAACCTATAGAAACTACTCAATATCTAGCCAAGTTTGTAGTCTATGATTAGATATGGTTACTACCTACAAAATACACACAATTGGCCTAAGAAACTAGCAATATTGAGAAAGTTATACTTGCTACTCTAAAATGTATCGTATTCTTCAGCAATCAAAAAACTCAACCATCATCATATACTATGCTATATAGCATATTAGGTCCCACAAAACTCAAGGAAGATTAGCTTTATGTTATACATTACACTTACATAATCAAAATTGAATTTGGATATCAAGAAAGCCACCAAAAAAATCATAAAAGTGCTAATTTTGGGCAAAAAATAGGATTATGCAATTCTTGTAAATTGGTCATAACTTTCAATTTTAACACTTATCTCTCCCTACAAGCATCAAAACATGTTGATAACTATGAAGGCCTAACCTCTAGCCATCTAAACCTCACAAACATGAAGTTTATAGTGGTATAGTTACCAAAAATTGAAAAAAAGCCAAAAACAGGACCCGTTTTTTCACACAGTTTAGGTTCAAAAATGTTGTGCAAGAGTAAGGTTAATGGTGAGATCGATACTCAAAAAAAAAATTCTAGGTGTTTTTCAGCTCATAAGGCAACTTTGTGGATATATAGCACCTAGAAATTCATTTTCATACTCTTCAAATAATTCAAGCAAAATGGTCACTTAACAGGACACAAAAGTGTCCAAGGACATAAAAGTGTCCTGTTACCATTCTAGTGTTAAGCTTTGCAAATGTAAATAGTTACAACACCATTATCATTATTGAGAAAATATACATGGTTTTCCATATAGTTACAATAAGATGTATACACATCATCTCATTATACATGCTATGACAAAAGGAAAATAATGCTATCTAGCTATGGCTAGACTGACGTCGTCTAATCAGACGTCTCATTGCGTCCAAGCGGCGTATCTATTGAATTCTGCAGAAAAAAACAATAAGAATTTTTGTAAGTATAAACATATAATTTACAAAACAATACAATAAACGAAAAAGAGTAAACCCTAATACTAACCATGCTGCCACGAAAACTCAGAATGTCCATTAGGGTGTTTAAGCCCTTTTTGCCTACGTACTCACACTTGTACGGTGTGGGGTCATGTCCTGTCTCATCGACCACTAATCAAAACATACAAAGAATCCATTATGTTAGAATTTAAAAGTACAAATAGACGTAACTACCAAACCTAAAGAGCAATGCAAAAACACTTACAAAATTAGCCTCAAATGATGGCCACCTGCCACTTCCCAAGTGGTGCGAGCTCCCTGCCTCTACTCACGCTTTGACTGCCTCCTTTTGTTGCTTTCACTTGTCAGGATTCTTGCGTGCTGCTTGCTTCGCATTCTTCGCCAATCTGGTCTATTCCACCCATGATTTATTGCTTTTTGTACTTCAGAATGCTTGTGCTTGCAATATTTGTACATTCAAACCTTCATCAGGTCTTTGTTGAAGCAATCATCCTGACTTGACACGGGAAATGCGTCATGCAGCATGCTGATGACTCTGTCTTTAAATTCACTTGGCACTTCACTCCTGGTGTTTAGTATATAGTGTCTAAACACCTGAGAGAAAAGACCACGCATGCACGAGATCACCTTCTTGCCTTCATCATCCAAGATGATGCCACCGCTAATGTCACTTGCTAACCGTGGTTTAAAAAAAATGCACCCTTCCTCTTGCTCCCATGCATGAGCTCGTAGCTCGTATGTGTCTGTGTGAACGAACTGCGAGCTCATGCGTGGGAGCAAGAGGGATGATAAGGAGCATGAGTGAAGGTTGGCATGAGGTGCAAACGATTACAGTGCTAGAACAAAAACTTTTGAGAAACCTTAGGTTTTTCCTTTAAATTGAATAAATTTAATGAAGATTTTTACACTAAATTTATCCAAAATCTATGAGTTTTGTCACCTTCAAATTTAAAATTCAAAGGTAAATTGCAAAATTTCTTAAAATTAAATTTGGATATTATTGTGAAGTGCCAGTCTCAATAATTCATTGGCTAGCATTTTACTGATTTTTAATATTTTTGTCTAATAGTCTGTGACTGG
The DNA here is from genome assembly GCF_014529385.1 of Adiantum capillus-veneris. Taxonomy (NCBI): domain Eukaryota; kingdom Viridiplantae; phylum Streptophyta; class Polypodiopsida; order Polypodiales; family Pteridaceae; genus Adiantum; species Adiantum capillus-veneris. The sequence goes on from NC_140950.1 coordinate 60,918,066, forward strand.
CTGGTTTGAAACTTATGAGATCTAGTCTCATATTCTCTGATTGGAATTTTGGAATAAAGACTTTAACTTCAAATGTGGTTTTTGCATGCATTCAAAATCAAATTTTGTTATATTTTTTATCGATTAAATTTGCAAAATCCAAGGTGGGTTTTTGAATGAGCCATGTCTGAGTTGGTATTGCTATCTTCTCGCATTGAGTGGATCATTGAGCTCAAGCAAGATATTTATTGATTCCCCACTACGTCGTAATAGCTTGCAATTAATATTGCTTACAGCTTGCAATGATAATGAATCTCTTGGTATTTGATGTTAAGTGACCTGCATAGGCCCGTCATTGTAAAGATGCACTGGCTAGTACTTTTTGAGTGGTTTAAAATATAATATATAGTATCAAAATGTTGAATTTATTTATTTGTTTTTTTAAATATTTTTTGCAGGGTTAATAGGGCTCTGATCTCTACGTGCACATTTGTACACAATTATACGAAGTAGTCAAGTACACAAAGCAAAGATGGATTTACAAGAAGCAGAAATCAAGTGGACAATTGGAAGGGAAACATTCACTCGGCTTGTGGAGTTGCAAAATAGTAAGCTTTTACTAAGTCATTATTTCGTTCAAAGCCTCTCGCCCCCATCTTCTACCTTCTTGTCTTTGAAAGCTATTGTTTGAACTGGAACTAAAAGAATTAAAGTCCCAACAATGTCTGAGTGGGATGTTGAGGGTAATCAACACTATGTTTCGAGGTCACCTTATCATTGGAATATGTTTTACATCACACTTGTACACTCTACCATATACCCGATAGCTATGATAGTGATCCAAATCTAAGTTATTCTAGATTGGAGAGCATGATGCAAGTAGGATCTGATTATGTAGATTTGGAAGAAGGAACAAGTGCGAATGATGAGAAAAAGATTATTCAGGTGCAGTCAAGTGATGATGATAAGAAAACTAAATTTGTGGTCTCTACTCTCTCAATGGTCAAGGAAGATACAAAGAGCACAAAATTGAAAAGTTTATTTCAAAATAGCAAAGAGGTCCAACAAGGCAAAGAAATTCCACATGTATACGATGGTGACATTGTTTTTGAACTACCATAAAATTCGTGCAGGTACAAGAAAAATGCAAGGCATGGAACAAATATTTGATGGTCACTTATGGACACGACCAGATAAAACAAACACGTCAATTGATTGTTTAGTGCAGTTGAGTTATTGTTTGGGATCATTGGTTTTTCATCGAATAACTTGTCCCTACTTTGTGACCAATAAAAAATTCAATGTGTCTTTTTTCCAAGGCTATTTGGATAGATAGGTGAGCAAGGGATTGCTTTGTGAAGATGGAAAACATATTATAACTTGTCATTACTACAAAAAAGTAGTCTTCTAGGACTATCCATGTGGATGCAAAAAGCTTATTAATCAAGGATGACTAGACAGATGGTGCATGTGGGAAACCACTTTCATGAGGTCCAGTCAAGTACATGCAGGGCTCAATAGAAAGAATACACAAAATGGTAACAAATGTTTTGCGGGTGGATCAAAACCATGGACCTAGAAGAGTTCAAATGATTGTTGCTAGACAACTTCTTCTTGAACTATAACAAGAAAAGAGGAAATGAACATGGGAGATAACCAGCTTTCAAACATTTTGGAAGAAATGATTCCTCTGGTTCAAAATTAGAGGTAGGCTCTTCTTTGTTTGGTTTAAATGGTGGATTTTTATTGAGATTTATTATGACCATCATTTGGTTGTTTGCTTTGCAGGTTTACAATTATGGTGGCTTTTGAAAAGAGACAACATGCCTCCCTTGTCGGTGATGGGTTTGACCATAAAATAATGCTTTTAAAAAATTTTATTTTCCATATTTCAATGGTAGTCACTTTCTAGATAGGGTGGACCTACAGAGAAATAAATTATCTTCAAAATGTCTACAAGGGGTCCAAGGTCTAGTGTTGATCTTGTCAATCGAATGCATCAAACTGGATGTGGAGATTTGAATCACTTGCATGGGTCCACTTTGATTTTACTCATAGAATAGATAATTGGGCTACTATGTCATGTTTTGTATATGATCCAGGTTTGTTTCCCTTGCCTAGAATTCACTAAATATAACCATGAACATTGGAGGTAATTAATACCTCACTCTTGCAATTTGAAAGGATTAATGGTGATAGCTGTATGGGACACTAAGGAGGAGGAAACTGATACACGAGACCTCTTTTGGAATTGTTTGAATGATGTGATGATACAACAAGGATATCCCCTAGCAAACTTTGTAGGCTTCATGGCGGATGAAGCTAGAGCAAATTGGGCTGCAATACGTACGGTCTTTAATGGAGGGCCTACTAATGTTATGGTAGGAAGGAAGAGATATTGTCTTTTCAATTGGGAACAAAGCTTGCAAAGACATAGAAAAAAATAAATTGGAAAAGATAAACTGCAGATGCACTTGGATATGTGTGAAGCTTGGCATAATTCTAAGACAATTGCCAAGGCCATAGAGCAAGCACATTTAAGAAGGAAATGGCCCAGGGGATTCACTATATTTTTTTGTACGCTACCACGTGAGTGTACAAGAGGGGGATTTTTCAATTTTTTCCATAAGTGTATACAATAGGGGTAGCCCCTCATTATTTCATACTCATACCGTATACATAAGGGGGGGGGGGGGGGGGGGGGGGGGGGGGGGGGCCTACATAGGGGGTACATACAACTACATGGGCCACCTTAAATACAATGGTTGTTTTGACAGAGAGAGAGAGGGGGGGGGGGGGGTGGGGGGGGGAGAGAGAGAGAGAGAGAGAGAGAGAGAGAGAGAGAGAGAGAGATGTTTATAGTTTCCATTCCGATGTTCTCTGCCAGCCTTGATCAGCTTTGACAGGTCGTGTCAAGGTTTTTGCATGCTCGAAGTGCTGGAAGGAGCTAGCTTATATAGAGAGTAGCTTGAGGCCATATAAAGTAGTAGGGATTCCCACTTGCATGCTTGGGATGCTTGTCATCTTCTCCACTATCTCCTCCACTGCAAGCTTCTCCTCTTTGTGTTATGGAGCAAAGAGTTCTACCAAACATCAAGCGAACTTATCCGAGCAAGCTCAAAAGCGAGCAAAGTTATTAAAACTGATTTATGAGAGAGAGAGAGAGAGAGAGAGAGAGATCTTTGAAACCGAACAATAAATGTCAACACCATTGCTAGCAAAAACATAGTTTTTGGAAACTTAGAAGTACTTCATTTGGAAAGTTTTAGAAGTGAATGGACCTTGTTTTGAAGTTAGGTCACCATTATACAAGTCTAGTGATCGATTTTACTATTAGTATAAGTACTAGCAAGTGCAAGGCATCTTCACAAGTGTGCTATGTGTGAAAGAAGACACAAATTTACTAACACATATATCATGTGATTGTGCATTAAATCTCTCTGGAGTTCTTTCTCGTAAGGCACGTCTCTCTCAGGCTCTCCCCTTCCCTTACCTTCCCTTTAGAGAGGCACTTCAAGACTTGTCGATACAGATATGAGGTATCTTGTGGAATGTTCCTATGACATTAAAATGTTTCTTCCTCTTCCTCTTTTGCCTCTCTCTCTCTCTCTCTCTCTCTCTCTCTCTCTCTCTCTCTCTCTCTCAATCATTGCTTAATCAATAATTAATTGGTAGAAACACTGGTAGCAATTAAAGCCTATAAATATTTACTATATATTCCTTTCTTATTTCTTCATCAATAACATAACAGTGTGGCCAACAACGCTACGATTCTCTCCCAAGCTATCGACCTTTTTGTGCGTTTTGGCCTTAACATCAACTACTAAAGGATATTCACCAAGAAGCTCACAGACGTTCGACTTTATGGCCTCCTTATGGGGACTCCACTTTGACCTTTGTAATATGAGGGTGGAATCTAGATTTCCCATAGTATATCGCGCTTCATGCATCAAATATTGAACAACTTCTTTCACAAAGACTGAAGATGTGGTTCCTTTCTATTTTGAATCATTGTTTTGTAATATCTACCAGATGCCAAAAGGACATCGCATTTACCACACAATGACAAGCACATCACCGTTGAAATATGTAATATGTCCTTGGTCATGTTGAATATTCATCGCGCCGACAATTATAGAAGGAACTCTCTCTCTCTCTCTAAAAACAAAAAATATCACTATCAACGAGATAATAAGTGATCTGTTTTCAATAGATCAGTGTTTGGGAATAGTGTGCCTCAACATGTCCTTGGGCCGGTTAAAAAATCAAAATAACCGGTTGATGTGGGAGGAGAAGGAAAAATCCGCTTGAAAAATTTAAGAAATTAGAGTAAATTACTAGGTATTTTAAAAAATTCTTCTTTGAATGTATTCTGAAGGGAACTTTATATGTTTGTGAAATTGATTTTTCCCTAACACTGCATTAGATGCAAAAAAATGTCTACAAACAAAATGTCGAGCCTCGAGAATCTCTATGAAAATTTGCAAGTACTCAAAAAAGTCTCTAAACTTTGAGAGACCGCAACTGTCTACTTCAATGTGTGCACTCATATCTCTTCGCTTTCTAGTCTTTAACCGCCACATTTGTTTTTTCTTCCACTTAGCTCTCATGATAACGAAGCCAAAACGTGAACACCAACACACATATTATGGAGGAACCTCTCTCTCTCTCTCTCTCTCTCTTAGATTTTATAGTCCTTTGTCCTCAATGCCGGCCTTGAAAATAATCCTTAGAGCCTCGGATCTAACCGTCAAGATTAGCTTCTCCACTTAACTACAACAAATCTACAAATTAAATTTATCTGCCCTACTGGCCTTTGACACTACACTGTTGCCTTGTCAATGGCAACCACCATCGATGGAACTCAATTGCAAGCTGCGTCTTGCCCACTATCCAACCAACATGCTTCTCTTGTATTGTCTTCGTCGTCATGCAGTACCCCATGTCCTACTGCCTCCTCTTTTATTTCACATTACTTGCGCTTGTCCCACGCCAGTAGAGCGAATGTTGGGCAGTGAGAAGATCTCATAATGTTAGTGGCTCTCAGAGAACGTAGAGAGAAGTATGCAGGACATCATCAACGTCTTTATATTTAATGTTGTGTGAGAAATCTTTTCATGTCATTGTTAGCAAGCGAATTGCACGCAATCGACGAGAAAAGGAGGGCCATGAGGTTTTCTTGGCATCTAGACATTTCTCTCTCTCTACTGGCAGCCTCGCAAGTTTAATACATTACACTAACAAAAGGGCAACACATATTTGAACCTTCACAAATGCAAAATCGACCTTATCATGTGCTCCCATAGCCACTCCACCTAGCACCCCCACTTGCTTTCATGGGAAATAGATACCAAAAAAAAGGCAATGACGGACTCCGCACATTCCTACTCCATCACCAACACCCTCCAAAAGGCTTTACCTTTACCCACTCGACGCATCTTGCACGATTCCCATTTGTTTCTAAATAACTTCCAGCTGATATAACCCCCTACTCTCTCTCTGCACGTCACTCTGCCACCTCAATTCGTGCCTCTTCTAGGTGTCTTGGGTGGTGACTCTGTAGGGGCTAAACACCAGATCGATGCGTTCTTTAGTGAAAGCTTTATAAAACAAAACTCTCTGAAAGAGCACGCGCCGGCACGCGCTCTTTCAAAGAGTTATTTTAGAGAATAGTCATCTTACAGAAGCCCTTCGAGGACAGAGGTGATCTCTAAGGGCCGGTGGGAGCAACGAGCAAGGAGAAGGCCGAGCGCTCATGAGGAGGGCAGTGAGGCCAATGGTGGCCGGGATGCAATACTGTGGGGTCGGTGGACCTTGTGTACGAGCTGGTGGCTTTGCTGCTACCTCCAATCCCAAATGACGACGTAGTGTGAGAACCTTTGCTCACACTTCCAATCTCTTTTCAATAGAGACCCGTACAACATGCACTTGGATGGATGCGACTGTCGATTTCTGTTCAGGGAGCCGGCAGGTGGGTGGGTGAGGCTTGCGAGGTCCTCCTCTCTGTCTCTCTTTCTCCGTCAGCAGACCCGACAAGTAGAGTAGGCAATCACTCTCTTTCTCTCTCTCTCTCTCTCTCTCTCTCTCTCTCACTCAGTCTCAGCAACCCGAGCTTGAGCCCCCCCTTTCTTCTTCCTTATCTCCCCATGACACCTTCTTCTAATTAAGCCTGCAGAGCTGCCGCTTGTGAAGAAGAACATGATGATAGATAAGCAGATGGCATTGAGTGCCCGAACCTGCTTGAAGCCGACCCTAATCCTAGTCTAAATTTAGAGCTTTTTAATGTTGTGCTGATGATGGAAGAGAGCCCCTACGTGCCATGTGGTTGCTATGTGCTAGCTCGTACTAAACTATATCTTCTAGCCCGCCTGTGATTGTATCGAGCCCTCTGCTAACCCATCCATGTTAAAAAGACGGCACTTTGTTTTCTAGAAGAGGTAGTACGTCTTTGGGGGAGAGAGAGAGAGAGAGAGAGAGACAGAGAGAGAAGACAAACACTAAAGGCCGCAGTTGCTAGCTCAATGGCTCATGAATGGAGGGAAGCAATAGTTAGCCCTTAGCTATGGACAAGATGGATTAATGAAGGGCAAGTTTGTCTGTTTTATGCATCTCTCATTTTGTTTGTCATTAATTCTTGGTTACTCACTTGAGGTAGCAAGGCCACGTCTCTATTTAATACCCTCATTTTTTAGAGGGGATCTACGATCCCAGATAATTGTTCATTGTGGGCCGGTCGATTCATATGGAGGAAAAAAGAAGGGTGTCTAGTGGGATTCGACCTTGCAACCTCTCCCTCCAAATTCTATTGCTTTACCACTATACTATTGCCCGCGTTTTGAAAGGCATAGAGGATGATAGCATTATATTCTGTAGTCCTATCTTCCCATCACGATCTCCAATTCACACTAAGTTTACTTTGACTTTACATCTAGTTTACATGCAAGTTCACAACGAGTTCACATTTGTTCGAGTTTACATCTAGTTTACATCAAGTTCACATTCGGGATGAATGGTTGTGATCTGCGCCAAAAAGCGACGCCAATTTTCAGTTGTAGATCCCCTCTAAAAATATGAGGGTGTCAATTAGTGACGAGGCTAGCTAGGATTGTCATCAAACTTCATGAAACGTGGGATCAACTTCTTGCCTAATATGGCCTCTTTTGTTGAGCCAGCTCCAACATGCAGCTCTGTTGAGCCCCTTCATGCCGGATCTGCTTTGCCCAAACCCATCTTCAGCATGTCACCTGAGCCTCTTCAACATTCACTATCGTCTCCTCTTCGGCAGCCCATTCACAGATGTCAAGGGTGGGCTATTGGTTAGCCTCCTCACTCAAGAAGGGTTTCAACAATTTGAAGGACAGGGCTTTCCAGAGAAACAAGCTTGCAATTAATATTTGCAATACTTCAAGGAAAGCTAGTTCATAGGCCATCGGTGCTCCTTGTAAGTCTAGAACCATTTTTGTGGTCTAAAATGGGTACCCAAATGAGCTAGTAGGGAATTCTCTCTCTCTCTCTCTCTCTCTCTCTCTCTCTCTCCCCCCACCACACACACAACAGAACCGCAAATGCATTAGCATGCAAAATGTCATCCTTTACACTACACTGACACATGAAACATGTTTTGTTTTTTGCTAACATGGCATTTCAGATTGCTTCGAGATGAAGGAGTATTTGCAACGAGGCACGAAGAAACATAAGGAGAGCTGAGGCGGGCCTACCATGCACATAAAATCACCCAGTTGAATTCAATATTTGATCGACAGGAAGCATTCGCATGAAAAATGCACACATGGAACAAGAAGACACATCTTTACGTGGTGATCGGATTCTTTAGACTTCGTATGGCTCATAAGAAGCAATCTCTCTCTCTTTAAAAAAAAATCCCTGAAAGAATTTGTGTCTCTTTCAGAGAGTTTTTTTTTATAGAGAATATCCGTGTACGAGGCGGGGTACGAGGAGCTGGAGGCTCGGTGGGTTGTGTACAGGTTTTTTCTTCTCGCTATAAATATGGTGTAGATCCTCAATTTCGTCCTTTAATGCACTTCAACAACTTTCCTCCTAGCCAAAACCCGCTCAAATCACCAAGTTTTTAACAAAAGCATCATTGAGACAAGATATCATTCAATTTTCCAACCACTACGCACAATTATACATAGACCATGGCAGCATTTCATTTGTTAAAGTTGCCTCCCCATCCGTATCTTTTCTTACCAATCAAAAAATTTACATATTGTTGAAAGTAATATTCTCTCTTTCATTATAAAAAAAGGGAAGGAATCTCTAAGACCTCACCCCTTTGGGCCATGCCAAAAATAACATCCAGTGCACTGTGTCAAGCACACAAGCCTAAAAGACCTTAAAATGTGAAAATTCTCTAAATAAGAAGCTATCAAGAAAAAAAACACCCGTTTTGGCATAGCAAGTGCACCATAATGGCCAATAGACTAACATACACAATGTCAATACTCAGAGAAGGAACAAGGATGTGGCACAAAGATGCATTGGGCTGCCAAATACAATAGAGTAGCCACTATTGGAAGATGTACTCAAAAGCAATCATGAATCAACAAACAACAATCAATCAGTTAAATGGGCTTTAAATGCTTCAAAACTCTTGGAGAACATAGGCAAGGTCTATGAGGATGGATCTGGATCAATAAAACCTAATTTTGAAGGGTATATAAAATGAGATCCATTGTTACATAGGTCATAAAAACTTGAAAAAAACTTGTCTAACAGCTACTTCTAAGGCCTATGAACAATTTCCCCTATCAAACAATTAGCATGTTGACCTTGATAATATCACTTACATAAAAATTGATTGGGCATTTACAATATAATACATCTAAGAGTTCTATGAACTTTTATAGTCTAGTAATTACAATGAGGGAAATTTATGCTAGGAGTATTTTCCTTAGCATCTACAAAAAAATGCCCCCCTCCTAAATGATGTTTGTCCTCGACATTGTTTATTCCTTATAGTAATCTTCTTCAAGTGACTAGACGATCCTGTTGAATTTTTCTACTCTTGCTTCAACAACTACTCTATGAAAAGTTTTTAAGTGGATTTCATATTAGTGTGTTTTTTAGGCGATGTGCCTAGCTTGTAACTCTCTGGTCAGCAGATTGAAGATTGTTGACTCTATCTTGATGAATCTTGTTATGATGCATTCTTCAAAATTTTCCAAATAATGTGAGGGTAGGAACATCAATCTGGCATATAACTCCATGATGATATCCTTTGATGGGGTATTCTTGATATCCAAGCATATTCATTTTCTTCCTTCAATGAAAACGGTGCAAGGGTGGCTTGCAGATTTGACATCATTGAATGCCTGTATTGCTGTGATGATCATCCTAGCTATTTTTCACAACATCTCACACAAGCCAAATCTCACACATCTCTTAGAAAATCACTAATTGTCTTCAATGTTTGCACCATATATGTCTCTAGTAGTAAAATCTTTTTTGGAGGATTGGCTAGTAATGGGTAGTTGAGCATAAAGTTCATGTGGTCCTTCTTGGTTGCAAAAGCTTGCCAAGGGTTTTGGGTAAAGGAGAAGATGCATGGCCAATCTTGACATGATGAGGAGCAGCTTTGCAAATTATTTTATCAACCAATCTCTTCTCTAGCCACTTTTGTCTCCAAAGTGGTGGATATTTTAAGATGGTCATAGCTTTATCAACCGTCATTGTAACCCCTTCATAAGTGCTCTTTGGGTTCGGTTCTAAAATGGGTAGCATATTCTTCTTCCACAAGTATACTTCATGATCTAGGATTGGCAATCGCAACATCTACTGTGAAAGAAAAGGATTGAAGCATGCATTATCCCTCTTATAGGCATCCCAAGCCACCTTTAGGAGACCCTTGACCTTCTTATGCTTAGCTAGTCGTGCTAGAGCCATGCCCCTTGTAATGGAATTGGCCTATTTAATTTGAGAGTCGCGGAAATTAATGAGAGTACTTTTGAGAAATGACTTTGTGAGCATAGCGGGTGAACATAATTGAAGATAGCAACGTAATCATAGCAATTAGTTAACACTAGAATGGTAACAGGACACTTTTATGTCCTTGGACACTTTTGTGTCCTGTTAAGTGACCATTTTTCTTGAATTATTTGAAGAGTATGAAAATGAATTTCTAGGTGCTATATATCCACAAAGTTGCCTTATGAGCTGAAAAAAACTTAGCATTTTTTTTTGAGTATCGATCTCACCATTATCCTTACTCTTGCACAACATTTTTGAACCTAAACTGTGTGAAAAAACGGGTCCTGTTTTTCGTTTTTTTTTTTAAAATTTTGGCAACTATACCACTCTAAACTTCATGTTTGTGAGGTTTAGATGGCTAGAGATTAGGCCTTTATAGTTCTCAACATGTTTTGATGATTGTAGGGAGAGCTAAGTGTTAAAATTGAAAGTTATGACCAATTTACAAGAATTGCATAATCCTGTTTTTTGGCCAAAATTAGCACTTTTATGATTTTTTTGGTGGCTTTCTTGAAATCCAAATTCAGTTTTAATTGTGTAAGTGTAATGCATAACATAAAGCTAATCTTCCTTGAGTTTTGGGGGACCTTATATGCTATATAGCATAGTATATGATGATGGTTGAGTTTTTTGATTGCTGAAGAATACGACACATTTTAGAGTAGCAAGTATAACTTTCTCAATATTGCTAGTTTCTTAGGCCAATTGTGTGTATTTTGTAGGTAGTGACCATATCTAATCATAGACTACAAACTTGGCTAGATATTGAGTAGTTTCTATGGGTCTCTAGAGGTCATAATGCTAAACCCAGTTTTTCATGTTTGCTATATTTAGCACTTTATCATTGCCCCCAAGGTTCCAATTGTAAGAGATCCATTATCCTTTTGACATGCTCCATGGCTCCTTTTGAATACAGAGGCCCAAAGAGAACTAAGAAAACATGTATATAGTATATGTATTGAGCGTGACTATAGAAACTTTGATGATAGGTCCGCAGAATGGCAAAAATGCAACTTTTTGTACCTTTTTTTTTTACTAAAAAAAAATTAGTGAGGTAAAAGAAACCATATGTTTTCGTCACCAACCCATTGAAGTTAACGGGGCATTTTATCTCATGTCCTACAAAAATCTCCACTCTTATTTATATGCAATCAACCATAAGAAATTGTTGTTTTGGGCAAAATGCACTGGTCCATCAACTTTGGAGGCTTGTAGTGACCAAGGGATGAGAAAAATTACAAGTTTCTCATTTTTACCATATGTAGTAGTTATTGAACTATAAGCTCATGAAAGGATTTTTCAAAATGAGTGGATCTACTATGGTTTTGGAATTTTTTTCACAAAACCCTGAAAGGACACTTTTATGTCGTGTTAGGTTACCATTCTGGTGTTAACTTGGCATGAACAATACTTTTGCAAGAGAGAGAATTTAGAGAACATGACAACAGTTGAGGACCGGATTTATGTGGAGCCGGTCCCCCCTCCAATAGGCATTTGTATTATGATTTCTCCCATTAAGAGAGACTTGTTACAATACAATCTTTGTGTTCCTTATGACCTAGCTTTCCATCTTCATTGCATCACCTTATGACCTAGGTGATGCAATGAAGATGGAAAGCTTCATGCATCACAAAAATAACATAAACTTGAAGAAAGCTTTAACTATCCCAAGCCTCAGTCCCAAGACCTCAAACACCTTCGAAGGTGGAGAGAGCTAACAGGGAATGAGGGTAGGGAAGAGGAAGAAGAAACATTTCGTAGGAGAAAGAATTAGTTCCCCACTTATCATAGCTCTTGTTGCTAGCATACATAATAGCATAGTAATGAATAAGAAGGAGATGGCAAGCTTAAGCATTGAAGCATGGCTCTTGGTTGGATTTGCACTCCATATCCAAGAGTGTTGGTGTAGGCTCTCAACCTCTACTTGCTTGGAGAAGGAGAGGGAGCTCTTGCACTTTGCATAGCACACAATGAGAGTGTGTGGGTGAGTATACCCCCTAAGCAACCCCCTAGCTTTCTTGGGTCGACCCCCCCTTGTAGCTCATGCTTGAAGCTCATTGGACCCCTCCAGGCCTAGCCAATCACAAGCAGGAGGCATTACAAGCAGCAAGGGTAGCCTTTAGACAAGTGTCCCCCTTTCCCCTTTGAGAGAGAGGGCTAGATAAATGCTAAATCATTTAATTAAATCTCCTAAATTATTATTGGACCCCTTGGGTGGCGAACCAATAGGCTTCAGGCACACCATGAGGGTGTTGGGATCGGAGAGCACACACACAGAGAGCCAGCACGAAGAAGGAGATAGACACAGTGTGTGGCGGGGCGGTTCTCACACTACAATGTGTAGTTGTGAGTATAGTTATTATGAATGAGTAAATGAATGGCTGTACATGGGCGGCTGAACAACGGGCAGCCGGGCACACGGGCCTTTAACCCAACAATCTCCCACTTAAAGGCAGTGTGCCTTTAAAGTGGCCAAAGTACAGCAAAAGAAGTCAAGCCATACCCATCAGCAATCTGCAGTGTGCAAACCGCTGTGAGGCTAACGACTTCATGAGTAGATCAACAGGGTTATCGTCAGTGTGTACCTTGACAAGCTCTATGCGCTTGTCCTCTAGCACCTCTCGTATGAAGTGATACCTCACCTCAATGTGCTTTGTCTTCGCATGGAAGACAGGATTCCGTGCCAACGCTATGGCACTCTGGCTATCACAATGTAGAATCGGAGCATCACCAGCCATACCAAGATCTCCCACTAGTCATGAGAGCCATACGGCCTCCTTGGCAGCCTCAGTGGAAGCCATATATTCAGCCTCTGTAGTGCTCAAAGCAACGCATGGCTGTAAACGTGATGCCCACGAAACCGGTCCACCTGCAACTGTGAACACATAGCCGCTAGTAGACTTCCTCGAGTCCACTGACCTTGCATAGTCTGAATCTGTATATCCACAAACAGACATATCCTTCTCACCATAACATAGGGACAACTCTAAAGTCCCTCTCAAGTATCTGAGAATACCTCTCACTGCATCCCAATGATGCTTGCCCGGGTTAGACATGTACCTGCTAACCACACCAACTGCATGAGCAAGATCTGGACGCGTAGCCACCATGGCATACATCAAGGAACCAGCAGCTGACGCATAGGGAATCTGAGACATCTCTGTAGTCTCCAAATCTGTCTGAGGGCAGTCATCATGGCTGAGTTTTACATATGGAGGCAACGGGGTACTAATGGCCTTCCCCCCTTCCATATGAAAACGCTCAAGCACTCTGTCAATGTACTCTTTCTGACTAAGAAAGAGCATCTTGCGAGAACGATCACGAGTGATCCGCATACCCAAAATATGACTGGCATCCCCAAGATCCTTCATGGAAAAGGTCTCATGTAGCCTATGTTTCAAGGCATCCACATCAGAAATACACTTCCCTGCGATCAGCATGTCATCCACATACAAAACCAAAACAATAAGACTACCATCTGCAGCCTTGCGAGTATAGAGGCATGGGTCCTCATAAATGCGTACATAGCCCAATGAACTCATGAATGCATCAAATTTACGATACCATTCACGAGATGATTGCTTCAGCCCATACAAGGTCTTAAGAAGCCGGCATACCATCTTCTTTGAACCATGAATAACAAACCCACTTGGTTGCTCCATGTACAAATCCTCGTGCAAGTCCGGATGTAAGAAAGCTGTCTTTACATCCATTTGCTTCAACTCCATGTCTTCTGTAGCTACCAAAGCAAACAACATACGCAAAGTAGACATCTTCACCACTGGGGAGAAGATCTCATCAAAATCAATGTCCTTCTGTTGCTTGAATCCTTTAGCCACAAGCCTTGCTTTGTACCTAGGCTTTGCATCCATTGAACACAATTTTATCTTGTAAACCCACTTGCATGGTAGTGCCTTCTTACCCTTTGGCAAAGGAGTAAGCTCCCACGTTTCATTTTGGATCAACGAATCCATCTCTGACTGCATAGCCTGCTCCCACTTGAGCTTGTCAACACTAGACATGGCCTCATCATAACATGATGGCTCCCCGCAATCAGTCAACAATACATAATCCATAGAAGGCACAAAACGCTGAGGCTGTCTTGCACGCCGCTCTGAACGCCTCAAAGACTGTGCAGGAGGTGCATCTGGCTGTCCCACATCTACATGATCTCCCAACAAGGGTTGTCCCACATCTACATGATCTCCCAACAAGAGCTGATCTCCCACTTGAGGGTCAATGGGCTGCCCACGAGCAGCCATGGGACCATCATACCAATGACCATCCTCCTCAAATATCACACGCCGAACCTCAACCGTTCGCGGTGATGCTCTATACATAGAGTCCTCATGAAAAACAACATCATGGCTGCGCACAATCTTCCTGTCAATAGGATCCCACAATCGATAACCCATCTCACCAGAGCTACCATAACCCAAGAAGATACATCTCTTGCTCTTTGGATCCACTTTGCTGCGTTTTGCCTTAGGTACATGTACATAAGCTTCACAGCCAAAAACACGAAGGTGATCATACGAAGGTGTCAAACCTGTCCATACCTCTTCAGGCACTTTGAAGCCCAAAGGAACACTAGGTGAACGATTTATCAAATGCACAGAAGTGGCAACAGCTTCAGCCCAAAATCCATTTGACAAACCAGCCATAGAAAGCATACTACGGACTTTTTCCTGTATAGTCCTATTCATGCGCTCTGCCACACCATTTTGAGGAGGTGTATAGGGAGCACTAAGCTCGCGCCGTATACCCTTCTCAACACATAATGTTGTGAAAGCATGAGACATAAATTCACCCCCATTGTCCGTACGTAAGCACTTCAACTTACAACCTGATTGGTTCTTGACAAGAGCCAACCATTGCTTAAATATATCAAACACCATATCCTTCTTACGAATGGGGTATGCCCATACCTTCCTGCTAGCATCATCAATGAACGTAACAAAGTACATAGCACCTCCAAGAGAAGCATTGGGCATCGGCCCACATGCATCACTATGCACCAAAGCTAGCTTTTCCAAAGATCTGTGTGGAACACTTTTCTTATGAGAAGACCGAGCATGTCGACCATAAAAGCAATGCTCACAAAACTCAAAACCACCAAAATATGAAATGGGAATGTAATCCGCACGTGCCAACAACTTCAAACCTTTTAGTGACATATGCCCCAAACGCTGATGCCATAAAGAAGCAGGAGGTTGCTCAGTGATCCCCACAATGTGATTAGCCACACTAGCTACACAAAGGGAATACAACGTATTCCTCTTAGCACCTTTAACCAAAACAAGGCTGCCCTTAGTGAGCTTCCAACCTCCATCACCAAAAGATACATTGAAACCAAGTGAATCCAACTGACCCACACTAATCAAGCTTTTTGCAAGAGCCGGCACATGACGCACATGCTGCAAGACAAACGTAGTAGAGTTTGGCATAGCCAAATGAATATCCCCAATGCCATGAATCTACATAGAACGCCCATCGGCAATCCTGACAGTACCTGTGCTCGAAGCATCATAGTCATGAAACCACGACCTATGAGGCGTAACGTGAAAAGAGGCACCACTGTCAATGACCCAATCCATAGGCATACTACGCTCATGAGTGAGAAGAAAAGCGTCATCAAAATAGGATGCAAGCAACACATCACCAAACTCTTCACTAGTAGCACTAGTCGGAGCACATACATGGTCATCTTGAGAGCTACACTCTCCCTGTCTTGCATTTAACTCCTCAATCTTGACATTGGATTTAGGCTTGTCCTTAGCATCATGGTCTTTCTTCTTACCATCTCCATTTTCCCTTTTCCACTTGTAGCAATCCTTTTTGAAATGGCCTTTTCTACCACAATGAAAACATTCCACATCCTTTTTACTTGTGCCTGCGCGGGACTTGCTTCTAGATTTACCCATGTTGGACTTATACTTGTCCATAGTCCTGCCTCTGACAACCATTGCACTAGAAGACTTACTACCTGCATTATTCTTTCGATTAATCTCTTCCGTGAGAAGACTAGACTCCACATTAGTACTTGTCAACTCATCCGCAGGAACCGAGTTACTTATGGCTATCCTAAATGTGTCCCATGACTCAGGCAACGTGACAAGTAAAAACATAGCTTTTACATTGTCCTCAAACGTAATTTTCTGCGTAGCAAGTTGGCTGAAAATTGTATTGAACTCATTCAAATGCGCATTCATGGAAGCACCTTCCTCCATTCGCAAATCAATAAGCTTTTTAATCCAATACACCATAGAAGCAACCGAATGCTTATCATACATCTCGCAAATCCGCTGCCATAGCTCATAAGCTCCACCCTGTACATCTTTCACATTGTAATAAACAGACTTTGAAAGGGAAAGCCTAATGGTAGACCTGCACATCTCATCCAACTCCTCCCAATCATCCCTCTCCATGTTCTCTGGCTTAACTCCCTGCAACTTTAGAGGTCGAATCTGTTTCTTCTGCACCAAGACATCCCAAATCTGATCTTTCCAATATGAGAAGTTAGCATCATCCAACTTCTCAATATTGAAAACTGTGTCCTCTTTAGTGCCCATTACAACAAGAATGCAACAATGAGAAACCTATAACCAACCAACAAACTGCCACAACAAAGTAGTGTTGCAAATCTGACAACACCTACTGCTCAATCAAAGAGCAAACGCATAGAGTATAAATCAGCCCATAATATGGTCAAAAAATGTACGTAGAAATCCACAAACAAATGCATAAACCCGTGACACCTGTAACTCAACCGGCCTAGGCAAACCGTGCCACAAAATGCATCAACAATGAGCTGTCATAGAGGCATAAACATACTCCATGTCTGAATAACCACAATAGAGACATAAGCTGACCAAGCTTACACAAATCCGTGAGCATAAATGGATCCAAGTGAGCATATAACCAATGCAGAAGCTCAACGAAGACCAATCTCTACTGTCAACCAAGTACCTGTCAGTACTCAAACCGCAACACTGCAAGCAAGAGCAAACCCGCTCTATGTATAAGTGAACCAAATCTCCACAATATCATGCATAAAGAGTGTCTGTCAAACTGCCATATCCACATCCATCAACATACATAGATGATGTAAACCTGTAGCTCAAGAACACGCATAAACAGACTGCCCAGAAGAGTAGAAGCTCCCACTCAAACCACAACCATATACATGGCTGTCCCACAGTCAAAATACATGTTTTGTAACCACAGAAGAAACCTGTATCCAAAGCTCCCTGTAACTTGTAACCTGTACCCGTACCTGTACCTGTACCTGCACCTGTACCTATACCTGTAGTCGAAGAAGACAATGTCGTCAAAACTCCCACTCTATCTGTGTGTATGAGGCCACTCCAAGAAGAGGCTACACACTCTCAAATGAGCTGTGGGCTCACGTAAGTGGAAGACACTACAACAATGGCACCTGTAATGGCTATGGAAGCTCTGGCAGCAGAAAACTACCAAAGAGAGCTGAAAAACGCAGCTCCTAATCTGTAGCTCGGATGGGATTTCTAATGGCACGAATGGCTCCAAAAGGGGGGTTAAAATCCAGGATGCCTGCTGAAAATACTCGCGGAGTGCTGAACCTTCCAATGCCAAGCTCAGAAAAACCTTCTGCTCTTTAGAAATGCGCGCGTGCGCGAAACCAAAAAACGGCAATGAAACAGCAGCAAGTTTCAACACACTCAACAATGATGATGAAGCTCTCAATGCTCTCACTACCAAGCTCTGATACCACTTGTTGGGATCGGAGAGCACACACACAGAGAGCCAGCACGAAGAAGGAGATAGACACAGTGTGTGGCGGGGCGGTACTCACACTACAATGTGTAGTTGTGAGTATAGTTATTATGAATGAGTAAATGAATGGCTGTACATGGGCGGCTGAACAACGGGCAGCCGGGCACATGGGCCTTTAACCCAACAGAGGGCAACATGAGGAGGAACTTGACAAGTTGTCCCTTTTTCTTTATTTGTACCATGCATGCCTTGTGTGAGTGTGTGGGTGTTCTCTCTCATCCCCCCTCATGTAGGGCTCGCCCCCTCCTTGTAGGGATTGAATCTTTGAATTTTTGACACCTCAAGCCCCTCATGCATAGGCCCAGTTCCCACCACAAGCTTGGCTCATAAGCACTTTAAGCTTGGGCTAGGTTCTCACCTCAAGTGCAACCTTAGCATCTCAAGCATGTCAAGCACCTCAAGCATCTCAATAATTAAGCACCTCAAGCATCTCAAGCATCCCAAGCACCTCAAGCACCTTAGTCATCAAGCATGACAAGCAGGACAAGCACCTCGAGCTGGGTCGAGTTCCCGTGCCTCAAGCTCAGCCCTAGCTTACCTAAGGTCAAAGGCCTTTTACACACATTATTGGAGGTCTTCAATGAAGCTAACCCTAAGGTCTTATGCTGCATTTGTTAGCCTTGCTCTTTGATAGACCATCTCTCATTTGGGGCCAATGGTTCATGTCTATATCTTAACACTTGTTCCCGTTTATTCTCCCACATTAAGTGATCAATTTAATATGAGAAAATCATTTGGGTTGGTTAGACATTAGATTGTAGATTTTATGACATTACCTCTCTCTTGAAATCATAGTCGTCCTCGACTATGAGGTAGAAGAGATAAAGCCTTAGTCATTAGTCAATTTTACTTAGCGGGTAGAGGATCCCTTTTTACCCTACGACATCTTTCCTAGATGGATGAATAATCCATTTGGTGCTTGGGAGACATAGCTACCGCAAGCATGTCTGCTCTTTAGTCCATTTCATTCTCCCAAAGAAGAGTGACAAATTCTACTTGGTGTTTGAGGGACGTCGTCATCACAAACATGATTCTAAGCATGCATACTAGTTAAATTTGTGCACAATTAAGAAAAAGGACTAGTCTTATAAGACAAAAACATGAGTCATTTAAAAGAAATTTGTACATTTGCTTACTCTAATGTAGCATTGTAAGCATTGACAAGGTTCATACTATCCTTAATCTTTATTCCTTGCATCCATCTAGCATCTTCAAAAGGATAATTTTTGAACTTAATAAGATACCGTCGGATAATCTTACCATGTTGTAGTACCTTGTCTTCATGTCGAAGGACAGCTTCGGGTTGTAGCACCTCTTCTTGGTCTTCAACTTCAGGAGGGTCTTCAATAATTGGTTCAGTTGGTGGCTCTCCTTTGTAGGGCTTAAGTAGGCTTACATGAAAGGCATTGTGTATGAGCCAATGGTTGGGCAACTTGATTTGATAAGCCGTCTCATTGATGGGCTTCAAGATTTGTAAAGGACCATAGTATCTTTTTGCTAGTTTGGCATAATACTTTTGATGGCCCGTAGGATTTTTGCCCGTCATTTGCCTAAATCGAGCCTTAGGAAACTTGAGGAAGACCCAATCATTTTCTTTGAACATTAAGGCTCTTCTGTGATTATCAGCAGTAGCTTTTTTCCTTTGTTGAGAGATGGATATAGCCTCCCTAATCTTTTGAAAAGATTCTTGTAGGTCACGGCTATACTCATCGGCCGGCAAAGATCTTCCCATGTACTTTGAGTAGCAAGGGACTTTTAGGTCTTCCCTCAATGATCTCAAAAGGTGCTTTTCCCGTAGAAGTATGTACAGTATTGTTGTAGGCATACTCTACAAGAGGTAAGTACCTTTCCCATTGTGAGCGTTGATCTACTTCGGTAACATAAGTCTTGAGTAGATGGAGTATCGTAAGATTGGCTATCTCACTTTGGCCATCCGTTTGTGGGTGATAGGCCGAAGAGAAATTCAATCTTGTTCCTAGATTTTCAAAGATACCTTTCCAGAAATTACAGGTCATTCTAGGATCTCTATCTGAATGATGGATGTGGGTAATCCATGGTGCTTGAAAATATGAGATATGAAGAGAGTTGCCATTTGATGTGCCTTAATAGTCTTTTTTTCAGGAATAAAATGTGCTTGCTTGCTAAACCTGTCAACTATTGTCCATATTCCTGTATTCCCATGATAGACTTGGGTAATCCAAAGATGTAATCCATGGATATACTCTCCCATGGTGAATTTGGAATAGGCAATGGTTAGAGTAATCCAGGTTGCTTCCCACTATCATACTTGGTCTTTTGGCATACTACACATTTTGAAACATACTCTTGTATGTCCACTTTCATGGTAGGCCAATAGAAGTACGTCTCTACTCCTCGGAGAGTAGGTTGAATACCTCTATGCCCTGCATATGGAGGAGCATGGGATTCATACATAACTTTCTCACGAAGGGAATGGGTAACACATAGCCTATTGCCGTGGAAAAGATAACCATCCTGCAAGGTGAATGGTTCCTCTTTCTTCCCCAAAGAAAATCCTGACATTATGTCTCTAAAGTCAGGGTCAGTAGCATACTCATCTATCATAAAGGATAGATCATTGTGAGTATCTATAGACACCGCATTAACTTTGGGTCGTCGTGAAAGTGCATTGGCCACTTGATTGTGCTTACCAGCTATGTGAGCAATATGGAAATTAAATTGCAAAAGAAAATTTTCCCACCTCATTTTTTTGTCGGAAAGCTTGGTTTGCGTCATGAAATACTTGAGACTTTGGTGGTCGGTTCGTAGGATAAATGGAGTCCCCAATAGGTAGTGCTTCCATGTGTCTAGGACATGTAGAACAGCTAAAAGCTCTTTCTCACAAATGCCCAAGACTTGTTCATCAATATTGAGCCTTCGGCTCTCATATGCTATGGCATGCCCTTCTTGAAGCAAAACGGCTCCAAGGCAATCACCACAAGCATCACATTGGACCTCAAATGGCTTTGAGAGATCCAAAAGCACGAGGACTGGTTGGGAAGTAAGCTTCTCTTTGAGCTTTTTAAAAGCATTTTGCTCCTTAGCAGTCCATACAAACTTAATGTTCTTCTTAGTTAAGTCGTGTAGTGGTCCTGCTACTTGAGAGAATTTTGCTATGAAGCGTCTATAGTATGCGCACATACCAACAAATCTTCTTAGCTCATGTAGATTTCTTGGGTTAGGCCATGCTTTTATTACCTCTAGCTTTGATGGATCCATTCGGATACCGTCTTTAGAGATAATATGACCTAAGTATTGAATCTCTTGAAGGAAGAATTCGCTTTTCTTTTGGTTGAGAAAAAGCTTGTTCTCCCTCAATGCTTGAAAAATCACTTGGAGATGTTGCTTATGTTCCTCCAAAGACTTGGAGTAGATGATGATATCATCAAAGAACACTCCAGTGAATTTGCAGTATGGTCTAAAAATTTTCTCCATCAAACGATTGAACGTAGCTGGTGCATTAGTCAAGCCAAAATGCATGACTAGAAATTCATAAAGACCAAACGTTGTGCGAAACGCGGTCTTTAAGATATCTTCATCCACTATCCTTATTTGATGATAGCCACTCTTAAGGTCAATCCTACTGAAGTAGGTAGAGCCTTGTAGCTTATCAAACAGAGCTTCTACCTGAGGTACGGGAAATCTGTTTTTGATAGTGATATGGTTTAGTGCTCGATAGTCCACACACATACTGTATGTACCATCTTTCTTTTGCACTAAAAGGACTGGAGAACAAAAGGAAGAGGAACTAGGCCTCACCATCCCTTTGTCTACTAGCTCTTGTACCTGCCTCATGATCTCCTCTTGTTGAGCTTGTGAGACTCGATAAGGAGGCTTGTTAGGTGGTGAGCTTCCAGGAAGGAGCTCAATGCAATGGTCACCATCCCCTCGTTTTGGAGGTAAGTCCATAGGGATATCATCGATGAACACATCTTGGAATCCTTTTAGAAAATTAGACAAGTCTAACTCTTCTGATTCCTACCATTTACATTTGATGAAACATTAGTATCTTTTAGAGACTCTTTGACAAAAATCATGTATGCAGAAACTGAGCTCTTCATTGACTTATCAAAAGCAAGAGGATTTACAAGTGGAATAGTGCGACCATGCTCACTAGCATCTATATACATGTTCTTTCCCCTATAGGTGAAGTAGATTCTCCTTTCAGGGAACTTCATGTTGGCAGCCATGCGATCAAACCATGGTGCCCCTAGGATAACATCCTCATGTTGGAGAGGAGAGATGAAGAAGTCTTCTTTGTCGACATAGCTTTGGACATGAAGCCTCAACTTCCCAATCAATGGAGTAACGGAGGCTTGTTGTCCCTTGAAAGCTGCGTCAGCCACTACTATATCTCCCATCTCAAAAGCTTGAATGCCCAATTTGGTGGCCAACTCCGTTGATATGAAGTTGAGAGTAGAGCCATGGTCAAACAAGATGAAGGCATCATGCTCTCTTACCTTTCCCCAAGCATAGGAAAGTGATGATCCTTTGCAATGAGCATCCTCTTTTGGAGCTTCGATGGTGGAAGCTCTAGGAGTCTCATTGCGAGTATTCTTCTTGGAGCAAGAACGATAGCCATGTCCTTGCTCCCCACACTTGAAACACTTATGGTCCTTGCGAAAAGCTTCAAGCTCTTCAGGAGAGAGTTTGTTTTTACCTTTGTAAACTCCCTTCTTCTTGGACCGATTGTTGTTGTTGTTGGAATTGGCTTGGGAAGTATTTTGAACATTGGTTTTCCCCTTTGCATCATTTTTGTCTTTGTTTTCCATGGACTTGACATTACGTATAGCCCCTTGATGGAAATTGATGCGTGAAGGAACCATGGTGTGATGGATTACTTCGCCATCTCTTCAGGTAATCCCGCACAAGAATTGCTGCCTTTGCTCGGCAAAGTCTATCTTTTGAAAGACAGTAGCCTTGAGATGTAAGTCCCAAAACTTGTCTACATATTTGTGGATAGACTCATGGCAGAGGAGCTTCAAGCTGCGCCATTCGGTAAGCACTTTGTCCTTTGCATCGCTTGCAAGGAATTGCTTCATCATGGAAACTCGTAGAGTTTTCCATGTCCTTGGGGCTTCACCATTGCCACGAATGCTAGCCCACCATTGACGAGCTGATTTTTGGAAGTGCATAGCTACATGGCGTAGCTTGGAGGACTCTGTGAAGCCCTCATCTCCAAAGGCCGCATCAAATTGCTGGATGAAGGCCAACACTTTGTCGGTAGCCCCGAAGGTGCCATCATAGCTGAGAAAAGAGATACTCTTTCCTCCCTCCTTGAACTTCTTGAGCTTTTGTGACCTTCGCCATACAGGAAATGATTTGCGATGTCCTCCCCTCTTGTATTCTCTAGGAGAATAGCCATAGCTTTCGTCAGAAGAGGAGGAAGGTGAAGAAGAAGGAGAAGAGGGTGACCTCTTCCTAGCCCTTTTCTTCCTTTGTTTCCTCTCTTGCCTTTCAGAGTGATGAGGAGAAGGACTATGTGTTGATCTTTTCCTCTTGGGAGGAGTGGGAGATCGTCTAGACTGCCGTCTTCGTGGAGCCACATCTTCAGAGGAACTTAAACTTTCATTGCTTTCTTGCTCTTTGGATTCCTCCTCTCGAATGGGAGAGAGTCTTATTTTGGGGGTCTCTTCAAGAGGCCTCCTAAGCTTGTTGTTGAGTAACTTTGGCTTGCAAAGCAGGGTTGCCCATAGCTTGCTGCAACCTAGTGAATTCACAAACATGGGAGCATCATCATTAGCACCTTCATGTGCAAAATCAAAGCTATCAATGTTCATTCTACTCTCTTGATTATTGTCAGCCATGTTAACAAAATTTATGTATGTACTTAGTGTATGCTTTGGCAATTCAAAACCTTAGTTGCCACTCCTCTTAGCCTTTGAAAATCGACTCTTAAGTATCTACACCCACGGCTCAAAGTGGTTAATTATAGAGAGTAGAGGAGTAGGTCTAACATAGCAGATTTGCCAAGGGATAGCTCCTTTCAGACTTCTTATGGCTCAATAATGGTAAAGTCGTAGGCAAGTCTAAAAAGACTCCATTATTAGGTGTGCACCATCCCCCACATAGTGGGCTCAGCAAAACCGATAATAGATCCCATTTCCACTTACCCTAATATAATTAACAACATCAACCATTTATAGGCTACTTAAAGACCTCTCTTCTTAAGCAAGAAAAGAGAAACCAAATGCTCTGATACCAATGTAATGGAATTGGCCTATTTAATTTGAGAGTAGCGGAAATTAATGAGAGTACTTTTGAGAAATGACTTTGTGAGCATAGCGGGTGAACATAATTGAAGATAGCAACATAATCATAGCAATTAGTTAACTTGGCATGAACAATACTTTTGCAAGAGAGAGAATTTAGAGAACATGACAACAGTTGAGGACTGGATGTATGTGGAGCCGGTCCCCCCTCCAATAGGCATTTCTATTATGATTTCCCCCATTAAGAGAGACTTGTTACAATACAATCTTTGTGTTCCTTGTGACCTAGGTAATGCAATGAAGATGGAAAGCTTCATGCATCACAAACATAACATAAACTTGAAGAAAGCTTTAACTATCCCAAGCCTCAGTCCCAAGACCTCAAACACCTTCGAAGGTGGAGAGAGCTAGCAGGGAATGAGGGTAGGGAAGAGGAAGCAGAAACATTTCGTAGGAGAAAGAATTAGTTCCTCATTTATCATAAATCTTGTTGATAGCATACATAATAGCATAGTAATGAAAAAGAAGGAGATGGCAAGCTTAATCATTGAAGCATGGCTCTTGGTTGGATTTGCACTCCATATCCAAGAGTGTTGGTGTAGGCTCTCAACCTCTACTTGCTTGGAGAAGGAGAGGGAGCTCTTGCACTTTGCAAAGCACACAATGAGAGTGTTTGTGAGTGTGTGTGGGTGAGTATACCCCCTAAGAAACCCCCTAGCTTGCTTGGGTCGACGCCCCCTTGTAGCTCATGCTTGAAGCTCATTGGACCCCTCCAGGCCTAGCCAATTACAAGCAGGAGGCATTACAAGGAGCAAGGGTAGCTTTGAGACAAGTGTCCCCCTTTCCCCTTTGAGAGAGAGGGCTAGATAAATGCTAAATCATTTAATTAAATCTCCTAAATTATTATTGGACCCCTTGGGTGGCCAACCAATAGGCTTCAGGCACACCATGACGGCAACATGAGGAGGAACTTGACAAGTGTCCCTTTTTCTTTATTTGTACCATGCATGCCTTGTGTGAGTATGTGGGTGTTCTCTCTCATCCCCCCTCATGTAGGTCTCACCTCCTCCTTGTAGGGATTGAATCTTTGACTTTTTGACACCTCAAGCTCCTCATGCATAGGCCCAATTCCCACCACAAGCTTGGCTCATAAGCACTTTAAGCTTGGGCTGGGTTCTCACCTCAAGTGCAACCTTAGCATCTCAAGCATGTCAAGCACCTCAAGCATCTCAATAATTAAGCACCTCAAGCACCTCAATCATCAAGCACCTCAAGCACCTTAGTCATCAAGCATGAAAATCAGGACAAGCACCTCGAGTTGGGTCGAGTTCTCGCGCCTCAAGCTCAGCCCTAGCTTACCTAAGGTCAAAGGCCTTTTACACACATTATTGGAGGTCTTCAATGAAGCTAACCCTAAGGTCTTATGCTGCATTTGTTAGACTTACTCTTTGATAGACCATCTCTCATTTGAGCCCCTTTACCATTGGCCCCGTGTTGAGATAGATCTATAAGCACATGTCTATATCTTAACACTTGTTTCTGTTTATTCTCCCCCATTAAGTGATCAATTTAATATGAGAAAATCATTTGGGTTGGTTAGATATTAGATATTAGATTTTATGACACCCCTGGTCCTACCCTTGTCTTGACATTTGTCCCCCCCTTCAAGGAGAGTTTTCTTCCTTGACAACATCGATGTAGAAACTCTTCTTAATAACACCAATGTTTTCCTAAATTAAACCTGCATCAGGTCAGCTGATCCACGCAATAATTACCAGCGATAATTACCAAACCTAGAAATCATATGTGAAGCTTTTTGCTTGTATCAAAAAGTAAATTGAATGATCGTAATTAATATTGTCTTAAGAGATTGAATGATTGCAATTAATATCGTCTTAAGAGATTGTTCCTTGGGCCAAAAGGAGCCTCTAACTATTTCTCATATTGGTAGTAGAGCCTACCTCAACCGAGTGTGTTTTATTTGCGAGCTTCCAATTTTGAGCTTTTGCAATCGAAACCAGTTTTGTGATCTTTTTTATTTTAGATTTAGAGCATTTTCTAATGACACAAAAAATTAATTCAAAACATAGAGATCAGAATATTATACACAACAAAAAAATATATCATCTTGCAGCAATTTGGCGAAAGATTTTGGGTCTCTTTCAACAATACACACCAAAAATATGTACAAGTTTCTAAAAGCGATAGTTTTGAGCTTGTACAATTGTCTAGATAGATACCACCAAGCATGCTTCTCTTTCAAAAAAGAGTTCAAATAAAGTCTCGTTGGTCTAGAAAAGCTACTCCACATCTAATACATAAGAGAAATCTCCCTCACTACAT
Organism: Adiantum capillus-veneris; assembly: GCF_014529385.1. Lineage (NCBI taxonomy): Eukaryota > Viridiplantae > Streptophyta > Polypodiopsida > Polypodiales > Pteridaceae > Adiantum > Adiantum capillus-veneris. Next base: position 60,944,423 of record NC_140950.1, read on the forward strand.
ACCTCTACATGACATTCTCCAAGATTTAAGTTCACTACACCACATGCTTTATCTTGTGGGTTTGCCCTAATACAAATGCTAGGTCTCTGGGAGTTTGTGCAAACTGATGAATGACCATGTGCTCTTTTGGTTGAAGCCCTAGAATATGCACATACACATAGTACATGTGCTTACATGCCAAAAATGCCTTATGTGAAGATTCTCTCTTTTGAAAATCGGGACAGGTGCAACTAGGCTCTACCTTAATGTGTACATCATAAAAACTCTCTGTCAATACCCAAAAAACTATATGTTGGTCATTTTCTAGTTTCTCGTCCAAGAACGATGCAACCATACTTGTAGTTGACTCCAATCTCTTTTGTGCTTCGTTGGAAATACCATGTCTCCACTTGGGTTTCGTGCTAGCCTCCTTGTGTAAGAGCAACATTTGTGTTGTTCATGCATCGTAGTGGTGTTGCAAAATCTACAAATTGAAATCCACTTTGTACCAAACTGTCACTCTCTTTCTTTGGTAAGTTTGTTCCAATGTCCACTTGCTAGAAAGTAGAAACATCTGGCAAGAATTTTACTTGCCTCTGAACTTTTTGTGTGTGGCCAACTTCAAAATTACAGAATCATTTCCACTATGCGACTATCTTGTCTTTAAAAGTTCTCTCAGACATAAAACAGCGAGCAACCATTCCCACTTGACGGCTCTGTAACCCAGGGAGGTCACCTAATAAAAATGTAACCTCCCATCACATGAGTTCAACAGAAGGGTATTTAAATTTCTTGAAACTTACATAAATATATATACAAAAGAGAATTATTTTTTTTCAAATTTGAAAAAAACTTACAGATTTTAAAAGAAAAGGGTACATTATATTCCTAACAAAATTCACAGATAAGGGGTTTTACAAACATGCCTTGAATGCACGTGATATGGTAGTTTTACACATAGTGAACCCCCTGAGCTATGTAATTTGTTACCACCACAAATTTTCTTCCCTACCATTCCGAAACATTTCCCCATGCAATTGGTTGGCATCCTTCGTAAAGCCCACTCTTCGCGAGCAGCTTTGACCTCTTGAATACACCTTGCTGAGTTCTCCCCAGACTACACTGGAATGCTCTCTCGTGCTTCACTGTCAGTGACAACATATACTTCTTCATTATCCTCTCTATCAAAATGTATACTCCGTGGTCTCCCTCTTGTTTTGTGCTATCTTGCTTCCATTACATATCCAGGTTTATGTGAGCTTGTACTGACTGCACTAGTTTTCTTCCTCAGTTGTAATGTCTCTTTGTCACCTTCCATCATAGGCTCCTCATACAAAGGACTACCAGCAACCAAGCCTTTTAAGGTACTCACAAATTGAGTTGGATTTGGAGATTCTCTGCGTTTGGAGCTGGCCATCATTGCTTCTATGGAAGGACCCGTTCTGATGTATCTACATGCGGTGTATCCCAATATTTTTGTGCATTGAATATATGCATTTAAAACTTCACTGACACATGCATCATAAAGTGATATTTTATGTTTACCACCTTCACCTGCCAGCCAACTAGCATGGATGCTCTCTGACAAGTTTATGCTAGGTATTTGAGCTTTTTCCCATGGACTCTTACCGACCTATAAATACAAAATGAGTAAAATCATAAACATGTAAATCTTTGTTTTCATGTATTTAATATGAACCAAAACGCTCGCTGGCAATGGCTAGATGAGACATTGTGAGTTTTTGGTGACAAAAATGGACGTGAGTACAGCAAGCATACTTGACATTGTATGTAAATATCTTTACATTATAAGAAGGTTGTAAAGCATTCTATGAAGCCCATAGATATTCTGTTGACTCAATGTGGACAATACCATCGTATGTATGTATTCTTTGTAAGAGTCTCATAATAGGTCTATCAAGTTTTTAGATATTTTGCAAGTTGGAATTTTCACACAAACATTGGTCGTCCTATTGCCCTCTCACCTCATCCCATGCACAAGATCTCATCTCGTCTGCGCGTAAGGTCTCATAATAGGTTCATTAGTTTTCAGATATTTTGCAAGTTGGAATTTTCACAAAAACATTCGTTGTCCTATTTCCCTCTCTCCTCATCCCATGCACAAGCTTTCAGCTTGTCCACGTGCGCGCAAATGAGCTACGAGTTCATGCATGGCATGAGGAGAGAGGACAACTGGTAGCCTTGGATTATTATGTAAGATTGCAAAGTGACATCTTTATGTTGGCTTTCCTTGGAAATATGCTTAATGCTCTGGTAAGTTGTTTCATCTGCTCAAATGGTACTTTAAGCATTGATTTTCATATGTGCAATCTTGATTCTTGCTTTGGTTGACTCACGCAAGCATTTCGTTCTATGAAATTGAATTTTCATCATGAGTTTCATGAAATCCCCCCATCACAAGGGGATAGAATTGAGAGAGCTTTTTGAGGATGCTCTCTCTCTCTCTCTCTCTCTCTCTCTCTCTCTCTCTCTCTCTCTCTCTCTCTCTCTCTCTCTCTCTCTCTCTCTCTCTCTATTTTGAACGTACTTTTGAAACTGTTTACACATAACATCATATATCCATGTTGTGTGTAAACACTTTCAAAAGTAGGATATCGATGTTGTGTGTAAACAGTTTCAAAAGTAGGTTCAAAATAACATCGATATCCTACTTTTGAACTGTTTACACACAATATCGATATCCTACTTTTGAAAGTGTTTACACACAAGATCAATATATATCGATGTTGTGTGTAAACAGTTTCAAAAGTAGGTTCAAAATAGAGAGAGAGAGAGAGAGAGAGAGAGGGGGGGGGGGGGGGGGGGGGGGGGGGGGGGGGCGGGGGAGAGATGTTGTGTGTAAACAGTTTCAAAAGTAGGTTCTGGTTATTACCATTTTGATACAAAAAGGCAATGGTTGGATGAGACATAGTGAGTTTTTGGTGACAAAAATGTACGTGAGCACAGCAAGCATATTTGACATTATGTAAATATTTTTACATTACAAGCAGGTTGTAAAGTGTTCTTTGAACTGAGAGGCAAATGTACAATATTTGCACGTTTTTACACTAAATTTTCCTAAAATTTGTAGGTTTTCTCCCCTTCATACCAAAAAATTTTAGGTTTCCCCAAACTTTGTACGTTTTCTCACCTTCAAACCAAGAAATTTGAGGTTTATCTAAACTTTGTAGGTTCTCTCACCTTCGAACTAGAACTATACTTTGTAGGTAGACTTATACTAAACCTAGGTTTTCTTCAAGCATTTACATGCTTTTGCGACTTTGTACGATGCACATGACACATAGATTGGTGCCAGATATGAGAGGTAGACTCGTTACCATGAGCTTTTCTTGTTCTACACTCTCTTTGTCACGAAAACTTTTGAAAAACGGCAATGTGGCTTTGTGGGAAAGAAACTGAAAAGGGCCCGTAACGCATCAACCACCCAACTAGTTGCTACAAGACTTGATGGGGGCCTTACCCTAACCTAAAAGAACACCTCTATGACCTCCAATGTGGGTTTAGGTCAACCGAAAAAACCTAACCTCTTTGGGCACGACAGAAATTGGTCGGGAAAGTATCATCAAAACGATGCAAAACTTCATGAGAAGGTACGTCTCAGGCATGTCTATAAGCCAAGTGAGCCTCCGTCCGAATTGATCATCAAAAAGTGGGGCAAAACATTGGGTAAGGCTTTGGGACCGCAAAGCATCATTTGGGCCTCACGGCCGACGAGCTAGGTGTCTGTTTGCCACCAAACTTCACAGGCGTCATCGAAATATCATAAACAACCAACATGTAAGGCCAAACTTCAAGAAACATTGTCATCGACAGTCTCCTCAGTAAAAGATGCTATTTGAGCGACAAATCGCCAAAAGGGGCATCTGTGAGTTCAAAGGATTCATCATGGCCACAAGGGAATGCCCAGCAGCATCCACATGCGGGGAAGTAAAGATCAAGAAGAATCTTTGCGAAAACACAGCCACAATGAAGAAATCTCTTCCGGAGACTAAAATACCGAGCAGGGAGTTTCAAAACTGAACAACTGACTTTTTAAAGTGAAAATCAGCTAGCAGGGCTTAAGGCACAATCACAAAACACCTCAAGGCATCAAAACCAGTTTTTATCACTAAAGATATCATACGTGTATGAAGTCTCACAAATAAATTTGGCACAAGAAACACTCACATCACTTCACCGAACCATTCAGCATACCCTCCAGATGATGGAGCATATAAAATTTCATCAGATTTGGAGCCATTAAAGGTACCCAAGAACCAAAAAACGCAAAGTCCTAGCCTAATTTCAAAATTTGGCTTTAGTTATCAAAATGGCTCCAAATCATGTGAAATTTTGTACACAATATAAACCTAGCCCCAATATCATATGATTATGCTCAAAAATGCATTTTGTAAAAATAGACATTATATGTGTATAAAGTCTAATTCCGCCATAGAGGATTGCTGCCAACATTTTGATCCTCCAAACTTGTAAAGCACATCACACCAAGCCTCTACACCAAATTTGGACAAAATTGGGAATGTATCGGTCACTACTCACCTCATTTTTAAAAACAAAGTGTCATAACCTGATTTTATGGCCTTGAGCTCAAGAGCACTTATCCAATTTCATGTGTGCACCTATCAAAGCCTTATAAACATCATGGACTATATTTGCAACAAGTCTAGGCTAAGAATCCTCAAATAGACATTTTACATGTATAATGTCTACCAGTTCTGACATGGTAGGCTATCATGGTTTTGAAGCCTCTAGCTCTTTGAACACATCATCATGAGCCCCCTAACACACATCAATCACAAATGGAGGTGTTTTGAGCGGAATCATGTGTGTTGACATCTTTTGAAGCCATTTAACACAATTCACAAGCTCAAATTCATATCAGAGATCATGGACACTTTACACAAGCCATACAACACTTGCCTATGGAATTTCTAGTTGTTTTACATTAGGAGACTTTATACACGTATAATGTCTAAACTATTATATAGAGGCCAAACCAAGAAATTCTCAACACAGGCTTGTGCATCATGTTGTATACAATGCACACCTTTAAATTGGATAAGTTTGGACTAGGTGATGACCACTTGAAGCCTACAAAATCAAAAAATCCCTCCTAAGGAGTATTCTAGGCCCCATCCAATTAACCCACATACAAATAAGAATCAAAGTTGATAAAGGGAGTCCCAATCACCAAAGGAAGCTACAGAGGCAATCTAAGCCAAAAAACTCAATGGAGACTTTATACGCGTATGATGTCTTCCAATGACCAAATGGCAACTTTCACTTCCAAGGCTTTTATCCCAACAATATTAACCCAAAGCTCAAGTCCCATCAAATTCTGTGGCCTTTTACCCATCTTAACCCCAATATTGGAATCCCAAGCTCCATATTTGAAATTTGGCTCCATGCACAGGAGGAGAATCCAAAATGCTCTGAAGATGAACCTGGAGACTAGCTTTAGCCCATCTAAGCCTCCACAACATGAGTATGAGAGCATCTCCCTCATTTCATCCCATTTGAGCCTCATATACTCAGAGCTAAGTCAAAATCCAGTTTCAAGCTTGCAGGGATTTCTAGTGGTCACAGCTTGCCCAAATGACATCCAAATTGAAATCCACACATATATTCATGAAGTACATGATGAGTGTTGTGCACATGTGAAATATCATTTTGTTTTGAGCACCTAAACATTATACGCATATAATGTCTCACAGCATCAATTTGCACCGAAAAACAATCATCACCATGTACACTGCACCCTTAGGACCTACTTAGCATGTTTTTCAATTTAAAGGTCATTTGGACAGATAGAAACTGAGGAAATGCAAGATTCACTAACTTTCTCATTTGAAGTGTCCGCGTGATATATGGAGTCTAGTAAATCACCAACAAAGAAGAAGAGGATGACCATTAAAGACATTATTGCGGCCAATGAATCCTATACACTACCAGAGGAAACACTCAAGCCAATTAAGGCTTGGGTAAACAATGCCACATTAGAAAAGGAAGGAGTTGCGGTATACTAGGGCACTTTCAGAGACCCACAAAGCAACACAGTGGATATCCCAATGAATCCATGGGAGATGTTAGAAATGGCAAACCGAGAAGAAACCCTCCACTAGCTAGAAAGAGCGGACCTCCATAACTTCTACACAGCACCACCAACATTTGTGGATGGTCAGAGAGTATATGAGCTAGTCAACTCGATTCAAAACGATGGCAAGGCAGTGATCACGGCCTTGGATGGCCAGAAGACAAAAACTTTGATCACACCTCAAACCATAGCAGATGCACTTGGGCTCCACAATAAGGGAAGCTCAGTTCAAGAAAGAAGAGACGAGGTATAGTTCTATGCACAAAAGAAGTTTAATCAAACATTTGAAGACCTAGTGGACCTAAGAGCTGCAAAGATATGCAAGCTTGTAAGGTTTCTAGTTTCTGAAACCTTGAAGATTGTATAAAGCTTAATCAAACTGATATGATTATTGAAAAAGCAATGTAAAATTGTCCGATCGTGGCAAATATTGGTATTTTTGGAACCGTAATCATGACTTTACTATGGTTAGAAATTTTTAGAACTGAATTTTGATAAAAACTGACATAGTTATGGCCATTGGAAGTTTATATTGTTGATTAAATTAATTAAATAAATTGAAAGGTTTTGGTAATCATTGTTGTAAAAGACTTCTATCATAAAATCCCTAGATATTTACAGATATTTTCAAAATAATTTATGAAAAGGGTCAGAAAAATAGCAGGGTCGATTAGGTGCATCTAGGGGCGGCTGTGTGGAGCAGTGATGAGCTTCCACGGGCCAAATAAAACAGCATGTGGTGCTAGGTGGAGACTAGGGGCTGCCTTGAAGTGCAAGGAACTGCCAAACACAGCCTATGAGGCCTAAAAAACTATAAAAAGGCCCCCCCTCTTCACAATTGAACACAAACTCGGAGTCCTGGCCATTTCTCTCTCACATAGAGAGAAACTCTATCCAAAAACCACTAGAGAGCAAACCTCTAGCTGATTATCCACGATAATTAGCTTATCCCTTTTTAATTAGCAAAATTATACTAATATACCTATATTTTCTTAATCAATCTAATTAATTAAGAAGATTAAACTTATTTAGACTCTAAATTACTCTCTTAATTCTTAATATTCTTTTGATTACTCAGATTAAAATTAGGAATATAAATTTAATTAATTATTAAGCCATATTAGGATTGAAATTAATCTTTTTTATCTTAAATTAAGGGTAATTGTACTAATTAAACTTAGATTAGTATAAGATAATTATTAGAGCTAGATTAAACTGTCAAGAAGCTAGAATAATTAGCTCTTAAATTTTTGATTAGTTTTTGTAATTAATTAGCAAAAAATTAATTATTTTTAATTATAAGATGAAGGGAAAATTAGTTAAAACACTTAGATAATTACACTGTAATTGTCAGAGCTACAAAACCATGGTAGAAAGCCGAGATAATTAGGCCATGTATAAAAAATTAGTTTATCTATTTAATTATACCAAAAAAAATTGTTTTAAATTGAAAGGAAACATTAGCTAAATTACCTACATAATTATATAGTAATTATCAAAGCTGGGAATCACTGTTATGAACCTTAGATAAATAGTTCATGCACACATAATTAGTTTAGCTAGTTGCTTTAGCTAGAAATGTCTATTTTTTAGCATAAATTAAGAGAAGAAATTAGTAAATTAATTTATATAATCACATAGTAATTACCAAATATGGAGAACAATATCTTAGGCATAAATAATCAATTTAGCTAATTATCTTAGCTAATATTGTCTAATTTTGACTAAAAGTTGAAAAGGAAAATTAGTAAATTAATTTTTATAATTACATAGTAATTACCAAAGATAGAAAACACAATTAGAAAGTTGGAAAAATTACCTTAGGCACAAATAATCAGTTTAACTAATTATCTTAGCTAATATTATCTGATTTTGATTGTAAATTAGAAAGAAAAAATAATAAACTAATTTATATAATTACATATTAATTACAAAATATGAAAAACAACATTAAGAAGTTGAGATAATTATCTTAGTTATAGATGATCAATTTAGCTAATGTTGTTTGATTTTGACTAAAAATTAAAGACAAAAATTAGTAAATCATGTTAGATGATTACATGCTATTAATCAGAGTTAAATTACATGACAAAGAAGCCGTTATAATTATCTTAAGATAAGAAAAGTAGTATAGATATTTATCTAGCTGAAAATTAAAGGGAGAAATTAGTAGATCATGTTGGATGACTATATGCTATTTATCAAAGTTAGATTACATGATAAAAAAATCCGTGATAATTATCTTCAGGTTAAACAAATATTCTAGATATTTATCTAAGTCAAGTTATAAAAATTATAGTTGAAAATTAAAGGGGGAAATTAGTAAATCGTGTTAGATGATTACATGCTATTTATGAGAGTTATATTACATGATAAAGAAGTTGTCATAATTATCTTAAGGTTATAAAAGTAGTATAGATATTATCTAAGTCAAATTATATTAATTCTATCTTTAAATTAAAGGAGGAAATAAGTAAATCATGTTAGATAATTACATGCTATTTATTAAAGTTAGATTACATGATAAAAAAGCTGTGATAATTATCTTAAGGTTAGAAAACTAGTATAGATATTTATCTAAGTTAAATTATACTAATTTTAGCTAAAAATTAAAGATGGAACTTAGATAATTAAGTTGAAAAATTAAAACATGATTACCAAAGGTCATAAATATCATTATCTACTTGTGATAATTTTACCATAGTTAATTAGTTAGTTTAGAAAGTTATAATTGACCAAAAGTTCTAGTTTTAGCTGAAGATTAATAAAAACAAATATCTTAAAGAGAAAGTAAATAGAATAAATAATAAGCTCAAAATAAGTAGATTCCAAGCTTAAAATTCAATGGGGAAATTAAGAAAAAGGTATAGAAAATTATAAGAAAATTAAGAGAGCTTAGAAAACCCTTAGGAAAGCTTTGGAAAAAGTTATCATATCTATATAGGCAAATAAGAAATTATTAGGTCAAGAATTTACCAATTAAAACTACAAATTTAACCTTGATTGGGTTACGATTGAATACAAAGGTTAAGTCTAGCTTTAGGATTATTTGCCTAATGATTAAATGCCCTTTTTAATAAGGATAAGAAGTTATGGCACCCAAAAGGACCCGAGCAACTCCTACATCTGATGATGAGGACGTAGCTCCAAAACGAACTAGAGCGTCGCACAACGACGAAGTCAGGCCTAGTAGTAGGCCTACAGAGGAGAGACTTCAGGCACCAGTACAACAGCAGATGGCCGATCAATCCTAGGAGGGTTTCTCATTATTCAATTATGTCTTTAAATAGTTTAAGTTCTTTTATAAGTTAACATTGCATACGTAAGGAGTGAGTAAGAATCAGAAAAGAAATAATTGGCCGAACACGGAAGGTAACTTCCAAGAAACCAACGGGCATTGTTTGTAATTAGGAAAGAACTGTTTGGGCTAAGACTGGTTGAATTAGGAAAGATATGATTGATCATCCTTAAAACAGCTTGTCTCAAGACACCTCCGACTCCTTTGTATATTTTGATGAATAATGATGGCTTTCCAGCCACGGATAAGTCGGTGACCCCCATGAACGATGAGTTTCTACTCCGTGTCATGTCCTGATGTTTCTACATAAGTTGGGATACCATTTTTTTAATCCTACGGGAGTCGTCCGGTTGTATGAGCAAATGGTTTGGTGTATGGGCACCGCGAACCTTGGGTGGCACCCTGGATTGTGAATAGGGAATGGGTGTCATTTTTTCACCTTTAGGTGGTCTTGAGACAAGAAGAGTATTGGTCATGGTTGTTATGGTCAAAATTTTCGATTGACAGTGCCCTGTCTTAAGTTTAAAGATGTCTGTTTGCTAAAAGAATGCTTTTCAATGTTGTCTTTGATACTTGATTGAAGGAATTACTGTGACAAAAAGTTAAAAGAAACCATTTTTTTAAATGTTAAAACAATGTGATAGTAATTAGAAAACAAAAGAATAATGTGTGAGTGCAGGGTGGTAAGTGGGGATTGACTAAGGTTGTCAATCATGGACGGGTGGACGTGTTTGTTCAGGTAACTATCCATCCATGCACACTAAAAACGTTAAGAAAACTTCTTCACTTGGAAGAGGAGTCTACCAACGACTATGCCCTGACATTTGTTAGGGGGGAAAAGACGTTGGTTGAGGATACCTTAGCCCAACTTGTGGAGGTTATAGGGCCAAAATAGTTTTAGACTTTTAATATGTTGTCCCGTTTCCACTGTGAGACAGGACTAGGTCTTCTTCTAGGGCTATAGACCCAAGCCATTGTCAATGGTAAAGGTCTATTCCTTGGATTTTTTCTTCTTTAGAGACTCTAATTTTTATTAGGCCTAGAGACCTGTCAAGGATCCCATCCCGATTTTTGGTGCTGGCAAGTTAGGGACCTCACAAGTGGTATCAGAGCCGGTGTTAATTAAAGTCTTGGACCTAGGGAAAAGTTTATGGTTTTAGGTTGAAATAAGTGATCTTGACAAATTCAATTAAATAGGTATTTAATTGAAAAGAGGGAGAGAGAATTATCCCAATCTTTGCAGGAAGATTTCCATGTGGCCTACCGTGAATTCATGGATTTCAACATTAGGTTTATGAGGGCTTGCCTATCCCCACACTATTCAATGCAATAAAGCGTGATGAAATGGCTAGACAGGAGATTTTTTCCTCCCACTTGGAGGATCAAGTGGTCAGGATCTGGTGGAATTTTCTTCATTGATGCGGGAGAGTTAGAAGGTTTAGAACTAAATATGAAGAGACTCAAATGGGCCAAATATCTTCAAGTGATTGAAGTATACTTTTTTATTGGGACGAAGAATCTAGAGGAAACCCTTGTAATAGATGATGCCCAAGTATCACAGAATCAGTGGGTGTTTGATCAGGTGTCTAAAGTAATCTACCCAGGTAGAATTAGACCCATAAGTGAAGGTCCTAGTTTTAGTGGACCAAAATATGTTTTATATTTTGATCCTATATCTGCTCCACCCAAAGTCCACAAGATTTTAGTATAGGACTGTCGTCACCTTTGTACATAGTAAGATCTTCATGGATTGTATTAACTCTTGTACATACTATGGTTCTCATGGGTATGCTATAAGCAGTTTTGTTTATGGTTTGGCAATTGTCTTCATCCTGTGTGCAAAATTTTTGAGTATGAGATAAGTTAAAAGCATAAGTAGGAGAGATTTTATCTGGTACTAAATTCCACTAATTCGATCTCAGGAAAATAGTCCTATAAATAGACTTTACACTGCTGCTCAAGAGAAAAAATTACTACTAAAGCAAGTCCAACTCCCTACCTTCAAGGGAGAGGAACCCAATTTAGAGTGAGATGCCGAAGCATGGTTAGATGCTATGGATGACTATTTCAAAGCCACAGGAACTGCTCAGGAAAACCAAACAATGTTGGTGTTAGGAAATAAGACGTAGCTAAATAGATAATTGAGTAGATTACTTAATGGAGAGAGACAGATTTCACACACAAGAGATTATAGAGTAGAGAGAGAGAGAGAGAGAGAGAGTACACACGATATACGTGGTTCACCCAATGTGGGCTACGTCCACGGAAAAGCAGCCACTCAATGGCTTTAGTACTTCAAAACAAGAAGTAGTTTATAAAGGGATTATACCCTTAATGGAGCTCCCGCCTGGCTTCACTCTCACCACCTCACACTCACCTTGTTGCATCAACTTCACACTATGAAATGTGTGTAGAAATGGCCTCCTTTTATAGGCCAAAAGGGCTGCCCTCTCTTATGAGAGACAACCATGTGTAGCCGCCCTTGTGCGAATAAGTCCAAATCGGACCCTCCAATCTGCCCATGTGTGGCCGCCCTTGAGAAGACAAGTCCGCTTTTGAATTCGGCCACCGGCCACCGGCCATTGACTTCCGACCACCGGCCATCGGCCATTGACTACCGGCCACCGGCCAACTGACCGGTTGTTTTCCAACTACTTTCCGGCCGCCGTCCGGCCATAATATTCCGACGAAAAAGAATATTCCGGCGAAAAAAAAAGTCTCGGGGCCTCCGTCCCCGAGGCCTTTAAAGTTGCTCCTGATTCTTGTCCGTGAAAATTTTGGTTTCCGGTGAGTGATTTTCCTTCACGCACGATGGCTTCTCCTCATAATGGGGGCCTTACAAATGTGCGCTTTTACCACAGAAAATTACAAGGGTAAATCAGGCTCCATAATTAACAGTTGGGTATGTTCTGTCTCAATGGAGATGCCAAACTTTGGTGGAAGCAACATTGCAAAGATAATCCCACGAGTAGTCCGTCTTGGGAGAAAATGAAGGAGGCAATCAAAGAACGCTATCTCCCTCCTGCACATCAGGCTATCAAGATGAACGAATTCTTTGGTCTACGCTAGCTAGGACTCTCTCTGGAGGATTACTACACAAATTTGTGTCCTTACGACACTATGCTCCCATGAAAATGGAGAAATAGATTGCTCACTTTTTTCAAGGCCTCAATAAACCCTTGAGTACACGTCTCGAAGCCTCATATGAGGCCTACATCAATTCAGGACGCCTTTCTCAAGGCTAAGCCTCTTGCAACCAAAGGAATCAACTCTAGAAGAAACTATAATGGATTTAATAACTTTAGGGGAAGATCCATGGGAGCTTTCAACCAAGGATATCAACAACATGGAGTAGCTACAGCAGTGAACTTGGAGCACACCTTCCCAAAAGTTAGGTGTTATGGATGCAATCAAATGGGGCACTCTAGAAATAACTCTCCTCAAGAGAAAAACCGTCAAACTACTGCTAGAGCCATTCCACAAAATCAAGGAGATAATCTAAGAGGAGGTAGAAATGGAGGACGAGGTAGAGGAAGAGCGAGAGGAGCCAGAGCTTATGGAATCATGGGAGAACCAACCTTAATGAATGAGGAAGATGAAAGAGCCATTAGTTTGGCCACAATTAGCAATCCTAGAGCTCAGCACCAATAGGAAGTTTTGTAAACCACTATAAATTGATAATGAAAAACTTTGAGTTACTTATATATTATAATGGTATACATTATCTTTCCTAAAATTACTTAAGGAATCTAAAGTTAAATTAGCATTCAATCAAGACATTAAGGGTAGATCTAGAAAATGAGAAAGAGGTGTTCGTCGGGAAGGAAAAATTTGAATCTTGAGAACGAGATAGTTATCAAGAAACCAACTCACATTCTTTGTGCACACTATAGCCTTCCTTGAAAAATGACCTAGATATGGAAGTATTAATGTACAAGACTAATAGGAAGCCAAAAAGAACTCTTGGTATGATACTTCTTAAAACCTTTTACATATTGTTGGTCAACTAGGTTAGAGCACAGAGGGGGTACCTCTGGTGCAATAGTAGAAGCTTATGCCAAATGCAGATTTCTCAAGATGGCAAGAACACGTCGAGCGCATTCAGATTGGCAAGGCTGGAATACATGATACTTGTCGAACACTGATTTCTCTGAATGGTCAATTAGATCGAGCGTGTTCATGTTGACAAGATGGATATATGGATCTTTTATGGAATAGATTCAACATGGTTTTTGAGATGATACAAATGGTTTGTAAAGGTTTTTAAGATGGTCTCAACACTGAGAGCTTCTTGGGAAAAATTGAGTAGCAAGTAATTAGTAAGAAACTATAGAAACCCCAACCAGATTGTATCCTTGAAACTACAAAGAACTCTTAGAGTAATCAGTAACACTTGGTAAAGTAGAAGGACTACCCCACTGAAGACGCCACTTGGGAGGACGAAGTATCTTTTCTCAAAGACTTTCCCAATTTCGGTTGAGATGAGGACATATCAATTCCTTAAGTTGGGGTGATTGTAAGGTTTCCAATTTTTGAAACCTTAAAGATTGTATAAAGCTTAATCAAACTGGTATGATTATTGAAAAAGCAATGTAGAATTGTCCAACCATGGCAAATATTGGTATTTTTGGAACCGTAATCATGACTGAATTTCGATAGAAACTGACATAGTTATGGCCACTGGAATTTTATATTGTTGATTAAATTAATTAAATAAATTGTAAGGTTTTGATAACCATTGTTGTAAAAGACTTTTATCGTAGAATCCCTAGATATTTACAGATATTTTCAAAATTAATCATGAAAAGGGGCAAAAAAATAGGAGGGTCGATTTGGTGCATCTGGGGACTGTGTGGAGCAGTGATGAGCCTGCCCTGGCTAGATAAAGCAGCATGTGGCGCTAGGGGGAGGCTGGGGGCTACCTTGAAGTGCAAGGAACTGCCAAACACAGCCTATGAGGCCTAAAAAGCTATAAAAAGGTCCCCCCTCTTCACAATTGAACACAGACTGAGTCCTTGCCATTTCTCTCTCACATAGAGAGAAACTCTACCCAAAAATCACTAGAGAGAAAACCTCTAGCTGATTATCCATGGTAATTAGTCTAATACCTTTTTAATTAGCAAAATTATGCTAATCTACTTATATTTTCTTAATTAATCTAATTAATTAAGAAGATTAAACTTATTTACCCTCTAAATTACTCTCTTGATTCTTAATTTTTTGTTGATAACTTAGATTAAGATAAGGAATATAAATCTAATTAATTATTAAGTCGTATTAGGATTGAAATTAATCTTTTTGGTCTTAAATTAAGGATCATAATACTAATTAAACTTAGATTAGTATAGGATAATTATCAAAGCTAGGAAACCATGTTAGGAAGCTGGGATAATTAGGCCATGCACAAAAAATTAGTTCATTTAATTAATTAGGTTAAAATTGTCTATTTTTAAGCATAAATTGAAGGGGGAAATTAGTTAAATTACTTACATAATTATATAGTAATTATCAAAGCTGAAAATCATTGTTAGGAACTTTAGATAAATAGTTCATGCACAAATAATTAGTTTAGCTAATTAATTTAGCTAAAATTGTTTGTTTTTTAGCATAAATTGAGAGGTCAAATTAGCAAATTAGTTTATATAATTACATAGTAATTTTCAAAGTTGGATAATAGCATTAAAAAGTTGGGATAATTACCTTAGGTACAAATAATTAGTTTAGCTAATTATCTTAGCTAATATTATTTGATTTTGACTGTAAGCTGAAAAGGGAAATTAGTAAATTAAGTTATATAGTTACATAGTAATTACCAGAGATGAAAACCAACATTAGAAAGTCATGATAATTAGCTTAGGCACAAATAATTAGTTTAGCTCATTATCTTAGCTAATATTATCTAATTTTGATTATAAATTGAAAGGAAAGTTAGTAAATTAATTTATATAATTACATAGTAATTATGAGAGATGGAAAAAAACATTAAAAAGTCAAGATAATTATCTTAGGTACAAATAATCAATTTAGCTAATTATCTTACTTAATATTGTTTGATTTTGACTAAAACTTAAAGAGGGCAATTAGTAAATCATGTTAGATGATTACATGCTATTTATCAAAGTTACATTACATGATAAAGAGGCTGTGAGAATTATTTTAACGTTAGAAAAGTAGCATAGATATTTATCTAAGTCAAATTATAGTAACTCTAGCTAAAAATTAAAGGGGGAAATTAGTAAATCATGTTAGATGATTACATGCTATTTATTAGAGTTATTTTACATGATAAAAAAGTTTTAATAATTATCTTAAGGTTATAAAAGTAGTATAGATATTTATCTAAGTGAAATTATACTAGCTTAAAATTAAAGGGGGAAATTGGTAAATCATGTTAGATGATTACATGCTATTTATTAGAGCTGGATTACATGATATTTGAAGCCGTGATAACTAACTTAAGGTTAGGAAACTAGTATAGATATTTATCTAAATCAAATTATACTAATTCTAGCTAAGAATTAAAGATGGAAATTAGATAATCAAGTTGGAAAATTAAAAGATAATTATGGGAGATAAAAAATATCATTATGTACTTGTGATAATTATACCATAGTTAATTAGTTACTTTAGAAAATTATATTTGACAAAAAGTTCTAGTTTCAGCAGAAGATTAATTAAAATAAATGAACTTTTGCAGTCAAAAGTTTTTAGAAAAATCACAGTAAGTGTAAACCAGTGATATAAAGTTGAGGAAATGAAATCTTTAAGAGAAAGTAAATAAAATATATATTAAGCTCAAAATAAGCAGATTCCAAGCTTAAAATTCGATGTAAAAATTAGAAAAAAGATATAAAAAATTATAAGAAAATTAGGAGAGCTTAGAAAACCCTTAGGAAATCTTTGAAAAAATTTATTATATCTATATAGGTAAATAAGAAACTATTAGGTCAAGAATTTACCAATTAAGACTACAAATTTAACCTTGATTGGGTTACGATTGAATACAAAGGTTAAGTCTAGCTTTAGGATAATTTTCCTAATGATTAGACGCCCTTTTTTATAAAGATAAGAAGTTATGAAACCCAAAAGGACCCAAACAAATCCTACATCTGATGATGAGGACGTAGCTCCAAAACAAACTAGAGCATCGCACGACGACGAAGCCGGGCCTAGTAGTAGGCCTACGGAGGAGAGACTTCAAGCGTCAGCACAGCAAAGCACAGCAGCAGATGGTCGATCAATCCCAGGTGGGTTTCCCATTATTCAATTAAGTCTTTAAATAGTTTAATCTCTTTTATAAGTCAGCATTGCATACGTAAGTAGTGAGTAAGAATCAGAAAAGGAATAATTGGCCGAAAACGGAAGGTAACTTCTTAGAAACCAGCGGACATTGTTTGTAATTAGGAAAGAACTGTTTGGGCTAAGATTGGTTGAATTAGGAAAGATATGATTGATCATCCTTAAGACAGCTTGTCTCAAGACACCTACGACTCCTTGGCATATTTTGATGAATAATGATGGCTTTCCAGCTACGGATAAGTCGGTTACCCCCATGAACGATGATTTTCTACTTTGTTTCATGTCTTGATGTTTCTACGTAAGTTAGGATACCGTTTTTTTTAATCCTAAGGGAGCCGCCTGGTTGTATGGGAAACTGGTTTGGTGTATCAGAGACTCTGATTTTTATTAGGCCTAGAGACCTGTCAAGGACCCCATCCCAACTTTTGGTGTTGGCAGGTTGGGGACCTCACAAAGCTCTAAAACCAATACTTCCACGTTTGCAACAAGAGGCCCCAGAAACACACCACTCCTCCCCATGCAGTAGCAACAACTATAACCTGGGCATTGAAAAGTAGCATACCCAAAGAAGTGAACTACGCCCAATATCTGCATGAGCAAGTGGTTGGCATGGGCACGGAAAAGCCCAAGTACATTGGAGGAGGGGAAACCCTGACAAAGATTGTGTATGAGGAAATTGGCGCTAGAGGACAGTAGCCAAAGCCACCAGCGCAGAACGAGTGGTTCAAGCTAAAGCCGGATACCAAAGATGAGCCAGTGAAAGCAACGGCTCCACCAGTCACCACAAGACTAAGAAGGAAGTTGGAAACCGTGCCTGAAGAAGAGCTTGGGGAGCCACCAAGGAAGAAAGGAAAAGCAATATTGGACAAGGAATCCAGACCCAAGAAAGCGCACAGCCAAAAAGTCGCTCGGATTGAGAGGTTGATAAAACAGTTCAGAGAAGGAAGAGCACTAAAGGGAGATTTTGAAGAGTGCCAGACACGGTAAAAGTTGGAGGAAGCTCCTCTAAACCACTAGAGGACCAGTTTGATCATTACATCCGGGCTTATGAAGAGATGGAAAGAGTGATTGATCAGAAAACCTTAGAACCTTTCACGATGGAGGAAGTGCAAGACAAACGTCAGAAACACCAGTGAGGAAGGATCAAGAGAAAGAGCGGACGAAAGTTGAAATACCACCTTCACCACGAAGTTCTCCCATCCCTCCTCCAAGTCCAAAACCCTCTACACCCAAACCCCAATCATCACCAAAAGCAACAAAAGAGGCCACATCTACACCTGGAGATAAGGACAAAGATGAAAGGAACACCTATAAATACCTCATTCAAGTCGGATATACAATGGCAGAGGCTCCAACAATTATTTACGAAACTCCTAATCCACCATGAGCTGCAAAAGAGGAACAGGAGAGACAAGAGTTTCCCATGGGCCAAGACAGGGGCCAAGACAGAGCTAATGAATTTGAAGAGAGAAAGGTAGACCAAGAGTCGCAAAGAATAACTCCAAAAAGATACTCCCCATAGCCTGGAGTGTCAGGGTTGGTTCACGTCCCTCAAGTGCCTCAATGGAGACCTTTGGCTAGCCCATGGCGAGCACCACCTACAGGAGTAATGATCAGTATATGTTATTAAGTTCCATTGGCTAGCCCTATAAACAGGCCAGCAGTTAGAAACCTGGTAGCAGCAAATGAAGATGACATAAGAGCCGCCTATCAAACATTGGACAAAGTCAGGACGCGGTCTCTTACCATTGCTGAAGAGAACAATATGTTGTGTATCAGGGATGATAACATGCAAATGGAACATGATAACCTCTCAAACCTGGTACAGGATACCCATATGAAGGCCAAATAAGCAGAGAAGGAGCTCGAAACTCTACTACAACACTAAGGGAGGGTGCGAGTAGATGGCTGAAGTCT
The DNA here is from genome assembly GCF_014529385.1 of Adiantum capillus-veneris. Taxonomy (NCBI): domain Eukaryota; kingdom Viridiplantae; phylum Streptophyta; class Polypodiopsida; order Polypodiales; family Pteridaceae; genus Adiantum; species Adiantum capillus-veneris. Next base: position 60,963,031 of record NC_140950.1, read on the forward strand.
CGAGAGTAGTCAAGACTCTCCAAGAGCAAAAAGATAAGGTCAAAGATGAATTAGAAGCAGCAAAAGAGGAAGTGCTGGAGCTGAAAGAAAAATTAGAGGTCTAGGACTTGACAATCAAAAGACTGAGGGCGGTGCAAGCAAGTGCAAGGGTAGAGGCTCAAGTTATACAAGCCTTGGAAGCACAAACCACTACCATGTAGAAGGAATTGTGGCTAGAGCAAAGACAGTGAATGCATATGGCAGAAGGGTATCTAGCCGCCGAAGAAAGAATGAGAGCCGAACACGAAGCTCTCCAGAGAGAACATGAAGAACTCCAAAAGAATCTGGAAACACTGCAAGAGGCAATGGTTGACATGGCAGAGGAAGCTACTTAACGGGATACACTTGTGCAACGACAGATAAAGGAGATAGCAGACTTAAGGACACAGGAATCAGAACCAGGGCCTGGTGAAATGGAGAAAAATGCTAGAGATGCACCCATGGACATTCCTAAGGGTGCCAAAGATATGCAGCACCAGGAATAACAAAGGTAGAAGAAACACAACCACTGACCATAGAGGAGGAGACACGCCTCCAGCTTTTGATAGAAAAGACCACAGTAGAAGACCACAAGGCAGCCTTGGAATGGGAATCGAGAAAGCTACATTCTGTAGGAGTCTAAGGGTTGGCTGGCCGCAAATGTGCTTAAGGAGGAATGGATGCAACCCACACTCCCATATCCTCTCCTAGAGTATGAGGTGATAATAATAAAGAAGAGAGTCAAAGTAGAAGCCAAAGAGCCGATCTATGAAGGAGATGTCAAGAATACAGAGGCTGCAGTTAAAGTGGTGGACTCTCAACCAAGATGGAGAAAAGTATGGCTCTTAGAGTACCAAGGATTTTTGAAATACTTGGGGGAGGCCCTAAAGATCATCAGAGATGACCTCTTAATTTTCCCAGTTCCTCGTGTTTTCACTTGGGCAAATCATTTCAGAATCATAAAAGCACATCCAAACTGGCTTAACTACCCGTCTATGCCACCACCCAAGGAAGGAGAGAGAATATGTGTCTCTAAATGGTGAAAACCCTTAAGGGCACCATTAAGATTTTCACAGGCTCTCTAGACTTGACGTGTGTCATGATCAAAAAAATCTACAAATTTTGTTGGCTTGCATTGAAGTGTTCGCACCTTCCAAAGCCATGAATTCTACACTCCTATCAACGGGCGACACTTTCACTGGAATGACATATGATTTGTCAAAACAGCCATCTCCAGAGGTTTAACATTTACTGTATTAGAGAATCATGTTTCTGCCCAGCTATCACATGCAAGCTTTTGAAGAAGCTTTCTACATGGGGTTCTTTACATTCAATAGAAAGATATTCAGCCCAACAGTCACTTTGGGGAATATAAGGTACGAATCGTATATAAAGCTGCTAAAACCACCAGGTTTCCACCGACAACAGAACAGAATTCACTGAAGCAAAAGAGCAAGACCATTCATGTCATGGATGACATGGATGCGGAAGGGGGGAGTGTTGACGGCGGAACACAGAAGAAGTTTCCTCAATATGTTGTATCATTTTTTTTGAAGCGGAATGGTACTTTTTGTAATATTTGAGCAGCCATTAGACTTTGTGGGAAGAAGCCTCTAAGGAGGAATGTATATAAGTCAATTTTTGTAACCCTAAACCCAACTTTTGAATTAATCAAATCCGATTTTCACTGTGCGTGGTGTCTGAGAGAGAGAGAGAGAGAGAGAGAGAGAGAGAGAGAGAGAGAGAGAGAGAGAGAGAGTGAGAGAGAGAGAGTGTGTGATTTCTTCTCTTAACTACGAGCGCTATGGAAGGTGCATTGCTAAAGCCACACCTCCATTGTGTTAGCAATGACAAGGGCTTCCATTCAATGCCAAGAGTGTGTGATTCCGAGTATGACGCGAAGTGAGCTCCTACAAGCTTCTGGGTGAGTTTTCTTGCAAACCAGGTGTCCGTTTGGTGATTTCTTTGCACCTATGGATTCATGGAGAGTAGAACTACACATTAGGACCATATGCCATGAAAAATAGTAACCTATATTTTGCGACATGTCTTTATACGCGATTGTCGCAAGAGGTAGCTGGAGGTCGATTATTGAGTCACAGTCCATAGGGTATTGATCTCGTGATAAGGAGAGTATATCTTGTGAGTTTTGTGACATTTTGAATGCATTTGGCATAGATTCGGATAGCATGAGCATCGTAGGTTGGATTACATTCACCAGTGCATAAGAACGCTTAGATTTGATTTCCTCAATTAGAGATTGTCTTAGAAGTTCAAGAAGGGTGTTGACATCCATCTTCTTGTTTCCATGCGCCTATGGGTTAAGCTTCACCCTTGGCCAACACAGAGTTGTTGGTTCTATTCTCGCTATGCTAGCGTCCGCTCTCGCGGCGTATCCGCCAACACATATACTAAACTATGTCATTCCTTCCTCTCATTGTCTATTTTTTGGTTTCTATTTGGCTATATAGGTCATGGATCAAATTTCTTACATCTCTGAGGTGTCTTTTGTATTGAACATAGAAGATCATCCACATCCTGGTATGTTCCAATCCATTACATCTTTATGTGGATGCTTATTATGTTCCTTTTGAGACCTTGATTTTTTTTTTCATTATTTTAAGCAAAGCCACGTTTTTGGTGTGCACTTTTGTCGCACGAGAAAATTGTTAGGACCATCTGCAAACACTACAAGACTAGGTGTGTGTGTGTGTGTGTGTGTGTGTATTTATGAAATCAAGAATTGACTTGGTATAAAGTAATATTCATGACATTTATTGTTTCTTTTTGTGTTGCAAACCTTAGGAAGTTTCCATCTATCAATATTTTTACATTGTGTATTTTGGCATACTCATCAAACATTGAGTACGATGTTTACTCGGTTAGGAAGGTGTGTGTGTCTTCCCAAGAAGAAGATGATACTGTTAGATATGAGGGATACTCCGTTCCCAATGATTGGGAGACCTCCAAAGTTCTAGGTTCTCTGAGCTGATCTACCAGATCTACTTGCCTAGACAACTTGCATATATGGCAACTCCATACGTAGTTGCAATAACTGGTACGTATAAAGTGTTGGGTTTGGTGCTTCGATTGCATTATTTCAAGAAAAGTCTCTCTTTTTCACTGATTTTGTTTGTTAATCCAGAGATAATCAGCCTTGGGATGGAAAAACAATCCTTAATTTAGGAATGGAGAAGCTCCAAGCCAACTGTCAATTGCATGATGAAGTGGGCTACGTTGATTTTGCCTCTTAGATCATTTGTGGCACAATAGTGTTCTTGATTGTGTACGTTTTGATGACAAACATATCAACAACTCTTCCATGTTCATGATCCATTTTAAGACGTTCTTTGGATGTGTGGATAAATTTATGATTGTATTCATGTTTATTATGACTTTTCTAATTTTATGTAATAGAGTTTTTGACTTGCAATTTGAGTTCGTGGGATTCAAAATAATATGTTCATATTTTAGAGATTGTTGTTTGAATAAGTCAATTCTATGTCTTGACCCTCACATTTGTGAGAGGGTAGGTTCCTATGCTGAGAGAGAGAGAGAGAGAGAGAGAGAGAGAGAGAGAGAGAGAGAGAGAGAGACATGCGATAATGAAGGGAGAAAATCATGCATGTTGCTAAGACGTGCGAGATAAAATCTAAAGTTTTTGTGTCTTTTTTTAAAACTTACACACTTGCTTTGTTTAGATAATGTTTTCTTTTGTATGATAAGATGTTAAGTTTGTAGTATACATTGCGCAAGCGATTGTTTCCTTGGTGATAATAAACACAGAGTTCATTTTTATATGCATTGTGATGAACTTTTTAATGGTACAGCTATGGAAAACACTAATAACAATGCCATCATTGAGAGCAAGTCTGACGGTATTGAGTCCACTCCTCCAAGGTTTGCTAATGTTCGAGTGGCAAATTAAGAAAAGGGCTCGATGTGTGGGATCCTCTTCTGCTCATCCTATGGTACATGATGGAAATGACCAAGTCTTGGCTACATTGCGAGAGTTCTTTGCCCGTAGTGAGTCTAGGTAGTTGGAATTTGAAAGACACTTAGAAGCACTCATAGATGTGACTCAGCAAGCCAATGGCCAAAAAATTGTAGTCCTTCGCAATGAGGCGCGTTCATATGTAGAGCGCTTCAATGGCGGAATGAATCGCATTGAGGAGGAATCAGAAGGTTAGGTCCATCATGTTGGCACACATGGAGGAACATCAATTTGAATCAATTTTGGGCTCACACATGACCAATAGGGAATTCCAAATCCAAATTGATGCACTTAAAGAGCAGGTTCAGAGTGACAGTCAAGATCCACCTAAATTGATTGAATGCATTGATGACAAAGATGGATCGAGCTCAGTGATGCACGTTCCATATAGATGCATTAAATCTTGGCTACTAGAAATAATTGAACTCCTGGTTTTGTGTGCTCATTAGATTGAATGTCATGATGTACTAAAGAATAACTTGCTTTAAACTTCATTGATAGGTAAATGTAATAGATGTTTTTTGTTTTGGTTCTATAGTTGTGTTGCTTGATGTGCATGGCATGAAGCCATGTACTTAGATTAAAGTTTTGAGACCTTGGTTGAGATTATATTTGTGCCAAAACAATATGGAGTGATACCTTTGTGGCTTGGGAACATAAAATAATAAAAGAGGCTTCAATTACTACATTTATGATTAGCTATGTGAGCTCCAAGGTGGAAATTAGATACTTGAAAGCCGCTATATTCTAGAATATTTTTCTGCTATCTAAACTTCATTTTGTGAAAGTTATCTTTAGGTTTATATGTAAAAATTGCCTTGCTCCTTTAGATTTGAAGGACTTTTTGCTTTCTCAAATAATCGGGTGGTAGTAGTTTTTAGACCCCATTAGATTTTGTAATGACCATTGTAAACATCTTTAGACAATGAGTAGAGGTATGGAGAGAGCTTTAGGGGAGAGATTTCTCCCTTCTCTCTCTCTCTCTCTCTCTCTCTCTCTCTCTCTCTCTCTCTCACATATTTTTCCGCTATCTAAACTTCATTGTGAAAGTTATCTTTAGGTTTACGTGTAAAAATTGTCTTACTCCTTTAGATTTGAAGGACTTTTTGCTTTTGCAAATAATTGGGTGGTAGCAGTTTTTAGACCTCATTAATGACCATTGTAAACAACCATCCCCTCTATACCCCTAGACCAGTAAGGTAAAGAGAGAGCTTTTTGAGGGAGATTTTTTTTATTTTTACTTGCACTAGCAAAAAAAAAAAAAAAATCTTCTTAGAAAGCTCCCTCATGGAGAGAGCTTTACACACACACACACACACACACACACACACACACATATGTGTGATATATGCATATATATGTGATATATATATATGTGTGTGTGTGTGTGTGATATATATAAATGCATAGATATGTATATGTATGTATACATACATCTATATAGTATCTCTTTGCTTTGGAAATTAGTGACCAATCAGCCCCTATTATGATGTGCATCCATAAGATGCGTATAATGTAGAACTTATGGAAGGTTCAAACAAGACAATAGGGTTTGTGAGTTTTATTCGCAAAAAGGGTGATTAATATATAATAGGTATAGAGAATTTGAGTATTATGATAGTTATTAGGTGCTATCAACTCCAACTCTACACCAAAGCATCCTTTGTATGGAAATGGTATGCCACTAATTGTTTCGTTTGTTTCCTAAGAATTTTGACATTTTTGCATGGAAACATGAACAATGTCAATCATGAATAAATTTTTTTGGGCGTTTGAAGGTTCATTGGTATTGCAGTTGGGGTTATTTGTTTTCAAAAAAGGCATCAAAAACTCAAATCTAAGTGTTGTCTTCCATTTTAACTTTTTGCGTATCTGTGGAATTTCTACTTTCATAAATGATAGATGATTTACATGTTTTTCATCTCATTATGTGAGAATGCTAAAAGTTTGTGGCTTATATGTACATAAATGAGTAGATTTGTGCGGCTCTTTATGCATGTCTGCGAGTGATTGAGAGCTAAGGTTTTGCTACGGATTTAAGAGTTTTAGTGGTATTAATAATGCACTCTTTTGGTTTGCGCCAACACATGGGTGGCATACTATAGTTGTTATGTTGATTTTAATTCTTTATGCACTTTCATTGTCTTGCAAAGCTTATGTTGGTGTTTCTTGGATGGGGTGAAATGTTCTATTAATAGATGCCTCGTCTTAGAAGGCATTGGACAATGTCTACGTTTAGTTGGATGCTTCATCATCCACCACATCACATCTATGGTAATTAGCTCTAATTGTATCCTTAGTAAAATTTTCAAGTTGATGTTCAAACTAACAAATTTCTCGTGTAGATCCACCTGGTTGGAGAGGCGCACTCACTATGCATGATGTAGTTCACATTATTGAAAGCTTTGAAGTTGTTAGCAGGTAAGGAATATCAATGAAGCACAATTTCTTTTTATATTTTGTTTTGTTATTGAACTTATTGTTCTTAACATGTTGGCTTACAGGAATCACTATTATTGTGATAACATTTTAATGGAAGTGCATGAGTTTTTTGGAGGACCCCAAGGATATTTCACAATCCATGTGGCATTGAACCGTAATGCAGGTTCAACTCGCATACAATTTCGTGATCTTGGCGATTGCTTGCCTGCCAATGCAATATACTCTTATAGGGATATGCATGAGAATTAGAGGATTGTAATGTACACCTTGCATGAGGGGAATCGTCGTTTTGGTAGGAGTGTTCGTTGTGTGGACCCATGGATTTTGCGGGTGTCAAATGCAACGTCTCGCAGATTGTCATTTTGAAGTCACAAGTTTTTTGTCAGTTAAGATTTAGTGGCTTTCAAAAAACTTTTTATTTAAGAGACCAATCACAAGTTATCCTTAAAGAGACTCCTTATAGTAATGGGAGTGGATTGTTTTTTTTCTTTTAATCTACCTCTCCCTGTCTCTCTCTCTCTCTCTTGCCATAAGATTAAAAGCCGTGTTCTTCTACTCTTCTCTCTCTCTCTCTCTCTCTCTCTCTCTCTCTCTCTCTCTCTCTTCTTCCTACCTCCATTTAGTGTAATCTTTTTAGTTTAGTTTATGTACTATAGTTCACGCACTTTCTATTGTGGCACCAAGTTGATGTGATTTAGAGCAATACAATAAAGGATGCAAAACCTTATTGCAGATAATGAAGCATTTAAGATATGGTTGTCGATGCCTTGAATTGGATGCATGAAAAATAGTTGCACATGTTTCACCTTAAATAGGAGGGGAAGGGATACCCAAAATTGAACCATACTCCTTCTTGGCCGTAGCAACGTGTGGGTCACATACTAGTGTGCTATAATGCAAGAAGTTGACGTTGTTAACACTAGGTTGGTAACCTAACAGGACATAAAAGTGTCCTTTCAGGGTTTTGAAAAAAACCTCCAAAACCATAGTAGATCAACTCATTTTGTAAAATCCTTTCATGAGGTTATAGTTCAAGGCCTACTACACATGTAAAAAAATAAGAAACTTGTAAAATTTCTTATCTTTTGGTCACACCAAGCCTCCAAAGTTGATGGACCAGTACATTTTCATCAAAACAGTCATTTCTTACGTTTTGTTGCATAAAAATAAGATTAGGGATTTTTGTAGGACTTGAGATAAATTTCCTAGTTAACTTCAATGGGTTGGTGATCAAAACATATGATTGCTTCTCACTCACTATTTTTTGTTTTGCCAAAAGAAATAGGTACAAAAAAGTTGAATTTTTACCATTCTGCAAACCTATCATCAAAGTTTCTATAGCGACGCTCAATACAAATAATATATGCATGTTTTCTTAGTTCCCTATTGTTCTTTAGGTTCATAAGGAGCCATGGAGCATGTCAAAAGAATATTACATCTCTTACCAAGGGCAATCTTGGGGACAAAGATGAAGTGCTAAATACAGCAAACATGAAAAAACTGGGTTCAACATTATGAGTTGTAGAATCCCATAGAAACTATTCAATATCTAGCCAAATTTGATCCTTATGACTAGATATCATTACTACCTACAAAATTCATGTAGTTGTCACAAGAAACTAACAATATTGAAAAAGCTATACTTGATATATTAGAATGTTTTGTTTTCTTCTATAATTGAAAAAATCAACCATCGTTGTCTACTATGCAAAATAGGGTATTAGGTGCCCCAAAACTCAAGGAATATTAGCTTTATGTTACAATATGCGACATAGAAAATCAAAACTGCATTTGGATATCATGAAAGCCACCAAAAAAAATCATAGAAGAGCTAAAATTGGCTAAAAAACAGGATTTGACAATTTTTGTAATTTGGCCATAACTTACAACTTTAACATTTATTTCTCCCTAGAAGCATCAGGACATGTTGAGGACTACTAAAGATAGTTCTCTAGCATTATAGACCTCACAAACATGAATTCTAGAGTGGTATAGTTGCAAAAAATTGAAAAAGCCAAAAACAGGACCCGTTTTTTCACACAGTTTAGGTTGTGAAATGTTGTGCAAGGACAAGGTTAAAGATGGAATTGATATTCCAAAAAAATGTCGAGTTTTTTTCAGCTCATGAGACAACTTTCTAGATAGATAGCACCTCAAAATCCATTTTGAAACTCTTAACATAATTCAAGGAAAATGGTCACTTAACAGGACATAAAAGTGTCCCATTACCAACCTAGTGTTAAACATATGAGTGGTGGGTCACTTGAGGACACATATATCAACAACACATTACTATCAATCCTACGTAGAACTATATATTGTCAAGTGCATTGTAAAATGTCGAGTGTCGTGCAAATTGTTTGACGACCGTCTTGATTGAGATATTGTTGCTTGGACTACACTTGTCAAAGAGTATGTTTACCAACATGGGTAGGACAAGGAAGCCCTGCGGTGTTTTGTTTGATACGTGTTGAGTGTGGTGAACTTTGTATTTCACATCAAGTTGTTGATGAGCTTCTAGTCCAAAATGTTTCTCTTGGACTACACCTATTGTAGGTATGTCATGGACATGGATAATGATAATGTTAATCATTATCTATGGAGAGTGCAATACATTTTCAAGACCACAACACATAATTCATGAGATTTTCATTCGAGATGTTGTCTTTGGATTGTGCTTATTTGAAAGGATGCTCCCCATGGGCAAGACAAAGAATCACTATATTGCAAGACGACAAAAAGTCATTGATGAGCTTATGGTTGAGGAATTGTCACTTGGAAGTCGGAGATGGTCAATGTGACACGGTATGTTAGGAAACACGAGTTGAAGGAATTCTTATCACAGCTTGGTCATCATGTAGTGGCAAGTCAAAGAATTATCTTTTTTGCAAAACTCACAATTGTGAGTGATTGTATTAAAAAGTCAACAAATCCGCCTCAAGCTCATGCCGAGCCTTGAGTGAGAGAGGGTTATATGTACCTAGCAATGCACTATCACCAACAGCCCAACCTTTTATATAGCAAGGCTCGACCGAATGGTGAGGGTCGCCTCAAGACAATCCTCCTTGTTATGCCTTTTCCCTACTACATATATAATCTCCTTAATTTCTTGTACAATCTCTGAGAATCTAGCCACAGAAAGGTCGTTATCAAATGCACGGAAGTTCGTGACCTTCCAGATACTCTTGAAGAAACATTATTTGACAATTTGAGTGCAAATTAGAAGTGCAAAACTTCAAAACTGTTTCCCACCAAGGCAAAGATTGAAAAGGCAAATGCAGAGAGTAGCAATGAAGGTTGGAATTATGGGTGGACTAATATATTGTCGAGGTGACGAGTCACACACTAGTATATAACACACACACACCCACACACTTCAAATGAAGTTCTTTATGAAACATTGGAATTGAATATAATTTGTAGTTTGCTCGTATAAGAAGCACTTAAAGGAATTGTGTATGTGACTTTTAATTTTGGGATGTAGACCGTGGTAGGGAAAAAGTGTGTCTCGGCTTACAATCGTGCCACTTTAAAATTCAAAAATGCCGATTGAGAGGATGAGAAAAAGAAAAAATCCCACCCAAGTTTTGAGAAAATAGTGAAATTTGCCCAAATGAAAATTTCCTCTTGGAAAATCTATAAAAAGGAATTGTTTCTGGTTGCAAAAATGATATTGCCCCAAAAATGGTTTTTCCCCAACAATGGTGTGCAAATGGATCCAAAGAACGTGGAAGATTGGGTTTTTCAAGAAGGATCTATGTCTAGGTGGGAAACAATTTCAAAGTCCCGTGATTCTAATTTGTACTCAAATTGTCAAGTATTATTTTTTCAACAACATCTGGAAGGCTCGGAACTGTTGAGTTTTTAATAGCGACGTCTTGGTGGCTAGCTTCTCAGAGATTGTACAAGGAAGTAAGAAGATAATATATGCGATAGGTAAAAGGAAAGGACCTTCACTCTAGTTGGCATGGCTCCTCATAGCACCTTCCATTAGAACACCTTCATTCCATGTGGCCATTGAGGGTGCCATATGTTCTGCACTACCGTCTCCCATCTTGATCGTGGCAATTGATGCCCCGTTGTTTATTGAGAGAGGAAAACCAATCCTATGATTCCATAAGGGTGAGGTCGTTCCAGTTCATTCCTAATACATTCACTCACAATTGTGAGTTTTGCGAAAAAAGTTTGGAAAGGCAAACAAAGAGAGTAACAATAAAGGTTGGAATTATTGTGAGGACTAATATATTGTCATCTCTCAAGAGGTGACACTAATATATAACACACACACACACACATCCAATGAAGTTCTTTATGCAACATGGGTAATGTGTAGTTTGCTCCTATAAGAAGCACTTAAAGGAATTGTGTGTGTGACATTTAGGTTTTGGGATGTAGACGATGTTAGGGATAAGTGTGTCTCAGCTTAAAGTCGTGCCGCTTTGAAATTCAAAAATGTCGATTGAGAGGATGAGAAAAAGAAAAAATCTCGCCAAGTTTTGAAGAAAATAGTGTGAAATTTGCTCAAATGAAAATTTTCTCTTGGAAAATCCATAAAAAGGAATTGTGTCTGGTCGCAAAAATGATTTTCCCCCAACAATGGATGTAGATTCCCACACGTAGATGAGTTATTGGGCTACGAGTGCAACGTATATTGTTGGTAGTGGGCACATGCCTTGGATGAGCTAACGGAAAAAGTGGTACAACCACGATCTTCTTGTAGGAGATGCCATCATTTCTTGAGATGACAAATACTATTGTTAACATAAGCATGCCTTATCTCAAACCTTCGTGCTTACGGTCAAAGCAATCTACATGCGTTTCTTGCTTTTGAAGCAAAAACATGCACAACTCACCTCTAGATCCTTGAATGGAGGGACTTTGAAGTTTGAAGCGCTACGTTGGTATCCATTTTTAGGCAATTTATTGTTGCTACAGAGCTCACAATTGTGAGTGATCCCAACAAATTACAAGATCTTGTCATGCTCGTGCCGAGCCATGACATCATCGAGAGACCATAATTACATCGGTTAATTGGGGAGCCACCCCTAACGACCTGCCCCCTTATCCTTTGTACAAGGCATCGGTAATCCTAAGCCAATCATCCCAGTTTTTCTTGCACCCGTGCATTCATATTAGTACTTTGCTTTTTTGTATAATTTCTTCGAAGCTTGCCACCTCAGGGTCTCCTTCAACCACACGGTGGTTCCTTGTCTGACATACATTATGTAAGAAGTTGCTATATTTTTCTTAACAAATCATGGACCAATACCAGACATTACTATTGGTTTTTTAAAGGATAAAGGGGCCATATTAAGGACACTTATGCACAGCCCAGTGCTTTTGCAAATTGAGATAGATTTGTGGGATCTTTTTGGCACTAATCATGGCCTACCTACAACATAAGCGCAAGGGGGTGCAATGGAAACCAGTGAATAGGCGACATGGAAACAAAAAAATCCTCGTGAAAAAATGGGTCCAAAACTTTTCTATATATAGGCCAACTGTGGAACAATAGTTGATGGGCGTTGAATCCAGACACTTATCAATAGAACAATGCCATGTCAAGCTAATTGCCAATTGTGGAATAGTAGTTGATGGGCGTTGAACCCAAACCCTCTTCCCAATGACCAATCTCACCTTGATAAAGCAAATATATGCCATTTTTGCATGCAACAATGGGACGATTATCATGGTGGTAAGCCTACTTTGTCGTGGTGGTATGCGACAACTGACCAAAGTGGGCCAAGAACATTGTAATGTTGCTCAATCCCGATCACACCCATAGAGGCTCGCACATCTTGAGCAGAGTGAACCACTTGTTGGTATGGTTTGGTGTCTCTCTTAAACAAGTGTAAAGGGATTTGGTCAAATTGATGTGTTGTAGTATCATTAGCCTCTAGGTGCCATGACCTTAGGTTCCTCAGAGTGAAAGAAAGAAAAGGAAAGCTTTTTGCTTTTGCCTATGTGATTAGTTTACATGGACATGATTAGGTAAACTTATTCCTGTCCATAGGCGTATCATCTTAGCCGACAATGTGGATTAACAATGGTTCCTTATGTTTCCCCAAATGATGATGTTGCTGGCATGCCAAGGAATTATGGGGCAAGCTACTTAGTCCCCATGTGCTAAAATGTCAAAGCCTCCTTGATGATTAGACATTATTCTAGACAAGGTGGCCATTGCCTCCTTGGTCAATAGTTTCATAGATAGCTTAGGTAAGATATGTTTGACAAAATATAAGGGGGAGGGGCGCCCGCATGCAAGGGAACAGTTGAAAGTTACTTGATTTCCGTTTTGTGTGGAAGTGTGCACGTTGTTAAGCTATCGGTCACGCAATGCATAGTTATCAGTTACTTTTAGAAACAAATGTGCATCGTCGTTCATGGTCACACGTGTACCTGTTATTTGTCATATATGCAGGTGTGTAAGGCTTTTTGTAACTGTGCCAATTTTGACATAGTTGCATTAGTAACATCTTACGGATAACTTATGCATGTGTGTGACCACATCCAATGTCTCTCATCTTCTAGCTATTAACATCATGTGTGTGAAGGGTACCTAGACCATACATTGGAAACTTGCACTCTCTTTGGCTTTCTTTCATCTTGGTATTGCAAAACTCTTACTTTCCCCTTCCTTATTGACAAAATCTCATCTCATGGAGTCATGGTGCTCAAGAGGCCCTACTTTCTTCTAGGTTAGGTGAGACTTGTACCACAATCTAGAATAAATATTGTTGCCAATTTGAAGTTCAAGGCTTGGTTAGAAAACCGAGATGAAAAGCATCTTCTACCTTATTTTTAAACTTTTCCTACCATGTAACTCTTGAATCTACATGTCACTATCTTGTAGCACCACATGCTTACTCTATAGGATTGGCTCCTTTTCCATGGCCCGTTCTTTTATTGCTTCAAGATGGCTTTTGTCAACCGTCTATGTTGTATTTCTGTGTATGAATTGTGGGAGCCAAGAACTTTTGTACCGTCCTCCACTTTTCTTGTCCTATTCATTATTTTTCCTAGATAATTGTTTTTCTTTAAGCCTTGTGTAGAGGAAGGTTGTAGAACCTTTGAACAACTACTTTTTCAAATAAGGTTAGGACTGTCAACCCACATGGTAACATACTTCTTCACCTTCCTTTTTTGCAATCTTCCCCCCCCCCCCCCCCCCCCCCCCCCCCAAAAAAAACCCAAAAAAAAAAAAAAACTCACAACTGTGAGTAGTGTTTTTACTATTAGCATAATAAAGAACATATTGCATCCCGTCCATGCTCAACACGAGCCATGGAGATCATGCACACAGGTTACTGTCGCAATCCGACCACAGACAACCAAAAAGAAACGATTACATAACCTCGAAGGGTGCCACCAAGACTATCATGTCTGCCACTCACGACAGCCTCACCCTCTAGGGAACCCCAGAACAACATAAACTCCCAAGCGTACAAGACAAGTACATCCGGCTTTTACATGGAGCCGTAACCATACAGTATGACCAAAGAACCACAACCAATAAAGGCCATACATAGGCTTTTTGCAAGGAAGCCAATAATCTACACAGCACCATACCCACGAACCTGCGACTCTACAGCAAGGCCCAACCACACGCAACCAAACCCTCGACAATCCTCGCAACTGAACAAAAGCTCCACCATGTCGAACCGCTGAAGCTGAGAAAACCTCACATCACCATAACTGAACCAGGACACCAACACACAAATCGAAGCGAGTAGAGTTGTCACTCCATCCACTCCCCCTGTCACCATCCACCAGATCGTGGCGAGCAGGAGACTCCTTGCGTGGAGAAGGGGGCCGCCGCCCAGCCCTGATTCCAAAAATAGATGGTCGTCAAAGCACCAGCCCAAGCCCATGTAGATCTGCCATAGCCAAAACCTCCCCAGCTCAGCACTCCCTCCTCGACCCCAGGACACCCCGCCTGGAGCCTCTCCTAGCTCATGCAGTAGCACCAAGGCTGTCAACGCAGCAGAGCGTCGAGCTAGGTTTCGACGAGCTAGGTTTCTTGATTGCTTTCAACTGCTTAACTTTCCCCTTTTTTGCAATCCTAATGCTAACCTTGATGGTCATTGTTGGTTGAGGCTTTGTAGACACATCCATTGAGAGCGGTTCATCCTTTTCAACTTGAGAAATTATCTATACAATTATAATGGAGGAAGAGATCACAGCCCCCTCCCTCGGACACGTGTCTGAAGGAGATTCATCCGGTTGGTGTGCACTGAGCAAAATGGAGAGTGCAAGCATGAGACAATGCGCAGTGCGCACGGAGTAGAAAGGGGGGGGGGGGGGGGGGGGGGGAGAGAGAGAGAGAGAGAGAGAGAGAGAGAGAGAGGGAGATTGTAGAACCTTTGAACAACTACTTTTTCAAATAAGGCTAGGACTCCCAACCCACATGGTAACATACTTCTCCACATGGTAACATGCAATCCTAATGCTAAACTTGATGGGCATTGTTGGTTGAGGCTTTGTAGACACATCCATTGAGAGCGGTTCATCCTTTTCCAACTTGAGAAATTATCCTACTAATAGTGAGATTGTTTAAAATATTCAATAATTTATTTATCATGTAGTGGATTTAATCTTAGTTGGAGGACGATGAACATTGGAGAAAAATTTAATTTGCACAGTGGGTTGGGTATCTCAACAAAACTTGGTCCAAAAAGTGGAGCAAATTCAAATGGAGCCAGGTATTGGAGAACATTTGGCACTTTGAATGCTAAGATGAGCAAAAATTCTTCTCTGGAAAATTAATTTTGGTTTTCTGTCAACCGGGGACTAGGCCAAAGTGAAGGGTCTTGGCGATGGAACCTGTATCAGATGTAAACAAGAAAGTGAGACCATATTCCACCTCATTTGGGGATGTCTAGGGATCAAGAGCGTCACTGGAAGAGTGTGCAAATGGGTGTTTTGCCAGCTTGGCATCCCATTGTTCATATGAGACCTAGTGCTTGGCTCTAGACGCGCTTGGATAATGAAGAGTTGAGAACAAAAAATTGTATAGTTAGAGCTCTAGTCATGAAAGCCATATTAATTAACAATTATTCCAAAAAAAGGATGGAATGCTACATACAATACCAATTCTAGAAAATTTCGGATGGCTTCTGGCAAGCAGGAGGAAGCGACTTGCCAAGAAGAAGAAGATAAGTCCTTGAAGAAACTATAGTGATTTTGTAACATGGATTAAGGGTAGGTTTAGGAACAATGGTCTCAAATCCCCCAAGGGGCTTAGCACCCATTGGAATGACTTTTTTGTGTATGTTGGATGTCCATGTGCAAAGGATATGCCAGGGTCTTCATGTATTATTTGAGTTAATTCAAATCAAGCTCAAATGAGCATTTTTTTAAAAAACATTGAAGAAAAATGTGGTTTTTTTTGTTCATTCTCACAATGATGATTGGAAGAGCTACATTATATGAGAAATGAACGTCAAGAAGCCTCAAGCACATCCCATGCCTTGAAGAGCCAAAGGGTTCAAGCCTAAGCCTTTACATAGACAACACTTACACATTTACATTTTGAGATGTGTTTTAACTTGTAGCTCAAATCCCATAGCTAGCACGTTCTGAGTGTCTAATGTCGAGGAGTGTTTGCTTCCACTCATTGGAGTCCTTGCTTTTTCCAACTTGCTTTCTTGTATGATATCTTTGGACTTGGCCGTCACAAGGTTTCTTGATGTCCAGGTTTTCTTGAGATAGTAGAAGTGGACAACCTGAGTCAAATCAAAGTGGCTTGATTTTTGTAGATCTTTCCTCCTAGAATTAAGTCATTCTTGACCTCAATTGGTATAGTCCCCCATAGCACATTCTAAATTAAGAATTTCATTGTGCTAGGCTTGGAGGATCCTAGATGTTGTTAGCAATTACCACCCCTTTTGACTTACGCCACTATGGTCTCCAATATTTGTTCACCAAGGAGAACCAGTCCGCTTTGTAGATAAGTTTGGTGTATGTTCCCCTTGTTTATGGTGGAGAAAAATTCATGTTTATGGGCCACTGTCAAACATTCCATTCAAATTCTACCTCACAAATAGGTGCTAGAAAAGAGCTCAAACTATCAACCACTCTATTGACTAGAAGGCTTTTGTTTCTATTGAGGTTGTATGGGGTAGTCAGCTAATCTACTTCCTTCCATCTCAAGCTTACTTCCTTCCATCTCAAGCTGCTTTGGTCCCAAAATTAGCTAGATGTGTTAAACCTTTGTTATTAACTTTCTAGCTCCTTCTCTCTAGAAGGGCTTATGAGAGTCTCCTCTGATCTTTGATAGCCATGGAGAATAGTGGGTAATGGAGTTCTTGAAGTATCTAGTTGATTCGCCCCATTCTAGGGCTTTCAATGCTTTGATGCAGTTGCATACTAATTCGCTTGTGTTGCCGCCAAGCTTCACATTGGCCAAGATGGAGCGAGTAGTTTGTCGTGAATGCCTACTCCTTTCCATGAGCCCCCTTGGGAGCAACGCATTTCTTTTTTTGTCATATCCCATGCCATAATGGCCTAGGATTGATCTTGATTTTCATAATAATCTCTTTCTAGAACTTTAGAGTTTTAAAAAAAAATAATGGTTCTATGATATATACTTACTTTCAAATATTGTCCTATTTTGAGTCAACAAAGCTTTTGTAATTTATTTATTTTTGCCATACTCACAATTGTTAGTGGAGAGAACTTATCTTAACTTGACAATAATACAATCGCCCTCAAACACTACATGTGGCTTGAGGGAGCAACAATTCCATAAGGGGCTTGAACACAGCCACAATAGAAACCAAAACATGGGTGCTATGAAAAACCTCTCAAGTGGTCTAGGAAACTCAATGTATGGTGTCACTCTTTATCATTAATTGTAGTCCATATGTTAGCCCCTACAACATGAATGGGCTCGGTGCTCAGATGCACAATATCATCAAATTGATGCACAACCAGTTTTGCCTTGAAGACCCAAAGGTTCCTAGACTTCCAGACCTAATTAAGGTAACAAAATATGGTGATTTGGGTGCACACCATAACTGCCTAGCTTTGAAAACTATACCCTCCTAATATGAGATCATTTGTAAAGAAGATAATCTTCTAGGTCTTTTGTAACCATTTGCAAACTTTATCAGCTAGTCTCCACGAGGCAGGGGGCTTGCTAAACAGATGTAGGGTCCTTAGAAGCCGATCTGCAACCCAAGCAAGTGTCAGTGCCAATCTTTCTAGCACAAACCTTGATCCCAATAGGCATGGCTCCCCAAAGCACCTTCCAGATAAAAAACTTCATGTATTTGGGCCATTTGCTCTCCCAGATGGAACTCCTTTTCCAATGCTCTTTTGACCCTTTTTTTTTCCATATTTTGGTGATTGGGACAAACTAGACCACTTTGTATACCAACTCACTATAGGTATCCTTGGGCTTGGGGAGCGAGAACACTGTATCTTTTGGCTAATGCAAGGCTTTCGAGTCTATCACTAACCCAAAAACGGGTGAAGGTGATGATGACAACACGTCCAAGAGTCTATTGATCAGAAGTCTTTTTGTACAAACCCAAATTATGTTGAAGCACTAAAAGCTCAACATCCTTCCAACAAAGGTTTTTTTCATCCCAAAGGTGAGATAATTTAGATATCCCTTTGTTGCTTACCTAGAGAGAAAATATCCTCCAAAAGAAACCCCTTTCAAGTTTGGAGAGCCAGGGGAACCAATGAAGAGATGAGCCCTTGAAGTATCTAAAATTCTCCCCCATTCCAAAATTGAAGCTGCTTTATTACACTTTCATGGGACTTTCATGCTAGTTTCCATGTGCTACCACCAAGCTTAATGAAAGTCTAGGGAGGTGCCAAAAGCTTATAGTGCATTGTGCCCATTCTTTCTTTTGATCCATCAACGAGATAACTAGTTTGCTTCAGCATGCAGCATGGGGTCAATGAACCCAATGACGCCTTGTTTCTTTGGTCTCTCTATCCATTCCCATTTCCCCCATTGGCAACAATGGGTTGTGGCTTTAGTGTTTCTCTTCCACAAGAACCGTTTGATAGTCTTCAAAACTTCTTTCTAATTGGATTTTCTCAGTTTTAGCATCGAAGACATGAATGAAATTTAAGGGATCATGAAAGCATTGATCACATTGGCTTTGCTATGGAATGGGAGGTGCACAAAATACCATCTTCTTGTTTTGCTATTTATCTTGTTCATGAATAAATTGAATCTTTGCTTATCCAATATCCCCTGACCATTCTGCAGGGTCAAACGAGCCGCTTTTAGCGACAAAAATCAATCTTAATTTCTCAATATTTCGCATTGAGCCGGAAGTAGTAGCAAATAGTTGGACAATCTCAAGGGCTCTTCTTAGCACTTTTGAGTTGGCTTTAATAGAGAGCAAAGAATTATCTGCAACAACATTGCAAGCAATCGTTTATCAAGATTACATTCTTTCATGGTGAATCGTGATCTTCACAAAGAGATCTATATGGAGTAGCCAGAGGGCTTTGTAGATAAGTACAGAACATTTTCTATGTAGTAACCTTAAGAAGCATCTTTATTGGTTAACAAAGTGTTGTGTCACTCCGCTTCCACGATATGAAACATTGTTAAAAGATGAAAATCTTACTCAATTAAAGTGTATATATTATTTATTATATGATGGAGTAGGATGATGTATGCCATTATACTAGAGCAGGTGTGCAATTTTGATGCTTATAAGAAAGGGTTGTATGGGAAATGCCTCTTACATGCAAGGCAAGCTAAGTAATTGAAGGCCATGTGGTCAGTGAGAGAAAGGAAAGTAGGTGAGAGACTAAATGTATTGCATGAGGGAGGCCAAAAATTCATATTCTATAAGATTTTTACAAAACTCATTTTCAAAGAAAACACTGAAAATAGGATGCCTAGGACAAGGGAAGTTCTGTTTTGGGCATTTTTGCATCTCGCGCACATAGGCCAATTCTACACCAATTGGGAGATATCAAAGTTTTTGTACTCTGCTATTTTTCAGGAGAGTTGTAGGAAGAAACATGAGAAGAGGAAGGGAGAAGAGGCAAAAAGAATGATTTGAATTAAAAGAAGACAAAGGGTGGTTACATGTTCAAGGACTTGGGCAAAGGAAGGGTGAGCTCAATAGCAGACAAACATTGACTGATTTTTGAAGTAAGTGTCAATCTAAGTCACAGTGAGGGGCTTGAGTGTATGCGTCTATGAAGGCCTAGACATGAATTGATAAGACCCCAAGATCCTGACTGATTGGAAGCCAAGTAGAAGTTTTGATTGACTATCAGTGCTAGAGCTTATGTTTAAGGATTTACCTAGAGTTGTTGAACATCTTGGTGATAATATAAGTCGATTCGACCATACAATGTACAATTTGTTTTAGGTTCATTAAATCCAATGTTGGATTGGGATCTTGTTGCATGTTTCTCATTATGTGATGCTATTAATCTTATGATATATATTGAATTTATGTTATCTCCTATAAATTAGTATGTAATGCACTTATGCTCTCATATTAACTCTCCAATATCTCCTAATATGTTATCTTTTGTAAATCATCTTCTATTGGCACTTATGCTCCCATATTAACTCTTCACTATCTCCTACTACCCATATATGCTTATTTCTATTTCTGCTTCTCTCCTTTGTAACATAAAGATAGTGGTCCTTTTAACACCTTCTATAATCTTGAGACTTTATGAACTCACCCAATTTATGATACCATTTCCTTGGTACTTGTTGTCAGAGTGCGCGGTTCTTCGAGGTTGACCAAGAAATCGTCGTGCTTCTATAATCTTGAGACTTTATGAACTCACCCAATTTATGATACCATTTCCTTGGTACTTGTTGTCAATGTGTGCAGCTCTGTGAGGTTGTTGACCGAGAAAGCGTCGGACTTCTGGCTATGAGAGTGGATGATATGCTTATAGCTGGGAAGAATATTCATGATCTAAATGTTTTGAAGTCAAAGTTGCATAATAACTTTGACATGAAAGATTTAAAGAAGCCCATCCTACTCTTGGCATGCAAGAATAGCAGTAAGAAATTACTATATTCTTCACAATATATCAGTAGAACATAGAGAGGGTGAAGGAAATTAGTACTCCATTGCCTCCAGATTTGAAACTTAGCCAAGATGCTTGTCCCAAATTAGATCATGAAAATGCTATGATGGCCAAGATTCCTCATTTATTTGCAACTGGTAGCATGATGTACACCATGATTGCTATACAAGCAGTGGGACTTTTTAGGAAACTTATGGCTAATTAAGGCTAAAACCATTGGGAGAAAAATAAGAGTGTTATGAATTGTACAAAGGATATGTGCATTTTCTTTGAGTCATAGATGATACTAGTGTAATTGGTTACACAAACACAAATTATGCAAGGAACATTGAAGTAGATTGTCTACTTCAAGTTATGTCTTTACATTCATTGGTAGTCTTTGTTACATGGTTATGTTGATCTACCATAGAGGCAAAGTATGTTGCAACACTAGAGGCTAGCAAAAGAGAAAGAGGGTGTGCTCGTATAGTGGGATATTTGAGCATCAATGTTCACGCTACTCTCTTTTTTTTGCGATAGTTTGAGTGCCATCCAATTGGCACGACATCACATTGATTTGAGGTATAACTTCATTTGTAAATTTCTTCAAGGGATACGCGTCAATGTTTTCAAGATTCACCTAGGTGACAATCTTAAAGATCTTTTTATGAAGGGTCTCTTCTTTAAGCAATTTGCACTTGGTCAAGTGATTATTGGTCTCAAGTAGAGGATTCCTCCCTATACGATTGTTATCACTATACAAAGCCATCAAAATATCCATTAGAGAAAAAATGTAGAAGATACACTCTTGTTGCTAATTTTCTCTCCCTTTATTGAGAAATTGAGCTTGAGTGGCCTTGGTTTGGATGGTCTCATGTACCCATAACTTTGACCGCACACCATAGTTTCTTTTTATAAGATAACCTCTAGTCTTGCCTTACCAAGTATAAAATCCATATCCTTTGGAAATTCTTCACACCCTCTTTGTTGAGTATGTTATTGCCAATGTGTCTAAAAGGAATTCTTACTCAAGCACAATGGCAATGTTTAACCCTTTATCAGCTCAGTTAGTGCAATGTCATCTCAACATAGGTGTAGATTAGTACATTCTAAAATAAGATAAGGCTATGTGCATAATGATCAAAGTCTATTTAATAAGATGATTAAGAGTGCATACCACAACCAATCGTTTACAGCTTGGAACATGTAGGAATGGAGGGTTCAACATGGGCCGTAAAAAGCTTTAAAAGCCACAGGGTTGGGGAGAAAGTAGAGTCTATAATTGTGCAAGTCAAATTTTGAGCACTTATGCTAATTGCTAATCTATTTGAAGATTGGGTTGACAAAGAGGCTGCTTATCTGGAGATGACTTAACATTCACTAATGAAGCACAATTAGGTTGACGATACCTCAATCCTTGAAACTGGTGTAGCAAAGGTCACTTCACTTGGTGCACATTTTCTCTTGCAATTCAAGGTCTATTTTCCATTGATTGAGTAGATAAATCCCACCAATGAAGAGATGCTTGCTTTTTCTATAAAGTAGGAGAGGAAATAGGGAGTATCTTGACCTTGAGTAAATGGAGAATTTATCTAGTCTAATGTGACCTACTTGTTGGGTATCCAAGCCCAAATTTGGTTCAATCATGTCTGCTTGTGGGAACATCTCCCAAAGCATGCAGTTAACACAGTCAGTGTGCATGGAAAGTTTCATCTATAAAAGGCTTTTGAATTAATACAAGCACAATGTTATTTTTGTCTTCTGTGTCGAGCCTCTTCTCTCTCTCTCTCTCTCTCTCTCTCTCTCTCTCTCTCTCTCTCTCTCTCTCTCGTTCACCTCTTTTCCTGCCCTACATGCCATATCCCATGGCTTCTCCTTGTCAGCTTCATCCTCCCTAGCCGCATCCCCAACATCTGGTATGAGAGCACAAGTGCTCCAAGCAAGCAAATATGTGAGCATATCAAAAGGCATTGTGGCGGGCATCGCAGAGCCCAGGGTTGGCATCCACATTGTGTTCTCATCCCCTGCGTAGGTAGAGCTTCTCAAAACACTACCGTTTTGTAGCAGTGACAAGGCAAGCCTAAGCTAGTCAAGGTGAAGAAGGATCAACGATACAACAAAGATCCCATCAGAACGACTAGCATATCAGAACGAAGCAGTTTGGTGGCGAAGGCTACAGTAAGGTACACGATGCGAAGCTGCGTTCTAAAATGCTCACTGGCGGGTAGTTGGCGGCATTAGCAATTTTTCGTATGCAAATCAAAACACTGCCAACTTTGATTTTTCCATAGTCTTCAAGCCTTTCAAAATGCTACTACGAAGCATAGAGCTATTGAGGGTGCATATCAAAATGCCCCTATATGCAGTCTAACAATGTTGTCAATATCTACTTTTGTCGATTTGGTTCCTACAACAAAAGAGCATTTTAAGAAGCTAGAGTTTGTGCTAGTTTGTTCATTGGTAGAGCCAACACTTACCAGCAATTGAAATGGGCATTACTTCGTTGTCCACACATTGTATGCTTTGGTAATAAAGTGTCTACATGAGCAGGAGCCATCCAAAATTGTTGATGTGTACATTGGAATATTGATACATATAGAGCATGCAAAAGGTTCCAGTGTATCAAAAACGATGTTTTGCTTTGAGCGCTCGGTACATCAACACAGAGTTCAAAAACTATTTTTCCTTGTTAAGTGTCATAGACTTATGGTTTGTCTTTTGTCAACAAAATTATCTTTTTCAGTCAAAGCCTCTTTTACTTTATCTGTTGTCAGTCATGCCATGATAAAAAATTTGTATGGGTTAGACACTACCACACATACATGAGTGGTAAGACCTCCCAAACTACCAGTTTTTGTTCAAGTCCTATTTTTGTCCCACTTCTCGTGAGGTTATTGGGTACACCTTAAACCCAAGGTTTGACAGTGAACCAAAAACTCCATTTGACGGTAGCCTAACAGTAGCACCAGGTTATGGATACACCAAAATCCTTGGTTGTGAGAGAACATAAAACTCACGGTTGTCGAGTACACCAAAAACTCAAGGTATCATGAGAGTGATGTATGTAGTTCGGGCTTGAGGGCAGGTTTGTTAGGTATCCAAGCCCCAAATTTGGTTCGATCATGTCTGCCCGTGGGAACATCTCCCAAAGCATGCAGTTAACACACTCAGTGTGCATCGAAAGTTTCATCTATAAAAGGCTTCTGAATTAATACAAGCACAACATTATTTTTGTCTTCTGTGTCGAGCCTCTTCTCTCTCGTTCACCTCTTTTCCTGCCCTACATGCCATATCCCATGGCTTCTCCTTGTTGGCTTCATCCTCCCTAGCCGCCTCCCCAACACTACTTACATACCTAAAGGCAATTACTCATGAACAAAGAAGTACCCTTATGCCTAAGCATTAATTACCTTAAGACTCAATAGGTTTAGAAAGTACTAATTATCTTTAGAGATTTGGGAGCGATTGTTAGCGTCTATGTAGGATATATAAGGCTGGCCTTTATAATGTACTAGCCATGTCTTAATGATAGTATTTCTAGTCAACCAAAATGTAAGGAAGTAAACTTCTCTTGATTGACTATGGATCGTACATATGCTGACATGTGTGTGTAGAAAGGAGACATAATGGGTAATTGAAAGTATCTAGGGTTTGCATTGGTTAAATCGATACTTCTATGTAAAAATAGAGGGAATAAAGGGGCAATACATGGTGCTTTATTGAATATACCCACAAGCCATAAAGGGGGCAGAACATGGAGCTTGAAAATCAAAGCTGCATCGCCATTGTCACGAACCCATTTTCCATGCATGCACGAAGCATATGAAGGTTCAATACCATTATC
The DNA here is from genome assembly GCF_014529385.1 of Adiantum capillus-veneris. NCBI lineage: Eukaryota > Viridiplantae > Streptophyta > Polypodiopsida > Polypodiales > Pteridaceae > Adiantum > Adiantum capillus-veneris. Next base: position 60,987,345 of record NC_140950.1, read on the forward strand.
TCCATGAGCGGCCATTGTCACGAACCCTATTTTCCATTCATGCACAAAGCATATGAAGGTTCAATACCATTATCTCCATGAGCTTATCGAGGATGAAATTGTGGAGCTACTTGGGAAGGACGAAGTACTTGGACACCAGGTTGACGCTCAACGGATCTAGTTATTTTTGGGTGGACGATAAAGGAGCCCCAAGGGTGTTAGTCTATACTCAATGTCACATGTATCTCAGCCTAATGTACATTGCATATCTATAAGGCCCCCTTTATGAGGAGAAGTCACTAGTGCACATTGCTTTAGTGGGATTCTAGCTCATGACCATTGATAGTATAGATCATGTGGATTCGACCCAAGTTTTGGAAGAGAATATTCCTTGGATATCCCCTCTGATGTTATATCATGTGGCTTCACTCGATACATGTGACTTGTGGCTGGCTAGGTAGTGGTTGGTGGGGGTCGTGGCCACGGGTGGAGCACTATCATACCCAATGCTTTGTAAGTTGCCCATGTTATATATGCTACACTCTTGCCCTTTCACAAAGCTATAACTAGAGGTCATTGCCATGATCCAAGCCTACCGAGGCATCCTATGTTGTGGAAATCCGTCCTATCACTCGTGTGCCCTATAAGCTTGATTTGTCTAAATTGCCATCTAAGCGTTACCTTCATATAACATGGGTGTACAATGCCATCACATTGTATCATCTTTTCTTTGTTTTCTAATTTGCAATGTTTCTCTACTTTCAGCAGGACTTTCATTTACTACAAGATCCTACTATTTTCTCTTGTGTTTTCTACATATGTTGATGTAATCCTATGCACTCTACTAGTGCGTGATTTGAAGTGTAATGGTGGCATGGGTGGTATTTTTTCTAGGCTTGAGTATAGAATTGTACTAGTGTTAACGGTCAACAATAGTAGAGTGTACTTGATGTTCCCCTCGAAAGCAAAGATGGTAGATAAGTAAAGCATTTTCATTAAGAGGATAAGTTGAAAACACCTTCCTGTTTATGCATACTCATGAACCAAATGAGCCCTTTTTCTTCATAAGATCTTCATGTTTCTATCGAGCTTTGGGTGCGAGGGCACTTCTATATTGGAATACCATATATAGGCTAAAGATCATAAGGCTGAACTTCAGTACTCTTTTCAAGCAAGAGGAATAGGCATGGTATTGCACCAAAAAGGGAGAGAATGTGGTGGTTTCTTCTCTTGATAACAACTTTTTTTTTTTTTTTTTTTTTGCAAAACTCACAATCGTGAATGGATAGTATTAAGAACATCAAAAATATACACCAACCTCGAGCTCAGACCGAGCCTTGAGGGCCAAAGGATTACAAGTTATCTTCTTGGCAGAGAAACCACTACTACTCCTAGGCTTTACTTATTACAAGATTTATGTATTGTTCTAGACCAGTCCTCTAAGGCTTGTTTGCCTCCGATCATGTCGTCGATCATCATTCTGATCTCTTGTATGATTTCACAAAAGCTTGCCACAACCAGATCCCCCTCAAACACGCGGTGGTTCCTTGCTTGCCAAATATGGTGCAAGAACTAGTACTTGATTATTTGAGTGCAGACAAGAAGAGCATGACTTCCCACCCTGTTACTACCAAAGAACATATCATTCTTGAAGAACTTAATTTTCCATGTCCTTTGAATCCACTTGCATATTTTCCCAGCCATGCCCCAGATTGCCTGGCATCCCATGAAAAGGTGGGCTAGGTCTTCACTAGCTATCTGCACCCCAAGCAATGATCGGACCCGACACCTCTTTCTCTTGACAACAACTTACAACATGGACTAGCATGGAGAAAACGTGGATGAAGCACCTAAATGATCTCAATTGCAACAACACTATTGTTGTAAGGCCAATAATGGTTTTATCTCATGTCATCATCTTTTACATTAAGGTAGCAAGAAGAAAGTTTTAAAAAAGAAAGCAACAACTAAGTTGCATATTGTACGTTATATTATGTACGTTATATTATGTACGTATAAAATGTTTTATGCGAATGTTTTATACAACACTTTTTATTATACGGCCATTTTATACGATGCCACATCAACAAAATAGTCATCTCATATAATTTTTTGAAAATTCAATCAAAATATATTTCGTACTAAATATATTTTGATCTAAATTCTTTTATTTTATATAAGATCCCAGGTAGGTCACCTAATAAAGATGTAACCTATCATGTGAGTTCAACAGAAGGGTATTTAAAGTTCTTGAAACTTACAGAAATATATATACAGAAGGGCATTATTTTTTTTAATTTAAAAAAAACTTACAGATTTTAAAAGAAAAGGGTACATTATATTCTTAACAAAATTCACAGATAAGGGGTTTTACAAATATGTTTTGAACGCACGTGATATGGTAATTTTACACATAGTGAACCCCCCAATTATAAGAAGCACATGTGGCTCATTCTCATCATCTTTGGGCATCTTCTTTGAAGTCCTTGATCTCACCCCAAAGGTGAGCTCTAAAGCATAAGATAAATTTCAATAATGATCTAAAGATAACATTAAATAAATTATATATAAAAATAAAAGAATAAAAAATTAAAAACTCTTCAAAACTTTGCTCATACTTTTTTTTGAGACACCTACTCGCCCTATTGGAAGCTTCTTTATTATATTTGTTTTATTCTCAAATTCCTGTAGATTCCATTTCCACGAGGCTTTCTACTGAAGACTTCACAAAATTGCATGCTAGGTGGATTTGAACTCATTCGGCGGAAGTCTCAATACCCAAACGGCGCCAGTCTACACCATGGAGATGAGAGCCCTCGATGCTGCAAACTATAGAAATTTATACTTAAAAAAATATTAGCCGTTGAACCTTCCACCACCTGCGTGCTCTCCTTCTACATCCTATGACGTATGTGACCAGCGCGCACACTCCTTCCAACTACTTGCACCCAAGTGACAACCTGAGCCGCCTCGCACACCTTCAACTTATCCATGCTCCTTCTAGCTCCTATGACGTAAGTGACCTGCGCGCACACTCCTTCCAACTACTTGCGCCCAAGTGACAGCCTGAGCCGCCTCGCACTAAGTTGCATTATTCGTTATTCGAGAGACGTATAATACGCGAATAATGGGCGTATTATTCGTTTATCTAAATTATACGGCCGTATTACACGGTGCCACATCAACATAAACGGCTAATCGTATAACTTCTTGGTTTTTCAATCGAAATTATTTTCGATCAAAAATTATAACGATCGAATATGTTAGTATATATAGCAGCACGCGATAGGCCTTATACTAGCTTTCACAATCAGTGTTGTCCATGTGAGTACTCTCACCAAACGATCAAAAAAAGTAATTTGTAAAAAAATAAAATAATTTGAGTTTAATAAAAATTAAAATTCAATAGAATTTTAAGTTTTGTGATTCAAATATATGGATTTGTTTTGAAAAACTTAGTAAATAGTTGAAAGTTTGTATTTTGTGAAGAGTTTAATCTCTCACCTGATACAAACTGTAATTATAAGAATCACTTGTCAATGTGTTCAATTAATTGACACTTGAAAGTGACTAATAAAAAAAAAAAGATATTATCGTTGTGTGTAGAGTGTACTCTCACATGAAATAACTAGTTTAAAAATATAATTACATAAAAATTAATTTTATGTAATTTAAAGTTCGATTTTGATGTGTAGAGATTTTCTCTCACTTCAAATGAATATAATGAAACAAAATTATATTTTTACGTTTTGTGTAGAGCTATTCACACTGCTATGCTCTCACTAGAGTAAAAATTTAGGAAAAACATGTCCAAAAATATTGATATTCTCTTATCTTTATTTGGACTGTAAAATCTACCGTACTGTGTGAGGGCATACACATGCTCGCATTGTAGATAGATAATCGCTTAAAAATCTATGGTAAAGTGTAAGAACTTTATGTTCGCACTTTACATAGATACAATAATTATCAAGTATTGTAAGTGATTATCGTTTTGACATTTAAAAATGTCACTTATAGCTCTTGTATGTATAGCAATTTATTATGATAATCATTTTAATACTTGCTTTAATTGTAATTATTGATTATCATAATGTGTTAAAGCTACAAGCTTGCACTTTAGATAAATCGATGCAATTTATATGTAATCCAATGGTATTGTTTTTTATTATTGTATTTTTGTTCAATCATTGTTTTTAATTATTTTAATTTCGTTCAATCATTCTTAGTTAAATTAGTTTAATGTTTTAATTGATTTTGATTATGAAAATGATCATTGACTTTGTTTTTACTAGCAAATTACTTTTGTGCATCATGGTGAAAGGACAAGAGTGGAGTTATGTGCATGAGTTGAAAGCTGGGAGAAATACATCTCGACTTAAATGTAAATCTTGTGGCCACGAGATCAGTGGTAATGCAACCAGAATTAAAGAGAATTTATTTAAAGTCCCTGGCAATGTTGAAAAGTGCGGAGCACCACCAAAAGATATTCATGAAAAATTTGCCATGTATTCTCGCAAAGTAAAGTTGATTCTTGCAGCTAAACATAAAGGTGATGTTTCTAAAGATATTCATGCGAATATTGAACCATCTGTATGCAATGAGGCAACAGAAGAGGTGTGTACCACTCAAGTAAACGATCAAAGTTCTCAATTAAACCCTCTTCATGGACATGCTTCTACATCAGGAGGAGTTCCTAGCACAAGCAAATCCGGCAAAGCGTCATCCAATGGACAGACAATGCCTGAAGCATTAGGTAAACAATGGTTGCTTGAGTTGCATTTAAAATGGACACAAGCATTTGTTGCGTGTGGTATATCGTTCAATGCTATGTGCAATCCAATATTTCAAGATGCTTTGATGAGTACTGCCAAAAAAGGATTTGTGCTTCTTGACTATAACAAGATGCGAACTGAATATCTTGATAAAGTCAAAGACAGTACTGAAGCCATTCTCAAACGCACAGTTCTAGAGTTTGTTCCAGCATATGGATGCACCATAGCATTGGATGGATGGACTAACTGTCAGAAAAAACCTTTAATCAATGTAATGCTTATTAACCCTAGAGGGGCTATGTTCGTGGAAGCAATTGACAACTCATTGAAAGAGAAGACTATCACCTACCTAGCAGGGGTGTATGAGCGTGCAATTGCAAAGGCAGGTGGACCAAAGAATGTGACTGCTATTGTCACAGATAATGTGGCCAACTACAAAGGAGCAGGAAGAGCTATTCAAGTCAACTATCCGGAGATTTCTTGGGTACCATGTGCAGCTCACACTTTAAATTTGCTTTTAAAACACTACAAGAGGTTGTGTGCTCTTGTGACGCTGTTAGCGACGGAAATACATTGGGTTTTTATAACCCCCGGCGTCGCTAAAACCGTCGCTACGAGAGCGTCGCTATATGCGTCGCTATAGGAGTCACTATATGCGTCGCTATATAGCGACGCTCATAGCGACGCATATAGCGACGCCTATCGCGACGCATATAGCGACGTTTACACAGAAGACTATAGCGACGCTACAGAGCCATAAATAGCGACGCCCGAGAGAATTTTTTTTTGGTGGCAGGGCATTCAACATCAACCATATTGTACTTGATTCACTTTTTAAAAAAAGTGCAAGGGTAGATAATAGACCCAAAATAGTCACCCACAAGACGCATTGTTTGCAAAATTGACAATTGTACACATCATAGGCAAAATGAATTGATTGGCAAATGTAATAATGACAATTGGACAACATCATAGGCATAAAGAATTGATTGGCAAAAGGAACTGCGGTGACAAATGTAATAATATACATGGTTCAAAAAGATGTATAAAATCCGTCTCATGATACATAAGCTATGAGAAACCCTAAACTAATGCTATCTAGCTACCGCTAAACTGACGTCGTCTAGTCAGACGTCTCATCGCATCCAAGCGGCGTATCTGTCGGATTCTGCAAAAAAAGACAATAAGACAGCTTTCAGTAAGTATAAACATATAACAACATTTATAAAACAATATAAAAAATAAAAAAGAGTAAACCCTAATACTAACCATGCCGCCGCGAGAACTGAGAATGTCCATCAGGGCATTTAAGCCCTTCCTGCCTGCGTACTCGCGCTCGTACGGTGTGGGATCACGTCCTGTCATCGACCACTGTCAAAACATACAAAGATTTCATTATGTTAGAACTAAAAAACTCATAAACCCTAAACTATCGAACATAAAGAGCAATGTGAAAACACTTACAAAATCGGCCTCAAATGATGCCCATCCACCGCTTCCCAAGTGGTGCGAGCTCCCTGCCTCTACTCGCGCTCTGGCTGCATCCTTTTGTTGCTTCCACTTGTCGGGATTCTCGCGCGCTGCTTTCTTCGCATTCTTCCAATCTTCTTTGGCCAACCAATCTGGCCTGTTCCACCCATTCTTGATTGCTTTTTGCACTTCGGAACGCTTGTGTTTGCAGTATTCGCGCATTCGAATCTTCATCAGGTCTTCATTGAAGCGCTGATCCCGTGTTGGAACGGGAAACTCATCATGAAGTATGCTGATGACTCTGTTTTTTAAATCACTTGGTACTTCACTCCATTTGTTTAGTATGTAGTGTCTAAACAGCTGAGAGCAAAGACCACGCATGCGCGAGATCACCTTCTTGCCGTCATCATCCATGATGATGCCGCCGCTGATGTCGACGGAGTAAGGCAAGCTCTCTGGCCGGTGATGCGTGAACCTGGGTGTCCCGGCAGGGGTCTCTAGCGGCGTGTCGATGGGGGTACGGACGTCAGGTGTCTCCACCGGCGTCTGGGCCCCAAAGCGAGGAGTGTCGAGTGGGGTGGCTCCTGGCGGAGTAGGTAGAGGTGTGTAGCTTCTAGGAACAGTCAGCCGTGCAAAACCTGGCGTAGATGGCGATGTTGTGGCTGGTGTGGGGGCGGGCAAAGAAGGGGAGGGTAGTTGATGATGACAACGGGCCATACACTGTAAGATGTTGATCTTTGACCAAATGGATTTACGCCATCCATAGCTAGGCCTAAGCGCAAATTTCGAGCTTCCCTGGCAAAATCCGACCATGTTCCATCTATATGTTTCCACGCTACGCAATCTGCAGGAATTCGTAGCACACCATCCGAAGATTTATTCTCCTCATGCCATGATGCTAGGGCGGCCATGGACTTACATTCGAAGAAATGCTTGATGCGAGGAAGCAGAGGGAAATGTCGCAAAACCTTTTGTGGAATTTTTGTCCCGTGGAGATCTACTCGATATCTTTCGGAATCACATTTCGGACACTTCTCCATGTCTATGTATTCCCCTCTGAAAAGAATGCAGTCATTAGGACAAGCGTGGATAGAATTGTAATCCATCCCCAAGTTTTGCAAAATCTTTCTTGCTTCATCTCGGGAATCTGGCATCACATTGTCAGCTGGTAGTATGTGCTCTTTCAGCAATCTACACAACATAAAAATATGATACAGTCGTGTAAAAATCTATCAGATCATTATACATTTAGAGTTCTATTAAAGTAAACTAATTGTAATAGATCACCTGAAAAGCGCTGTGACACTAGTGTCACTCCATCCAAACTTTGCCTGCATGTTGAGAAGAACCAGGAGTGCTTTCAATCTAGACATACGTGCTCCATTATACAATGGTGTATCGGCTTCACTTTTCATATCATCATAGATAAGCCTTTCTGAATCCATGATCGTCTCGATCATTTCATCAATCTCGGGCTCAAACATTGCCTCGTTGGGAATGTGCTCTGCATGATCATCCCTCGAGCTATCAGAGGCTACATCTTGTGGCCTCACATATGCTGCTTGACCAAAGCACCTGCGAACACGTCTATTGGGTTGCAAGATTGCTGCTTGTTGGCCAGCGTCAGAGTCCGACGAGTTATAATTGGCAACAACTCGATCTATAATAGATGGATCGAACTCGCCAAATTCGCGAACGTGTTGCAAAGAAACACGTCTTGTCCGTCGCACAGCATGCTTGCATTGATTACAAGGACATAAGACCCTCGTTGAGAGATAGGTGTTTCGGTTGGACGGTCCCACATCCTCGTCGCTACTCATAATGAGGATAAAAAACTTATAACGTGGACAACAAATTTAATATTCTATTGGCATTCTTCGTCTTATCTCTCTCTCTCTCTCTCTCTCTCTCTCTCTCTCTCTCTCTCTCTCTCTCTCTCTCTCTCTCTCTCTTTACCTCACATTCTCTAGTCATGTCCAATCTTCGCACACCTCGGTCTAGAGGTGCACGGAGATCAGAACCACCGGGTTATAATCTCGTCTTTATTGGTCAATACCTATATTTGTGGGTACAAGAAATCTACACACCCACGTCTACATGATACTGCATGTAGTGGACAAAACCCCTTTGCCTCTTCTCTAGCTGTAGCACTTCACAGCATCTTAACATCTTTTCACAGTAGATCTTTTCACTGTTCGTCTAACTCTAAACCCTAAACCGTAAGTAATTCTTGCGTGGACTCGATCTAACGTAAATAAGCGTAAATCTAACTAAAAATAAAGCTAAATCTAATTTAACGTAAGTCTAATGACTAGAGGTTGTCTAGATGGTCATTGTGTCGGGGATGTAGTGACTCTTGCCGCCCTGAAGATCCACCTTCTTCCCTATCTTCTGAAGACATTTCACCAGTACTTTTGGATCGACGGAGCCCACCATGAGTGAAGGCAGCAATACCCTATATTCCATTGAGGGCTTTCCTCACCCGCTTCATGCAGGCATCGCAGTCTATGGAGACCTAAATCTAATCTAATATAACGTAAATCTAAATCTAGCTTAAATAAACGTAAATCTAGTTAAAAATAAACCTAAATCTAATTTAATGTAAGTCTACATATGACCTAATCTTTAACGTCTTTTAAGATAGTTTCCTACGACGTTATAACTCTCTTCTTCTTGTGTGTGTGCGCGTGTGTGGATGTGTGTGCCACTAAAAAGAGATAAATGGTATAACCTTTCTATCACCCGTGCCAAGTATGATAGATTGATTATGCCATTTCCCTCTTGAATAATAGGTCTTGAGTTCAACTCCTCGTCGGCTAGATCTTTAGGTCTTTTAATTTTAATTAGTTTCCTACGACGTTAAATTAGTTTCTCTCTCTTTCTCTCTCAATGTGTGTGCGTTTTTTTGGATCGTATGCATGTTTTCTCTCTCTTTTCCTCTCTCAATGTGTGCGTTTTTTGTTTATGCATGTTCTCTCTCTCTTTTCCTCTCTCAATGCGTGCGTTTTTTGTTTATGCATGCTCTCTCTCTCTTTTTCTCTCTCAATGTGTGTGTGCATTCTTTGTTTATGTATGTGTGTGTGCGTTTTTGTTTTTGTTTGTACTCTCTCTCTCTCTCTCTCTCTCTCTCTCTCTCTCTCTCTGTCTCAAAAACACTATGTGTGTGTGTGTATGTGTGTGTGTGAGAGAGAGAGAGAGGGAGAGAGAAAGAGGGGAAGGGAACATGAGAATGAGGAAAGGGAAGGAGCATACCTGGCTCTCCTTCCTCTCCTCGTGTGTGTGTGTGTGTGTGTGTGTGGAGAAGAAAAAGAGAGAGAGAGAGAGAGAGAGTGAGGGAGAGCGTTACCTGCTCCTTGCTTGAGGGCGCCGAAAAACTCAAATCTGAGATCTGAGTTTTTGGGCGTGCTCGGTTATTTTTTTACCCCAGCCGGCGTCGCTATGAGCGTCGCAAATTTACAAAGAAATTTGCGACGCTCATAGCGACGCCGGGATTTTTTTTTTTGAGCGTCGCTGTGTGAGCGTCACTAATATGAATAGCCTCTTGTAGTGAAAGATATTGGTAAAATGGCATGTGTGAAGAAAACTTTATTGGATGCAAATCATGTGGTGAAATTCATTAGAGAGCATCAATTTTCGTATGCTCTTTTTCGAACCAAGTCACCAAATAAAGCTTTGCAAATATTTTGCGCGACAAGGTTTGCTACGGCATACTATGTTCTTACTGCCTTGCAAGAGTTGAAGCCTGCATTGATGGAAACCTTAGCAGACAGAAGACGGGATGGATGGCTCAGCAAGTATCCAAGTTATCAGGAAGCAGCTGGTCGATGTGCGCAAATAGTAAACTCGCCAGTCTTTTGGCGTAATGTAGAAAGAATAGTAACTGTGTCAAAGCCATTTGTAGATCTTTTGAGAGCAGTTGACACAGATTCTTTTATTTTTGGTCGGGTCTATTGATATATGTCAGAGGCTATACGCAAGCTAAGAGAAAATGTCAGTTTTGGTGCAAAGGATAAAGCTACCATGATTACAATTGTTAACAAGCGTTGGGTGCAGTTACATACGCCATTGCATGGTGCGGCTTTTGTATTGGATCCTAAGTTTCAAATGCATCAGCAATCTGCCAATAAAGAAGTTATGTCCGACTTCACAACAGTGTGCTCCCAACTCTTAGGGCACGAAGATGGAAAACAGCTTTTCATCAGCGAGTAGATTATGCCAGCAGAACAGGTATGTTTCAGGATCCGTGGCATATAGATGCCATTGGCAAAACAAGTGCACCTTTATGGTGGAAGGAGTATGGTGGAGAGAAAGTGGAGTTGCAACACATTGCAGTTAGAGTTTTATCAGTAGATGCATCATGTGGAAGTTGTGAGCGAAACTGGTCAGCATTCGAGTTTGTGCACACTAAAAAGCGAAACAGACTTCATACTAAACAGACTGCTGATTTGGTGTATGTTTTTTGCAATATGAGACTTATTTATAAGCCTCAAAACATTGCAACTAGAGCCGCTCAAAAGCAATATGGAGTCTTCCAAACGCATGAAGCTATTTCTGCAAAAGTTGATGATGATGATGATATGGAATGGGAGATAGTTTCAAAATGCTCAGATATGGACGAAGTAGATGATATGGTTGCAGTTTTTGAAGATGGAGATGATTTGTGAGAGTAACATTGTAATACTTACTCAACAAGTTTTTGTACATGATGAAAGAAAGTGTTATCTCGTTGTCATTCACTTCAAAACCTCTCTCTTTCTCTCTCTCATACGCACATATTCACTCACACTCAAATATAAACTGCCAATAATATCTTGTCGAATAACAATTACATAAAGTCGATGTAGGTTTGAAATTACAACAAGGTTCTGGGAAATTACTCAATCGAAAAGAGTTTGATATAATTTTGAGATTACAAAAAGCTTCTGAGTGACTTATGAGTTTAATAGATTTGCTATAAGTTCGTCTATGGTAAAATCTGTAATTCCTAGCTCAGGGGATGGTTGAGCCACATCTTTATGTGAAGTGGTAGTATCATCTGGCAAACGTCCATACAATGATTCATATCGTTGAAGCTTTGCTTGTGCATCACTTAACTCTATTTCAAGCTCAAGAATACGGCCACGAAGCATGTCCGGTGTTTCTCCTTGGCTGGCAAGGTCTTGTCCTTGGCTGGCTAATTCAGTCAGTGTTTCTGACTCTTCAGGAAGTAAAACAATAGGACGCTTGCGAGGAGGCATTGGATTATTTGCATTGCGTGCTGCCACCTTTTCTGCAATGCGTCCACGTCGAACGCCAGCGGTGCCTGGACGATCTGACCAATCCACTCTCTTCAGCAAAACATATGGAACATAGCATTGTTGGATAAAGTAGATTGCTACTTGGTTGTTGTTTGGTAGGCATCTCTCTTGTCGTATAAACCTTTGCAGCAATACACGTGCCAGTCCTTTATGTTGCAAATTAGAGAGCTTTAACGGAGCTGTATCTTTTGCATTGCCACTTATTTGAAATAGTTGATGGCGTACAAAGTGATTAGGGCAAAGCTTTTTGCACTCTTTAAGAATTTATGGTTCGCCCTGCAGCTCAGATTCATCTTCTTAATGTTAGCAATAGTAGAAAGATCTGCTTGTCCACATCTAACTTGTTCTTCTTTAAAAATTGCCTGAGCTTCAGCGTGGTTGAGTTCTTCTTCCATATCTGCATATCAGGTGAACATGTCATTACTTTTAAATACCCATTCAATTAATTTGAAATTGGACAGTATATCGAATGACAAACATAGATATTTTGTTCAATTAAACATACAATTAAATCTGACACCAAAAGTAAAACAATGATGAAATCATGAGACTGTGTTTTCATTAATCATCAGCTAGTCGTAAGCTAGATGTCATTACAATGTTGTAACCCACTCTATGGGCACCATTTAAACATAAGGAGAGATCAAAAGCATTAGGCCGGGTTTTGGGGTTTTGGCGCTTGCCGGTTTCAAGATGAGCAAGTACATTACTCAAAAAATGTCTCTTGCTTTGTTCTTGGGGCTGTGGTAAGCACTTCAAAATGCGTTTACATGTATGACACATGGAGTAAATATCCATAGCTTTGGTCTAGGAGGGAGGATTACTAGATATACATTCGGGGGCTGCCCATGGATAATCTCTCTCATATTGTTTTCTAGTTTCTATCTGCATATCGCGTAGAGGAGGAAAACCGGCTGTCGTATTTGTTTTGGTGCATGAACCCCAATCCACAATGCCAGCGTAAACACCTTTTTTGCCAAAATGCAACATCATATTCTGAGAGTGTAGATCATTGTGGAGGTAGTTATGCGTATGTATATACTTCAGAGTTTGGAGGAGAGTATTGATGATCTACAAAATATTCTCCTGGAATAGCTCTATTGTTCCTGCAGCGAGTACGTAATCGCGAATGACAGGCTGGCTGCCGTTTGCAGTGCATTCTTTGATACATTGCTCCACATGGCCGCCATTCCAAAATCGTGAAATGAGCATTGGTCGCTCCACGTGGCGCACCATGGCAAGAGGGTAGATAATACCTCGATGTGAAATATCCAAAATTGTTGCTTCGTCTTTGACCTGTTGCTCCATGGTGGGCCCATGTAAGTGTACTTTGAACACTTTTGTAGCATACACTTGATCTTTGAAAGCGGGATGTGTGACACCCACACGCTTCACATGTGCCCATCTTCCCTCTCCCAGCTGTGGAGTTTGGATATTGAAGACGGCTGTGTCGGGTAAAAGGTGTAAAATAGGTGGTAGCTGAGAGAGGTCTAATGTAGCAACGGATGACGTTGCAGGCTCTATTCTAAGAATGATTTTTGGTTCAACAGCAGCTTCAGAAGATCTGGCTTCCACTCTTGCACGCTTTGCTGCTCTTTCTAACTTTTCCTTGCTCTTGAACTCTATGTAAAGCTGTTGCACAAGATGTATGCGCTCAGCTATGTTTGGCAAGGAAGTAATTGCAGGATTTGTCAATTTTTGAAAGGTTTTCATGATCTGTCCAATGGTTTGTTTGACCATGTTTACTAAAGCATCTGATGTCAGGAGGGCTATGTCAAAAATAGCTGGTGCAAATTCTGCTCGGAGTTGCTCAAACACAGACTTGGTTAGAGTCTCTGTAAGCTGATAAAAATGCTCCGGAGCGACAGGGTTTAAACAACGCCTAATCTATGCCTTTGACGTGTAATGGAAGTGTCTCACAATCACTTCGGAGACGAACTTTCGTTGTTGTTTCACTAGCTTCGTGTCTGCCATATTTGTATGACAAAACTATAAATTAAGAATCTTACGAAAAGATTGTACACCATAGTAACATAGTTATTATATAATGAGTGTTAACCCTATATATATTAAATGATGATTCAAATTTATTAAATAATATTAAATTATTGCAAATTAAAGAGAAAATCTTATGATTACAAACCACATTGTGCGAATCGACCATGAAAATTAAATTAGACAGAGAGAGAGAGAAACAGGCCAGGAGTGTGAGATGCTCTCAGCACAAGAACTGGACCCTGCTATGTGCAGAAGTGTGAGATGATGAAAGAAATTACATCTAAAGGGTTGGAAAATCGTACATGTGAACAGCTCAGCTAGTGTGAGATATTCTCAGCACAAGTCCTGGATGCTGTTGTAAAATAGATTGATAGTTTTTATCAATCTAATCCCTAATAAAGTGTGTGGAACTCACAACACAACTATCAGCGGATAAATTAACAATTGCATATGTAAGTTACCTATCGTATGTGTTTACGTCCAAAACAACACCAAGTCATTTAATGATGAAAAATGATGTTCTTTTGGAATGAAACACACGAGTAACCAGTATGTCACATTAAGATGAAGAGGGCATGAAAATATGCATCTCTTCACTCTTAATATAACGAGTGGTAACGCTTGTGTTTCTATGTAACACATATGACAGAAAAACTTAATCTAAAATTGTAAATTTTATAAGCTATTTCTAATGGAGTGTGTGGAACGCACAACACAACCATCAGCAAACAGCTCAACAATCTCAAATGTAAATCAATTGTTGTATATATCCACGTTCAGAGTAACACCAAGTCATCTGCTGATGAACAATGATGTTACTACAGAAATAGAAGCACAAAAATAACGAAAGTCGCATTAAGATGAAGAGGGCATAAAGTATGCATCTCTACACTCTTAAAATGACGAACGTTAATCTTTGTGCTTCTATGTAGAATAATCAATAATGATTTACTTTAAGATTGTAAATTTTATAGGCCACTCTGAAGTGAGAGGTGTAGCATCATGCCTACTACACTCCACGAGTCGACCTCTAATCCTAACTCATCTCTATGGTGAGAGATATACTACTACACCATACGAGTGAGAATCTAAATTTACCATAAGCCTTCCCTGGAGTGAGTTATATAACTACACACCACGGGAAAGGAAACTATATTCTACACACCTCTGGAGTGAGCCATATGGCTACACACCACGAAGTGGCCTACGACCTGCAAGCCAACTTTGTGGTGAGAGCCGAAACTACTGCACCACACAAGTCTAACACAACACAAAAAAAAATTTAGTATTTATTACTGAAAATTTTAAAAATTTACCTAAAAACCGCTGTAAACCGAAGACGTTGTCGCTATCTGTCAAACTCTCAGAAGCTCCAAGCTCTCCAAACTCCAAAAAAGTCCACAATGCTTTTCGATCGAATACGGCGACGATTGTATATATATACAGTTTTTCGATCGAAATACTTTTCGATCGAAATAGTTTTCGATCGAAAAATATCTCGATCGAAAACGGTTTTATACGGCTATTCGGTAATTATTCGGAAATATGGCGTATATTGACGTTTTATACGTATAATTTTTGTTATACGGGCGTATAAATGCAACGCAGGCCTCGCACACCTTCAGCTTCTCCATGCTCTTGCTTTCTAGATCAGGGGTATCTCGTTTTGATTCGGCTTCTTTTTTGAATTTACTCCAGCCGGTACCCCCTACTAGTAATTATCTTCAAGATTTTGCTTACAAGAGTCTATCTTCAAGGATTCCTATCCCAATTCTTGACCTCACTATCCATGCATGCTCGAAGAGAGAGACAACTTAGTCTCCATGTGTGACAGCCCTGAGGTATTCAGGCAAAGCTGCATCTTCTATCTCTCTAGCACTGTTTGGTGGTCCATAGACTGTAGCTAGCACATAGATATAAACTTCACAATCCTTTGAACATAATCAGTCCCCCCTGTACGTAGAGAGAGAGAGAGAGAGAGAGAGAGAGAGAGAGAGAGAGAGAGAGAGAGAGAGAGCATAGTTGGTGACGTTAGAGAAGGCAAGTGAGATAGATCAAAAGGGGTGTGTGTGTGTGTGTGTGTGTGTGTGTGTGTGTGTGTGTGTGAGAGAGAGAGAGAGAGAGAGAGAGAGATCATGACCATAGTTGGTGACGTTAGAGAAGGCAAGTGAGATAGATCAAAAGGGGTTTGTGTGTGTGTGTGTGTGTGTGTGTGTGTGTGAGAGAGAGAGAGAGAGAGAGAGAGAGAGATCATGAGTGCAATTGTTGATGTCAATAAAGGCAAGTGAGATAGATAAATAGGAGAGAAAGAGAGAAAGATCTCATGAGAATAGTTGATGATGCCACCCTTGAGATATATGGAGAGAGAGAGAGAGAGAGAGAGAGAGAGAGTTTCATCCGAAGGATGGGTAGCATACTTCTTTTTTTAAGACCTTTCTCAAATTAGAAACATTTTTAAGAGTACATCTATCATTAATTTTTTTCTTAAATTATTTGATCATTTTATCTCAATAGCAAACTTTATCTTAATATTTTTTTCTTAAAGATAAATTCCTTTTATTATAATTTTTTATTTTTTATTATATCTCACCTTCTATTTTTCAAGTAGGTATAGAGGTGTATACTAACACCTCTATAGAGGTTTAGTATATTTTTTTATTTTTGATTGTAGCTCTCCTTCTACTTTTCAAGTAGGTATAGAGATGCATGGTAACAATGAAACTTCAAGCTTATGGCCGCTTCTTTTATAGTAATGAGATATATTTTGATTGAAAAATATTTTGTACTATATATTTTTCGATTGAATTCTTTTCTATGTGCATATACGGGTATGATACGGATATACAACGTATAGAAGCGTAATACACAAATATTTTTTCATGTACGGGCGTATAAATGCAACTTAGAGCAACAATTGTGCCCATATTAATAAGAAGAATGATAAAGTTCACTCAAAGTTTTGGTTTAATGCACTTATCAGAAGTGATTCATATGGCTACCAATAATCTTGAAGACGAATCATGACCAACCGCATATTCCCGGCCTGTAGCTATCAAAGATGAAGAGTTTAAATTGTGCCAAAGTGTAAGAGATGCCATACTAACACAAACATGGTAATTGAAGAAGATTTGGGTGCCATATAGAGATATTTTCAAGTTCTTGTGATGTTAAATCTCATCGCTCGCCATATAAGTCATTTATGCACAAAAGATTTTACCACCTCATGTTTATGTTAGTTATTTAAGGATGGAAGCTTTTACCATCCTTCTTTGCTGCTAGATCACAAATTCAAGACCCACTCTGGTGTCTTTACCTCTGTTTTTGCCCTTTTTTGTGTCTACTTATGGCTAGTCACTAGCTCTTTAATTCATATCAATTTGAGTTATGATTGAGATGTAGACAATGCTATGGTCTTTGCTTATTGTTCTCAACCATTACAGCCACGGTGAAGATTTGTTCAGAGACCCTTTTCTGCTCCTCTTTTGACCTTTGCAAATTGTTTGCTACCACCTCTAACATGTCAACACATGGATCATAGGTGTCAAGGAGCTATTTGGTCCTTTGGAACCACGTCTATACCGATTTTTCTTCTGCATTGCACCAGTTTGGTTGCTTTCATGAGAGTTATCATTGGGATGCCCTTCCTCTTCAACTTTAACTACCTATGGTTGGGCACATGGTGGTTTCTTTCTTCACTTGCTGAGAAAGTGGGCAAACCTATTTTCTCCTCTAATTATTGCCCTTCTCCAAAAGACCACATCTCGGCTAGTCGGTATTGTTTTTGCTACTAGATTATAGAGTCTCTCTATCTTTGAGCTCCTCAATGTATCCCAAGAGGACACAATTCTTGCTTTTGGCTTCTAACTTTGTCCATGTGGAATCTAGAACATGTGCATAACGGAAGCATCCCAAGGTTCTAAAATCCATATCAAAAAGCTTCATAATTACGCCTCTAAAGGGTCATACTCTTTAGAGCCTTTGTATAGCATTCGTTCAAGCTATATGGTATGATATTGACGTTTTTCCTAAAGAGAGTTTTCCATACCTTTGGATTTAAGCATGCAAGAAGCCATGTCCATCACAAATCCAGTTTGCAAATTTCAACAAGTCCATTTTGTTTTGGTGCATGAGTAGTAGTGAGCTAGCACTTGATGCCACGCTCGTTGTTGTAGTCATTAAACTCTCTTAAGAGAAGGTTTGCATGTAGTTTCTTTGCTTTCTTCCCAGGTAGCAAATCAAAATGTCTGCTTAATGTTTTCAAGAAGAACTACTTTCAAGCAAAAAGCACATTTGGACATACAAAAACTTGAGCTACTTAAAACTTGCCCTTCTTCATAACATGTACAAAAGATTCTTGAAAAGCCTAATGTGACAACATATGCACCAAAAATGTGAAATAACGACACATTTAAACACTTTTTGCAGCTTAAAAACATCTAGGATAAGCAATTACTATGGGATTTTTAAAGGGTTGTTCAAACATTTTGATCGATGGCTTTACTATTGTGGCTTCTCCGAACCATGGCCGATACAAAGTCACAATTAGAGCACCCAAATCGTGGAATATGGCCGATACAAAGTTACAATAAGCCCAAGCACTCATTCCGAAAGAGTCGAGAATTAAGTATGGGGTCCTTAGGTAGGACCCTCACTCTACAGCTAGTCACTCTCCTCTCTTTGGAATAGAATGGTGAAAGGCACTCAGAGGAAACCTTTGCATTGGTAGGTGGTATTCCTTGCATCATTTTTTGACAATTTCCTGTAGGCAGGGAGAATTTGTAGGCTTTCCGAGTATCTACAGCAGTTCTAGAATAGACGATGAGCTTGTCCACTTACAGCATTTTCAAAGCTCTACACACATGAAGCCCAAACCAATGTGTGCATATACAGTCATATTTAGAAGCTTTGTTAGTGTCTTCTCTCCTTGATTACAGCGAACTTAAGCTGCCATGGTGGCCTCCTTTCCCGAGTTTGATTACAAGAAACACAGATCTCAGCCCACTTGCATTCAGGGAGGTTGTGTGCCATCTGCCCATTGCAAACCCAATAGATTGAAACTCATCAAAAGCTCGTTGCTCTCAAGAGCTCATTATGGGAAAGGCGCTGCTGCAGATTCTACCCTGCTGGGCAAAATCTTAAGCTTCCATGGAAACTTCGGCCGTGGCTATAAAAGTTCTGTGGGATCCGCACTAGAGTACCCAAATGGAGGGAGGCATTGCACAGCGCAAAACTCTGTATTGGGCATCTCTGCAAGCAAATTCGTGGACAAAAAGAAGTGCGATTCTCTGCATGTTGGCAATGAGCCAACTCTCGACAGGCAGAATACTAGTGGTGAGTGCAATGTAGGTAAAAATGGGGACTTTGCAGGCAATAGCGGAAGAAAATGGAGCAGCTTCAAAGCTACAAAGCTCCATTCCAGAGGTCAAGTCAGTAAGATGGGCATCGGGGGTGGAGATTCAGCAGAATGCAAGTCTCGGAACGAGCATGCCAGCGCAGCTGAGATCGGCAGCAGTACAAGGAGCTCTGCAAGTACCCATCTGGTTGCTTTGAGTGCCATTGGGGACGAGCTCAAGGTAAATTGTGAGGTGAGCAATCTTACAATGACAGTGGAAAAGAAAAGTGGCTTGCACAATGTGTATCTAGATGCTGGAGAGGGCGGTCTAGGTATGCATAAATGTGCTCAGAATTGTGGGGAAGGCAGGAAGGCAATTGCTTTGCAACAAATCAATGCTAATGATGTTGCAAGTAGCTCTAATGGTGGGCGCGAGCAAGCTAATTGCGAAAATTCAAAAAAGGCAAGCTCCTCCGCAACAGGGTTGCACAATTTTGGTAGCGAGAGTTTTTTATATGCTAGTGACAACTCAAGCAACAACATGAGATGGAGCTCAACATCTTGTGCATCCACAGATACAAGCAGTAGTAACAGCACAAGGCGCAGCAGTGGCGAATTGCGTATACCCTCAGTACCTTTATCTGTTCCTTTCTTCTCACAAGCTAAGCCTCACAAGGCGCATGATGCAACGTGGGCAGCAATTCATAATTTGCAGCTTCGCAATGGAGGTATCCCTCTCTCCATAGCCCATTTTAAGCTCATTTGTCGAGTTGGGCATGGCGACATTGGCAGTGTCTTTCTTGCTCACCTTAAAGAGACGGTAGTTGCATCCCCTTCGGATGCGTCCTATCTGTTTGCAATCAAAGTCATGGATAAGGATGCTCTCGCTCATCGCAACAAGCTCCAGAGAATGCACATGGAGAAGGAGATTTTGGAGGCTATGGATCATCCTTTTTTGCCCACACTTTACGCGCACTTCAACTCGGATCACTTCTCATGCTTGGTCATGGATTTCTGTCCTGGTGGTGATCTCTATGCCCTTCGACAGAAACAGCCCGGGAAGAGATTTGATATGGTAGCAGCAAGGTGAGATTTCACTTTGTATGAATTGAGCACTAAATGCTCTCTGCACTCTGTATGTAGTGAACTCTCTCTCTCTCTCTCTCTCTCTCTCTCTCTCTCTCTCTCTCTCTCTCTCTCACACACACACACACACACACACACACACACACACACACACACACACACACACACATAAATTGCTAAAGTAGTCTTTCTGACATGGGCAGATTCTATGTGGCCGAAGTTCTTCTTGCGCTCGAGTACCTTCACATGCTTGGCATTGTTTACAGAGATCTGAAGCCAGAGAATGTTTTGGTGAGACAGGATGGCCATATCATGCTCACAGATTTTGATTTGTCGCTTAAATGTGACGTAAAGCCGCAGCTTCTGAAACACCCATTCTTGTCATCCTCTTCATTGCTCGCATCATCATCATCATCATCACCATCAAAGAGGAGACTAACTCGGTCGCACAGCCAATCGTCGGCAATTTCGTCATCATCGAGAATGTCCACGATGCTCGTCAATCACGATCCTATCAACTGTAGGCTGCCTGCGGCTTGCAGTATTGATCCGATTGTCTCATGTCTTTCTCTTGCCAATACTACCAATAAGAAGGATCAACATACTCATGGACAGCAAGCAGCCCTTGCTTGCTTGAGCATGGCAGGCTCCAAATTAAGCAAAGCTAGTTGCTCCACATCGAATCCTAGGGATGGAATTGTTCTCAAGCCTCCTCAGTCACTATGCCATGCAGAATTGCCGATGTCAACAGAGAAGTTAATAGATGATATAGCCGCAAGGGGTGCACGGATGAGCGCTAGACATGCTGAAAACCACAGAAATAAGGCTAGTGATACCACCAACAGCATAGATAGAGCTTCCAAATCAGATTTAGGATGTCAAGAAGAAAATATGGTATACTGCATGGAGCTTGTCGCAGAGCCAACACAAGCACGGTCTATGTCATTTGTAGGAACGCATGAGTACTTAGCCCCCGAGATTATAACGGGGCATGGGCATGGTAGCCCTGTGGATTGGTGGACCTTGGGCATCTTTCTATATGAGCTTCTCTTTGGAAGGACGCCATTCAAGGGTGCAAGCAATGATCAGACACTTATCAACATAATCAAGCAGCAACTCCGGTTTCCTCGTGAATCAAGTGATGATGATGATGATGATTTTGTTAATGCCCGGAGCTTGATTCAAGCACTGCTTGCGAAAGATCCGAGGAAAAGGCTGGGTTGTATAAAAGGTGCAGCTGAGTTAAAGCAACATGCCTTTTTCAAGGGTGTGAATTGGGCTTTGATTAGGTGCACCCGGCCTCCTGACATGCCTTGCTCATTGGGCAAACGACAAGCCAGTATGTCATCATATCATCAGATCCTTCGCCATAATACGCATCGACAGACAGCCTACAAAGCCCTTTATGATTTTGATCTCTTCTAAGAGCAATGTTCGATCGAGTGTTGTGCCTAGGGTAGTGGAAAAACATGTTGCCCCTCTTTGCATGATCCTCAAGGGCACCGCGACGCACTACCCTTATATCATTTTGCTGACAAGTACCAATCTAACTTTGGCCAATTTTGTTAGGCTTTTAGCTGGAACAGGCATAGGATGTGCCCGTATCCGTTTTGCCTCACGTGGCTTTTGATGATGCTTCTGTCGATTCCATTGTGAGGAAAAGCTAAATGTCACCAAAGAGTATCATAGATACCAAGTAAGCTTGCTCCAAAAGAATGACTTTGATTAGCCAGCTGACAGCATGCGACGGTGGAGGACTTTTGCACAAGTTGAATGTGTCAGCTTGTTGCACATGTGTGCATTGACAAAGAGCAATCTAATTTTCTCATGTAGTGCACCTTTGCTTTGTATTTCAAACTTGTAACGGGCTAGATTTGTTCTGTTGCATTGATGTACACTATGTACCCTCGGTGGACGAGTTTTGCACAATTGCAGTTTATGCAAACTATTGCTATTGTACGAGTAGACCAATGGACCTTGTTTGCCTGCAAACATAAAAGAGTGCATCATGTGCTAGTGAGTAACTTGCATTGTATGGGGTTTGTTGTTCCCAGTGCGGTACAAGTGTAAAGGGATGGCATTGTGCAGACGACATCCATCCACAATGAAGGGGATGGAAGGTACAAAGGATAGAATTGCAAAAGGGTTGGAATACATGCAGGCCTATCCAATGATAGGATGATGTGTGTACAAAAAAGGGAACAAAGTTATTGCACACACACTGTGGGAGCTAAAAATTGAACATATTACAACTTAGGAATGCCTGGAAAGTGCATTTTGCAGCTATCTATTGAGTGCCCACAAGCGCCATGCACACACATGGAGAGTAGCTGCTTTCATGGGATTGAGAGAGAGAGAGAGAGAGAGAGAGAGAGAGAGAGAGAAATGCTGAGCTTCAGTGGGCATGTGCAAGCAACAGTTCATCCTTGTCACATTTATCTATTGCCCTATGAGGACAACAAGCATGCATGGTGCACTATCGTTGTTCATGAAGTCACCCGGCCTTTTCCATTTTCTCTTGGTTTGCTGCAGTGCTGATGCTTTTGTTGGCACTGCCTAGCTTTATTTTTAACCCCTCCACACACACACAGGGGGGCGCGCGCGCGCGCGCACACACACACACAAAGACAGGTGATGCATCACAATCGCTTGCTGGCGATGTTGAGAGTAGAAAAGAGACACACAGAGAGAGAGAGAGAGAGAGAGAGAGAGAGAGAGAGAGAGATGAAGAAGAAGAGCAACTAGAGACCTCAAATGTCTACGCTCCTAATGTCTTCTCATCTCAAGGCTTGTACCCAAAGATCTCTCTCTCTCTCCCCATGCATATGTGTGCGTAAGAGCTCTCTCTCCTCCCACCCTGTGTGTGTGTGTGTGTGTGTGTGAGAGAGAGAGAGAGAGAGAGAGAGAGAGAGAGAGATTTCTAATGTCGCGGCTACAAATGGGAGCACGGTGTTCTTGCTAGATACATAAAATAGCATGCTACAAACGATAAAGCGAACAAATCTGCATGTTTGGCAATGCATATACACACATGATCCAAAGCGACACTAATCCGAGAGAGACAAACGACAAGATAGAGCATGAGAGCACATGCAAGAGCACCTCATAAAGCAGAGTGCTATACAGGAACGGAGAGAGAAGAGGTGAGCGAAAAGAAGAAGAACACAAGGCACAAGGTGCAGCAATCTCCCCCATGCAAAAGTGAGCTTTTTTGTTTCACGTATTTACTTATAAATTTTTTTGAATACTCAAAGTAATTACAAATTGTCCACCTGAGCATAACGTGACGATAGCTCATAAAAAGCTATTTAATAATACAATATTAATAAATTTGGTATCACGTTGGATATCCCACAGACCATCCCTGATTTACCACTTGTCACTTGTATTATATATTTAGCATTTCATTACATACCTCTCCGTTAGAAAGCAATTGTTCTTAGTTGCTACATTATTAATCTACAGATCATGTTTGTAAAAAACAACGGTTAAATTATTTGTCAAAAATATCATATATCAAAATAAAAATTCAGCTTTTGAAACAAATTAATTCATGTATATCTTTCGTCATCCACATACTGCATATTATAGTGTCTCATACCACGAGAATAAGCAGTATATGTTATAGAGTCTTACAAGTTGGCGAGCAAGTTTTCCCGAGCGAGAAAAAAACCGAGCGAGTCTCTCAATAAGTGATAATAAGAGAATAGAGATGGGCCTAGAGTATAGCAAAGACATAATTAAAGAAACATTACAAACCGCATTGTGGACCCATCCTTGCATACATGAGAGAAAAAAGTAGGTACACAATAATATATGTGATACTTATTAGATATGCTAAGAAAACATTACCAAACCCCTATCTACATTACTGAACCCCTATCTGGATCAATAATCAAAGCCATATTACACCATTGTTCAACGTTACATACAAATTATTAACTTGAAGCACACTCATCATCTATGAAGCGATGCCTTCTTCGAGGCCTATTAATTAAAGAAACATTACAAACCGCATTGTGGACCCATCCTTGCATACATGAGTGAAAAAAGTAGGTACACAATAATATATGTGATACTTATTAGAGATGCTGAGAAAACATTACCAAACCCCTATCTACATTACTGAACCCCTATCTGGATCAATAATCAAAGCCATATTACACCATTGTTCAAAGTTACATACAAATTATTAACTTGAAGCACACTCATCATCTATGAAGCGATGCCTTCTTCGAGGCCTATTAATTAAAGAAACATTACAAACCGCATTGTGGACCCATCCTTGCATACATGAGTGAAAAAGTAGGTACACAATAATATTTTTGATACTTATTAGAGATGCTTAGAAAACATTACCAAACCCTATCTGCATTACTGAACCCCTATCTGGATCAATAATCAAAGCCATATTACACCATTGTTCAAAGTTACATACAAATTATTGACTTGAAGCACACTCGTCATCTATGAAGTGATGCCTTCTTCGATGCCTATCTTTTGGACGACCATCATAACGTGGGTCCAATGTCATACGTCTCGCCTCCGCCTCGATGTATTCAGGTAATGCACTTCAATGAAACTAAATACACACAATTTCAATTCAACAGAACAACAATGGCCTATAATATCATAAGCACAAAAACCTACAAGAGGTAATAGCAATGTTTATCCATAAGTCATACAATGATAGGGAAGACAACAAAAAGATAATCAACCACAAATGTCCGCTACCATAACACAAACAAAAGAAATACTATGAATGTCTTGTGCTAAGCCGAGAGTGGGAATCTCACAAATCATCAAAATGGTTCGGGTCGGTCTCCATCGTCTACCACATCTATGGATGTGGTTGCGTCCTCTCTCCCTCGCTTCCTTGGTCGAAGCAAGGGCTGCAAGCAAGTAGAAACAAGTGCCTCATCAAAATCTAGGGATGCACATGCACGACCAGAGGCCAAACAACCTGTCAAAATAGGAGCCGTCCCACATCCAAACTCAAGACATAACCCCCTAGGACGACACAACAACTCAATGAAACATGCCACAAAAGTATAGGTCTTCTGCGCAGACCCTCTCCATGGCAATCCGGAGTCCATAAGATCTCGACCAGAATCTGGCAAATAGTGATGCATAGTGCTATCCATGGCAATCATTCCTAGACCATGAAACAAAGAAGCACTCTCTGCAATGTAAAGAGGTGGAGGTGGTCCGGGCTTGTGGACCAAGAATATAATAGAAGTGTCGCACTACAAGGAATAAATAAATAAATTTTAAAAATTGCACATTCACACTTGCTTACCATGAAATTATAAATAGAAAGATCACCTCTTGTTGCTCGCCAGATGACACTAATAACCGTAAGGTGCATGATGCAAAACCACCACATGTCGATGAATGATCAACTCCGATGCCCTGCAAAATCTCTCAACCCAAAAGACTGTGTCTCCTACAAGAACAAAGCCATCAATGATTAAAAATGAACGTATTAATGACAATATCAATATCTAAGAATGATTCTTTTACCTACAAGAGACGCCATCACAGGCAGCCACCCTGAGTCTGCCAAAGTACTATGACTCAAATGAATAGCTGATCGTACATGATCCTCTGTACATATATCCCATGAAGGTTGACGTGATGGTGAATGTAGATAGCCTCCAAAAGGCAAGTCAATAAATATGAAGTCTGCAACCCATGACACTGATCTACCACTCCTCCTATATGTGATCGATGTAGATCGAGCTCTACTCATACGCTCGTGTACAGGCATCCATGATCTAGACTGCACACCGCTACGAAAATCCCCAGCAATCGCAATATAGTCACCAAGCAAAGCAACACACCTAGTATCACTGCAACTAGACTGCTCAACATGATGAAAATGCAATGGTTTAAAGACAAACTGAAGGGCACATTGCAATCTCTGTGTGCCGCCACTCTCTACAAGAACAAAAACATATTCTATATAAACATGAGAAATATAATTGAGTTTCAACAAGACTCCAAAAAAAAAAACAATATTATACCGGACATTTCATCAATCACATCGATCACATGGTCTACAGTAGCAGATGCCTTTTGGGCCTTCTCCAGAAAGCTTGTTGCTTCAGTGTAGAAAAAAGTATCAAGATAATTAAAAATCTCCAAACTATCGAAGTTAAGGGTATATGCAAAGAGATAATGACTTTAACTTACAAGTTTGAGAGGGTTGACGAGATGGTAGAGGATGAGAAGATGGAGCAACAACATCTGTGGCTTTGGGTAGTGGAAGATCTTTGGATGCGACTCCTGTAGACTGCACATTATGCAACTCTCTCTCTCTAGCAAGGACATGGACTCTATCCATGTCGATCCACCAAGGACAATGCTCAAGCTCCCACTGCGAGAGTTGATGCATGGTCGGTGGATACATGCATCCCTCCCCGCTCTCAATGTGAGTCCAAGAACGTGTAAGCACAGGTATTGCAGCAATGTGATGCATGGTCAAGAGGTGAGCAAAGTATCTACAAAAACCATCAAAGAATTATTATAATCTCAAACAAGATGCCATATGCAACATTAATTGAAGCCCATATTATGATACAAAAATAGTCAAAACATTATCTACCTATAAACTAGTCGCTGAGAAGCCATGCGAGAGTAGTCAATCCTCTTTAAGGCTTGCAACTCTACGTCCTTTGTTTTGTTCTCCAAATCCACCTCTAGAGGAAACAAAAATTTCCTTCCCTGCACCACAATCTCGGTGTAGTACATATCCATGGTGCATGAGGGAGGAATATCAATCCCTCCTGGCACATCCACATAGTCTACAAGAAGCTTCTTAGATTTATCTAAAATCCTCTACAAAGCTCTCTCTCGTTTTAGCCACCTTTCACCCAAAGCATGCAAAAAAAATCAAACAAATAACTCAACATCAACAATTTCTTGATAAACTATTTTCATCCAGAAGCTCACCCTCGAAACTTGTGGTCTCCTTTGACCATGCAATAAGCTGCACGGATGATCTTGCTTGCCTCTAGTAATGACACCCAGAAGATTTTATTTTCTATGGAAGCATCATGTAGAGCAATCAAGTTTAGTTTCTCAAGAGTAGCCCAACTATCTTCCACCCATTGAAGGCTCATCACACGATCAAACCAATCCTTCCCTAACCTTGGGTCAACAATGTTGAGAATCTACCGAACAAGAATGTTAGTTAATTGAATCACCTCTCACCATAGATCAAAGAAAACACTAAGAAATGGTTATATACCTTTCCTACACGATCCGAAAACTTATAATAAAGATCAAGCATGATCTTAACCTCTTCTTTTTTCAAGTCCTCGCTAGAAAGCAATTGTTTCTTGCTTTCTAACTTAGTGTGTAGTTCTTTCGACATTTGAACCTTCAAAATAAACCAATTCTTTTCAAAACAAAAGGCTTCCATTAAAGAATACAAAAAAGAGATACAATGGCAAGCACACTTACATAAAAAAGAAGTCTAGCTAGATATCTTCGTGTTAGAGGATGCCATGGCTCCTCTCCCTTTGTGGTTCTCTTCCGCATAGTGTCAATCAATTTTTGGTCATTCTCCGGCAATGCATGAAGGTAATCCTCATGATCCGCAGAGCAAATGTTTGAACAATTTACCAACTCATCTCGTATCTAGATGAGATGACACTAGAGCATGGGTGTTCATACTGATTAAAATATTAGTAAGTTGATTAACCTTCAAACATATAAAGTTTATCTACAAACAAGAATATAGTTGCACTCACACATTCATGCATTGCAAGCTCGTCAATAATGCTATTTCGGAAACCTTTGTAGGGTCAATGATCGTACACAAGACCCTACAATGCTTCTCTCTGCTATTCTAAAACATTTCTCTAATTGCTGCTTGCCATGCTATTGCCCTGTGATTTCCTTCCCACACATAGAACAGTCTACCACGCAGTGACTCTAGTTGAGGCTGCAAAGCTAACTCCTCTTCATAATCTTTATTTATGTCTTTCCAAATAGGGTCCCAAGTGTCAACAATATCGGCTATTTTTTTAAAAAAACAAGACTCCAAAAAATGTCAAACAATTAAAAGAAAAACAAAAAAAATCAATACACAAAATCACTCGAAAATAATAATGATTACCTGTCAACAATGTTTGTTCCTTTTGACATGTTTGCAGTGAAACAATAAAGGCACCTTTTTCCTTTATGTAACCCTCTTTGGCAAATGCAGCTTTTAATCCAGAAACGTCCGATCTAAGGCCACGGACGCGAGCATATGGAATGAGTCTACACAAAGGCACTAGTGGACACTCAAAACAACTAAAAACCCTTGTGGTTTTGAGAATGTCCTCTCCTCTATCCATATGCAAATGACTATCATCTTCAAAATCAGCAGATGATGCAAACCTCAGGTGCAATATGAAATGGAACCAATTCCAAAGCTGCCTCTTGTCTAGCTGTTTGAGCATCAACTTCATTCATTGACCCTAAGCCAATGTCAGTACTTTCGCTCTCATCACCAATATTATCATTGTCATCAAAGTCCTCTGTGATTGCCACAGAGCTCACTTGATCACTGCAAATCGGATCAATAGTCATAGGTCCTTTTCCCTTCCGACAAGAACATCTCTCCATTAGAGGACTACATACATATTTTCACATAAAATAATTAATAACCCTTTCAAAATAACTTTTACCTAAACAATCATAATGAACTATTATTTGTTTGAGGTATAACCAAGAAATGGTATTTTCATTCTCAAAGTAGGACCATTTTCTTATTAAATCCACAATGTCACCCGAGAAGGCACACCTTAAATCAATTCAAAGCTTTCGATTACGTAACACATTCAATTTCATAGAAACACACCATGTGTATGTCCTTCAAACAAGATTAAATAACCAAATTTAAGAATGTCAACTTCCATTAGTATAAACTGGATTTGATTAACAATTGCTCATAACAATCTGCTTTTTGGCAAAATTATGACATTTACATCAACTGTCAACACTAGAATAGATATCTATATTTGACAAACAAAAGAGAATGTATAATCATACAAAAACATAGTCGAGAACTTTGGCTATACTTAAAAAACAGGAAAATTTACCCAATATCCCTCTAATTTCAAAATCTTGCAAAGCACCCCAAATATTAGGTCATTTTTTCCAAAATTCCCTTCAAATTTATCGAAATATGTGTGACCAATTACATGACAAATGCCCTTCAAATTTATCAAAATATGTGTGACCAATTACATGACAAATTTTGGACAATATTTGAATAACCTAGCCAAAATAGATACAATGGAATTTTTCATTTTGGGAATTCTCACAAATTAGATATATATTTTTGGTAAATTTTTATTAAAAAAATCATGCAAAAAAAAGGCCCCTCACTCGCCCTTGAAGCTAGATAGCTGTCGGAACTGTTCCGCACCGACGCGAAACAATTCCGACAGCTATCTAGCTTCAAGGGCGAGTGAGGGGCAGAATTGTTCCGCGCCGACGCGAAACAGTTCCAACAGCTATCCAGCTTCAAGGGCGAGTGAGGGGCCTTTTTTTCTGGCACGATTTTTTAAAGGAAAAATTAGGAAAAAATCCGACCTGCAATTGGTTGGCCGACGTCGTGGCGGCATTCTGAGGTCTGATCCGTGGTCAGGAGGAGGAACGCAAGCGGTAAGACTTGAGTCCTACTTGAACTCTGCATTACATAGAGTATTGCATCACATAACAATATATCAATAATTTATGAAAAACACCTTCCAATGCATTTCCCCTGTTGCTCTACAGCTTGCATCAGACCATAAGATTCACTAACCGGTTCGTTGTTGCAACCATTCCGCGCCGGCGCGGAATGGTTGCAGTAGGGAACCAGTTGTGAAGCTTGTGGTATTGGGTAGGCCGCGGACGGCAGTAGCTTAATAGATTAGGACTGCATCACATTTCAGCTCTTAACTGCACGACTCTCTCACCTGCGGCCTTAACTGCATGAATCTCTCTCAAATGCAACCCTTACCATATAATATTTCAATATTCAAGCTAAAGCAGGGCTTTAATATTTAGCTAATACCATTATTTTCAAAAAGAAAGCGTGCAGGACAGTGCTTGTGGATCCCTGCAGTAGCCACAAGCAGGAGATTAATGGAAAAGCGTGCGCAGGTTGCAAATCGGCCAGCTTGTGGTTTCCTTCTGTAACCATTCCGCAGCAGCGCGGATTGGTTGCAGCAAGAACCAGCTTCGTTAAAATGGCTGGCGCGGAATGGTTGCAGCAAGAACCAGCCTCCGGCCTCTGCTACGCAGGAGATTAATGGAAAATGGAAAAGCATGAGATTAATGGAAAATGTCTACAGAATCGTTACGGCCTCTGCCTGCCCCAGACCTACAGCAACATTTGCAGGATCATTGCTACAACCCTTTTGCGCCGGCACGGAATGCTTGCAGTAGGGAATTAGATTGTGTAGAGAATGTGAATACTTGCCTTGGACACCGGCGGACGGCTGCAAATTTCCGAATTGACGTTCAGCCTCTCTCTCTCTCTCAGAGCTTTGAGAGTATTGCAAACTCTATACTCTCACAGAATGGCTCTCTCTCTCTCTCTCTCTCTCTCTCTCTCTCTCACACACACACACACACACACACACACACAATAACCCCTGCGTAGCCATCACTGATGCACCGCCAACGAAGTATGCCTTTGCTAGGTTTAGACAAAATTTTGTGGAGGTTTCACACAAGATGTGTACAATAAGACAATCCGTCCACCTGACCATACACAATACAATGATGAGCTTGCCTCGATTGAAAAAAGATCGAGTAAGATTGATAAGTTTTATCGAGCACAATAATCACTTTGTCTTTATTTCCACGCGCCAGAAGAAAATATTTTATATAGACCTATTCACAAGACCCGTATTGTTGGCTGCGAACCAATATAGTCGAAAGTTGGAATGTTAAAAAGAAAACCGGGGTCCAGTGTATTTTAACCGGTTGAAATCCTACAATCCGAGTTGAATTTTGAGCTTGCCTTGAAGAAAACCATGAAATTTTCACAGGTTTGTGTAATTACTGGCATAAGCTTCAAATTTGACAAAAAATAGGGGGAATTTCAAGTGTGTCCTTATTTTATTCTGTTAGGACCTATGTTTTTTTCTAGCCCTTGTCGAGACATGAAGACACTGCCAACGACTCTATTACCAAAGATGATTATCATTAAAGAATTTTTTTGTGCTCATATAAAAAACAAACGCCGCCTATAATATTTATGACATTATAAATTATTTGAAATAATACCTTTTATAGTGGCGAGTATTTTTCTTACTTTAATCTACATATATTCTATCTATTGGGCCTATGTGACATACTTTACATATGTATCTTACAAGACATATCTTCTGTTAGCAATGAGCAGGCACATTACAATCTACGGACCCCAACGAGGTCAAAAGCTTGTTCTGTTATTTGACAGTCGGTTTCAAGAGATCAAGGTTGACACTCTAAAACAACATTTTGATATCCCAAATGGAGATTTTTCTCTGTGTCCCCTAACATTGTCTGGAGATAATGGTCATCTTCAACGTGGAGAGAACAATGTTGGTGAGCCAATTTACACCCTTGACCACGAAGTTTCACAGTTCTACAAGATTCTTGCCACCTCTGATTTATTTCCTAATGTTGTTGGTTCAAAAAATTCACCTATAGTTATCAAAGAGAAAAGTACCGACTTGGGGCGTCCATGTGCGAGTGTTATTGACATCATTAGAACCCTACCATTACAAACACACCTTGTAGTGGCCTTGAGTCAAGTTCAGAATGTTATGCAAGTGTCTGAGATCCCATGTCAATATGATGGGTATATTGCTTTTGAGCTGCCACCACAAGGTGAAAGCTCAAGTATGAACGGTATGGAACAACGTTTTGATGGGCATTCCTGGGTGGAATATGTGACATGCAGTAGTGATTTGTTCAAAGGTGTTGTGCGCTTTAGTAGATGTTGTGGCCATTTGTGATGTGTTAATCTTGATTGTAGTTATCAATTGAGAACAAAACTTCCAAATGAGAGTCAGTGGAAGGGACGATTGTCATGAGCACCTCAACGGGGATTAATTGGAGCTGAATTTGGCAAGCTTCTGTGTGTCCGTTGTCATCAGATGCCAGAATATGTAAATGCTTTTGTTGCAGTCATTTATTACTGCATCCCAATTGAAAAGGAAATTGTGACTAGATGTGCAATTCATCTTGGTTATCACAAGCATCCAATGGCTGAGGGGAAAAAGAGAGCTACAGACAAAGTTATTTCCAGAGCTTTGCTTGTACGGGCGGCTTTAGATCCTTTGACTACAGCCAAACAGTTGGAGAGAGTAACCACAGAAGAAATTGTAATGGATAGGCTCATGGGCCTAAGTTCCTCTAAGAATACTCCCTTAGCCGAAGATGAATTTGCTAGGTTTCTTGACACTGTGACTCCACTCTCTAATAAGCGTAGTGTACAACAGAGTTTGGAAACAGCCAAAAAAGCCAAAGGTATCACTTCAATGGGATTTGAGTCCATATTGAAATTAAAGAGCAATAGCCGATACCCATACCTGCATAGTGTTCTATTTCCAAGTCAGTTAGGAGCCAAGCAACAACCTCACGTTTTCAAAATGTTTACAATGGGTCCTGGTAGTGGGGTGGACTTGGTGAATCGTATGTGTCCCGGATGTAACTTGAAGGATATGTGGGTGCACTTTAACCATGTGCATAGAGTGGATGGATGGCCTACTATGTCAGCACATGTATATGATCCTTATGTTCGAGAACTTTTAACTTTTGCAATATGTGAATTTACAATTGAAAATAAACATGCACAGATGGAGTTTTGGAGAATTCTTAACAAGGTGGTGATGGATCTGGGATTTGAGAAACCAGAGTTTAGAGGTTTCATGGCAGATGAAGCTAATGCAAATTGGATTGTTGTTCGTACTGTTTACTTTGGCGGTGCAAATAAGAAAATTCCTGAAAACGAAAGATCATGTGTGTTCCATTGGGAGAAAAGTATGGTTAGGCATACTTCAAAGTGTATACGTCCCTCTTACCAGGAAGAGCACAAACTTAAATGCCGACAGTGGATGCATGCCTCCACAGAGAATGCTGCAAATGTTTGTAAAGAGGAGCTTAGACAATTTTGGCGGGCTGGGCATGCCATTGAGTCAGAGATTCTATCATTAGAGACATGGTTGTCTTGGTGGGATGTAAGAGTCCCTCACTGGGGAGATAGATTTGTTTGTCAAGATGTAGCAGGTGCTTTTGTGCCAAGAACCAATCTTGCTGAGGCAAAACATGCAAGCATGCGTGCTGCTATTGGATACAAGTCTAGTATTGGTTTGTATGAAGCAACATGTGCAGATATGGCTCTAGCTGTGTTGCAGAGTGTTAGGTACAATTCATACCTTAAAGGGATTAACACATGCACTGGACCAGGGGTGGCAGATTTGGCTGAAAGGTTTATGAGTCAGCAAGCTGCTGGTGGGTCAGGTAAGAAGCTTATAGACGTAGCACATTCTTCTTTGTAGGAGATGCGCATCCCAAGTCTTGAGACAAACAGAGATTCAATGAGGGAAAAGAGTGTTTGAAGATCTAGACCAATATTGGAGGACCCTAATGAAATACTAGAAGATGACAGTCACAGATCTGAGTATGTGACATTCACAACGGCGAATGGGCTCCGTAGGCAGAACCAGGATTCCATAACTCCTCTTATGTGGTTGGAGAAAAAAGTGTCTCGGACTGTGTGGGCAATTAGGCATACTGAGCCTGGGAGAAAAATGACATGCTTCGGTGTTCTTGGAGATCATAGTACAAGATGTGGGAGGTTTATTAATGAAATGGAACCTTCAGTGAAACACGGAGTTCCTGCACCAAGCTTTTGGGGAAGGCGAAAATATCCTGCAAGAGGATCCAATTCGGGAGGCATTGTCGAGGGGTTTGTATGGTTGTGCAACAGTAGTAACACTCATACCTGGAATGTGGATGACTTGATTGTTGGTCCTCTAGGACCTGCACTTGGGACTTGGATTGTGGCAGAGGGCACTAATCTACAACCATCTGAAGTTGAAATGTTATTGAACAATGGGTAAAAGAAGCACATGCAAATGCTAAGTGCAGCCGCAATGTTAGAACATGTGTTAGCACACCGAGTTCATTTTGTCCAAAATATAGGGATGGAAAACTTGTTAGATGGAGATCAAAACTTACAAGAGATTTTCAAGATAGGATTGCACAGGGAAGAACAATGGCAGCCAAATTAGTAAGGGAGGTAATCGTGGTCCCCAATGTATCACATGTGTTTCATGTTAGTACAACTGGGTCAGTGGAGAAAGGTCTTACGTATGCTGTCACACTTGTAGACTTCCCTCGGTGCTCGTGTGAGGATTTTCAAAGATGTGATAGCAAACGTGTTGCATACATGCCTTGCAAGCACATCTACTTTGTGTTTTTTAGAATATTGGGTTTGGACTCCATTGCCCATGAGTTTGTGCATCAATCTACACTTACAAAAGTAGAGTTGTTCCAAGCTTTGGGAGGTTCTCGAATAGCATCATAGGTTATGTAGTTCATGTGTCGACTTTTTTGGGAGATGTACATGCCAAATTTTTGGTGGACTATTTTGGAGAGGATTACTTAGAATTGCGCTATGTGTTGAGTATACAATTTTATAAATTTTATGAATAATTATGAAATCTAACTTTGTGTCCATCGGTTCACGAATTTGTGGTACTAAAAGTAACATGCATGGGATAATTATTTTTTCTTTCACAATTGTTGCTCTTGTGCAAATTTACCCTCGAACTTGCTCGGAATGTGCCTTCGCTCGATTTTTTTTGCTTAGTGATTAGAAAGCCTCTATATTATATACTGATAGATTAGGATATCATTGGTCACAATCATCCTTCAATAATCAATCCTCATTAATTTCAAGTACCAATTCAATAAGCATTGTCGACATCAGATGATCACAAACCAAATCCAAATGCAGATCCAAATCACTTCAATTATATACTCGGGTAACAAAATCATACTAGGGGCAATGATGGCCAACCATTGTAGCATGATTTTGTAATCAGTGTTTCTTAAACCGGCAAATCGATACCAATCAATTGTGCTGCCTAAAGCGGTGAATCTGCACTAGTGCTGCTTAAACTGACAAATTTGTATTGATATTCTTTAAACTAGTGAATCTGTTGTTTGTTGGTGTGCTGCTTAAATCGGTAAATCTACACCAAAAAGAGTATTTACACACTGCTTAAATCGGTAAATCTATGTGCATGTGACCAAGGGACTAGGCAAGGCATGAAGGACAAAACATTTACTGTCTTCTTGTCACCAATTGGTGTAGGTTGGAATAGTAAAGTACGTACAAACTCTTGTTGATCATCTCCAATCGCTTGAACGCATGTGGCTTTATAGGTTAATGATAAATCTTGTCAGTAGAAATTCTATGCAATTCAAGTCCAATCCATGACTTAAGAAATAATTTGTTTTCTTTAGTTTTGGTTGGTAACTTTGATCCACTATTGTGATCTATCTGTTTGAAATTTTTCCTAATTGATGATTTGGAGTTGAGGGAGTGCTTAGACCCTAGCTGTCTCTCTGTTTTATCTCCATTGGTGTCTATTTGAATCCTCTAGTTTCCTTGGCAAGTTTGAGCAATGCTGAACTTTGAAAATTGAAGCAATTTATGTGACCAAAGACAAAAGTTCTTCCACCATGCACTATCATTATAATGT
The DNA here is from genome assembly GCF_014529385.1 of Adiantum capillus-veneris. Lineage (NCBI taxonomy): Eukaryota > Viridiplantae > Streptophyta > Polypodiopsida > Polypodiales > Pteridaceae > Adiantum > Adiantum capillus-veneris. Next base: position 61,023,034 of record NC_140950.1, read on the forward strand.
AGTTTGAATCCTCTAGTTTTCCTAGCAAGGTTTGTCTACTTTCCATGCATTTTCTGGCATTTCTTGAGTTAACCCAAGTTCACAATCTTCTCTTAACTTTGTTCTTGGACCAAAAACTCAATTCCAATCACTTACACTCTAACAATGGTGAACTTTGAAAAATGAAGCAATTCATGTAACCAAAGACTAAAGTTCTTCCACCATGCACTATCATTACACTGTACAAACACTTTGCAACTAGTTTCTAATAAATCTACATGTGGGTCATGGATCGCGATCTATGTTTTGAACTTAAATTGGACAAAACTTTTGGGGTAGCACCTGAACATGTTCCCTAAGTTATTTGTGCACTTTTTTTGGGTTTCGATCAAATTCTCCATATGTGGATCAAAATGACCCTGTGGTGAGTGAAATCCCAACTATCCAAATTCTGTTTCACCCTAAATTTGCAGGGCACGTCCCCAAGGTATGTACAAGCTAGCTGGATCAAAAATTCTCTATTTGGGCAAGTTGGGGGTCATGGATCGCGGTCCATGTTCTGCAACAATTTTTCTCTATGATTGCAGTAGTGTACAGGCGCTTTCTCCATCATCATTTTGCACCACTTTACTTTTGCAAAATGAGGTGGGGCGTCATCGATTGCGATCCATGTCCCACCCTATTCTTAAATTGTAATGGCATGGCCTGATTCTGCTGGAAATTTGGAGCATTCCTATGGACTTGTTTCTGAATCTGGACTTTGTTAGCCCTCCCAAAAGTGCTTTGAAAATTCCCAAAAGTCCCTTTCCAAATTTGATTGAGTCTATTATTGTGATTGTTTTTGTGCACATTTGACCATACACAACTATTCATGCACTGATAAGGATCATACCTGTGAAATTTGGTGTGGTATGAGAGTCTGAGTTTTACCAAATATCGAGTGACCTTTTTTGAGCAAACAGAATACCGATCGAGCCATATATCTAATCAAGAAAAATATTGATTAAAAATGTTATTATTTCACTTGTTTACAAAAGGGAGATGTTGTATATAACACAATTTTAATTTATGCTCATATTGCCATTGAAGAGATGTTGCGAGATCATGACATGAAACCCAATCATCAAGCTTTCTTTCGGGAGAGTAGAAACTACTCGTACTAACTAATGAGCACGCTAACATTGAAGAGAGCCATCTCTCTAAAGACAGTTAAGATTGCAATATATAATCCAATTTACAATAAAGTATATTCTAGAAATACTTTACTTCAATATTTAGTGAAATATAAACTAATACTAGAAAGTTACAACTTTGATCTCGCTTTTATATGGATGTACTTTGTTCTAATGCTTAATGAAAGAAATGTAGACGTGACCTAAAACCTTACTGTGTCAAATCATAGAGTTTCTATTATTGCAATATTATGTAAGAGAGATACATATTGATAATTTTGATCTATCATTGTGTTTGAAATACCCATAGATCCTAGAAAAGATTGTGGCAATATCTACATATTTTATTATGAAGAAAAAAACTTTGGGCTAATTTAGACTTTTAAGTTACTACAATTCAATAATTTTGACCACACCGTTGTGTTCAAAACGCCCCAAAATCCTAGAAACGATTGTCCACATGCCTCATTCTGACAACCGAAGATGGGGTTTGGGGCCAGAAGAGGTTTGAAAACTTCCCCAAAGGGTCCCGCACCGATGCAAGGCCCTTTTAAGCAGTTTCCTGATGGAATTTCAATATTTTGGTCACGTGGTTGCGTTTCTTGGCCATCTCAAACACAACCATGTGGCCAAAATTGTGAAATTCCATATGGAAACTATTCGAAAGGGTCCCAGATCGACGTAGGACCCTTTGGGGCAGGTTTCAGATAATTTTTTGCCCTAAACTCCGTCTCCGAGTGTCAAGATGAGCCATATGCGTAGTCGTTTCTAGAGTTTTGGGGTGTGCCAGATGCAACGGTGTGGTCAAAATTATCAAATGCCTACAACATATAAAAATTTAGATTCTTTTGAAGCTTTTTACTTCATTTTGAGGTCAAAATTTTGTATCTAAACTCATAGATGTATGGATATTTACTTTTAAGATTTTGGAACATTTTAAATACAATGACATAGTCAAAATGATTAAATTTTATATCTCTCATATTGTCATGTACAAAAAAAATTAGTGAATTACTTCGTGTAAATATAAATATTCTAGAGGGGATTATATCATTTTTAAGTCGAACATCTCTTACTTGGGTGATATATGAGGCACAATGATGCTTCATTCTAAGTAAAAATTCTCTGGTTTTTAGCTTAGAATTATGTTTTTTGTACGTATTCTTTTAATAATTGTTTGTAACACTATAAAGACAAGTCTATTGATTGGTGCTTGTAATATACTATTGTTTGTAGAAATCAAGAATATATAGCTTCTAAACGTAATTCATCTTTCTATTTTGTGTGGGCACATTATAGGAATCTTGTGGTCAATAGGAATTTTTTGATCAAACTACTTGTTAATGTTTTCATAGCAATAACACACTCTCCCATCCCTCCAAATGTTTTAGCCATACTTTGTATGATTGTCTTTAGGTTTTTTTATGATGGTACAATATTAGAGTTTTGGTCATCTTCCCTCGAAATTCATTTTACTCGCTTTTTTTCTCTCGGGCAAATGGAAATGCTCCTCACTCATTACTTCCACAGGTTCCTCCACCCACATACTCTTGTGCTCCTCTCCTTCCTCGCACGCACCGCACCGCTTGAGGGTCTTGGGTGGCTGTAAACCCGGATGGGAGCTTTAGGTCAAAAAGCTCTGTGTGTGTGTGTGTGTGTGTGTGTGTGTGTGTGTGTGTGTGTGTGTGTGTGTGTGTGTGAGAGAGAGAGAGAGAGAGAGAGAGAGAGAGAGAAAATGTCCGACTGCAAATGAGGCTTACCTTGCTCTATTTGCATATGTGTGCCTAGCCTGTCCCGAGTGCATTGTGAATACTTACCATATTTGCCCACATTTCTCATGTCATACCACCTGCGGCTCAGACGGCTCGTCTCTTGGATCAATTTATTATTGTTTTTTTTTCAAAAATCATAATAGTGAGTGAATTATATTAATCAACCCAAAAAATTACAATGCCTTGTCATGCTCGTGTTGAGCCATGACATCATCCAGGGACCATAATTACATCGGGAGCAATCCCAACCAACTCACCCCCTTATCCTTGATACAAAAGGTTCATTATCATGTTCTTTTGAGATCTTTTAAATACCGATAGCTAAGATTTTCCCCCATCCTAGGCATACCCTCTGCTGACAACAAGGCACAAGTAGTCCTAGACAAATCCTTCGAGTGTTGCTTGCGCCCAAGCGTCCAAATTAGCACTTTGCTTTCTTGTATAATTTCTGCGAAGCTTGCCACCTCAAGACCTCCTTCAAACACACGGCGGTTCCTTGTCTGCCATACATTATGCAAGAAGAAGTACCTGACGATTTGAGTGCTGATGAGGATGGCAGGACCGCCTAAATTCTTCTCTCCAAGGAATAGATCAGTCTTGTAAAAACCAATTTTCCATGTTCTTTGGACCCATTTACATATTTTCCCTGCGAGGCCTTTGATAGTTGGGCAATCCATAAAGAGGTGGGCCACATCTTCACTAGCCAGCCTGCACCCCAAGCAACGATTTGACCCAATCCCTCTTTCTTGAATCTTTACCCCCATGGTAGAGCACCCCAAATTACCTTCCATAAAAATACCTTCACATGATGCGAAACCTTTGGCTTCTAGATGTTCTCCATTACTTGCTCCCACCTTTCCTCCGACCATTGTTTTTTCCATATCTTGTTGAGGGGGCTATACCAATTCTTCTTTTGCATCATTGTATGTAAATGTCTTTCGGATGGGGTTTTCCTAAGAGACTGCTTCCGAGCCATTTCCAGGCGTTCCAGTCAAACTCTAAATCATAGATAGGCATCACTATATTGTCGAGCTCTTTCCTCACTTTGTGGACCATCAAGACCTCCAAGCTATTTGGTTGGAATTGGGTAACTAGGAGATCAATGGTTTTCCAACTCTTTTTGTCACTGTCCCAGAAGTGCCCCAGTCGATTCAGACCCTTATTATTTAGCTTCCTACCTGTCTCTATCCAATAGGGAGTTTGTGGTGCATCTACAACTTTGGAAAGCCACAGGGACTAATGCAAAATGGAGTTCTTGAAGTATCTGGTTTTTTCCCCCCACTTTAAGACTCATGATGCTCTGTTGCATTTTCTTACCAATTCTCTTGAGCTGCCCCCCTGTCTTAGGGTAGTCCACGTCGGGGCTAACAGCTTGTCATGAACCTCCACCCCTCTCCACTTTCCACCTTTTGAGCCAAGTTGAGCTACTTCTATCATATCTTTGATCATGATAGCCCAAACTTGATCCTGTTTAGCCAAGGAAACGACAAATTTGGTGCAACAATGCAGAAAGGGCCACAGGGTTTAGAATTCCCAGGCCTCCTTGATTCCCTGATCGAGCAATTGATTCCCAACGGGCCCATTGCCATGGCCTGGAGGATTTCATGTTGTTTTTCCATAAAAACCTTTTCAGTGGTTTTAAGAACTCTTTCCAGTGACACTTAGCCATCTTGAGAAGCGGGCTAGTGAAGGCAATATAAGGAAGCATAAAGGCATTTATCACTTTTATCCGACTTGGGAATGGGAGAAGAGCATACTCCCACCTACTCATTTTTGTTTTGATTTTTTCTAGCACCCACTCAAATCTTTGCTTGTGAGTTACATCCACCCCCAAGGGGGATCCCAAATGTTTGAAGATATTCCCTTTTGTGACAATCTCCCTCGACCAGTCAGAAGGGTCAAATGAGTCATTTTCCGATAAGGAGATCAGCCTTGACTTCTCTATATTACACTAAGACCCCGAAGCTATTGAAAATATTTGTACGATCTCTAGAGCCTTCCTGATGACCTGGGAGCACGCCTTCAAGAAGAGGAGAGAATTGTCTGCAAAAAGTTTTGCTAGAAGTTGGCTGTTTCCTGGCAAATCCAGGCCGTGCAACTCCCCTCATTCCGCACTAGCTTCGAGCTTCATGATTAAAGGACGTGATCCTATGGCGAACAGCAAGGGGGGCCAAAGGGCATCCCTGCTTAATAGAACTTTTGACCTCAAAAGAGCCCACAATTCTATCGTTGAATAGGATCTTTGACTGGCTCTCAGCTCCCAATACGCTTACCAGTCAACATAAGCGTGGCCCAAAGCCCAAAGCTTCCATGATGGCTTCTATATATGTACAAGTTATTCTGTAATAAGCCTTATCCAGGTCCAACTGTAGCAATACACACTCTTGCTTTGTGACAGTTGTGTACTCGATGCCCACCATTGCTACCAAGATTTTATCATAAATGGACCTTCCTTTGATGAACCCATGCTGATGGGGAGAGATAATCTTGGTTAGTAAGTGTAAAGAATGAGGATGCAAGAGAGCTACACAAGACAAGCACAAAAGCACACAGAGATGGAAAGCTTCTTCTTCTTCTTCACAGAAAAGAGAGTACAAAATGACTAAGTGCTAAAGCTGAAAAGTAGCACATATGTACATGCGGTCACTAAGTGTGAACTCGCTAGAAGCGTACTAGGCTGGCACTATAAGTGTAGTCCAGCTGTAGAATCACTGGCAGAGATCCTCCGTGTCGGTCACCTAACGCGCCAGTGAGTAAATGCCGTAAGCGGCCAAGACCCGTAGTGGATGCCAACTCAAGGTGTAGAGCTCGACATCTCAACAGTAAGGGGGCTAGTCTGAGGGCTACAGCTTTAGCAATAATTTTGTAGGCCATCGACATCATCGTTATAGGGCGCCAGTGTTTAAGTTGAGAACAACATATCTGTTTGGGGATGGGTTTGATAAGCCCTCTCTTTACACTTATCTCAATCATCCCTTCGACAATGGCTTTCTTGGCCAACCTTGTGATTGGGACCTTGAGATCGTCCCAAAATTCTCTATAGAATTCCACCGTCATCCCATCCCAACCAGGGGACTTTTCCTTGCGAAGGGCTTGCAATGCTAGTGAACATTCGTCCTTGGAAAATGCCCTTTCCAAGAAATTAGCTTCCGAGTGGGGAATATTCTTCTTGATACTCTGAATTAAGGACCCTTTGGCTTTTTCCACTTCTTGGGATTGGATCTTTGGCCATCCAATGATTTGACTAAGATAGCTCAACATCATACTAGCCATCTCATCATGGTTATGAACGGTTGTCCCTGTCTCATCATTGAGCGAGCGGATGTGGCCTTGGCTCCTCTTGATTTTTAAAGCCCTAAAGAAATGCGCTTGATTAGAGGCTTCAGGTTGAAGGGAAGTCTCCCTGGAGAGAAGCCTTGCCTTTTTTATATCTTCTAACTGCTCATCAGCAAGGTTAGATTTGGCTTCGAGCCATCGTTTGTGCTCATCCTCATTATTAGGTCAAAAAGGAAAGAAAATTTTTAAAAATTGTTATTAATTGGCCAAAAATTTTACCAAAATTATTCTTCATGCTCATATGTTCATACCCTCGCTCTAGGCATATTGAAGATGAAATTTGTCAGTATGGCTCAATAATAAGAGCAAAATTTTACTAACTTTTTTTTTTTAAAAGCAAAAGTTGAAGCATCAAAAGACACTTTGAATCTACACAAGAATCTGAATAGCAAGAAGAAGCGGAAACAGCACAATAAGCAGTTGTCTCTACTCAAGAGCAGCAAATAGAGAAAGAGCTAGAGACAAAAAAGGAAGCCAGCCCTGCACCAGAAGAGGACACCGCAAAATTTGAGCACACAAGAGAACAAGAGGCCGAGGAAACACCCTCTACCTCAACACAGCAAGAGAAGGCCAATGCACCACCCTCTACCTCAATGGAAAAAGATCAGCAACCACAAGGGCAACAACAACAACCGGCAGCCGTGACGCAGCCAGAGGTAAAAGAATTTGCAAAAACATCAAGACAACTAACACAAAGTGAAGATTTGCAATCAAATGATGAAGTCATCTTGCAAGTTAACGAATATTCTAAGCAAATGCAGGAATGACAAAAAGACTTCGCTTAGCAGCACTTGGCGGTAGCACACGAGCCAAAGAGTTAGAGATGGTGACTGACGCACTGCAAGGGGAGCTGGACAACAGACTCAATGTCATCACCGATCTACAGAGGCAAGTGCAGAAGTTAAGAACGGAAGCTGAACAACATCAGCTCACAAGAGATAAGCAACAGAAAGAAATGGAGATACTGGGTGAGTTACTCACAAAATTGTCAGATGCATGCAAAGCAAAGGATGATCAGCTGATGGAAGTTTCAAATGAAGTTCTAGCTACCACCCTATCAGCTCAAAAGATTCGGGTACAGTTAGATGTGGCCAATGCTTCCCTACAATACTCAGAACAAAGAATCAATGATCAAGCGCGATATTCTTGCGGCAAATACGAGAAAATCCAGCCGTCGCCTCGATCAAGGGAATAGACGAGGTCTACAAGGCATTAGAAAAGACAAATAAAGACCTTCAACTGGAGCTGAAATTAGAGCAGTCTTAGCACAGAGACCTGGCTTTAATGCGAGTCCAAAGGGGAGAAGACGAGTTGTTGAAGGAGATAGCTGAACTCAAACGAGTCAACTAGCTACTACTGAGAGAGGGAAGGACATAAACACAAGAAGAGGTGGGCACTTCGGAGCAACCTCAAATAGAAATCCCCTCAGTCTCGTTTGCTTACATGGAGACACAGCCAGCAGTAGAGCTAAGTGGCAAGGAGGAGTTTCAAGTACCAATTACCGAAGCAGACATAGTGCCCATGGTCCAGCTCTCAAAGGCTGAAGAAGATGCACTAAAGGCAAAAGTTACACAAGAGGTAGATGAGCAGTGGAAGGCAACAATGGATTGGGAGCTGAGAGTACTTCATTCCGTCAACGTCATGCAACTCACTCCCAATCAAATAAATGCGCAATGGCACCAACAATCCCTACCCTACCCTCTGATTATAGTTGGGTGGGTAAATCCTATTTGCGAGTTAATCAATTCGTGTTTTTTTGCTAGAGGTGATGCTTTTTTGAGTTTATAGAAGCATGGATTCCACTCATATGTATGCTCTCTAAGGTGGCGTTGTCGTATGTTAAATAAGTACCGAGGGAAGGAGAGAGAAGAAGGATTAGATGGAGAGATAAAAACATACTTGTGAAATAGAGATAGGATCGGGGTGTGAGAGTACCGACAACGAGAGAGAGAGAGAGAGAGAGAGAGAGAGAGAGAGAGAGAGTGGGAGATGAGGGGGAGAGAGGAAAGATAGGTTCAAAATGAAAAAAGTCCGGCTAAAGTTTGGGCAAGAAGGTTCTCAAGCCGGTTCAAATTATTTCATTTAGTAACTTGGTATAGAATTGTTTATGTGTTGGTTTAATGTATATATTTTATAAATATCCTACATTTTAATTGAGATGAAAGTGGAGTTAAGTAAAAGTGGAGTTTTGTTGTGAAGAAGGAGGTTGTGTGCACATTTTCTACTCACATGTGTGTGTGTGTGTGTGTGTGTGAGAGAGAGAGAGAGAGAGAGAGATAGAGAGAGAGAGAGAGAGTGGGAGATGAGGGGGAGAGAGGAAAGATAGGTTCAAAATGAAAAAAGTACGGCTCAAGTTTGGGCAAGAAGGTTCTCAAGCCGGTTCAAATTATTTCATTTAGTATCTTGGTATAGAATTGTTTATGTGTTGGTTTAATTTATATATTTTATAAATATCCCACATTTTAATTGAGATGAAAGTGGAGTTTTGTTGTGAAGAAGGAGGTTGTGTGCACGTTTTCTACTCACGTGTGTGTGTGTGTGTGTGTGTGTGTGTGTGTGTGTGTGTGTGTGTGTGTGTGTGTGTGAGAGAGAGAGAGAGAGAGAGAGAGAGAGAGAGAGAGAGAGAGAGAGTTTTCCTGTTCATATGCGTGTGAAAAGGTTCCAAAGCCGGGTCCACAAATAATGTTTTCCGAGCCCTTAGAGAGGCAGTTTGTGGTGGTTACTCATTGCACTATTATATGCCTATAGTAGTCATAAAAGAATAATAATCATAGTGTTTCCCGAGCCCTTAGAGAGGCAGTTAGTGTTGTCTACTCATTGCACTTTTAGATGCTTATAAATCTTATAGGGCACACCCCACTTTAAAAGTTAGTGGTGGAGTAGTAGACGATTATAATATTCATATTGACAAATCATGCATATATTATTGCACGCTCCAATTTAGCAGTTAGCATATGCTGCGTGGGACCCCTCATGTCACTAACACATGCCACTCTTCCATCACTATCAATGCTTTTTGAGAGCATGGTGCTTTAGCCTATATAAATGTTACAAGGCAAGCACCATATGCTGCACAAGTGAATCGGAGGTGCTAATCAAGAGAGATTTTTTCATTTTCCCTGTACTTATACAATGCCTATAGGTATACTGGTAATGAGGTAGTTGCAAAAATCCATGAAGAGCTTCACAAACTCCCCCCCAACGCACCCCTTGAAGAAAAGAAGACGTTTACACAAAGAGAGCGTGACACAAACAAGGCGATCCGGATGTTCAACCACCTTAATCGCGCTCGCAACACCGGAGACCAGGAACTCAATGATGGCTTTGAGACAATGAGAGAAGCTCTGGGCAAGTGGGAGACATGGGGATACATAGATAGCTCTCGAAGGGCCGCTTTACAGGCGGAGATTGACCATTTGCTTGTTTGCAAACGCACAATCAACCTGGTCGACATGTCTGGCTCTAATGTGGTAGAAGATTGAGGCAAGATTTAAATAATTATGCACTAAATAATATAGTTAAATAAATATGCACTAGCACATGATAAATTGTACTAGTGTGATGCAAGTTGTAGTGTGTGTGTGTGTGTGTGCAGGTTTGATTCCCTGCGTAATCATGTAAACAACTTATTTTAATTATATGATGCTTATTTTAACTATATGATGGTGTTCCACTCTTCAGTGCCTTGGCGAGAATAATTCATATGTCTCTGTCTGACTTATTATTATTGAAGTAGCTGTGATACTTTTAATCGGCCTGGTCTACTAACACATCTTCAAGATCTGTCATAATTTAGGGTATTGTTGATATCTTGTAGCTAAACTGAACCGTCAAATGTAACTACAAGCTGTTTGAAAGCCAAAAATGTAAAGAAAATCTATGTGAGTTTTTTATATAATTCAAGAAAAAGATGAGCATGTCTTTAGTATTTACCCTACTTTTAGTAGAATATACTTTCCTGTCCATGTAGGTGTTGTTGCAAACAAGGATGAATGCCTAATAAGCCAATTTGAAACTAGGAATCTAAAAAATATTGATGGTTGTACTTGTTTGGGCGAAGACCTCAAAGTAATGAAACACGCATAGACTCTTGCATATAAAATAGTAATTAAGAACACTTTACTGAGTTGAAGAACTGCATACGTACATAAACACACACGTATAAATAACTATATATATTGTATAAACAAGTACTTAAAAACACTTTACCGAGTTGAAGATCTCCTTACGTACATAAACACACACATATAAATAAATAAATAAAAAGATATTATATATATAATATAAATATTATATATAAAACTATATATATTCTTAGACCGACAGTGTAAAGAAATACTGACAAGCAAATGAAATTTTGACAGCATAACAACGTGAAAAATAAAAATAAAACCATTCCATACTTGCTTCTGTGAAAGCTTGCCTAACTTTTGTTAAGCTTTCCTATTCTATACTTGCTTCCGTGAAGCTTGCCTAACTTTTGTGTATACATGAAACCATGATTATGTTTCTAAACATGAACAAAAATCATGATTATATTCACAAGCAATCAAAATTTTGACAGCATAACAGCGCGAAAATACAAACAAAAAAATTTTCCATTCCATACTTGCTTCCGTCAAGCTTGACTAACTTTTCTGTATACGTAAAATCATGATTATGTTTTCAAACATGAACAAAAAGCATGATGATATTGATAAGCAATCAAAATTTCGGTAGCATAACGGTATGAAAATTCAAACTAAAAAAATTCCCATTCCATACTTGCTTCCGTGCAGCAACGAATGCTCACGGGAAGAAGAAATTACATAAGCAAAAAAGCATATGTTGGTTTATTACTTTGGTAAATCCAAATCTCTCAACAAACTTCTATCTAGTATAATAAATATGAAATCATGGCTGAATTGATAAGGACGATCAACACCAACAACATGTCTTCAGTAATACCAAAAAAGTGGCACCCAAACACCATGGTCACACGTTGTTCCATAAAAATCAGAAACTAGAAAAAATGATAGATAATACCAATGTTGATGTCAATCAAGGGCAATGTGATCCGGGCTCATATTATTGCCAATCAGTCTCCCCATCGCTATCTGCATCAACTGCTGAAATAGCACGTACACATGGAGCCTTGAAGCGTGAAAGATGTTGATGGAAGACCTCTGGATGACTATCTATGCAGAGACAGTGTCTAGACAACTCAACGCAAACATTGCCCAAGCCACCACATCCAGAAAACATATCAACAATGTAGGTGTGCTCGGCAGTAAATGTCCACACAAGCCAGCTAAAAAAAGAAAAAAATATGAGTATTTTTACTTTATGTAACATAGTCCAATAACGCATAGTAGGAAGCATATATTCTTACCGAAAGAAGTCAAGGCTACGCTCGGCGGCACCTCTAAGAGAGTGTCCTCCAATGTACTCTCCGTCGACGCACTCCACCAGTATTCCGGACTTGTCATCGAAAGAGTTGTTGTCCACGCTCTCTCCATCTCGTCGATCGTAGATAGGACGTTGACCCTTACGATAAAACAATCCTAGCAATAGTGTTTCCACCTACAAATTACAACTAGAATGTGATCTAATTGAAGAAAACTACAAGCATGCTTTTCAATCAACAAATAAATTTACTTACTCTCTCAATCTCAATGGTCTTTCGCACATAACCATCGGGGATCAAAATAAGGATGGTGGGCATCATTTTGAATCCCATCTCGATGGCATGGCTAGACACAATGCCAAAGTGATCAGTGGAGCTTAGGGTGATGTACCACCCATTGTCTGCCACATACTTTGAAGCTATTACGGCCACTTTCTCACTCAATTTTTGAGAGAATTGATTCCATGGAGGGACCTGCATAATACGCATTGTTAATTTAATTAAAGTTCCAAAACTATCATAGACTGTCCATTGTGGTTTTGAAGGATGCATACCTCGTTCTCTGAAAAATTTTCAACTTTAAAGTTTGTTGGAAAATCCGCAAACAAAAGAGAGGCCACTTCATTGCTCTTTTCCCCATCAACATGGGCTAAATGAAGAAAATCCAAGATCCTGCATACGATCAAATAAATGTATTTCAAACATTCACAACACACACCACACATAGTTAGTCTTTCTTTTCACATGTGTTTACCATTTCTCATCATCGAGAGAAATTTTATAAATATCTAGCATGTTCCCAATAACGTTCACATCACAATCTATGGAAGGCACTACATAATCAGAAAATAAAATATTTCATCAAGAATTGTTGAGTAGAAAGAAAGTGACAGCTAGATATCTATACAAGCAAGTTTACCTGTGGAGCCTTGAGCACCTTTTTGGTTCTTTTTGGGCTTCTTGGATCTAACAAAATCCAATCGTTTCTTTATAGAGGAGATTGTACTATTGTTTACTCTTTTCGAAGAGGTGGCTTTCTTGGAAGCTGAGCCAATCTCCTCAATACCATTTTCATTTCTTTCAAGAACGTGCTCTAAAGCAAACAAAAATATATTTCTCACAAACATAATCTAAATAGTATGAGCACTTTAACAATTTTGTAGTTTTTATAAATGCCAAAAATAACCTTTATATAAGTTCCCTTCATCACGTGGGTAGGTGCCTCGAGTGTAATCTATCCACCAAGGGCAATACTCAACTTCCCAAGCAATCAAACCATAATCTCTCATCCATAGTGGATACATACACTCCTCACAAGAGAGGTCCCTCCAACTTTCAACAGCAATTGGCAACTTCTCCAACAAAGTTTGATCGTAAAGTTGAATTAGCCATCTACATAAAATGCAGTTAACTTTATTTGAGCTCCTTTCCTAAGTGACTTATTTATTATACAAACTCTAAGTAAAAAATAGAATAACAACCATAAAGATATCAATTGTATTACCTGAATAATACTCTCCTTGAAGATTCCATAAGCTCTGGAATTTTTTCATCCGACTCTTTTGTGTTGAGCTTACTCCAAAGCTCCACAAAAGCTTTATCAATGTGGTCCCTCAATTGGTGATGAAACCATGCTTCAAAGCCCTCCGGCATTTCTTCAATCATTTTCCCTTTGATCCTCAAGCATTGCTTCAAGATACTTCCCCAATACCACTCTTTACACAAGTACATTCTAAATTTCATTGCACTAATATAACGCTCAGAAGTAACATCATCTACATGGCAATGCATCAAAGAGTGCAATATTTCCTTTTTCCTATAGAGCAAACAATAAACAAACCATAAATGCATTGATTCATTTGATGATTTCATGTGTATTTTTTATCCAAAAATTATTACCTCTCTGGTGATATTTTAGAAGTTGCCAAAGAGTGGACTTTGTCTCTTGTAAGGCCCACTTGATCCTTTTCTCTTATCCAATTGAAGTTGAATAATAAAGAGAAGAACCCTTGGCCATTGGCGGGGTTGGCAATGGCCAACATCTATGTTACATTAGCACGAGATCAAATCAAATCAATTTTTCAATCAAATATATCAAATTCAAATGACATGTCAACTTACAATTTTGTAGAAATTCAAACATAAACGGGGAGAAGAGAAAGTGTTTACCTTATAAGCTCTTTCTTTGAATATTTTTTTTACTCTTCCTCAAGCAACCATTTCCTTTTCTGGCAGTGAAATCGAGGGATCATTGATCTCTTGCATCTCTTTGATAAGAGACAAGTCAAAGTCTTCCTTTTGTAGAGCAAATGAGAAAAAAAAGTAAGATTTTACAAAATAATGTCAAGCTTTAGAAATTACATAAAAAGTGTACTTTAAGGCAAAAAAATATACCTTCCATATGAGCATTGCTAATAAAAGAGCAGGAGCGTTGTACCAACTCCCTTTAGATGCCTTCTTCTCACAAGCAAGTTCTACCTCTATCCATCGAATCCAATCTTGGGGAAAGTCTTTCATTAAAGAATCTTTGCTTGCCACAGCCAGTTTTTGGAACAAGAAGATCTCCTGCCCAAAATTTGTGCTCACAGTGGTTCTACCAATCCTAAACCACAATATCTTAAATTAAATGGCAGTAGAATGACATCGATAAAGTAATAGCAATAACGTTCAAAACAACAAATGTGCTTACTCATTTTGAGAGCGCAAAGCTAGCATAAGCTCCCCCTCTGCACTTCTATCAACAAAGACAAATTGACATTTCACAGAACAATGTCTCCACTTTATCATTGAAAATTCTACAACAACAAAAAAGAAAATTAGAAAGCATAGAGTAATACAAGTCAACTTTACATTAAACAAAAAAAGAAATCACTTACGTGTTTTTATTAAGCGCATCCAAGTTTTCAAACGGTGATTACCATCCCAAACGATAAATTTTTTTCCCCTTAAGTCTTCCCACTCAAGGGGAAGGGAATTATCAAAATCATCGCTTATTTCTCGCCAAATAGGCCCCCATTCATCTTTGTCTAAGTCGGAAACATAATGTTGATCATGGCCTGGCTTCTTAAATGACACAAGAAATGGAGCTCGGCCAAGCACACTGTATCCAGACATCTCAAACCTTTTCACCAAGCCCTCACTGCCTGGACCCACCGCTCTAATGGCTTCATTTTCCATCAATCTACAAAGAGGAATTCGAGGAGGTTCCCCACCTCTCTTTACAATAAAACCCTCTACAATCTCCTCTAATATTCGACCATGAACATCCTTTCCAAATACTGTTGGATGATCGGGAGGTTTAGCAACAATTGTTGTTGCTTCAGACACGCTGTGAGCCACCAATTCACCTTGTGTAGCATGAATATCTATGAACACCTCTTCTTCATGCACATCACTCAATATATCCTCTTCTTCATGCACATCACCCAAAATATCCTCCTTTCGATGGACATTGGAAGAAGCAATGGAAGATCGTGCATTGGCCCTATGCCCTGTAGTGCCAGACCTTAATGTGTATCCTACTCCTACAAGCAAAAAACAATAAGAACACAAATAGTTTAGTGAGTATGATGAGACAAAAGAAAAGAAAACAAATAGCTTAATGTATTTGAACTTACTTTGAGAGATACCTGTCCTGCCACGTTTAGATGGTGTACGAGCCATAATCTATTAACCACAAACAACAAAAATCTTCTTAGCAATGACAATACAAATATAAAATTGTAAATTTCGGCAGCATAACAACGTAAAATGCAAACTAAAAAAAAAAAACCATTCTCAACTTGCTCATGGCAAGGAAAAATACAAATCCACTTTGACATTTGTATACCTCTTCTCTACAACGACATGTTCTTACATCATTGTAATTGTTACTGTAAGTGTGTATGCAAGTGTGTTAAAGTGTGTGAATGCAAGTGTTTATGTGTGTGTGTGTGTGTGGATGTATGCATGATTGTGTGTGTGAATGTAAGTGTAATATGTGTGTGTCTTTATGCATGATTGTGTATGTGTTTGTGCTATGTATGGAAGTGTGTTGATGTTGTGAATGCAAGTGTTTATATATGTGTATGTGTGTATGTATGCAAGTGTGTTGATGTTGTGAATGCAAGTGTTTATATATGTGGGTGTATGTATGTATGTATGTGTGTGTATGCAAGTGGATGTGTGCATGATTATGTGTGTGTGAATGTAAGTGTAATATGTGTGTGTATGCAAGTGTGTTGATGTTGTGAATAAAAGTGTTTATATATGTGTATGTGTGTATATGCTTGACAATACAAATATAAAATTCTAAATTTCGGCAGCATAACGGCGTAAAATGCAAATTACAAAAAAAACCATTCTCAACTTGTTGATCATGGCAAGGAAAAATACAAATCCACTTTGACATTTGTATACCTCTTCTCTACAACGACCTGTTCTTACATCATTGTAATTGTTACTCTAAGTGTGTTTAATATGTGTGTATGCAAGTGTGTTGATGTGTGTGAATGCAAGTGTTTATATGTGTGTGTGTGTGCGTGTGTGTGTGGATGTATGCATGATTGTGTGTGTGTGTGTGTGTGTGTGTGTGTGTGTGGATGTATGTATGATTGTGTGTGTGTTTGTGCTATGTATGCAAGTGTGTTGATGTTGTGAATGCAAGTGTTTATATATGTGGGTGTATGTATGTATGTATGTGTGTGTATGCAAGTGTAATGTGTGTGCGTATACATGACTGTGTGTGTGTTTGTGCTATGTGTGCAAGTGTTTTGATGTGTGTGTATCACTGTGTGTGTGTGTGTGTGTGTGTGTGTGCTTACCTGGACACGCTAGCCCGATCCACCGGAGGAGGTCCAATGGAAGATCCATTGGAGCTCCTCCATGCCTTGAAAGGCATGGTGAGAAAGCAGCGCGCGCTGCCCTCTCACCATGCCTTTCAAGGCATGGGGGAGCTCCATTGGAGCTCCTCTGGTGGATCGGGCGAGCGTGCGTAGGTAAGCACACACACACACACACTCACACACACACACATGAGTAGAAAATCTACACACACACACACACAGTACCTTGTCTTCTCTTACTCCTTCTTCTTCACAGCAAAACTCCACTTTCTCTTCACTCCACTTTCATCTCCTTCTTCACAGAAAAACTTCACTTTCACTTCACTCCACTTCAATCTCAATTAAAACTCCATTTAAACTTCACTCCACTTTCATCTCAACTACTACTTTTTTCACACACACCATATATTACAAAAATGATATTGTGGTATAAACACTCACACACACACATTCATTTTATATATATATATATATATATATGTATATACACACACAAAGATATACACAAAATGGATTCATATATATAGTTTTACTAAAAAAATACTATGTTTTTTACACACACACAACCATATATTTAAAAAAATGATTGTATGTGTTTGTGTGTATAAAAAACGTAGCATTCTTAAAGTTAAGTCATGCACACACACACACACACACACAAAAAAAATGTAAAAACTATGTGCACAGTTAAATATCTTATGTGCACATACACTTAACTTAAATATCTTAACATAATAAAATGCTACGTTGTTTACACACACCCACAAAATCATTTATACACACGCACAGTAATGTATATAACTTAACTAAAATAATTATATATACACACTACCAAAAACACACACACATATATATAAAATGGCAAGATGGAATCATATATATAACTTAACTAAAAAAATTGCTACGTTTTTAATACAATGTCAGTCATATAGAATGTTACGTTTTTTATACACACACTCACACAATCATATATATATATATATATATATATATATATATATATATATATATATATATATATATATATATATATATATATATATATATATATATATATATATATATATATATATATATATACACACACACACACACACACACACACACACACAAAAGATGAAGACACTATTAGACTGCATTAAATGCAGTCCTTGAACTACCATTTAGAAATTAAATGGCCCCTCAAATTTGATGACATATTCCACTGCACATACATTCAGAACCGTCATATATTAAATACACTTCTTCAATTATGATTTTCCTTATTCTTTAAGCCGTCACAATATCTTATGCAACTGTCTTTTCGTCTACCTACCAATCTTTCACTTTCATTAACCTTCACATCTTTCATTAACTTTCACTAGTTTCATTAACCTTCACTTTATCTTTAACTTTCATTAACCTTCACCATCTTCACTTAATCCACCACAGTTTTCTCGCATCTCCACCCTGTAATCTGTTGCTTGAGAGAATATGTCCAACATGAAAGTAACAATAACTTGGAAGGTTGGTGGTCAGATAGTCAACCGCGACATTCAGTTGAAGGGAAATTCATTGTTGCTTAGTGCTTACTATTTGCAGAGTTTGATGCCTCCATCTTGCCATTTTCAGTCACTATCTGCTCTTATTGAAAGTGATTGTGGCCTAACAAAAGTCTTGCTGCAACCACAGTGGGATATAGAAGGTCATCAGCATTTCTTAATAGATGGTTCTTTTTCGAGCTTGTTTGAGATGCTTCATTCAAACACATTTATACAGGTATCTGACAATGAGAAAGGAAATGACAAAGATATATCTGAAGATGTTTTAAGCATTGTGCATCTTGAAAGTAGTGGTGACGATATAGGACAGCTCAAAACTCAGTCAATCGTCATTTGGATTCAACAAAATCTAGGGGCAAAAAAGTTAAATGATCTGTTAACATTATGTGGAGCTCCTTTGCAAGTTGCTGAACTTCCACAACATTATGATGGAAATTTGTGTTTTGAGTTACCTGCGACTCAGGATAAAACAAAACGAATGTTAGGGATGGAACAACGCTTTGATAGTCACTTGTGGAATCGCCCATCTGTGACAACCATGGCAATAGCATGCACAATTCGTCTAAGCCACTGTTTGGGATTCATGCAGTGTAATTATTCAACGTGTCCTCATTATATTAAGGAACAAGAATTCAATAGTAGAGATTTTCATGGATATTTGGACAGACAGGTGAAAAAGGACTACCTTGCAATGGAAGAGAATACAATAATAACTTGTCATTATTGTCAGAAGGTTGTTACTTGTGTTGCTGCTTGTCCCTGCAAAATCTATTATGTTTTGCCTAGAGATGGTACAATGTCGCGACTGGCAATACATGTTGGTAAACATTGTCATAATGTTAAGGCAGGAACCTCTAGGGCTTCTATTTCAAGAGTGCGGAAACTGGTAGGTGCAGTACTAAAAATAGAAAAGGGTGGCCCAAGAAAAATTTAAATGTTGGTGGCTCAACAACTTGTTCTTCACTCCTTGATTGGTGAGGAAGCTGAAGCTACATCCGATGTACAATTCAATGATTTTTTGGAAGAAATGATGCCACTGGTTCAAACCAAAGGGTAAGAAAACTCAATTTGGTTCCTTGAATTTGTTAATTTTTTAACTATTATAAATTTAGCCTTCTTGTGATGCATCGTGTAGGTTTTCTTCAATTGTTTCAAAGGAGAGAAAGAGTCAAGGTGCTGTTATTGGGGATGGATATGATAATATTTTATTGCTTCAAAAAAAGTGCATGTTTCCTTTTTTTCATGGGAGTAGATTTCCTGGACAGGGTGAAGAGGATGACAAGTGCTTCCTATTTAAAATGTCCACTAAAGGACCAGGTTCTGGGATTGATCTAGTAAATCGGATGAAAAGAACTGAAACTGGTGACTTGAGAAATGCGTGGGTACATTTTGATTTTACCCATAGAATAGATGGATGGGCAACAATGTCATGCTCAGTTTATGATCCAAGGTAATCTTTAAGTATTTAAATATCTCGTATTTTTTTATCATTAAATAAAAGAAGATGTGTGAAAATGTTTATGTTGAATATCTTGCAGCATACGATCACTACAAATAATTGCTATATGTGAAACTAAAGAGGAGGATGCAAAGACTCAAGTTATTTTTTGGAAGAGCCTTAATTCAACAATGGAAAAGTACGGACATGGTGCAGCTGACTTTGCAGGTTTTATGTCTGATGAAGCTGGTGCAAATTGGAATGCTATTCGAACAGTCTTTAATGGCGGGCCAGATAATATCATGGAGGGACGTGAACGATCATGCCTATTTCATTGGGAGCAGAGTCTCCACAAATATGCTAAAAAGTGGATACCTCAACATCTAACAAATCAACACATTGATATGTGTGAGGACTGGAGAGCTTGTAAGACCATTGTGCTTGCATCTCAAAAGGCGCTTTCAATTCAAAAGTGGTGGAGACAACATCTATCTACAGAGAGCATCACAAGAGTGAGCAGATGGTTTAAATGGTGGGAGCAACGAATTTCACAATGGGGAGGAATTGGAACAGATGTAAGTACCTTTATGACAATCTATATTTTTAGAAAAAATTCTTTTCATACATGAAATTTATAAATTTTAATTCATGTTTTTTTGCATTTCATAGGGTGGTCTAAGTCCGTGGGAGCGGGCACAAATTCCCAATGTTAATTTATCAGAAAGTGTACATGCCAGTTGGTTAGCAGGTGAAGGTGGAAAGGGAAAAATATCCTTGTATGATGCATGTGTAACAGATGTTATAAACTCATATATTCAATGTGCAAAGCGTTTGGGATATACTACTGGGCGTTATATAGGAACGGGTCCCACACTGGAGACCTTGCTTTCTCGAGTTGAATCTCAGCAAACTCCAACTCCAACCAACGTGGCCCATCTATTACACGAGGCTGTTGCAGGGACTCCCATGTATGCGCAGCCAATTTTGCATGGAGACACAGAAACAGTACAACGCAAAAAGAGGGGCAGAACAGGAACAAGTAGCTCCCATCGGTCGGAATATGTCATGGAATCTAAGCAACGAAACCATCACGGTCGACCAAAAAAAATCAAGTTTGATACCCAAGGACCAGGTATTTCTAACATTCCGCTGCAAATTAGTGACAGTGATGATGATATTGGATCTCAAAAAGAAACAACCACACCTTTGTCATCTAAAACAAACAATGTGTTTGAGAGTGATGTGCCACGCACTCAGTGGGCCCTCAAGAGAATGCCCATTCAAAGTCAAAGAAAATGTTTTGGAACAGTAGGGAGAAAAATATGTGACAATATCTTGCATAGTCGCTCAATTGGTCTTGTTGCTCCATGTATATGGTCCGAAAGAATGTTCAAGGGTAAAACAATCGAGCAATGGTTATGGTTTTGTAATCATGATATTTTGCATACCCAATCAATCAAAAGACAAGTCAAAGATTTACCTCCTGCTCCAAATGTTTGGCCAGTAGCAAGAGGGACAGATATCTCCACACAGGAACTTGCCACGCTGCATCAGAGTGGATTTCGGACATAGAATTCAATGGTAAATCCACAACCTCTTGCTGGCAACTGCAAAGAAGGTGGTGGCAGCTCGAGGAAGAAAAAGTGGAGGCATGGAATCTCTAAAGAGGCCATGAAGAAATTGGAAGCATGTAATAGTATGACAATTATATTTTTGGATGAAGTGAAAAGGTCTCAAGAGCATGTAATTTTCTGAGTTCTCACTGAAAATAGTTATGAGATTCATATAAAACAGAGTCCAGCATGCACGTGCCCGTATTTTCAGAAGCGAGAGAATACCAACAAATCCTTTTTGGCATGCAAACATATGTACTATGTGTACACAAAAGTGCTCGGACTTGAACCTAAGGAGCACATGATTATTCATCAGCCAACCCTCTCACCAATGGACATCGCTTTTATTCTTGGACAACCAAGGATGATTTCTCCCTCCATTTAATTACAATTGGTTTGGTATGCTTCTTTCACTCAACTAGAATATTGATCTATGATATGAAAGTGTTTTTCTGTATTTATTTTGGTTTATTATACTTGTGATTATTTATCTTGAAAAAACATTGTTTATGCAGCAAAGGATTTCAAATTTCAAGCAAAAGATATGAAGCATCTTGCAAGCTATTTGGGAGCAAATTACTTGCCTTTTAGAGTGACCATTACATTTATGGCGACTATCCTTTTTTGTACTCTAATTTTGATCTTATCCTGTGGTAGTTTTGCGAATGTACTTACATCCTCAAACTTATGTTGTTTCAAAAAGCAATTGCTTGGGAAAAATAGTATTGTCTCTATCTGGCATTATTTTTGACTTCATCACATTTATATATGCTGTGGATTATATTTAACTCTGAAATTAGTGTTGTCTCTATTCTGCATGATTTTTTACTTTATCGCATGTTTATATGCTGTGGATTATTTGACTCTGATCACATGCGTTGCGAGCATATTTGACTCTAATGGAATGAGTTGTGAAATGGTGATTTTATTTGTTTACATTTTTTCCATCGTTATGCCCTCTCTCTCTCTCTCTCTCTCTCTCTCTCTCTCTCTCTCTCTCTCTTTCTCTGCGTAGTGATATACAACTCTATGATTTTACTTACTCTCTCTAAAAGAGAAGTCACTCTCTCTCTCTAAAGGATTTATGATCTCTTCTTCCAATGGTAACTCGCATAAATACTATCTCTCTAGAATTTATAATTTCTCTCTCCGTCAACCACACATATATGGAGTCTTATGATGATTGAAAATTACATTAAATAGATACTTTATGCTATGACACATATTTGGTTAAAAAAACTCTAAAGATTGCTAAAATTGTCAAAAAAACTTGAAATGAAAAACTCGCAAATGTTAAATCCCCTAGTTGAGTTGCTACAAGTAAAAGAAAGAATTTACACCGACATGCAAGTCGAGGGCGCAGATAAAGACCACCCAAAGTGGAGGTTGAGTTGGCTGAACAAGAATCCCATGTACTTGATTCTGTTCACAAGAGCACCTATGGCCCTACAAAAGGATCCTACCTTCTGTCCTGTACCAAGAGTAAGGACCTAGATAGCACATGAGGCACTACTAAAGAAGCGGCCAACTTGGCTGAATTACCCGAGATTGCCTGCTCCAGAAAAGGGATAGCCGACTGAAGAATACACGGTGAAAACCCTAAAGGGCCCCATGTCATTCTTTAAAAGTATACCATATTTGTCATTTGGATGTCATTCCTTGAAGGTAATAAAGGGTTGTGCTATGATCTTGGTGTCCAACCTTCCGAACAAGTCCTCTATGGCTTCTATGCCAGGTGTATGTTTCTACCTTCTCACAAGATGCTGGCGTTTGAGGAAGCGTTTTACACAGGTTTTCTTCACTTGGCGAACGAAAATATTTGTGCAAGTGATCAACAACCTGACATCAAGGTTTGTAGGCTACTCAATAGTGGAGCTGAAAAATAAAGTAACCGTGCAGTTTTTGCAAGTGCTTGATAACAAGTGAAAAATCAGATACCAAAAGGCACTGAATGTGCTTAAAGACCGCCTCGCCAGCCGCGCCAGCTTGAAGACTACTTCAGACCATAAGGCTGTGTCAAGAGACCACACAGGCGAGGAGGGGAGGAAAGTTAGCAGCAAGCTAACACAGATACCACGGATACCATTTTTCGGAGTTCTCTTTGTAAAAACAATTATTATTTTGATAAATCGAGAATATTATAACTCCTAATTTTTGGATAAACCTTGTAATTGATGAGCCGGGGCTACAAGCTTCGAGATTGTATCAACTTGTCATTACCCATCTTTGGTAGAACTCCCAGATTATTAGTTTTGACCACCAAAACCCTTGGCTAAGGTATAAAAGCCAATTGTTGTAAGTTATTATGAGGTTTTTGGATAATGAAATACACAGCGTGAGCTAACGACGCTCACTTCCCTCCTTCTCGCGCTTCCTACTCCCTCCCCGGTTGTCACATCACAATTGTGTTTGTTGCATTGCAACCGCAGGTAAGAGCTCTACGCATTGACAGTAAGCATATGAGAGTAATTCGTTGCTTTTGGCGTCGCCGACCCGTGGCATAATTTCATCATAACTAGGAATTTATACTTTCAAATAAAAAACTAAGCATAGGCGGGTATTGGGGAATCATTGCTAAGCATTTAAATGCATTCTTGGTCGAAAATGACTAGGTCAAAAATCCACTGTTGTTAATAATCGCGATTTTGACACTTGACCTAAAGTGGGATTTGAGACCATAAGCATGTGTGCTTAGGTCTTATAAACATGTCCCAGAAGTTTCATTATGTTTGGATGTTGTTTGATGCTGCAACGGATGTGATTTGTATACCGATGAGCGATTGGCTTTTGGTGATTTCTGTCACTTGAGTGTAGCATGAGTTAGATGCAAGTTGTTAGTTGTTTTTGAGAGATTGACACCCTCTTGTAAATTCTATGCACTAGTCAAGTCAGCTTCATCCCATGGATTGACAATTTAATAATGGTTCTCCCTAATACTGCAATAAGATAGGATAGTGAGGTTAGACACGCATCCCACAATACATTAAGACATAGAATCCAATTCTTTCTTCTTCTCAGATTCCAAGACGCAAGGAGAAAACAACATTGTGCAAGGAGTCACTCTCAAATACACTTCACTTAATTGCTTCCATCAGACGCTAGGTCACATACCTTGTGCACGCAATGAGCTTTGATGCCATGAAACCATGATGTACTCTTCAAAATGACTAATACAAAGACATTTTGTGCCGCTCAAACAATGTTTAAAAAATCTACACTTTTCATTGTCTCAAAACTTTACAAATTGTGTTGTTTCTGTCAAATATGTATACAAGTTATTCCCCTGCTACTACTGCTCCCATGTCCTCTCCCCCGGTTGGTGCCACTGGTCCCCTCTCCTCTCTCCCGGTTGCTGCCACTGGTCCCCTGCCGTCTCCCCCAGTTGCTACCACTACTCCCCTGCCCTCTTTCGCGATTGTTGCTACTTCTGCCTCGGGGATGCTGGTCTCGGGCATCCTTTTGCGTCGTTCAAAATCACGGGCCTCTTCCATGGCTTCCCATGCATCTTGCACCTGTGAAGCTTCCCTACGTTCTTGCTCTTGCCGCCGCTGACGTGTAGCCCATTCCTATACTTCTGCAGCGTCTGCATAATATTGATTTATTGCTTCTTGCATATTTCAAACCTCCTCTTGAGTCTGATTGTAGCGCTTTGTCATTTCATCAATGAGAGCCTATTTGAACTCCTCAGTTCACGCCCCTTACTCTCTTATACGTCTGTTTACCAAGATTATAATATGCTGGATGGTCATTATATAAAAATGTCGCCCATCATTGGGGGTGTAGTTATGTAATTGAAGTTCCTGTAGAAGCCTAATCATAGGAAATTAAGTAAAGATGTTGCTTCTTTTGATACAAACGTTGTAGCAAACAAACAATGAAACAACACGATTACTTACGTTTGGTACATCCAAAATTTGACTGAGGAGTAACAAGGCATTCAAACAAGTTCGCCAGCCACAACCATAGTCATCAACCTGTGTGGGTACGATGACCCGTTCATGCTGGATGGTAGTCCCTAGATCATGTTCTAACAAAACATGCTCTACACAACATATAAGTTTTTTTGCGGCACTACATACGTAACCACTTGAGTCAGTAACACATTACAAAGAGATACTACTTCATACTACCAATGGAATTTCTATTGCCGACACTAAGGGTAGCTAAAGATCTTGAGTAGACCAGACATGAATTGTCAGAGAGGCTTGAAGATTTAGAAAATCTTGATGAACAAAGGCTTTAGTGGCTGTAGCTTACATCTATGCACAAAAACGGAAGCAAAAACAATTTTTTGATTCACATCTAGTCACAAAAATCTTCAAAAGAGGGGACCTAGTTTTAGTTTATTCCCTTAAGCAACACATTCCCAAATTCAAGAAAGGCTCTGCTTCACAAGGGCCATCCAACAAGGAGCCTTTATCAGAGGAGTTGATTATTTTAGAGCAAATCAACGAAGAGAACGAACAAGAGTTGCAAGTTCTGATCAGCGCAATGCCTCTGTATGCACAGATATTGCTGCTTGGAAGTCAGAGAAGGCCTACATTTTCAACCTCGATCAACACAACTTCCTGTGCATGTGTAGTTTCTCCAACTCCAACAACAAATGCGGTCGTCAACATTGCTTTGTGGTACTTCTCAAGCTCTTTATAAGTCACGCTTGGTTCATTAAATGGTTCACTTTTGCTAAGACATGGGTCAATACCAAGCGAGTCAGTGGCTTATGGAATTAGATAGTGATACCACTCTCTCGGTATTGACCCATGTTTTTGCGGCAGTCGTCAACGTTGCTATGTGTTACGTCTCAAAGTTTTCTTTATAAGTCACGCTTGGTTCATTAGATGGATCACTACCACTAAAACATGGGTCAATACCAAGTGAGTCAGTGGCTTATGGAATTTGATAGCTGCCCTAGTTGCTCAGTATTGACTCATGGGTTTGTGGCAGTGATAGCTAGCTGAAATATCTTAAGTCTAATCTCTACCATTGATTCATTTTAGACACGCTATCTCGCTTATGCCCGCTGAGATTTAGAACAAAATAAACGTAATAGATCTGTTGATCTTGCCTATACTGCAAAACAACGGAGTTTCCTATTTGGCTCTGATGGGCTGGTTTAGCAAAGTTAATTTTGATCTAGCACGTCTGGTCACTGCATACAATCAATCGTGAGTTCCTTCTTGCCTTGTAAAAACCATGTTGGATTTAGTATCTTTCTCCTCATCTTTGATGGTTTTGGTGTAGTCATCATTGGAGTCTGTTGTTATTTGACATTGAAGATAAGATTGTCTACTACGCAAACTCCGCGCAAAGCAGGTTGTTTCATGGTCGTGTAAAAACGTAAGGCACATCAAGGTTAAAGGGTGTAGCATTTAAAGTTGTCTTGAATGAAACTTTATAAGCCCACAGAGTGGCATGTAGATTCATTTTCCAATCAATTTGTCATGAACTAACAACTTTGGTCAATACCGAGCTAAGAATTTTATTTGTGTGCTCAGCTTGTCCATTTTCTTGTGGATGATCTATGGAGCAGATTTGTTATGAATGACCATAAATTCATTCAGAAGATACTCAATTACCTCATTGAGAAAATGAGTTTCCCTATCACTGACAATTTCTATTGAATGTCCATATCTTGTGAATACATTCTCATACAAGAATGCCACTATGGTTCTAGCATCATTCTTCCTGGTTGCCTTAGCCTCTACCCACTCGGTCAAATAGTCCGTAGCTACAATGATATATTGAGCTTGAGTTCTATAAGCAGGTGGTTGTATTAGTCCGACAAAATCTGTGCCCCATTTTGCAAATAGCCCCCATCATTGGTCTTAACACTAGAATGGTAACCTAACAGGACATAAAAGTGTCCTTTCAGGGTTTTGGGAAAAATTTCCAAAACCATAGTAGATCCACTCATTTTGAAAAATCCTTTCATGAGCTTATAGTTCAATTACTACTACATATGGAAAAAATGATAAACTTGTAATGTTTCTCATCCCTTGGTCACTACAAGTCTCCAAAGTTGATGGACCAGTGCATTTTGCCCAAAACAGCAATTTCTTACGATTGATTGCATATAAATAAGAGTGGGGATTTTTGTAGGACATGAGATAAAATGCCCTGTTAACTTCAATGGGTTTGTGACCAAAACATATGGTTGATTTTACCTCACTAATGTTTTTTTGGGCAAAAAAAATAGGTACAAAAACGTTGCATTTTTGCCATTCTGCGGACCTATCATCAAAGTTTCTATAGTCACGCTCAATACAGATACTATATACATGTTTTCTTAGTTCCCTTTGGGCCTTTGGATTCAAAAGGAGCCATGGAGCATGTCAAAAGGATAATGGATCTCTTAGGATTGGAACCTTGGGGGCAATGATAAAGTGCTAAATACAGCAAACTTAAAAAAACTGGGTCTAGCATTATGACCTCTAAAAACCCATAGAAACTACTCAATATCTAGCCAAGTTTGTACTCTATGATTAGATATGGTTACTACCTACAAAATACACACAATTGGCCTAAGAAACTAGCAATATTGAGAAAGTTATACTTGCTACTCTAAAATGTATCGTATTCTTCAGCAATCAAAAAACTCAACCATCATCATATACTATGCTATATAGCATATTAGGTCCCCCAAAACTCAAGGAATATTAGCTTTATCTTATACATTACACTTACATAATCAAAATTGAATTTGGATATAAAGAAAGCCACCAAAAAAATCATAAAAGTGCTAATTTGGCCAAAAAACAGGATTATGCAATTCTTGTAAATTGGTCATAACTTTCAATTTTAACACTTAGCTCTCCCTACAAGCATCAAAACATGTTGATAACTATGAAGGCCTAACCTCTAGCCATCTAAACCTCACAAACATGAAGTTTAGAGTGGTATAGTTGCCAAAAATTGAAAAAAAGCCAAAAACAGGACCCGTTTTTTCACACAGTTTAGGTTCAAAAATGTTGTGCAAGAGTAAAGTTAATGGTGAGATCGATACTTCAAAAAAAATGCTAAGTTTTTTTCAGCTTATAAGGCAACTTTGTGGATATATAGCACCTAGAAATTCATTTTCATACTCTTCAAATAATTCAAGCAAAATGGTCACTTAATAGGACACAAAAGTGTCCAAGGACATAAAAGCGTCCTATTACCATTCTAGTGTTAAAGGTATGCTATCTACCCTTGTTGGCATTTTTGCTCGTTGGCATGCATCACGTCTTCGAACATATTCTTTGGCATCTGGTTGGCCACCATATGCTTGCCATTAAAATTGCTTTAGCAGTGGTTTCACTAGAAAGTGACCTCCAGCTAATCCAACATGTGCTTATTGTAGAGTGGGTATATATTCATCTTCATTTGCACAAAGATGCAAATGTTGATCCTTTCCTCTCCGATACAATTGATTTTCAATAAAAGCATAGACTCTTGCTTCAATTTCAATAGCTCTTTGGCAGCGTTTACTCATATCCTTCGGAAATGTTCAGCTTGATAAGTAAGTAAGTAGATAATTACTCCACTTAGGAATGTGATATTTGAAATAATGTCACATGAGGTATGGGTGTCTGTTTCTGGCATTGAAGAAAATTTTCACAAATGAGTGAACATCACTCATCATGGTTGGTCAAAATACTCCAAGTCTCAAAATTTGTTGCATAGTTTGATCTTTCGCAAAGTGAAGTCCTACTATGGTAATGTGTGCTTGACTTAGGTATTGGATTTTCTCCTTAGGATTAATACACAAACACAATATTCCATCTCGATTTCTTTTGTATAGCCTTCCAGCTAGTAGTTGATACATAGCCGATTGCCCAATTAATCCTAGTGTAATAAGAAATGGTATTTGAGAGCCCACTTGAGCTATAGTCATTAATGAAACCATATTTTTTTACCAATGGGGTATCATTTCCACAGAGAAGAGATATGCATTTGGTAGATCATTGTCTACCCCTTTTGGTGGTTCTCCTGAAATTATCCTTGATAAATGATCTATTCTTTGTGTGTGGTGTCTTTTTTTACAACTATAGTGAGATCAAATTCCAAAAGAATGATGAACCATCTCACTATTCTCCCTGTGTTGCATGGCTTGTTGACCAAGTACAATAATGCTTGGTGGTTCAAAAAAAACACAATATTGTTGGCTAATAGGTAATGTCTATACTTTTTTATGGCATGGAGCATCCCTAATCCTTCTCTTTCGATGGTTGTATAATTCTTCTCTACCACATTCAGTTGTCTACTAGCATAAGAAATGGGAAAATCAAATGTTTTGTCTTCTAATTGAGCTAGTATACACCCAATGGAAAAATTGGAAGCATCAACATGTATATGGAATATCTTATTCCAATCTGGTGCTTTCAATATTGGGACTGAAGTGAGAGCTTTTTTAAGCTTCATGAAGGATTCTTCACACTCATTAGTCCATACAAAGAGTGTAATCAAGACATACATGGGATTTGCAATTATAACATACATGTAAATGAATCGTCTGTAATATCCACAATGTCCCATGAAAGCCTGAACCCCTTTTACTATTGTCCGTCTGGGCAATTCAACAATAACATGAATTTTATCAATATCGATCGTTATGCCGTATTTTGAGAGTGTTACCATGCACCGATCGTTTTTTTCAGAGCAAGGACAAACCCGAGCAAGTGTTTGGACACGATATAGTAAATTTTATCATCGATAGATTATTTATCATTTGTTATATATTCATGCACCACAACAAAAAGGGTTATCGATGAATAGACTCCCTCCTAAATTCCAAAACATCAAAGTTTACTTTTAAGAAAATAAACACAATATTTGAAAATATTATCTTCTCTCTTAGGCTCGCTTGGGCTTCACATGTTTGAGCATAAAGTAAGATTGATAGAATAATAAGATCTCTAGCCCTGTACTTAATGTTCAAGTCATCGTAAGTTTCTTTTTGTAAGGTCATTTGTAGTGCTCCTATGTCTAGTACTTTGGTTCTTGATTGTCATTTTTTATACTTGAGAACATGTGCATCCTTCCTCATCTTAGATGCATCAATTTGATAGCAATTTTTTGCACCTCATTAGTTCATTTATACACCAATCATCTTTTCCATGTCGTCTTGTCCTATCTATACTCTACAAGGCTGTGATCTTCATACAAAGACACCCTTCTTACACGACACATCACTGACAAACACCATAACTAATTATGAAAGGCTTCTTTTGTTACAATAAAATCATGTTTTTCCTCAATTGACCAATATAGGAATTTTTTAATCAATTTACAAAAACAACAACAAAAATTTATAGAGTTATATGCCTAGAATTTTCTAGAAAGGCATCGTCCTAGGTGTTTGGGAAAAATGTGTCTCAGCTTAATATCATGTCCTTTTCGATTTCAAAAATGCCCGTTGACTCTAGAAAATGCCAGGCACCCCACATGGTGCATGAAATAACTCTCTCTCTCTCTCTCTCTCTCTCTCTCTCTCTCTCTCTCTCTCTCTCTCTCTCTCTCTCTCTCTCTCTCTCTCTCTCTCTCTCTCTCTCTCTCTCTCTCTCTCTAGATAAAGAAAAAACTAATCTGTTACTCTAATTCAAGACAAACATCACAAAATAAGACGTCTCATGTCTTGCTGGGTATTCAGTATTAACAAACCAGATACCAATCTTTGCTTACACAAAAGGCAAAAAGTAGTTCAACCTTGATAAAAGGTGGTCCTCCAAACAAGAAATTACCCATAGCATACACACACGCTATGTTACTGCTTCCTTTTGAATCACCGACCATGGTCAATGTTGAGGCGGCTTTGATAGAATCATGAGGCATGATGATTACATGCATTACTTGGGGTCATCTTGCTCCCGCATGATCTGTCAGACTGTCATTGAAGCCGAGCAATTCCATAGTTATCTAAGCCTTTTGTTCTATTGTTCTCTTTAGGTTCCCCTCTCCCATCCTGACCCAATAGATTAATCCTGTTAGAAGCTTGGGAGGAATTTAAGCTATTTGACATCTGATTCATCCTAGAATGAAGACTCAGAAATCTATCTTGTTGTTTGCTTAAGTCCTTTTCATTCAAAGATTTGGTGAGGGAAGGATTGCTCAAGAGGGACTGAAGGCTGTCAAGGTGGGTACCAAGCATGGTGATATTCCGTCTGCAGTCAAGACACAACAAGCAATCATATACGATTAGAGTGCCATTGAGCACATGGACAACTTTAAGGGATCCATTAGTAAGTGAGGCAATTTTGGATTCACAGACAACCACAACACAAAGTTTCAAAAGAACAAACATGCAATATCACTAAGAGATGACTAAGTGAGCATAGGAGGTCAAAGAGAGAGCAATGTATTACTAGCTTGTGGCAAAAACGAGGCGGGAATTGTTAGCAGCACGGGACCCACTGCCAACGGGGGCTACGGAGTTGCGCTCTGCAATGCAGGCTACTATATCCTCTGCAAGCCAGACTGCATCTTCAATCTCTTGGATCCATGAATCATTCTGTGCCATCATATATGACCCTACAATGACGTGCAAAGGAATAGCGGTCCCAAGTTCATGCGGGAACGAAGGGTGGGGGCACCTTCAAAACGCGTTCACAATCCCTCACATCACGCCAATGTCGAGCAGAAAAAACAATATGCGCGCTCTTGCTCGCTCGCTCTCTCTCTCTCTCTCTCTCTCTCTCTCTCTCTCTCTCTCTCTCTCTCTCTCTCTCTCTCTCTCTCTCTCTCTCTCTCAGTTTTAAAAATCTCTCTCTCTCTCAGTTTAAAAAAAAAACTCTCTAAAAGAGCGCGCGCCTTCCTTGATTAAAATGTCCAGCTCTTAACAAATGGTGGATCTCTTAGTGTGACACAAATTTTCCCAGACTTTGGGTTTATGGATTTTTGAGCTGTATCTTGTTATCTTAAATACCTTGTACAAAATTTATTTTCAATTGCAAATAAATTATTGTGCAAAGCCACTGTACTTTTCTAGAATTGTTAGTCTGTGAACAGTTATTAGTGCTCGTTTGTGTATATATATATATATATATATATATATATATTTAAAACTACTACACACACACATGCACACACACCCGTTTGATTCCTTTTCTCTTACTTGTATCAAATCGTCAAAAGGTTTTGTGACTCCCTCTCTGCTACCATTTATGGACGACAATGTGGCCACCAAATTGTTCTTATGTTTGACGATCGCATCTATGCACTTTCTATCTCTTTTGTGATACAACATTATGAAATAACTAATGCATTCAATTTGCATCCATTAACTCTAATGGGAGAGCACGTGAAGATAAAGGCTACTGAACTTGCTAGTGGTGAACAAATCTTTCTTTTCAATCATGGCCAATGTCAATTCTAGAAGGTTCACATTACTATTGAAAGCACACAAGGCATTGGAATGAAGGACACACTAGTAATAGTCCGATGGTCCCTCCAGAGTAGTTGGTATACTATATGCAATGCCTTCACAATGTACACATGGCACTTAAGAAAGCAAAGGATATCCTTCAAGTTCAAGAGCTACCTACACATTATGATGGACATGTGGCATTTGAGTTACCATCTTTTGATCTTTTTGTGCACGAACTTATGACAATTGCAACATGTGAATTTACCATGGAGAATAAGTTTGCACAAATAGAGTTTTGGAATGTGCTCAGCAAGATGGTACAGAAGCAAGATATGAATGTGTATCAATGTGTGTGTGAACACATTAAAGGAAGAGTATGGATCTTTTGTTTGAGACTATTTTAATGTGTGTGAACACATTAAAGGAAGAGTATGGCTCTTTTGTTTGACACTATTTGAGATGCAACATGGCTACTTTGCTACACTATACTCAATAGAGTAACTATTGAGATCTTGATCTAATCATTTTCATTGCTTATGCTCGCTCAGTTTCTTGTCCGCTCGGAAATACTCGCTCGAGGCTTGGGATTCCTCGTTTTGTGACACTATATGTCCCAAACTTTTTCCTTGTCTGTCCATAAATATGCACTTTTTAGGATTTAAGAAAATCCTAGAAAGTCTACATTTTTCAAAGACCTTTTTGAGATGTTCAAAATGATCAACCCGGATTGGTGAATGTACACATTAATCATCCATATATACTTCCAACACATTCCTAAGATATTCTTTGAAAGCATGATTCATCAATCTTTGAAAGGTGGCAAGAGCATTAGTTAGCCCAAAAGGCATAATCCTATAAGCAAAAAACCCCCATTCAGTTTTGCAAAGGCAGTTTTATGTTGATCTTTGGGACCAACCAAAAGTTGATTGTACCCCGAAAAGCCGTCTAAAAAGATATAAGTTTCTTTTCCAACTCATTCTAAAATATGCTTGGGTGATTGGAAGAGGGTAGTTATCTCTAATGGTGGCCACTTTTTTGAGATTGACACACACTCTTAATTTTTCGTTTTTCTTAGGTACCACCACAATTGGAGACACCCAATTTGTGTGTTCAATTTCATAAATGAATTCTTCTTCCTTGAGCTTTTCTATCTCTTCTTTGATCTTTTTGGCAAATGTTTCATTATAGGTATATGGCCGCTGTCTACTCGGTTTTGCATCATCTCTCATAGGTATGGTATGTTGACAAATTTCTGGCTCAACATCCTTGAGATCAACACCCTTGAGATCTTTATAAGACCAAGAAAATTTCTGGATCAACACCCTTGAGATCTTTATAAGAGCAAGCAAAGATATCTCGGTATTCTTTCAGTAAGCTTACCAAAAGCTCTTCTTCTTCTTCAGTCGAGTCGTTCACAATGTAGGCAGGTCTGGGCTCTTCTCTTGGTTCAGCTAAATCTATTCTCTTTGCATTTTCAGGTCCTTCATATGACTCACCCTTCTTTCTTAGTTCCCTTACAGGTTGTCAGACTATGATCTTTCGATCTTGGAGGGTATATTTCTTGTAATGGGATGGAACACTCATCATCGTCTTTACTCCCTTCCTTGGTTGTTCCATTTTTAGTGGTATACACCTCCTTTAGAGTTTTCTTCAACTCTTGATATTTTTTCTTTCGTTCAACTCGTGTCATGGATGATTCATCATCTTGGTGCTTAGGTTTTCATTGAGTTTTCTTTCTCATTTTCCTTGATGTTTTTGATGTTCCTTGCTTGTTGTCGGAAGGATATCTACCCGTGATTTTGTCTTTGACACAATCATGTGCATTTATTTGCATCAAAAACTATGTTCTACTAGAAACTAATGGCACAATTCTAGATTTCAAGTTTTTTGTTTCTCTTTTTCTTTTATACCATTTCTGTCTTCTTGGTGTTTGGTTTGGAAAGTCAAAAAACTTTTCCTCTCCTCCTTTTAGGAGTAGTTGGGCTCTCACATGTTCTTTTTTTGACCCAGAATCATCAGATGTAGCTCGATGTTCTTCAAACTCATCGGTAGCATCATAATAGAGGTTTAAAAAAACTTATTGAGCTTTTAGTACGTCCTTGGGTTCCTGAACTTCATCTTCAATGTGAAGGATTGAGATCCTTTGTATGAGAATTATGTCATAACCATCCTCATTGGAAAATTGAGTAGGCATAGACGTATTTACACACACATCCATTGTTGCCAAAATTTAAGTCCATTCAAATGGCTCAAACAAATGCTCCAGAAAGGGTTCAGGTATATATGCTTCATCTGTGCAATCCCTTTCTAAGATACATTCTTCCCATTTTAAACTCCCATTTTTTGAGGCTCCACACATCCAAATAGGTGTGTCTTTGTTTAACCAAGATGGAAGCTTTGATTGAGCTAAAGAGACTGAGTCAAATTGTTGAATGGTTGTTTTCATTACATCTCTATAAGTGTGATTTTTCAAATTAAGGGCCTTGTGATTGATCCCACTTGCTTCAAGTACATGTAATTGTTTCCCCAATCCTGAATGGGTTGTACTTGGCACCTGAATGGTCTTTACAAGATGATTTTATGATTAAGTTTCTTTCCAAAGTCTACTATCACAAAGTATGTTGATAATCAATCCCACAAGAAAAAATCATCACTTTTTCAAGCAATCTTAAGGGTTTTTTATGTGTCCATTCGCTACGGCTTCTACATCATTATATCTCACCGAAAGGGTTATGTTTCCTTCTTCCCCCTTGTAGTATTCTCTGATTTTGTTCATAGGGACGGATGTAATCTCCTTGTTATCCAATTCATGTTTTCATTTACCCAATTTTTTTGCTACTAGCCCTTTTATTCCCACCTTATCTAGAGTTTATTGTAAATCATTCCATACACATGGTCTGATTTTTAACAATTCTCCCAAGGTAAGATTACATTGAATGGGTGTTGACATGATTGAATGGATGTTCTCTACCTCCAGGGTTTGTTCCGCTCTTTTTACCTGAGTGGTTTTGCACACTATGGACTCATCTTTGTTGTCTCTTAAGTAAGAGGGTAGTGTTTTAAGAGTCATTGGTTTAGACATTCCTCATGCTTCAGAACCACAATCCCCATACAAGGATTGTATATCAATATCCATATCAAGAGCTAAATTGTCTAACCAGACTTCTTCTATAGGAGTCGATTTCAAAGTTATGCTCCCATCACTAATCTCTCTTACTTTTTCCCATAAATGTTCTGGCGAGTCTTCCTCCACATACGGAATTACATCTAAAGCATCTTCACTGTCACGCACTATGAGTTTTGGCTCTTTAGTTTCAAGGGGGGGTTCTACCACCACTTTGGATTTCTCTTTATTGGTTTCTACCACAAGCTCCTCAGGTTTTTCTATACTCTCAAGTTCGGAATTTTGTTTTTCCAGCATCTCTTGAGTAATTCTTACCAAATTTTGATAAGCTTCAAGCTTAGCTGCTTCAGTATCTAAACAAGGACAATTTTTTCATTTGTTTTCCATTTTTTGGCCTGCTTTAAGCCTCACTTGGAAAGCTTCGAAGGCTGCATTGATTGGCTCAAAAATTTTGTCTACCAAAATTGATCCTTTATATTTTATTGTGGTTGCCTTGATTTCACTCCTAGTTTCTTTCACTTTTTCTTGGCTTTTTCCTCTATGTCATCCTTTTGTTTTTTTCTCTCAACTCATATCTTTGACTTCTTCTTTTCTTGGTCTTTTGAGAGGATTTTTAGTATTCTCTAATTCATCAGAAGAGTTATGTTTCTTTTTCTTAACTTGGGCTCTAGTGATCAACTTGATTGGAACAATAGGTTCACTTTTTGAAGAGGTACTAGGTAGCACTTGGACTACATTCACCACTGATTTTCCCTTGTTTAACGGATTTTTTGGATAGTCTTCAAGGAAGTGTCCACCCTTTTTGCAACATTGTGTACAAAAAGCTTCAACTGGCTTAATGCTCTTGCTAGGTTCTGGGCATTCATTTTTCCAATGATCATTTGCAACACAATTATGGGAGTTTCTAGTCTTTGGCTTAATCGTGGGTCTTACCGTTGGAGGTCTAACACCTTGATTAGCTACAAAGTACATCGGTGTAAGCTCTGGTGTTGCATAAGTCACAGGTTCTTCCATTGAAGGTGGATGTGAATTATACCACTCTCCTTCTACCATTATTGTATGTGGACTAGGCTCAACATAAGGTGTAACATGCACTAGTGCTTGTTCATCTGTGAATCCTTCTGTATGCATGTACTTTATAGGCACTGCATTATGTCCAAGAAATGGAGGTTGTTGACCCAACACTGGTTGTGGTATTTCCATACCCATCCGTGGTCTTTGTGTTGGGGCCATATTATGCTGATATCTGTACATGGGTTGTCCTTGTGGTATCATAGACACATATTGAACATAATCGTAATTTGGTCAGTAATAGCACTCATTGGTTTCATGGTTTGTCCATTTACCCTCAATGGCACACCATTTTTGTGGCCTAATTGGTTGTCCATGTTGAGGTATCCCTTGCCCAGGTCCTCACATAGGAGCTTTTTGCATATTATTCATCATTTTGTTGATCCTTTTGAGCATGTCTTCTATGGCTGTAAGTGGTGCTGCAACAACTTCTCGCACTTGTGTTGGTTTTGTGGATGTTGTTTTCTCACTTTGAGTATCCTTAGGGACATCTCCTTCATTGAAAATATCACAATTGTCTCCCAAGTCAATAGCATATGATACACACTCTTCTAGGGTCGTATGCTTCTTGCTATATAATATAGCATGAAGTTCTTTGTTTAGCAATCCTTCTAGAAACAATGACACTAATCTTTGTTCTGCTGGTATTTTGGATTCTGGGCATCTTGCAACACAGATTTGGGCTTACTCTCATTTTTGGATTGATCACATAGGATATCTGACACTTTCATATACATGAGTATCAAGTTATGCTCACCACATCACTTAGAAGGGAATTGTGCACCATATTATGGCAGTGGTGTGTGCACTACCATAGTATGGTTGTGGTGTGTGTGAACACAGTTAGAACCATTGGAGCACTATTTTCCCACTTTAGAAGGTGTTTTTCCTTCACTTGTGAGTACACCCATTACTCTAGGGAAATTGCAAAAAGCTCACACAAGGTGCAAAGCAGAAGAATTCCAGTTATGTGTGCTTTGGTATGCATGCTGGTATGCGCGATGATCATGGCATATGCGGTTGTGATTATAACTAAATTCCAATGGTTGATCACTTGTACCGACATTTTTTATTCTTTAAAAATTGTTAATTTATGTTAAGTGTTTGTTCACACGTGCAAAACCAAAATCCTTGTAAGAAGTAGGGTGCTCTGGAATTCATCTTAACCTCTTGATTGGAAAGCTTCATCATCAACAAACTTGTAAGCTTGACAGCTTAGGAATGTGTGGTCATTTTTTGATTGTAGACTTTTGTCCAAGTTACACTCAAAGTAGATTCAATGAAACTAGATACACACCTTTTTTTTTGCTTTGCATTTGATAAAGTTCTCTAGTAGAGGAGACAATAATCATTCATACATGCTTGAACTTATCCCCTTATCCTCAATCAGCACCATAACAACAATCTGGCTCAACTCCCACTCCCTTAGATATGAGAGAGGGTGTTGGTTCTAATGAAGAGCTCCTTCATTACACATCATATCCCTTGCAAGTTATAGAGTTTGAGAAAATGAGGTTTTGATCACATTTAAGCTTGCTTTCCTCATATTTCCGGCCATGACCACTCCCTACATACTTTTCTCTACTTGCCACATGTCTCTCAAATGCCTCCCTCATCTCTAATCTGCAAGCTTCAAGAGTTGTTGATTAGCTGAACATAGAGCATGTGACATGCTTCACTTGGTTTGACATATCATATTTGACCTTTGAGGATAGTAATATACTCCCACTCCATTTTTACCTCCCTCCCTCCCTCCTCACTCACTCATTGTGTGTGTGTGTGTGTGTGTGTGTGTGTGTGTGTGTGTGTGTGTGTGTTTTTAATATTCTCATGTGTTTGTGTGTCTACTCCCGTGCACATGGGTGAATTAAAGGAGTAAAATGGAATAAAATTTATGTCATTCATGTGTGGTGGATTGGATAACCCATTTCCCTCTTGAGTAACATGTCTTAATTTCATCCCTCTTGGATATATCTTTGAGGTCCCTTGGGATTGTTTCTACCAGTGCGACACTTTGTTCTTCTTCTTTCCCCTCCCCTCCTCTTTGTTAGGAAATATGATGTAGATAGATAGATAATTGAGTAGTTTACTTAATGGAGAGAGATAATTTACACACATGTGGGATTTTAGAGTAGATAGATAGATAGATAGAGAGAGAGAGAGAGAGAGAGAGAGAGAGATCACACATGATATATGTGGTTCACCCAATGTGCGCTACGTCCACAGAAAAGCAGCCACTCAATGGTTTTAGCACTTCTAAACAAGAAGTAGATTACAAAGGGATTATACCCTTTTGGAGCTCCCACCTTGTTTCACTCTCACCACCTCACGTCAACTTCACAATGCACCACAATGCTTCACAATCCATTTTTGTGTGTGGGAGAGGCCTCCTTTTCTAGGCCAAAAGGCTTGCCCTCTCTCATGAGAGGCAACCGTGTGTAGTTGCCCTTGTGTTGACAAGTCCAAATCGGACCCTCCAATCTGCCCATGTGTGGCCGCCCTTGAGAAGACAATTCCGCTTTTGAAAATTTGGCCACCGGCCATTGACTTTTGACCACCGACCATCGGCCATTGACTACCGATCGTTTTTTGACCACTTTTCGGGTGCCATCTGGTCTTAATATTCCGGCAAAAAGAAATATTCTGGCGAGGCCATGAAAATTTTGGTTTTCAACGAGTGTTTTTTCTTCATACACGATGGCTTCTCCTCATAATGGAGGCCTTATAAATGTGCGTTTTTAACACATAAAATTACAAGGGGTAAATCAGGCTCCATACTTAACACTCTCTGGAATCATATCTTGAATCATTAAAACCGAGATTTATCATATAGATCTTTGGGATCTCTTGGGATTTTTTGAATGTAATATATAATATAGGTGATTAGTGGAAAGTTAGGACTGGTTTGTGGAATATACAAAAGGATGCCAAGTTTATTGCATTAGGAAGAGGATGAGGTCTAAGAGGGCCTCTTTATTTGCCATGAGATTATGGAGGTGATTAACATTATGACAAATAGGTGCATGCCATGTGTGCAAGAATGGTGGGTGTGTAAGCGAGGTGTAAGAATGGTCAAAGGATGCACTTTTCCCCCCAAAAAAGGGAGGGACAACTTTATGATTTTTGGCCTTCCATAACTCCTAGACATGATCTCCAATTTGAGTGGAGATTATAGATCTGTAATCTGCATGCCGAGCTCTTTCCGTAGATATGTTACTTGATATAAATTTGCCCACTAGATTTTGAATTTCTCTTTTTTTTTTTTTGGGGGGGGGGGGGGGGGGGGGGGGGGAGGGGGGATTTAAATTCAAATAAACTAGCCGTTCTACGTGTTTGAATTCAAAAGATATCCTTTGATTGCATTGTTAATACTAGAGCTTTGACTCCCTTAAGCTTCCAAATAAAGAGTCCCTCCTAGACCCCATAGAGAGATTTGATCTATGGTCACTTTATGTCTTGGCAGAAAATTTGTAAAGAGCATTCAAAAAATCTATAAGTAAATACGTGCACGAGAGAAAAATTGTCACTCTTGCTAGGGAAAATTGTGGTGCCCCATGTTATTGTTCTCTTCTCTCACCTCTCCTCTCTTTGTGCCTACATAGCACTCCACTCTAGGAGGTGCACTTGCAAGTGCTCTCATCTCTATCTCATTGTCTATCTCTTTGGTCTATCTCTTTTATTAGTCTCATTTTGGATCATGTTTATATATGTGTTGCAAAGTATGCAATTCTATTGGTTCGATCAATTGATGTTTTATGTATTTTTCAAGCACATAGCGATCCGTTTGTAGAAGTGGTATCAGAACTATGGCTATGCTCTTGGCTTTAAATAATCATAGCTACGCTCTTGGATTAAAAAGTCATAGCTACACTCTTGGCTTTAAATAGTCCTAGCTATGGAGAACTTCATAAACAAGCTATCCGAGCTAAGTAATTTTATCATTATGTTGGTAATTTTTATGTTTTTTTTATTTTTTTAATTATATCTTTATTTGGATGCAAACTGTCTTGATTAACTCATAGTTAAACATAATTGTTTAAACAACATGACATACAAAAGAAGCTCTTTTGATGGGTGAAGGCTAGATATCACTAATCAAGTGAATATAATATAACCATCATTTTTAACCACATGATTGGTAGCCTGCATGTGAAGGCTAGATATCACTAAATCAAGTGAATATAAGATAACCATCATTATTAACCACATGATTGGTAGCCTGCACGTGATTACTATGTATATGAATAATCGTGCTAAAGATTTTTACCTCAAAATTTTGTGTGCATCTTGATGGTTAAGGGAAAGATATAAACTAAGGTTAAAGAACAATCTAGTATTTAGGTTTTAGAGGGAAGCAAAAGGAAAGATATCATCAATTAAGTTTAGTGAGTTTTTATATATAGAAAAGAGCACTTTATTGTGCAAACTGTTGACAAGGTATGCACTATCCAAGTCACTACTAGCTCCCAAAAACATTGATGACAATTGTTTTCCCTTCATGAGGTGTGCTAACATTGACAACAACCACACTACCAATGCATGCTTAACCAAAATCATGACATGTGCATGCAAGCCAAATATAATCATGCAAAGTGGGAGAGATTTTTGCTCACCATAAAATCCTCACCAAATTTGGAAGTCAGGTGAGTATTTTTACACATGCATCATGTACCAATCGATGGCTACAAAGCACCTCTTAACCATAAATATATTTGGTAGTGCAAAAAAACACCCTGACAATCTCCCTCACAACCATCCCTTATGCCCACACATCATCGAAACTCCCTCCCCACACCTACAACCATCATGCTAGTTTCTGATGCAAATACTTGCAAAGAACACCAATAATAAACTCATTCCTTTTTTTATTGCTCACATGTGCTTCTGTTTTCCAACAGCATGCCAAACCCTTGTTTCTTACAACATGGTCCACAGAGAGTTTACTTATGTTTCCATATGGACCAGACCGGCGTTCTCCTAGTCGACCCCTTCATCATTTGCCCTAAAATTTTGATGCCCCATTATTATTTTTGCAAAAAATCTTTGTAACTATATGAGAATCTCCGATTTCCGTCAGATATTATTT
This sequence comes from Adiantum capillus-veneris, assembly GCF_014529385.1. NCBI lineage: Eukaryota > Viridiplantae > Streptophyta > Polypodiopsida > Polypodiales > Pteridaceae > Adiantum > Adiantum capillus-veneris. The sequence continues at coordinate 61,064,716 of NC_140950.1, forward strand.
GAGAAAATTCATGTGACATCTACGTTGTGAAGTCTTATTTTGAGTCTGAGCATTGTAAAGTCGGACACTAGCCAAGAAAGCCCGAGGTATAAAGCTCAATTTTTGTAAGTGGAAAAGGAGACATTATCATTATCAAAGTTTTAAATCTTGGAGCATACGACTGAGAGCAGATACTCTCATGTGCTTTGTCATCCATTTTTCTCGAGCTCTGATAATCCAAATTCAATTTTGATTATTGCATTGTGTTCTTTGTCTACTGCTCTTCAATTTAAGTGTAGTCATTATCAATTTTGATGTGGTTTGTGACTATGTATCAACGAGCTAAATCAATTTTTTTGAGTGCGTTAATGATTTTTTTTTAATGTTTTGACCATAGAAGAGTGTTCCTAGACCATAGGATGACCTTTTTTATATGTTTTGTTATAGTTTTCAAGACCTTGATAATGATGGATCGTGATTTTGGTACCTTGTCGGATTGCAACCAGACTTGGTAGGATAGTGCCCCTAGATATCCTAGAACTCCTCCTAAAGTTTCGTTTCATTTGGTATTCATTTAAGTGCCAAAATGGCATGATGACTGAGTGCAGTGACATAGGACATAAACAGTTTTCCATATTTGAGAGAGATAGATCTTCTAGTTTTAGAGATGGCTTTGTTCTTTAGGATAGTGCCCCTAGATATCCTAGAACTCCTCCTAAAGTTTCGTTTCATTTGGTATTCATTTAAGTGCCGAAATGGCATGATGACTGAGTGCAGTGACATAGGACATAGACAGTTTTCCAGATTTGAGAGAGATAGATTTTCTAGTTTTAGAGATGGCTTTGTTCTTTAGGTTCACTTCTTGAGGTTGACACCCTTAAAAAGTCTTTGTGCCCCATTTGAGTCGCTTCCCTGAGTATTAACATTTTGTTAGTACCAAATAGCTATGCTATAGACATCCATCGCAGCAACCAGCTAACATTGACGTTGTTGCTGGGGATAGTGATCCTTAGGTGGTGAGTGACCTAGTTGTAGTTTTTACTTTAAAGGCCTTTGATTTTGATTTCCATTTCATTTATACTTTAGTAGTTAGGCAGCTAGACATGAGGTTTAGTGTTGGTAGAGGCTAGAAGTCGGGGACTTGGTAGATCTACACTTGAGAGGTATTGGGAGTTGTGAGTGAGATACAAAAGCATTTCATTCTCTATTTTTTTAATGCTTTGAAAGTACTGTTCCATCATTCGTTTTTCTTTCAATTTGGTACCGTTTGTTGGTTTTTGTTCATAGGATTCATTTTGATACTTAGGAGTAGGTTAGCATCTAAAACCATCAAAGTGGGTTGTAAAGATCAAGAAAAAAACTATCAAAACCAAATTTTGATAGGCCATAAACTCTGAAATTTTGAAAATTTGATGGTTAGAACTCAAAAGCTGATACAAACCCAAACATAAGTGCAAAAAGAGGATAAACAAACCCAAAATATTTAATGCAGAAAGTTTCAGGCCAATTGATGATGGAACATAGATTGCAATCCATGACCCCCTATGACATTTTGACGAAAAATTGATACCATTGGGTCTAGTGTGGGTCGAGGTCATTGGATATACACTTTATTGACACAAAAAACTCATTCAAATCAAGGAGTCTTACGATACACCAAACGGAATTTACCAAGCGAATGATAAAACCAAGCAAGACCCACCAGAAAGAATGCAATTTAACACTACCCTATGTCCATGCTTAGGTGAGAGACCTATGGTTGCAACACATCAAGTTCCTGATTAAATTAAATAACTTTTGTTCAAAATCTACCATATAAGTTGACAATAGGTCACTCTACTAGCACAAATGTAGCCACACTACTTACTCCTCTTCTTGATTTTTCATGGAGCTAGGACTGGTGAATGTAGAAAGCCTCTAAAAGGAAAGTCAACAAAGATAAAGTCAGCTACCCATGACACTGATCTACCACTCCTTTGATATGTAATCTCTGTAGATCAATCTCTAGCCATATGATCGTGTACAGGAATCCATGATCTAGACTGCACACCACCATGAAAATTCCCAGCAATCGCAATATACTCACCAAACAAGGCAACACACCTAGTATCACTGCAACCATTTTGTACAATAGGTTGAAGAGGCAATGGTGCAGACACAAACTGTAGGGCACTTCGCAATCTCTGTGTGCCCCCACTCTCTACAGGAACAAACACATTATCTATATAAATATGAGCAATATAATAGAGCTGCAACAACAAGACTATAAAAAAAAAGATTATACCCAAGATAGACGACGTATCATCAATCACGAGGTCTGCAGTAGCAAATGTTTGCTCTCTAGCAAGGACATGGACTCTATCCATGTTCATCCACCAAGGGCAATGCTCAAGCTCCCACTACGAGAGCTGATGCATGGTCGGTGGATACATGCATCCCTCATTGCTCTCAATGTGTGTCCAAGAACGTGCAAAGCACAGGTATTGCAGCAATGTGATGCATATTCAATAGGTGAGCAAAGTATCTACAAAAGCCAACAAATAATTATTCTAAACTCAAACAAGAATCCATATGAGGGAAAAGAGTGTTCAAAGATCTAGACCAATATTGTGGACCCTGATGAAATTCTAGAAGACGACAGTCATAGACCTGAGTATGTGACAGTCACAACGGCAAATGGGCTACCTAGGAGAACACAAAAGCATGATTCCACAGCTCCCGTCATGTGGTTGGAGCAAAAAGTGTCTCGGACTTTGTGGGCAATCAGGCGTACTGAGCGTGGGAGAAAAATGACATGCTTTGATGTTCTTGCAAATCATACTACAAGATGTGAGAGTTTCATTAATGAAATTGCACCTTCCATGAACCACGGAGTTCTTGCACCAAGCTTTTGGGGTAGGAAAAAATATCAGGCAAAGTATCCAATCTGGGAGGCATTGTTGAGGGGTTTGTGTGGTTCTGCAACATTAGTAACACTCATACATGGAATGTGGATGACATGATTGTTGGTCCTCCTAGACCTGCACCTGGGACTTGGGGTTGTGGATGAGGGCAATCTGAAGCCATCAGAGGTTGAAATGTTGTTGAACAATGGGTTTGTTCTTAAAGAAGCACATGCAAATGCTGAGTGCAGCCGCAATGTTAGAACATGTGGTAGCACACTGAGTTCATTTCGTCCAAAATTTAGAGATGGCAAATTGGTTAGATGGAGATCAGAACTTACAAGATATTTTCACGATAGGATTGCACAGGGAAGAACTATGGCTACCAAATGTGGTCCCGAATGTATTCCATGTGTTTCATGTTAGTACAACTAATTCAGTGGAGGAAGGTGTTACATATGCTATCACACTTGCAGACTTCCCTCGATGCTCATGTGAGGATTTTCAGAGGCATGATAGGAAACGTGTTGCATATGTCCCTTGCAAGCACATCTACTTTTGTAATGGCTATTGCCCACACAGGAGCAATAGGCATTACAGGAATGATTACCCGCAACTACATTATGTGACCATCAACACATAGAATGATGATAGAAGACAGTACACAGTACACAGGCATAGAACACCTCTTGCTTCATTCATATGTAATCCGGACACAGAGTTACAACAGCAGATGCCATGAATAACATAGAGATTGGTTAGTTACATCAAAATACAGGTATGGCCCCCATATACAACCGATGTTCCAGCGTAGATCAAAAACGGTGCACACACTCCCCCTGTCCCACGATATCCTGTGAAGAACTGCCGCCACGACTGCCACATACCGCATGACTCCTGATCCGCAATGTCCAGACCTCCGCAGGACCGCATGTGCGACTAATGCCGTAACACCTGGCACGCACGATGGATTGCGCGAACCCACACTCAGTCCCTCTGGTTGGAAGGTTCTGGTTGTTGATCTTCGACCTGTTCTGGTGAAGAGGAAATGTCAATGTAGCCAAAGCCTCTAAAATCTGCAGTGTGTGCCCGATAGACCTCATCCAAAAGATGTGGATCTATCTCAATATGTTCCGGCCAAGGAGCCTGAGGAATAAACTGTGTTGGCAAAGAAATAGATTGCGGCGCCTGTGGCAAAGGAGCAAGAGTCATATGTAAAGGATAATAGCGAGAAAGGTATCTATTAAGAGCAGACCAAAATGGAGGGCAAGGGGGTAGACTGAGAGAGAAAGAATGAGCCAAGGTCTCCACCCAAAAACAAACCCTGTGCCGCTCCTTACTAAATCAACGAATCATTTTCTGCAAACGAGATACATGAGCCTGGGCTTCAGCACAATCCTCTGTAGCTTGCGCCCAATTAAAAACATCAAAACCTTCGGGAAAAACACTCTTACCTCTGTAGCTTGCGCCCAATCAACAACATCAAAACCTTCGGGAAAAACACTCTTACCTCTGTCAGTGTTGGATGACTCAGGTTGCTGCACCACAACCTGCTGAGTTGGTGGCTGCGCTCTCACCTCAGCAGATAAGCGTGTGCTCTAGCTCTGTAGTTGATTGTCCAAAAAGATACGGAGATCCTGTTGCATCTCCACTGCCAACGCATCCAAATCAATCATACTGATCATTACATCACCAGGGTGCGAGGCTAAGTATGAGGCAAGGCTATGTTGCGTTCTCAATTGAAGTAGTTCCTCTTGAATAGAAGCCACAAACGTAGCATTAGCCCCCGGAAGCATTTGTATTTCTGCATCCTGCTGGAGAGCTGTTGCAGTTAGATCTTCATTTTGATTGGTCAACTCGGCAATGCGAGTTTGCAAGGCCGTTACCTGCGCTTCCAGCTCAGTAACTCTACCCTCTGTTGTTGCGGGGGCTGGCCAGGCCGCACGAATGGACTCTGCAAGTCTGCTCAAAAAAGTGCCGCACGCCTGTATTTGGTCAGTAGGGTTTCTTGCCGTAGCCTGCCAGGGTAGGGCTGCGGGAAGAGTACCTCTTGTCGAGGCAACCGCATTGGTGGTTCCAGAAGTTTTCGGTTGCGAGGGAACGTCCACAGCCGGAGAGCCCGTCCTCAGTGGAGTAGCGCTTGCCACTCTCTCCTGCATTCGGCGGCGCCAGCATGCCACCGCAGAATCCTCCAGCACCGGAGATGCAGTCGCAGGAGGTGATGTAGAGAACTGTTATTCCTCCCTGCCGCGCTTGCGGGTTCCTGGTCCGAGAGTGGCCATCTCTTGGGCTCCAGAGGGTACCACTGTCGTCGATGGACCCGACAATTCCTCAATGCCCACATCTGCTGCTGTGTTTCCCACCCAGCAAGAACTGCCAAACTCTGGGTTTGCGTCAGAGGGGCAACAGTCCCTTGGACCACCAATCGGTCATCTTCAAAGTGACATAGAGGACGCAGGGCGAGAGGAAAAACTTCCCTTAAGGGAAAGATCAGTGTGAGCAGTTGGCCAACTTTTGTATTGGTTGGGGTATTTCGCCCCAACTGTGCCATCACTCTTTGGCATTCTGCCAGCAGTTTTTCTCTAACAACTGTTGCCCAAGCCATAGGCCCAAAGTTGGCCGAATGCAAAACATTCCTTGCTCTGGTCGAGATGGTATAGATTTTGTCTTGTAGCCAAATTGCCTCGAGAAACCATCGATACGCATCTCTGGTCGCTACATCTGACAACCCTGAAAGCTTATATTCACCTTTCACTTTCAAGCCAAACTCCTGCTCGATATCTGCAGCAGGAATCACATGAGACACGCGCACCACTCCATCGTTGGGCAAATAACAACACCTGGAGATCCTTTCTGCTGTCAGCTGAATCAGTTGGTTATTCAGCTCCACCATATCTCCAGCAGCCAGTTGCTCAATCAAACCTGCTGCCTGCGGGTGAACAGGTATCCCTTGCCAATCCAAGTTGACGAACATATGTAGCCACAAATCTTGCAGCCAGGCATCCACTCAGCGAAGCGCTAGCTGCTGTACGGGAGTGAAGGGGATGCATTACACGAGAGAAGCCGTCATGGCCACGATGAGAGGCAGGAGCAGAGAATATAGAGCTAAGGATGTGCGGTACACAAAACAGGAGAAGCACAACAATAATTGTCTGCATGTAGTAACCCTCTCACAATGAGTTCCCAAAATAGGGTGAGCCACGGTGTCGCAATCATCATAGCTGCTTTCCCGCTTTCCAAGATTGCATGCAAAAGAATTCCCAATCATTATTAGGGCGGCTTTCGGCTCTTGTACCACAGAAAAGGGGCACTGAATCAGGGTAGGTGAAACATAATGGCGCAGTCTGAAACCATTGACCGGTACAGAAATAACCTCCCCCCGCAAATCCGTCAAGTAAAAAAAAATGGGCCCGCATGCTTGAAAATTCCAGAATGGTCTTGACCACCGTAATTTAAGCTTCCCAGGCATCTTCCCAAGGCGGGAATTAAAGACAAGGACTAGCTGTCCTCGAACAAATTGCCGTGCTTTTGGGCGATCCAGCCATTTTTTCCGCCTAGACTGTAGATCCCGCAGCACCGCAAAGCTATGCAACCGCTCTTCGTCTAGTTCCTGCAAAACATCCAAGTGATAAATAACAGAATCTTCTGGAAGAAGCCGATCCGCAATGAGCATCTACAAACTCGGAATCACATGCTCCACCGGGGTGATTGCCTCCATGCCAAATTCCAACTTAAAAGGATCCAATCCTGTTGCCACTTTATAAGCTGTCCGATAGGCCCATAAGGCAGAAGGAAGTTTCACATCCCAATCTGTTCGATGCATATTCACTAACTTTGTCAAAATCCGAATCAATTGCTTATTAGTTGATTCTGCTTGCCCATTCGCCTGAGGATAATATGGAGAAGATTTCATGTGCAATACAAAATAAAACCGTAGCATTCTCTCCATCACCTTATTCAAAAAATGACTTCCCCTGTCACTAACCAGCTCAATAGGGCAGCCATATCTAGAAAAGATATCCTTATATAAGCATCCAGCCACAGAAACTGCAATATTATCTCTCAAAGGCCATGCCTCCACCCATTTGGTAGCGTAATCCGTGGCTGTCAAAATATACTTATTACCTGTGTGAGCTGCAACTGGTTTAAAAGGTCCAACAAAATCCAAACCCCACTTTTGAAAAGGCTCCAAGGGCAAAACCGGCTAAAAAAGCATTCTGGACCGTTTGGTAGGTTGCCCCAACCGCTGATACACATCACATTGTTGCACATAATTTCTTGCATCCTGAAACAATGTGGGCCACCATAATCCTGATTGGAGCACCTTTCCAGCTGTGATTAATGCTGCAAAGTGACCTCCCGCAATACCGGTATGGACTTCCTCTAGAACTGCTTCCTGCTCCTCTGGTAGCACACATCTGAGTAATACATCTGCCACCGTACGATAATAGAGCTTCCCCATAATAATCTCAAAATTCTTGCTTCTGATAGCCATACGTTTCCTCTGATGGCTGGACAAGAAGGAAGGCATTTCGCCACTGTCGAGAAAATGAAACATCTCTTCATACCATGTCCATGGGATGCTAGGGATGACCCTTGCCTGTTGCAGAACTGCTGTATCCTCTACAACTACACCTATTAGAAACAGAGATGCATTCGGAAATTCATCAGCTACGCCCGTCGGCGGCTCACCGGAATCTAACCTGGATAGGTAGTCAGCCACCGCATGAAAGCCCCTGGCCGATGTATGACCTCAAAGTCAAATTCTTGCAAAATCACCCATCTGGCCAATCTTCCCGTCAAATTCTGTTGCCGTACCAGGTATTAAAGAGCCGAATAGTCCACATGGAAGAAAAAACGTCGGCCCAACAGATAGTGCCGAAATTTCTTCACTAAATAAATCATCCCTAAACATTCCCTTTCGGTTACTGAATAATTTCTTTCTACGGATGTTAATTGTCCCTACTGGCATAATAGACAGGTCAGAATCATCCTTGACTTTGTTCCTGCATCAGCACACTGCCAATAGCTCGATCTGAAGCATCCACAAACACATGAAAATCCACCCCAATTTGGAGGAAGCATAATCGGAGCTTTGGATAGCTGAAGTTTTAATCTTTGAAAAGCCAAATCACATTCCTGTGTCCATTCAAAATCTATATCATGCGCTGCCTGAGTAATCGGGATTGCCAAATGAGCGACAAACCGCAAATGCCTCCCATGCCAACGGACTTGACCCAGGAGAATCTGACACTGTTTCTGGTTCCGCGGTGGAGGCACTTCCATAATTGCGGCTATTTTATCCTGATCCACGGAAATACCCTCTTTAGAAATTATATGCCCCAATAGCCTTCCACTGCGAACAGCAAATGCACACTTCAAAGGATTCAAATTGAATTTTACCTCTCTGCATTTCATAAAGCATAACTGTAATTGCTTCAAGTGCTCCAATTGCGCTCCAAAAACACTGAGATCATCCAGAAAAATTCTCATAAAATCCGTCAAATAAGGACCAAAAATTTGAAACATATCCCTTTGAAAAGTTGAAGGCACATTCCGCAATCCAAACCACATCACTGTGCAGGCAAACACACCCCATGCGGTAATAAAAGCTATTTTTGGCTGATCCCGCAATGCCATTTGGATTTGGTTATATCCACTAAACCCATCCAGAAAAGTATACATCTCATGTCCTGCTACATCATCCAAAATGGAATCCAAGAATGGAAGAGGAAAAGGATCTGGAACAGTAGCCTCATTCAATTTCCGGTAATCCACACAAATTCGGATTTGCTTGTTTTTCTTTGGTACAACCACAATTGGAGAAATCCACTCCGGATTATCAATAGGGGTAACAAACCCACTTCCAAAATACGATCAATTTCCATCTTAACTTGCTTTGCCACATTCGGATTCATCCTATATGAGTGTTGCTTCACTCGCACCGCACCCAGTTTCAGATTTATCGTATGTTGATAAAACTTAGGATCCAATCCCTGCATATCCGCATATTCCCATGCAAAAACATCCTTAAATTCTGTCAGTAACTTAATCAAATCATCTCTAAAACTTGCCTCAAGATGCTTATTAATGTATATGGGTTGCGACTCCGCTTGCTCCCCAAGAAAGACCTTCTCTAATTCATCTTCTTTAACCATTGTAATTTTTTCCATCTACGCCTCAAACGCGCGTTCTTGCTAAATAATGTCCTCCAATGATTCAGGACTTGGAAGCACCTATTGTTGCTCCCCTATTCCTGCTCGAGTTCCTGAATCCCCCACCGAGTTCCCTTTCGGAACCAGAGAAATATCCACAAGATATAAAGAGACCAAATCCGGATTAGCTTTCAGAAATTGCTCCTCTTCATCCTCTTCTAATTCTTCCACCATATTTACTGTTTCTGCTATCACCGTCCATGTTGCGTGAACTGGTTGTCTGCATGTTCCCAACATCACCCGCATTTTCCTTCTACCCTTCTATACTGTAAGCATATTTGCTTCCCAATTATGCTTTACCCTCACTTGTCGTAACCAGGGTCTCCCCAAGATAATGTGATAATCCTGATTATGATCCTCAATATTCAAGACTACTAAGGAAACAGCAAAAGATAAGCCCACCACATCCAAGACAATGCCCCGAAGTAGCCCCACTGGTTGCACTCTTCTTTGATCTGCCATGCGGACTACAAAGGGTGTAGGCTTCCAATCACTGAGGCCAAAACGCTTACAAGCTGCTTGAGTAATAATGTTTACTCCTGCTCCTCCATCCAATAGTACCTTGTCAATGTATGTTCCATGGTATCTAACTGAAAGCTCCGGAATGCGGGTATCCGTGATCCTATTTGTTGGCAACGGGGCTGAATCATCCTCCTCGCTTTCAACTTTCTCCCTCAGCTCGGTGGACGTTGTATCGCAGCAATGCATTATGAAAATTTCGGACCAATTTCGGCAATGAACGCAGAGGTATTTGTATTGGCGACATGAGGACCTCTTTCCAAACTGAATTCCAATCCTCCTCTTCTCTAATATCATCCTTATTTCCAGTTTTTCCTTCCTTTATTTCCAGGCCCACAGTCGATGGTCTTGATGACTTCACTGGTGGTGCGGATTGTGGCAACCAGGACACAGTCTTTTTCCGCACTTCTTCCTGAGCCGTCCAATCCGAAATCTTTATATCGGGTGTTGGAACCACATTTTTACCCGATCGCATGATTAATGAAACCACTGGATCAGACTCCTCCAATCCTTCAATCTGAACCATAACCACACTAGGCTGTTTCCCTGCAGCGCGTTCCTGCTTCTTCTGATCATATTCCATAGCTTCAGTACACTCGGATCGCCAGTGTCCATCCCCCAAACAGAAAAGGCGGGTCTTGGGTCGATTAGGATCTGGGCCACCTCTTCCACGACCTTTTCCTCCTCCTTGACCCCGTCCTCCTGCTTGACCTTGCAAAGGCGTCTTTGATGTATGAGCATGAGCCATCGCCACATCAGGCTCTTGTCCCTACCCTATCTGTGGTTGTTGCCATGTAGAAGAGTCTCCTTGACTCCGACGACCCCGACCGTTGAAATAACATTCCACTGTATTATGAGTATTGGTCGTGCAAATTGCACACCACTTCTGATTTATTGCACACTCCTAAGCAGCATGGCCCGGATTCCAACACTGGGTACACCATAGTTCCTTCAGACTTTTAGCCACCGCAGTCGATTCCGACGATCCGGATGAAACGCCTTTCCCGTGACACTGGGATTTTTTCCGAGGTGTCTCTTCTGATTCTTTTCCCGAATCGCTATTGCTTGAGTCTGAGGAATCAGATACTGCGGACTCCAACTCTGAACTATCACTGCCACTGTCTTGCGACTTCCTATGAGATTTCTTCCTGTCTTTTTTCTTTGATTTCTTTGGAGATTCTGTATCCTCTAAAGCTTCTCCTGCTACTACAGCCCTAGCAATTACATTATCCAGTGGAGTAGTTACCTTATCCACTGTTGCCATAGCCGTTCTGAGATCCTTGTTGAGCCCTCGCAAAACCCTCGCAAAAAATAATCATTCAGCACCTCTGCTGCCGGCCTTTGTGCCTAAGGTACCCTCTGCAAAAGCATCCGAAATTTTGCAGCGTAATCCTCCACTGGCAATGACTTCTACCGCAGCGTTCGAAGCTTTTCCAAATGTTGAGGGACTGTCTTTTCTGTTCTAAACCTTTGTAGAAACGCTCTAGATCAGGGCATTCGGACAACCATTTCGTAGCTTTCCTTGAGAGTGTAGATTCAAACACAGATTGTTGATGGAGAGGAATCACCACCCCAGGATGATTCAAAGCTTTATTGAATTGGTGAAAATGTGAATCAGGGTCTTCTCTCAAAAGACCTCGAAACCGACTATACTTAATCTGAGGATGAGCCATCACCCCTTGCCCAACTGTACCTCCTCCCAAAAAAAAGCACTAGGAGGTGGAGACAGTGGCAGAGACACCCCCGAACTGCTTACCGGAGACGGTGGTGGAGCAACCATGTGGGTGAGCGTGAACGTACGACAGGAGGACATGACTGACTGCATGGAGTACGCCTCGCTCGTCGCAACCGCCTACCACGCACCGGGCTTGGTGATGGAGATACAGATTCCTCAACTCGCGTTGAAGAAAGAACAAATTCATCCGAACCGCTGCTCCTCCGACGTCTTCCTACAATTGGAACCACAGGGTCAGGCGGACCCTGCGACCTAGTGTGCATGCATATTCATCGCAGGTCGTCCATCACGCATCGTGGTCAGCAGATGTAATGGCTATTGTCCACACAGGAACAATAGGCATTACGGGAATGATTACCCGCAACTACATTATGTGAACATCAACACATAGAATGACGATAGAAGACAATACACAGTACACAGGCACAGAACACCTCTTTCTTCATTCATATGTAATCCGGACATAGAGTTACAACAACAGATGCCATGAATAACATAGAGATTGGTTAGTTACATCAAAAGACAGGTATGGCCTTCATATACAACCGCTGCTCCAGCGCAGATCGGGAACGGTGCACACACTCCCCCTGTCCCATGATATCCTGTGAAGAACTGCCGCCATGGCTTCCGCATACCGCATGACTCCTGATCCGCAATGTCCAGACCTCCGCAGGACTGCATGTGCGACTAATGCCGTAACAACTTTGTGTTTTTTAGAATCTTGGGTATGGACTCCATTGCTCATGAGTTTGTGCATCAATCTGCACTTACAAAAGTAGAGCTATTTCAAGCTTTGGGAGGTTCTTGGATAGCACCGTAGGTGCTAGAGTTCATGTGTTGACGTTTTTTGGAAAATGTACGTGCCAAATTTTCGGTGTACTATTTTGGAGAGGATCACCTAGAATTATGCTATGTGTTGATTATTATGTTTATGAATCGTCCTAAAATCTAAATTTGTCTCCATTGATTCACAGATTTGTGGTACTGAAAATATTATGCATGGCATAAATATTTTATTTCATAATTGTTTCTATTGTGTCAATTTAACCTTGGACTTGCTCGGAATGTGACTTCGCTCGTTTTTTTTAGCTCAATGATTGGAAATCCCCAAATCAAGAAATTGGGAAAAAACCTTCAAAGTCCTTGAAAATTTACCAAAATTTGAGACTTTTTGACTTTTTGGAATCCAAATTCAAAAATAAGTGAAAATCTAACCTCTACATGGTGAAAACATACATCTGACCAAATTTCATGTTCATATAAATGGTCAAACATGGATCACAATCCATGCCCCCATCTGGACCTGAGATTTGAGTAGTGAGTAGCTGACAACATTTGGGATAACTTTTGTAAAAATCATCATAGCAAAAAACAACAAAACGTTGATCAAACCACCAAAAGACCAATTGCAAGTCAAAAAAACCTCATGATAGCTACAATAATTTTTTTTACATAAACAAAAAGTTTTCCAAATTAAAAATTAAGTGTGGAGAGTGTTACAAAGACTTCCAGTAACCACCAAGCCAAATTTGGGGTCCATATTTGATGGGACATAGATTGTGATCCATGAACCCTTATTGAATTTCTGGACAGAGACCATATAGTCTTGTAGCAGAGATGAAAAAATATATATATATCCAAAAGCAAGGGTACCAAAAAACTTCAAGAAGTGGAACAAAATAGGGTAAAAGTCATTCAAGTCGCCAAACAGACCTGGGAATTGACTTTTGGGTGATCTAAAGTGATATAAATCACATAAAAACCACATAGTAGGATCAAGGAGCTATGAGGTACCCGTGTGCCAAGTTTCAATGCATTCTGACACTGGGGTACATGGAACCATAATGGTCTTTTCAAAATTCAATTTGGATTTGATTTGTGCAAATTGCAAGCAAAATATGATTTTGTGTCAAAAGGATGATAAAATTCTAAATCGAGTAAATTTTGATTAACAGAGCGTCTGTAGACTTATAGCCACAAAGTACTTTTTGTACAATTTGTGCAAATTACAGTTCGTAGTTCAAATTGCTATTGATTGAGAGATTGGATACACCATAAAAGGTAACAGGTCAGGGTTTTACAAGCATAATTTTCTTGATGTATTTGCAATTAGGCAAGCTATATTAGAATAGAAATCACGTTGTTAGAGACCGATCAAGTCATATATCAATAGAAGGAAGTGTCAACCAAGGAACGTTGCTAACCTTAGAGCCAATTTTTGAGGAGAGTCTTTTTGATACCTCTTCAGAAAGATCTTATGCTTATATGACCGAGGGATCCAAAAGTGTGATTTTCAAAGGGGAAACCAAAGTGGGAGTATGAACATAAAAAACAACACTAAACACAAAACTTTTGCACTTACAATGCCAGTTTAAAAACGAACATGGTGCTTAGATCTATAAAGACGGTATGGATCATTACTGCATGAAAATAGAACAGAGACCTAGTGAGCTCAAGCTCATAGTTCCTGTAGATTATAGTTGCGATCAATACTTTCATGAGAAAGGAAACATGTATTTAGTAGTGCACAATCCCTGTGAGGTCCCTGCCCCTTTTTGAGAGAAGCGGAGTACCTTTGATAGGTCTAACGGACATTGCCTTAGCTACTACGTAGCCACGGGCATGAACCGTTAGTGAAGGATTGGTCCTATCTCGCGATGGCGGAGCATGACCACCATAACCCTATCTAAAAACTATCCATAATCAATTATACGTAAAAGTATAAATCTTAGAGTGACCAACCTGAGTGCTTTTTTCTCCATGTTTCAGAAGCACAGCCGCCAAGGTTTGTCTCTTTTAAGATTTATGACTTTAAAAAATAATTTCTAGTGTTGGAAAGTTACCCGACTCATCGGGTCCACCCGTCCATAGAATGATACCGTCGGGGTATCATTCTCCCACTTTCCACACCACACTCACCCTTATTTTGTTATCTAATTACTACCACACTGCTTAAACATACATGTTCCTTTACTTTATTTATGATACTGGTTCGTTAAAACAGCCCTTCAAACAGTATTACAAACAATAGTCAAACAAGAAGTCGTCCAATTTTAAACCAACAACCCTTGGATTAGGTTCACTCAAGAATCTCTACTGGCGCTATTATGTACGATCGGTATATACATTATTTATAAAAACCTTTGTCCTCATGAGCGTCCCATACCGCTCGACAAGTACTCGTTGTGCTAATCTGGACGTACTCCCGTCACAGCAACAACGGTGTCAATCTGGGCGTCATCCTCACGCCACAGAAAAACAAAACTGCAGTATCCAGCTGGGCTAATCTGGGTGTACTCCCACCACAGCATCAGCGGTGCCATCCTGGGCGTCATCTCATGCCTCGGTAACTGCCACATAATGCCAGCGCTAATAAGTAGAGAGACTTGAGAGAAACCATACCGAAGGTTTTGGACAAACATTCTTTCCTATAGTAACCAGTTTAACTAGACATTCTTTCCTACTTGTCAAACATATGCCAAATTTCTTGGGGTTAAGCCCCGTGGTTTCGGTCCGTGTTTTCTTTTCATAAGGTAAATAATATATTCCTATGGTCTCGCATATGCAATGATGCATAACTTGAAATTGCAATACTAACCTGTACCATAGCTCCGATTGGTCCGATTGGTGGAGACATAGCATGTTCCGCAGGAGTTCCCCCATTACTTATACCGGCTTCATGATCATTAGCGCCTTGTGTTCGAGCACGCTTTGGAGCCATTTTTTTTATACTACACTTATGTTATACACTTAGAACTTTAAATTGATCAATTTCCCTAGTAGTCTCCTTGTTTCCAAGGAGAGTCTGTAATTTGAACCCTCGCCAACTCGGATTCACACTTAGTGTTGTTGTTCTACATCTAATTTGTATACATCAAATATTTGTTCATCTTAATTAATCAAAAATTAAGTGTGTAAACTACGAGTGAAAGTTTAGGAATGCATTACTTTTATGCTTCACATTTCTAATCCAATTCTAACTTCAATTTCTATACTTCAACTAAATCAATTTTTAGTATTATTCAAAATTCTACTTAATCTGATTGACAATAGAATTGGTGAATGAGAATTTCATCATGTATAATAAGAATATGATGAGTTCTCTTATGTATTAACTTTCAATTAACTATACATAAGTTAATAGTGAAGATGTACTAACTAGAGAGAGTAGGTATACTTAGAGAGATTAAAGTAAGAAAAAACATATGCACACATCTTTTCTAAAGTTAATTGAATCTTACTAATCCATTATAAAGATTAGAGTAAAAGAGAACACACACACATCCTTTTCTAAAGCTAATTGAATCTCACCAATCTATTAGAGAGATTAGAGTAAGAGATAGCACACACACACACACATATCCTTCTTAAAACTAATTGAATCTTACTAATCTATTAGAGAGATTAGAGTAAGAGATAGCACACACACACACATATCCTTCCTAAAACTAATTGAATCTTACTAATCTAGTAGAGAGATTAGAGTAAGAGATAGCACACACACACACACATATCCTTCTTAAAGCTAATTGAATCTTACTAATCCATTCGAAATTAGAGTAATAGATAGCGCACACACACACACACATAGCTAATTGAATCTTACTAATCTATTAGAGAGATTATAGTAGGAGATAGCACGCACACACACACACATAGCTGATTGAATCTTACTAATCTATTAGAGAAATTAGAGTAAGAGATAGCACACATACACACATATCCTTCTTAAAACTAATTGAATGCTCAATTAATACACACCTTATTAGTCCACTAGAGTTTTTGCTCTCTTAGTGGTTTGTGGACGCCTTCTCTCTAAGAGAAGTGGCAGTACTTCGTGACTGCTATAGAGGCAATCTCTATGTCTAAAGTGTGAGCATGGATGCTCTATTTATAGAAAAAAAAAACGTCCAACTTTTTTTTCTCAAAAAAAAATATTTTTTTTAAATTTTTATTTTTTCCAAAAATCATACCCGCGTTTTTGGTACCCTTGTGGTACCCATCAGCTTGACCACTTTGTCATTATCATCAAAAGATAAGGCCACACAGGCCCCCCCCCTCATTAAGATTAGTCAAGACTAACCTCTCCTTTTCATGTGACAGTGTGTCCCACTTTGTCCCCTCCTATGTGAGTCCAGGTGAGTCCATGTGCCTTCATTTGTCATCCATGTGTATTCTTTTGTCTATTTCCTTAATGATAATTTACATTACATTTTTAAGTTAAACTTTATAGTCTTATATTAACTTTACAGTAGTAAAAGAAAATTCTACAATCAGTAACTAAGTCTTGCAATAAGTTAATTAGTGATTCATATAGCTAATCATGTCAGAATTTTGTAGCGTAAATTTTAAATTCTAGGTTTTCTCAGCCTACGATTCATAATTTGAACTCGAATATCTTAAATAATAAGTGCTGGTTTTAAAAAAAATTCAAATGCGTAATAGAACTTGTGTGAAAGTCGAAAGTAGAGACCTTACAATCCCTTTATTGTGGACAAGTGGGATTGACAGGCACAAAGGAAAAGGTTGATGTCAAGTCTGAGGAAAAGCCGCCAAAGATGGACATTCCTAATGCAAAGCTTAGGCGAGTGATTGTGGATACTTGAGTCAATACTAAAAACTGTGGGATTATATAAGTACAATAATGGAGAGAAGATGCTCTATTACAGGTGTAATGAACCCAATGTGAGAGAGAGCTAACGAAGCAAAAATGCTTATATGTGTTCACGTATGAGGTGGACATGGATACTGAGGTGATCATGCTGCATAAGTATGGTCAAAGATACTCCACAATAAACCGTAAATAGCTTGAGGGATATATGGAACTTCAGGGGACCAATCCACCAGTACTATGTCACTCCCAGTACACATAGACCAACTATTTCTTGAAACAATACCAGAAACTATAAGAGTGAGTCCATCAAGAACAAGAGTGGAAGATTCTTTTAGTTGACCACATTTTTTGGAGCCAAGATCAATGGGATCTTTGGGTTGAAGATTTCTTATGACTACACATTGCGGTAGTGATATTCCAGACACAATTTTTAGCACAAGGTCAAGTTCTGTAGATCAAGCTCTAGCCATATGATCGTGTACAGGAATCCATGATCTAGACTGCACACCACCATGAAAATTCCCAGCAATCGCAATATACTCACCAAACAAGGCAACACACCTAGTATCACTGCAACCATTTTGTACAATAGGTTGAAGAGGCAATGGTGCAGACACAAACTGTAGGGCACGTCGCAATCTCTGTGTGCCCCCACTCTCTACAGGAACAAACACATTATCTATATAAATATGAGCAATATAATAGAGCTGCAACAACAAGACTATAAAAAAAAAGATTATACCCAAGATAGACGACGTATCATCAATCACGAGGTCTGCAGTAGCAAATGTTTGCTCTCTAGCAAGGACATGGACTCTATCCATGTTCATCCACCAAGGGCAATGCTCAAGCTCCCACTACGAGAGCTGATGCATGGTCGGTGGATACATGCATCCCTCATTGCTCTCAATGTGTGTCCAAGAACGTGCAAAGCACAGGTATTGCAGCAATGTGATGCATATTCAATAGGTGAGCAAAGTATCTACAAAAGCCAACAAATAATTATTCTAAACTCAAACAAGAATCCATATGAGGGAAAAGAGTGTTCAAAGATCTAGACCAATATTGTGGACCCTGATGAAATTCTAGAAGACGACAGTCATAGACCTGAGTATGTGACAGTCACAACGGCAAATGGGCTACCTAGGAGAACACAAAAGCATGATTCCACAGCTCCCGTCATGTGGTTGGAGCAAAAAGTGTCTCGGACTTTGTGGGCAATCAGGCGTACTGAGCGTGGGAGAAAAATGACATGCTTTGATGTTCTTGCAAATCATACTACAAGATGTGAGAGTTTCATTAATGAAATTGCACCTTCCATGAACCACGGAGTTCTTGCACCAAGCTTTTGGGGTAGGAAAAAATATCAGGCAAAGTATCCAATCTGGGAGGCATTGTTGAGGGGTTTGTGTGGTTCTGCAACATTAGTAACACTCATACATGGAATGTGGATGACATGATTGTTGGTCCTCCTAGACCTGCACCTGGGACTTGGGGTTGTGGATGAGGGCAATCTGAAGCCATCAGAGGTTGAAATGTTGTTGAACAATGGGTTTGTTCTTAAAGAAGCACATGCAAATGCTGAGTGCAGCCGCAATGTTAGAACATGTGGTAGCACACTGAGTTCATTTCGTCCAAAATTTAGAGATGGCAAATTGGTTAGATGGAGATCAGAACTTACAAGATATTTTCACGATAGGATTGCACAGGGAAGAACTATGGCTACCAAATGTGGTCCCGAATGTATTCCATGTGTTTCATGTTAGTACAACTAATTCAGTGGAGGAAGGTGTTACATATGCTATCACACTTGCAGACTTCCCTCGATGCTCATGTGAGGATTTTCAGAGGCATGATAGGAAACGTGTTGCATATGTCCCTTGCAAGCACATCTACTTTTGTAATGGCTATTGCCCACACAGGAGCAATAGGCATTACAGGAATGATTACCCGCAACTACATTATGTGACCATCAACACATAGAATGATGATAGAAGACAGTACACAGTACACAGGCATAGAACACCTCTTGCTTCATTCATATGTAATCCGGACACAGAGTTACAACAGCAGATGCCATGAATAACATAGAGATTGGTTAGTTACATCAAAATACAGGTATGGCCCCCATATACAACCGATGTTCCAGCGTAGATCAAAAACGGTGCACACACTCCCCCTGTCCCACGATATCCTGTGAAGAACTGCCGCCACGACTGCCACATACCGCATGACTCCTGATCCGCAATGTCCAGACCTCCGCAGGACCGCATGTGCGACTAATGCCGTAACACCTGGCACGCACGATGGATTGCGCGAACCCACACTCAGTCCCTCTGGTTGGAAGGTTCTGGTTGTTGATCTTCGACCTGTTCTGGTGAAGAGGAAATGTCAATGTAGCCAAAGCCTCTAAAATCTGCAGTGTGTGCCCGATAGACCTCATCCAAAAGATGTGGATCTATCTCAATATGTTCCGGCCAAGGAGCCTGAGGAATAAACTGTGTTGGCAAAGAAATAGATTGCGGCGCCTGTGGCAAAGGAGCAAGAGTCATATGTAAAGGATAATAGCGAGAAAGGTATCTATTAAGAGCAGACCAAAATGGAGGGCAAGGGGGTAGACTGAGAGAGAAAGAATGAGCCAAGGTCTCCACCCAAAAACAAACCCTGTGCCGCTCCTTACTAAATCAACGAATCATTTTCTGCAAACGAGATACATGAGCCTGGGCTTCAGCACAATCCTCTGTAGCTTGCGCCCAATTAAAAACATCAAAACCTTCGGGAAAAACACTCTTACCTCTGTAGCTTGCGCCCAATCAGCAACATCAAAACCTTCGGGAAAAACACTCTTACCTCTGTCAGTGTTGGATGACTCAGGTTGCTGCACCACAACCTGCTGAGTTGGTGGCTGCGCTCTCACCTCAGCAGATAAGCGTGTGCTCTAGCTCTGTAGTTGATTGTCCAAAAAGATACGGAGATCCTGTTGCATCTCCACTGCCAACGCATCCAAATCAATCATACTGATCATTACATCACCAGGGTGCGAGGCTAAGTATGAGGCAAGGCTATGTTGCGTTCTCAATTGAAGTAGTTCCTCTTGAATAGAAGCCACAAACGTAGCATTAGCCCCCGGAAGCATTTGTATTTCTGCATCCTGCTGGAGAGCTGTTGCAGTTAGATCTTCATTTTGATTGGTCAACTCGGCAATGCGAGTTTGCAAGGCCGTTACCTGCGCTTCCAGCTCAGTAACTCTACCCTCTGTTGTTGCGGGGGCTGGCCAGGCCGCACGAATGGACTCCGCAAGTCTGCTCAAAAAAGTGCCGCATGCCTGTATTTGGTCAGCGGGGGTCGTTTTCGTAGCCTCCCAAGGTAGCGTTGCGGAAAGAGTACCTCCCGTCGAGGCCGCATTGGTAATGCCAGAAGTTTTCGGTTGAGCGGGAACATCCGCAACCGGAGAGCTCATCCGCACAAGAGTAGCACTGCCCACTCTCTCCTGCATTTCATAAAGCATACTGTAATTGCTTCAAATGCTCCAATTTCGCTCCAAAAACACTGAGATCATCCAGAAAAATTCTCATAAAATCCATCAAATAAGAACCAAAAATTTGAAACATATCCCTTTGAAAAGTGGAAGGTGCATTCTGCAATCCAAACCACATCACTGTGTAGGCAAACACACCCCATGCGGTAATAAAAGTTGTTTTTGGCTGATCTCGCAATGCCATTCGGATTTGATTATATCCACTAAATCCATCCAAAAAAGTATACATCTCGTGTCCTGCTACATCATCCAAAATGGAATCCAAAAACGGAAGAGGGAAAGGATCTGGAATAGTAGCTGCATTCAATTTCCGGTAATCCACACAAATTTGGATTTGACTATTTTTCTTTGGTACTACCACAATTGGAGAAATCCACTCCGGATTATCAATAGGGGTAATAAAACCCACTTCCAACAGGCGATCAATTTCCATCTTAACTTGCTTTGCCACATTCGGATTCATCCTGTATGAGTGCTGCTTCACTGGCACCGCATCCGGTTTCAGATTGATCGTATGCTGATAAAACTTAGGATCCAATCCCTACATATCCGCATATTCCCATGCGAAAACATCCTTAAACTCGGTCAGTAACTTAATCCAATCATCTCTAAAACTCGCCTCCAGTTGCTTATTAATGTATATAGGCTACGACTCCGCTTGCTCCCCAAGATAAACCTTCTCTAATTCATCTTCTTTAACCCTTGTAATTTTACCCATTTGCACCTCAAACGCTCGTTCTTGCTGAATTACATCCTCCAATGATTCAGGACTTGGAAGCACCTATTGTTGCTCCCGTATTGCTGCTGGATTTCCTGAAACCCCCACCGAATTTCCTTTAGGAATCAAAGAAATATCTGCAAGATATAAAGAAACCAAATCCGGATTAGCTTTGAGAAATTGTTCCTCTTCATCCTCTTCTAATCCTTCCACCATATTGACTGTTTCGGCTATCATCGGCCATGCTGCCTGAACTACCTGTCTGCATGTTCCCAACATCACACGCACTTTTCTTCTACCCTTCTTTACTGTAAGCATATTTTCTTCCCAAATATGTTTTACCCTCGCTTGTCGTAACCAGGGTCTCCCCAAGATAATGTGATAATCCAGATTATGATCTTCAATATTCAAGACTACTAATGAAACATCAAAGGATAAGCCGGCCACATCCAAAACAATGCCCCGAAGTAAACCCACTGGTTGCGCTCTTCTTTGATCTGCCATGCGGACTACAAAGGGTGCAGGCTCCCAATCACTGAGACCAAAATGCTCACAAGCTGCTTGGGTGATAATGTTTACTCCCGCTCCACCATCCAATAGTTGTTGGAATTAGGGTTGCAGAGAAACACACACAGCTTGGAGAAGACGAAGGAAGCTCAAGGCACAAAATAGAGAGTGTGTTACTTAGTGTGCAATGGAAAGATAGATAGCCCTAGATTGATGGGCGTATATACTATGCACGGGGGAAAAAACCTCCTAAAGAGGGAAAAAATGCCCCGGCGGTCCTAGTGTATTCACACACATCACTACCACATGTATATGGTAACAAATCCCCCCGGAGTGATGCGGTGAACGAGAGCTGGCACATGAGTAAAGGGAAATGCCATGCCCTGAGGACAGGATCAGTCCACAAAGGGGAGTAAGCCCAAAGCTTTTCGGAAAGATTCAAGCTTCTCACGAGACAATGCCTTTGTGAAAAGATCTGCAAGGTTGTCTTGTGTTGGCACATAAGCCAAGCTAATCTCTCCTGCTGAGAGGCTCTCCCTGACATAGTGGTAATGCACCTCAATGTGCTTTGTGCAAGCATGAAAAACTCGGTTCCTCGCAACTGCCAATGCGCTCTGATTGTCAGTGTAGATAGTGTTGGCAGTGTCCTGTCCAACACCCAAATCAACCATAAGGCGTCTGAGCCATACACACTCAACCGTAGCTGTGAAGACTTCCCTGTACTCAACCTCACAACTCGAAGTGGCCACAGTATGTTGCTTCTTGCTCAACCATGGTATACATGAACTGCCAACCATGAAACAAAAACCACTTGTGGACACTCGCGTGTCAAAACAACCAGCCCAATCTGAATCCGAAAAAGCATGTAAGTCTGGCGGCAATGATCCCCCCTTGGGATAAAACAAGCCAAGATGTAAAGTGACACTAAGGTAGCGGAAAATCCTCTTGACAGCCTGCCAATGCTTAGACCCTGGGCTATGCATAGATCTGCTGACCTGTGAGACTGCAAACTGAATATCCGGCCTCGTGTTGCATACATAAATGAGGCAGCCAACAGCAGTTTGGTAAAGAGTGACATCAGCAGGATTGCCAGCATCATGTAGACTCAACTTCAAACCTGTTTCCATGGGAGTGGCAATAGGTTTGCAATCCTCAAGTCCAAACTTACATAGCAATGTCTCTATGTAACTTTTCTGACACAAGGCAATACCACCATCACACTGCTTAAACTGTATACCCAAGTAATGATGCAACAGCCCCAAATCTTTCATCTTGAAAGTAGCATTCAAATCAGCCTTAAATTTAGCAATATGTCTCTCATTTGGTCCAGTGATCAGCAAATCATCAACATAAAGAACCACGATGAGAAATACATCACCCTCACGCTTTACATACAATGTGCTTTCTGTTGGACTGTTACGAAAGCCTTGTTTGACCAAATGAGTGTCAGCTTTCTCATACCAAGCACGAGGAGATTGCTTCAACCCATACAAAGCCTTGTTACATTTGCACACTTTGTCCTCAGCCAAAGCATAACAATCTGATGCAAAAGATGCATGGCGAGAGCCTGAACGAGTACGACTAGACAAAGGTGCATCCAATTTACTGTCACGCAAAGTGTGCACCAGCCATTTTGGCATACCTTTAGCCTGCTCATTTTCAGCCCTTTCCTCATCAAGTACATCATGTACATCTGCATCAGTAATAGCCTGATCTAAAACATTTTCAGAAACCCCCATAGGCTGTACATTTGCCTCATTGGAACTTACATTCGTATTTCCACCACTGAAAAGAGGCAACAAAGTGTCTGTAAATGTCCTGTGAGCTTACATTACTGTCTCTAGTACATGACAGCAAGGGCTGAACAGAATCTTCCACAAACACTACATCCCGAGAAACCAGAATACGTTTTGTTTGCGGATGATACAACCTGTAACCTTTGCTTTCAGCACTATAACCAACAAAAATACATTTGACATCCTTATCATCCAATTTTCTGCGCTGCACTTGTGGCACCAAAGCATATGCCAAACAGCCAAAAACACGCCATGCTTCATATGGAGTAATAGACTGCAAAGCTTTCGTAGGACACCTGCTAAGTACATAAGTGGCACACATGATGGCCTCAAGCCAAAAAGAATGCGATAAAGCTTGACTTTTGACCATACATCGTGCCATTTCCGTCAGTGACCTGTTTTTCCTCTCAGCAACACCATTTTGCTGAGGCGTATAAGGCACTGTACATTGGTGTTTTATCCCACGCCTAGCCAGAAATGCATTAAATTCATGAGACATATACTCCCCCCCTCGATCGGAACGGAGGGTGCCCATGGTACATTTCGAGACATTTTCAGCCATAGCCAGAAATGGTTTGAAGCATATAAAAACTTCGGACTTCGCTTTAAGCGGAAATACCCATGCATGCCTGAAGTAATCATCAATTAAAGTCACGAAGTACAGGTAATTGCCCAAGGACGGAGTTTGCATGGGCCCACAAACATCACTATGCACAAGCTGCAACCTGCATGTGGCCCGAACTGAACCATCCTTTGGAAATTTAGAACGCTGCATCTTACCCAAAATACAGCCTTCACAAACATGTTTAACAGGTGCTTCAAGAGGTGGCAAAGAAGCAACCATATTAGATTTCTGCAAACGCAGCAAACTGGCAAAATTCAGATGACCAAAACGTGCATGCCAAAGTTTTGCATCTGAAATAGCCCTTGAATCTGCAACAGCATTTGCAAAATTTTGTCCACACTTGTCATACAAAGTGATCTTATACAGCCCACGGCACAAAAGCCCAGATGCAACAATTTCATCACCAAAACTGAGATCATGAACTGTACATCTGTCATCCACAAATTTGACTACAAGTCCAAGTCTAGCAAGTGCGGATACAGACAAGAGATTCTTCTTGATCCCAGGTACATACAGTGCATCAACAAGTGTGAAGGAGCTGCCATTAGCAGCAGTGAGCACAATCTTTCCAACTCCCTAAACTGGATAAGAGGCGTTGTTGGCACAAGTGACTGAATTCCCATGAGGGACAGACTCGAGAGAGGTAAACAATTCACGATTTGAGGTAATGTGCTTTGTAGCACCACTGTCGAAATACCACACATGTGAATCTGCAGCAACTGACAAGCATGCATCATGGACAGCAGGATTGTAAGTGCACTCTGCGCTAAAAGCCCATTCTGCATCAACATCAGCAACACATTCTCCTTTCACAGAAGACTCAACAATGGCTGTATTTGTAGTGGAACTAGCATTTGCAGTGGAACCACCCTCTTTCTTCTTAGACTCTTTGGCCTTCAACTTAGGACACGACTTGATCAAGTGATCATTGGATTTACAATAATGGCAACGCATCTTCTTTTTGCCCTTATCACCAGAATTGCCAGACGAAGTACTGCCAGCAGAAGCATTAGGAACATAATTTTTGCCACTCGCAGCAGAACCATAAGAAGTGGCTGCATTACTGTTACCACCCTTTCTTTGAGAAGCAATAAAGGCATGTTCAACTGCACGCTGCCTAGTCCTGTTTTTTTCTAGAAAGTGACTCTTGCAACAGCAATGTGCATAATGCATCAAACTTGACAACTTCAGGATTTCCTTGGGTCATCAGTCTCCAAGTACTAGCAAATGTCTGGTAGGAATCTGGTAAGGCATCAAGAACCGTCTGCACAAGGGAACTTTCTGAAATGACTTCACCTGCAGAAATAAGCTGCTCATAGATATCCTTGACACTAGCAAGGAAAGTGTCCATATCATCTTCCTCATGCAGAATCTTCGACTCCAGCTCTTTACGCAGCAAAGCAATTTTAGCCTCATTGCGGCTTGCATAAAGACCTACTAGAATATCCCAAGCCTGTTTTGCAGATTTTGCAGAACGGATGTGAGGAACAATGGTGCGCTTCACAGACAACGCAATCAATGCATGAGCCTGCGTATCCTTAACATCCCAATGAGCTTGTTCTGCTGTAGGCAAAACAACTCTAACAGCTGCAATCCTTGCAGCAAGACCTGCAACATCCTCAACATCGCCTACATCCTCAGAACCAGGACGTACGTCAATGCCCTGCACAATGTTCCAGACACCTTTTGACACAAGAACATGTTGCATCATATAAGCCCACATAGGGTAGTTGTCCCCATCCAACCTGTCCTCAGTAGCAAACATCTTGAACACATCTGTATTGTTGTTGTCAGCCATGGTAAATGTTGCACCTGATGTGAAAACTGCCCAAAAATAGGAGAAATGGAGCGGGAACAACATGTGCTATATAGCACAAACCGTAGAAGACTATAAGGCACCTGTTATGAAAAAAACGGCACTGACAAAAATTCTGCACAAAATGACGAAATAGCCTGTGCAGTACTACCTGTAGTGGAAACGGAGGCCGAAATGAGCCCAAATCAAAATTCTGAGCAGACCAAGCTCTTCAAGCTTTCCCAAAATATTTGTCGACCTGCGAACGCTCGCCAAAGCTCACTGAAATTGGAGAAAGTGAGCAGGCATGTGCTGGAGCAGCTGGCCACTAAGCCTGGGAGGACGTGACCTGCTCTGATACCAATTGTTGGAATTAGGGTTGCAGAGAAACACACACAGCTTGGAGAAGACGAAGGAAGCTCAAGGCACACAATAGAGAGTGTGTTACTTAGTGTGCAATGGAAAGATAGATAGCCCTAGAGTGATGGGTGTATATACTATGCACGGGGGGAAAAACCTCCTAAAGAGGGAAAAAATGCCCCGGCGGTCCTAGTGTGTTCACACACATCACTACCACATGTATATGGTAACAATAGTACCTTGTCAATGTATGCTCCATGGTATCAAACTGAAAGCTCCGGAATGCGGGTATCCATGATCCTATTCGCCGGCAACGGGACTGACTCATCCTCCTCGCTTTCAAATTTCCCAATGGCGACTTCCCTCAGCTCAGTGGTCGTTTGTCGCAGCAATGCATTATGGAAACTCGGGACCAATTTCAGCAATGAACCCAGAGGTACTTGAATTGGTGACATGAGGACCTCTTGCCAAACTGAATTCCAATCCTCCTGTTCTTTAATATCATACTCATTTTCAGCTTTTCTTTCCTCTATTTCCAAGCCCAGAGTCGATGGCATAGTCGATGTCGATGGTCCTGCTGTCTTCACTGATGGTGCGGATTGTGGCAACCAAGACATAGTTTTTTTCCGCACTTCTTCCTAAACCGTCCAATCCGAAATTTTCACATCGAGAGTTGGAACCACATTTTTACCCGAACGTGTGATTAATGAAACCACTGGATCAGACTCCTCCAGTCCTTCAATCTGAACCATAGCCACACTAGGTTGTTTCCCTGCAGCGCGTTCCTGCTTTTTCCGATCGTATTCCAAATCTTCAGTACACTCAGATCGCCAGTGTTCATCCCCCAAACAGAAAAGGCATGTCTTGGGGCGATTGAGTCTCGGCCTCCTCTTCCGCGACCTCGTCCTCCCCCTTGACCCCGTCCTCCTGCTGGACCTTGCACATGCGTCTCTGATGTGTGAGCATGAGCCATCGCCACAGCAAGCTCTTGTCCCTGCCCTATCTGTGGTTGTTGCCAGGTAGAAGAGTCCCCTCGACTCCGACGACCCCGGCCATTGAAATAACATTCCACTGTATTATGAGTATTGGTTGTGCAAATCGCACACCACTTCTGATTCATTGCGCACTCTTAGGCAGCATGGCCTGGATTCCGACATTGGGTACACCATAGTTCCTTCAGGCTTTTAGCCACCGCAGCTGATTTCGACGATCCGGATGAAACACTTTTCCCGTGACGCTGGGATTTTTTCCGCGGCGTCTCTTCCGATTCTTTCCCCGAATCGCTGTTGCCTGAGTCCGAGGAATCTGATACTGCGGATTCCGACTCCGAACTATCACCGCCACTGTCTTGCGACTTGTGATGAGATTTCTTCCTGTCTTTTTTCTTTGACTTCTTTGGAGATTCCGTATCCTCTAAAGCCTCTACTGCTACTACCGCCCTAGCGATTACATTATCCAGTGGAGTAGTTACCTCATCCACTGTTGACATAGCCGTTCTGAGATCCTTATTGAGCCCCTGCAAAAAATAATCATTCAGCACTTCGGCTGCCGGCCTTTGTGCCTGAGGTACCCTCTACAAAAGCATCCGAAATTTTGTAGCATAATCCTCCACTGGCATTGACTTCTGCCTGAGCGTTCGAAGCTTCTCCAAATGTTGAAGGACTGTCTTTTCTGTTCGAAACCTTCGTAGAAACGCTATGGATCCATCGGCATACGTCTGGAAATGATCATCAAGGTATTCGGACAACCATTTCGTAGCTTTCCCTGAGAGTGTAGATTCAAACACTGATTGTTGATGGAGAGGAATCACCACCTCAGGATGATTCAATCCATAAGCTTTATTGAATTGGCGCAAATGTGCATTAGGGTCTTCACTCGAAAGACCTTGAAACTGACTATACTTAATCTGAGGATGAGCCATCACCCCTGGCCCAACTGTTCCTCCTCCCGGGAAAAGATGACGAGCACTAGGAGGTGGAGACAGTGGCGGAGATACTCCCGGAGTGCTTAACGGAGATGGTGGTGGAGCAACCTGTGTGGGTGAGGGTGAACGTATGATAGTAGGACATGACTGACTGCACGGAGTACGTCTCGCTTGCCGCAACCGCCTACCATGCACCGGGCTTGGTGATGGAGATACAGATTCCTCAATCTACGGTGAAGAAAAAATAAATTCGTCTGAACCGCCTCTCCTCCATCGTCTTCCTACAATTGGAACCACAGGGTCAGGTGGACCCTGCGACCTAGTGCGCATGCATATTCATCGCAGGCCGTCCATCACGCATCGTGGTCGCTAGATGTAATGTCTATTGCCCACACAGGAGCAATAGGCATTACGGGAATGATTACCCGCAACTACATTATGTGAACATCAACATATAGAATGACAAGAGAAGGAAGTACACAGTACACAGGCACAGAACACCTCTTGCTTCATTCATGTATATCCAGACTCAGAGTTACAACAGTAGATGTCATGAATATCATAGAGATTGGTTAAGTTACATCAAAAGACAAGTATGCCCCTCCATATACAACCGCTGCTCTAGCGCAGATCGAGAACGGTGCACACACTCCTGTCCCATGATATCCTGTGAAGAATTGTCGCTACGGCCGCCGCATACCGCATAACTCCTGATCCGCAGTGTCCATATCTCCGCAGGACCGCACGACCGCATGTGCGGCTAATGCCGTAACAGGATTCTTGTTCATTCAGCTTAACATCCACTTTGGGTGGTCTTTATCTGTGCCATCTTCTTGCATATCTTTGTACAGCCTCTCTTTCACTTGTAATAATTCCACTTTGATGAGAGGGTATGGCAGGGATTGTTGATGCCATTGCGCATTGATCTGATTGGGAGTGAGTTGAGTGAAGTTGACGCAGTGTAAAACTCTCAAATCCCATGCCATTGCGGCTTTCCATTGCTCATCCACCTCTTGGGTGATCTTCTCTTTCAGTGCATCTTCTTCAGCTTTTGACAGTTGAACCATTCGCATTGTGTTTACATCTATGATGTGAATCTAGAAATCCTCATCACCACTTGGCTCTACTGTGGACTGTGTCTCGAATACAGCAAACGAGACCGACGGTATGTCTATCTGTGGTGGCTCTAAAGTACCTGCCTCTTCCTGCGTGTCTGGTTTTTCATCTCTAATGTAAGGTCTCTGACCCCGACCAAAAAGAGCACCCTTGTACCATGGAATGAACATAATCAAAAAAGTTACTATTTTAAGCAGTCTTCCGAATTCTGTCTCAGTGCCATGATGTCTAGAATGTTTTAAAGCTTCGAAATTGGAATTAAAATAATTTTTGTTAAAAAAATCTAAAAATAGTAAGTTTTTGGTCGCCCGACCCGTCCAGTTTTGACCGTCTCAAAAAACTGCACCCGTACCCCGAATTTGAAAAAAATGCATTTTCGGACCTCGGAGGCTGCTAAATATAGCAGGTACTCGGACAGATACACCTTAGTTAGAGCTTAGTACAGCAATTTACGGCATTAAAATCTGACTCGTATGGCCCGTTTTAGCCTAAAACCAATTTTTCCTAAGGTTGAGCAGGGAGGCACCAGGGCTCCAGGCTGTGTGGGAACAGGTCCCAGGCCACTCAGAGCCTGCTTTAGCAGCTAGAGGGCACCCTCTTGTCTTTTGGGAGTTGTGGGAGAGTTTCCAAGCTTGAGAGTGAGTGTGAGAGTCAGTTCCACTAGCTAATTGGACACTTGGTAGGCATGTAACTGGACTTGCCATGCATAAGTGGAGTAGCTCCCAGATGCAAATAGCAAGCCTGGGCAGCTTGGAGGATCCTATTTAAGAGTGTGCTCACACACACACACACACACACACATATGCTCACACACCCACTCAGTACACACACACACACTTACACACACCTTGAGGAGGTGCTGCCGGCACACATAGTTTTTGGAGAAGAAGCAAAGGAGGGAAGTGCTGCCCGATTCTCATCTTGAGAACTCCATTGGATCAGAAATTTGAGTGGATTTCAGCCCCTAATCATAGTAATATCGATTTATTTGATGCTTTTATGCAAATCTCTTCATCATTCTCTTAATTCCTCATCTATTATGCTTAATCCTAGCTATATTTCTCAATAGCTGCTCTCTAATTCTCCATATCATTATTCAATTACATAATCATCATCCAATAGTCAATTATGCAGCCATTAATCTCTCCTAATCATAGATTAATGCATGATTAGTAAGAGAAATCTCCCTCTAGTCATGATAGCAATTAATTGTCAAGCCGGTAATGATGAGGATTTGGTTAATTTCATTCTATTACCACACAATATTGGTGTAACTAAGTTAGATTCAATTTATTCATAGATTAGGATGTAATTAAGGGAAATTAATCCGTCATTAAGCCACTAAGAAGAGAATTTTCTCTCACCTATGCATATGGTAATTCTGCACCTTTCTACTCGCATTAGGAAGGTGATTGAGCTTGTCTAATTCATCTCTCTAGTAATTTGATTAGTAAAATTCTGAAATTCTTTATTACCTAGGCCAAGTATTTAAATCTTAGAGCCAGTTCCCATAGAACAAGTAAGGTATCATCCATAAAATTGCTATGTCTTGAAGGAAGTCTAACCCTCGCACAAAAGGGATTGTTTAGTGATTCTAATCAGTCATCTTGATTGTTATGGCACTTTCGGACATTAGTTCTTTTCTGCACGTTTATCAATTAAGTAATGAGTATAAAACGGTCCCGGTAAAGAGAACTCGCTTTGGTGGTGCCCACGACTGCGAGGCAGGGACAAGCAACGTGAATGGAAAAGGAAAAGCTCCCATGGACGACATAGTACCGGCCATCTCACGGACCATTAACGAGGAAATGGAGGAGGTAGCTCACATTTTTGTTCAAGTTGTTTAATTTAACATTGCATACGATAAGTTAGGAAAGAACATATCCCTAAACATGTTGGAGAAATCCGACGGAATCCTCGGCATTTGAATTCAATTGTATATTAAAGTCTAAGTAGGAAAGAATGGTTGATGGATATACTGTTTGAAATAGGAAAGAATGTCTGCTAGGGAAAATTTAGCTTGGCATGTTCATTCTATTTCCAATGTTGAACTAGTCCTGATCCCCCTACTAATCACAGGGGGCGGCTCGCGACAATTTCGCATTAGCTTGAGTTACTAGCTTAGGGCCTTTACCCTCGACTTGCTTTCTATGCGGTGGGAACCCACGTCTTGCTTTCTATGCGGTGGGAATGTCCATGTCGTGCTTTCTATGCGGTGGACATACCTAGTTGTATGGGTAGCTAGGCGACAACGGGAGGAGTAAACTCTCACTGGAGGGGGGATATTGTACCTCCAGAACATTGGAATTTTAATGAATAAGTTTGAGTAGAATTTTTACTAGAGTTTCTGTCTTGGTGCCGCTTTGCAATACTGATTGAAGGGTTGTCTTAACGAACCTTGTGAATCGGAATTTAATCAAGGAACTTTTGTGTTGAACAACCACTGTGGTAGTAATTAGGACACACAAGGAAGTGTGAGTGTGGGGGTGGAAAGTGGGGGCTTGGCTCAGGTTGCCAATGCCTATGAGAAGGGTGGTCCCGATTGGTCGGGAACTCTCCGTCCCCATAGTGCTTAAATCGACACTAGTATTACTCATTGCCCCTAGAGCGACGAAGTCTCAAGTGTACGTGCCTCTGAAACATGGGAAAAAAGGCACTCGGGATTTCTCTCCTCTTGGAAGGTGGGTCTTAGGATCGCTAGATAAGTTAAGCACGCTTCCCCTGCGAGGTGGAGCTAGATCTTGTTGCTAGTAGGCTCAAACTTGACTCACTTTGTGATGAGAGATCGTCCGCTAGATGAATCCTGAACCACTTTGTTTGCTTCCGTTGTAGATCTAGTGGCCACCAGGTTTACCATCAGATCCGCTGTTTGAGACGGCGGGGTGGGGACCTCACACTTTGTATCACAGCTAAGGTTAGGTTAGACTGAGAAATAAAGTCGTATTGTTTGAATATTTAAAAGGAAGTAAGGGTATATAGGTAGCTGATCCAAATTCCTTGCGTTGGTGCTGCAAGAAGACCCCGTGCTAGAATATCGAAAGTTCCAAGTGTTTGAGCTTATTTACGAGCAAGCTCGACGATCCCCAGTTTACCAATTCAGGCGAGATATCATGGAGATGTTGAAGGCTCATATGCCGCACTCCACTCGCATCGATAGAGGATGGGGGCTCGATTGGACACTTGTAGGAGGGGTTTACTATATCAACGCTCGAAAGCTAGGATGCCTAGCTACCGATTTGAAGACAA
Organism: Adiantum capillus-veneris; assembly: GCF_014529385.1. Lineage (NCBI taxonomy): Eukaryota > Viridiplantae > Streptophyta > Polypodiopsida > Polypodiales > Pteridaceae > Adiantum > Adiantum capillus-veneris. The sequence goes on from NC_140950.1 coordinate 61,097,285, forward strand.
TTTGTTGGGGAGAAGAATTGAGGGTGGTGTAATATTCTACTTGCTGCCTACACGTATGGACTTGACTGTCTCTGACGGCTCCAATCAAACCCTCAACGAGTGGCTTTTGGAGAAGGTCACTAATGTAATCCTAGCAAACAGAGTTAGAACTTTTGGAGTACCCAAAGAAGAATCCCGGCTCGACACCATAGTTTACTATCCACTCAAGGATGAGTATAGGAACTACTTCACGAATAACGTAGAGTATCATGTGAACACAACCTGCTAGGCGTATCTTATAAGCATTCCAAAGCCATGTAATAAATTGATCATGAGTTATCCTAAGCCTTGAGAGGTTTCGATTGTAATCAATCTTCATCAATAAAGTGTTTTTTGTCTCTGAGTCTTTGTCTCTTGATAAAGTGGGATCCTGAATTTTATTTAAGTCTCGTGTCTATTTGAGATCCAAGTAATGGTATCAAGAATCTCATGCAACCCATGTAGGCACCGCCTGCTGCTCTCTACTCGGCGGCCCAAGAGAAGAAGATCCTCCTCAAACAAGCCCAATCTCCATCTTTAAGGGTGATGGGACAAATGTGGAGAGAGATGTGGAAGTATGGATGGAGGCTATGGATGATTACTTTGAAGCTGCGGGAACCCAACCCGTGAATCAAACCATGCTTGCGATGTTCCGCTTGTCTGGCGATGCCAAGATATGGTGGAAGCAACATTGTAGGGACTTGGATATCAAGGGATCTTCCCAATCCTGGGAAAACATCAAGGCGGCAGTGATGGGGCGATACTTACCACCCGCCTATAAAACCATGAAGATGAACGAGTTCTTTTCACTTCGGCAGCTGACTTCATCTGTCGAAGAATATTATTCAAAGTTCGTCACTCTTCGGAGATATTCTCCTAAGAGGACATTGGAGCAACAGGTAGCAAGGTTCTACCAAGGGCTAATCGACCCTTTGAATACTCGGTTGGAAGCTCTCAGGCCGCCGACAACACTGCAGGATGCCTTGTTGAGGGCCAAACCTTTAGCTCTCGAAGTACAAAAAGTTAATCAGAATAGGAGGAATCATTTGGCAAAAAGGGCAAGGACAAATGTTTGGAATAACAGACCATCCAACCAAGCATATGACCAGCGCCCTATTGTGGCTACCACCACAACCATGGAGTTCCCAAATGTTCGATGCTACGATTGCGGCGAGTTTGGGCATTACAGATCCAAGTGCCCCAAGAAGACTCAGGCAACCAGCGCCAATGCCATACCCTTGAATGTCCATGGGCGTGGACAACCTAATGGAAGAGGAGGACATGGAAGGATGAATAGAGGGCGAGGGCGTGGAGCTACCGCCAGAGTGAATGCCGCAGTGGTACAACCAACTGTGGGAGATGAAGCAGTGGAGAGAGCAACCTTGCATGCTGCAATTGACAACCCCAATGGTTGCAAGCAATACGCAGTCATTCATACGCCAAGATCTCTCAGAGGTGAACAGGTTAACTTCCTTATAGATTGTGGTAGCACTCTTTCATTTCTTTCACCCAGAAGCATGAGGAAGCTAAAGCTAGATAAGTATCCAACAAACAAGCTAGTTGTAGAGTTAGCAAATGGCAAGGAAGTATTGTCTCAACACTCTGCACGAAAAATCGACTTTGATTAGGGGGACACTCAACCTCTGCCCAATTTCGAAGCCTACCCTTAGGATTCTTTGATGGGATACTAGGGATGGTCTGCTGGCTAAAGCAAAATCAGACCCACATCCATTGTGCACAAGGGAACTTTACTTTTACAGATAACTTGGGTAATGAAGTCTTAATCCAGGGGGGAAATAGGAGACCTAGGGCTACTTTAGTTAAGGCCAACAGAATTTTGAAGGGACTGAGAAAGAGGCAGCAAATTTATGCGGTGAAGCGCAACAAGGTGGACCAATCAGATACCACACTTCGAACAAACTGGTTGAGGGAGTATGATGATGTATTCCTTGAAGACCTTACGAATCTTCCGCCACATAGAGAGGTAGATCATGAGATTGAGACTATCCTTGGATGTGAACCTATCTCAAAGCGACCTTATAAAATGTCACTTCCAGAGGCCATTGCACTCAAGGAACAACTTAGGCAACTCATTGAGCAAGGATTCATTCGACCCAATACTTCTCCTTGGGGTGCACCAATTCTTTTCCAGAAGAAGAAGGATGGGACCTTAAGGCTATGCATAGATTACCGTGGACTTAACCAGTTAACTGTCAAAAACAAGTATCCAATTCCAAGGATTGACGAACTCCTGGACAGACTCCATGGCGCAAAGATGTTTACAAAGATTGATCTAAGTTCAGGATATCAAGGAATCAAATATTCCAAAGAGAGCTTTCAACACTAGGTATGGACACTACGAATTCACAGTAATGTCTTTTGGTCTAACAAATGCTCCTGCAAGCTTCAGTCGACTTACGCAGGATATTTTCAGACCTTATCTGGATGATTTTGTCTTGGTTTTCTTTGATGACATTCTGATATATTCTAAGAACGAGGCAGATCATGAAAAACATGTTCACAAAGTACTTGATCTTCTTCGAGAACACCAACTTTACGCTAAAGCGAGCAAGTGTACCTTCTGCTCACCTAAGGTCAATTACCTTAGATTTGTCATATCGGCCGAAGGGATTTCAGTGGACCCAGATAAAGTCAAGGATATCGTTGATTAGCCTCAACCATCCACCGTCAGCAAAGTAAGAGGATTTCTTGGGATAATAGGATGGTACTGGATTTTTATCAAGGACTATGCACGTATTGCTGCACCTTTGACGGAACTCCTGAAGAAAGGAATGAGGATCGAATGAAAGACCGAGCACGAGTCTAGTTTTGCTAAGCTGAAAGAATTCTTGGTCTCAGCTCCTATCTTAAATCTTCTAGATTTCACTAAAAAGGAATTTGAAGTAGCAATCGATGCTAGCAAACTTTCTCTAGGCGGAGTTCTTACTCAAGAAGGAAGACCGGTGGCATATGTTGGGGTATAAATCCCAATGTGGTCGCCCAGGTAAGTGGGCGGGCCACCAGGTATGTACACATATTCTTTTGTGAAAACCTAATAAGAACTCACTATGCTCTACACATTACAGTAGAGTGAGTTCACCATATCGTCGTGCTCTTCTTCTCGCACTCTCTCTCTCTCTCGTCGCACTTCCGCTCATACTCCTTCAACTGATATCAGAGCTCAGATCGAGGCTCGGGGCAACATTTGCAGGTAGCCAGAGTCACCTGCTCAGATTGGAGTGAAATTCAACAGACGAAGACACGGCCCCAAATCCTGTGGGAGAGCCCGAAGGGCCGGTGTTCTCAGAATTTCATTCTGAGGTCATCTCGGCCACCGTTCGGCTTCAACAAAGATCTACGGAGGCCATTTTCGACTACGTGGTCTCGGCGGGTGCATATCCAACTCTGCAAATTTGGGGTTTTCAACCTACGACTGCAAGTGCTGAGGATATCTGCACTTCCAGAGTGTTGATTTGTGGCTATCTACACAACAAAGGACGGCTTACATTTCTTGGAGGCGTGTCACATACGATACGACCGCACCTACACACAGACTGTAGGCGACATCCACTAGTTCATCAGGTAGCTTGTGTTTGCTGCTTGATATTCCAGATTTCATCCTAACATTGCAGGTACTTCCACATGGGATGTATTGTTAGAGATGATGTATGTCTGTTGAGGGTTTGCTGGCTGTGAGTCACGCAGCAAACAACCGCCGCAGCGGTTACAGCATATAGTGGGAAATTTGTGGATGTATGACTTTGTGGGAAATCTATGTATTGTCAGATTTACTACAGCCTTTGTTGAGGGTCAAGTGAGGTTTTATTGAGCTGGGGGATTCTCGAATGTTGAGATCCTTTCGGTGATACAGGTCTTGGAGCGATCCCTCGAGCACCCTTAGATAGGCAGCTAGAATGTATTGACTGTGAGTTAGACAGTTGGGATTGCATCTTTGCTTTACTGCCGTTGAGGCATTGTCGCAGTCTATGCTTACAGGACAGTGACAGGACACTGAGAGACAGTACAGGTGCAGGACAGGTTTACCCACAGCTTACAGTGTTAGAGAGACAATGGTTTTTTGAGCTGTTTTTTGGTCTGTTTTTTGAGTACACCAGAGCCATTTTACAAAGGAGACTCTGCCAAAATTTCTGCAGAATCTGAAGCTTTCTTGGTTCATTTGACAGGTTGATATTGGTTCAGAGGTCAGTTTACAGGGGAAACTCTGCCGAATTTTTCCCAGGAATGTAAACTACTGTGAAGCGTAGCTATGGCTAGATCACAGGACACTGCTCTTTACAATATCAAGAAGTTGGATGGAACCAATTTCCCATTGTGGAAGAAGCAAATTTGGCACATGTTGGTACAAAAGAAGCAGATAAAACCTATAAAGCTCAAGGGGATAAAACCAGAAGATATGGACGAAGATGAATGGAGCGAAATGGATGAATTGGCACTTTCTACCATTATGCTGACTTTGGCAGAAAGCGTTTACTTCAATGTAGCAGACGAGATGTCGGCTTATCAAGCATGGTTAAAGCTGAGTGATCTTTATGAGAAGAAGATTGTAGCTTCACAGGTATACTGGCTTAAGAAGCTTGTTGACTTGAAGATGAAAGAAGGGACACCTATGTCCAATCATCTGAATGAATTCAACACAATCTATAGTCAGTTGTCAGCTCAAGGTGTCAAGTTTGATGAACCTGTTAGATCTATGTTCCTGTTGATCACATTGCTGGAAAGTTGGGACACTTTTCGCACAGCTTTGAGTAATTCTGCACCTCCAGATGGTTTGAACATAGCAGGTGTAGAAGGAAGTCTGCTTACTGAAGAAACCAATAGAAAGACAATGGACAAAGGCAAAGGAACAGCCTTAGTTGTCAGGGGAAGGACCAAAGAAAAGTACAAAGGTGGAAAGAGGAATCAGTCTCGTAGCAAGTCCCGCAGTGCTAAAGGCAAGAGTGACATAGAATGCTACCATTGTGGCAAGAAGGGTCACATGAAAAGAGACAGCAGAGAATGGAAAGCAGAAAAAGGCAAAGAGAAAGCTGAAGACCATGGTGAGAAGAACATGTCCTCAGTGAAGATTCAAGAAATAAATGTGACAAACATTGTTGCAAAGTATGACAGTCTAGTGTCAGGAGACATCTACTTCTTGAAGAATACAATGGACTCAGCTCTTCTTACAGCATCTGATGGACATGCACTGAGTGACTGGATTATAGACTCTGGGGCATCACTTCATGTGTCTCCAAACAAGGAGTGGTTTACTTCTTATGTGACCACTAAAGATCATGTTCGGTTAGGCAATGGGCAGACATGTGAGATCTTAGGTGTTGGAGATGTTCAATTGAAGTTTCAGAATGGCTCTTCTTTCACGTTGAAGAATGTGAGACATGTTCCGCAATTACAAAGAGCTTGATCAGCACAGGTTTACTTGATGATGCTGGCTACGTCACCACTTTTGGACAGAACATGTGGAATATATCCAAGGGTTCTATGACAGTAGCACATGGAGTAAAGTCTGGAGAACTTTACATGATTTATGTATCAAATGTCTCTAAAAATGTAATCAATGTAACCGAGCAGCCGAACGTTTCTTTGTGGCATAGCCGGTTAGGACATATGTCCAAGAAGGGAATGGAAATCTTGTCTCGTTCTGGTTATTTGCCTGGATTTTCATTTAATGATTTTGAATTCTGCGAACATTGTATGTATGGTAAGCAAACACAGTAGCCACATAAGCATAGAAGCAGTAGAAGAGATACACAATTGGCACTTGTTCATAGTGATTTGTGTGGACCTATGCCTAACCTATCTCTAGGGAAAGCTTCTTACTTTATGACATTTATAGATGATTACTCGAGGAAAGTATGGGTTTACTTTCTCAAGCACAAGGATGAAGCGTTTAGTGTTTTCAAAACTTTTGTGACACTTGTGGAGAATCAGAGTGGCAAGAAGCTTAAATGCTTACACACTAACAATGGTGGAGAGTATGTTTCAAAGGCCTTTCAGGACTTTTGTGAGTCAAAAGGTATAAAACGTGAACTTACTGCTCCTTACAATCCTCCTCAAAATGGTGTTGCTGAGAGGATGAATAGGACCATACAAGAGAAGGTCAGAACTATGTTTTCTAATGCACAACTGCCAAATGGGTTTTGGGCTGAAGCTATATCAGCAGCTGTTCATCTTGTAAATAGATCTCCTAGCAAGGTTTTGCAAAAGGATTCAGTGCCAAAGATGGTATGGTCAGGCAAAATTCCCTCATACAAGCATCTCAGAGTCTTTGGCTGTGAGGCATATACTCACGTTCCAAAGGAATTTAGGAACAAACTTGAGCCAAAGAGTAGAAAGTGCATCTTTCTAGGCTATGGTAGTTCTGGTGAGATGGGGTACAGACTTTGGGATCCCGAATCCAGAAAGGTTGTCCACAACAATGATGTTCACTTTAATGAATCCAAATATCATTCTAAACCAGAGAGGGTTGAGGAGATTAGAAGAGTTGTCTTCCAAGAAGATGGACCTGCACGTGCAAGACAAAATGTCAAGGCTCAAGAGGAGCAAGGACAGGATAGAGTGGAACCACAGGTTGTGGCTGAGCCTGAGCCACCTATTGTGCGTAGATCTGGACGTGTCACGCGACCTCCTGATAGGTTTGTTCCATCTATGAACTATGTCATGTTGACTGATTGCAATGAGCCTTCATGTTACAAGGAAGCAGTGCAAATGAAGGACTCCGGGAATTGGCAATTGGCCATGCAGTCAGAGATGACAGATCTGCATAAAAACAAGACATGGAAGCTAGTTAAATTACCACAGGGCAAAAAGGCTCTACCTTGTAAATGGGTTTACAGGTATAAGATCACCGCTCATGATAGTCAGCCAAAGTACAAAGCAAGGCTTGTTGCCAAGGGCTTTAAACAAGAACAAGGCATTGACTTTGATGAAGTCTTCTCTTCGGTGGTCAAGATGACTACATTGAGATGCTTTCTTGCATTGGTTGCCATATTAGATTTGGTGTTTCACCAAATGGATGTCAAGACAACGTTCTTGCATGGTGATTTAGATGTGGAAATTTACATGCAGCAGCCAGAAGGGTTTGTTGAGAAAGGCAAGGAAGATTGCGTATGCCAGTTGTTAAAGAGTCTTTATGGCTTAAAACAATCACCGAGGGCATGGTACCATAAGTTCCACAAGTTTATGCTTTCTCAAGGCTACAAACGTAGTGAGTTCGATCACTGTCTATATACAAAGAAGGCTAAGGATGGCAGTTGGCTAATCCTTATTTTGTATGTGGATGACATGTTGATTGCTGGCAAGCACTTGGAAGAAATTTCAGCTTTGAAGTCAAAGATGGAAAAATCGTTTGACATGAAAGACATGGGTGAGGCAAGTCATATACTTGGTATGCGCATTGAGAGAGACAGATCAAAGAAGTTGATTTGGTTTTCTCAAACAGAGTATATTGACAAGGTTTTGCAACGTTTCAATATGGAGAAGGGAAAGGCATTGAGTATTCCATTGCCACCATATGTGAAACTTAGCAAACAAGATTGTCCTGTGTCTGAGGAAGAATAGGCTGAAATGGATAAGATTCCATATGCGTCTGCAGTGGGTAGTTTGATGTATACAATGATTGCTACTCGCCCAGACATTGCATTTGCAGTCGGAGTAGTAAGTCGATACATGTCAAACCCAGGCAAGAAACATTGGGAGGCAGTGAAAGGAATATTGAGATACCTGAAAGCTACAAAGAGTATGCATATATGATATGGGAGTCAGGAGCTAAGTGTAAAGGGTTTTATAGACTCAGATTATGCAGGTGACTTAGACAACTGAAGGTCTACGTCATGGTATGTCTTGACATTGGCTGGTGGAGAAGTATCATGGCGTTCTAGATTACAAGATTGTGTTACTCAGTCTACTACAGAGGCTGAATATGTTGTAGCATCAGAGGCATGCAAAGAATCAATTTGGCTTAATTGACTAGTAACAGATTTGGGAATCAAAGAAGAGATGCCTGTGTTATATTGTGATAGTCAAAGTGCTATAAAATTGGCTCACAATCCAGTTTATCACTCAAAGACAAAGCATGTGGATGTGAAGTATCATTTCATCAGGGAAATGCTCGAGGATAAGCAACTTCAACTTGTCAAAGTTCACACCACAGAAAATCCTGTTGATCTACTTACAAAAGGACTTCCCTCAGAGAGCTTTGCGCATTTTCGCAAGCAATTAGGTGTAGGGTAGTACATCACTTCTCTACATCTCTTGTATATTAGCTTGTATAGTAGCTTCTCTCACACTTAAAGTACCACATTGGACTTTAAGTGGGAGGTTGTTGGGGTATAAATTCCAATGTGGTCGCCCAGGTAAGTGGGCGGGCCGCCAGGTATGTACACATATTCTTTTGTGAAAACCTAATAAGAACTCACTATGCTCTACACATTACAGTAGAGTGAGTTCACCCATTGTCGTTCTCTTCTTCTCGCACTCTCTCTCGCGTCGCACTTCCGCTCGTACTCCTTCAGCATATACCCGGGGCGGTCACTTTTTAGAATGTGTATGATATCACGTGAGTTAACCGGAGAGGATTATTAAAAGACCAAAATGTATAAAAATGTATACATACAGAGGGGGGTGGGGGTTTTTTAAATAGGCTCACAGTGTAAGTATAGTATGTATATTGGGGTATTATTAATTACCTCTTGAACGCAAGTGATATAGGGGTCTTTTGATAAGTGACTGCCCCGGGGGCATATACTTCACAAAATCTGAGGGATCGTGAGAAGAATTATCACGATTTGGAACTTTTAGTGGTTATACATGCGCTGAAGTTATGGAGACATTATCTTCTCGGGCGCAAGTTTCAGCTAGTTACAGACCACGAGAGCTTAAAATGGATTTTTACTCAACCTATTCTCAATATGCGACAACGGCGATGGATAGAGCTTTTACAAAAATATGACCTTGACATAAAGTATAGACCAGGGAAGGAAAATGCAGTTGCAGATGGACTTAGCCAAAAATATTTTATCGGAGCTATCTCTATTCCAAATAACCCTATCTGGGATAGAATCAAAGAAGCATCTTTGGTAGATCCAGAATACCAGCGTATAGTATCATTAGTCCAGCAGAATAAGATGCCTGAAGCTAAAGATTACTCTCTTATAAGAGGATGTCTTTACTACAGACAAAGACTCTGTGTACCCAGAGACCCAGATTTAAAGAAGGCTATTTCGTATGAAGCACACGATAGCCCTACATCTGGACATCCAGGTTATGCTAAGACTCTTCATGCTGTCAGGAGGAGTTATTTTTGGTCTGGAATGAAAGGAGACATACTTCGCTATGTGAGGCAATGTCTTTCTTGTCAGTGGATAAAAGCTGAAAGAATCAAGTTACCAGGGCAACTTCAACCTCTTGACATACCCCAGATGAAATGGGATCAATATGGACTTCGTTACAGGATTACCTTCTACAGGAGGTTATGACTCTGTTTTTGTGGTTTTTTGATATGCTCACAAAAGTGGCTCATCTAATACCCGTAAAGACAACTTTTACTGCTTCGTATATTAGCCGAGTATTCATCAAGGAAATTTTTAGGTTACATGGTTTACCCAAGCGTATCGTCAGTGATAGAGATGCCAAGTTTACATCAAAATTTTGGACTTCTCTTTTCCAATCTATAAGGTCACAATTAGCCTTCAGTACAGCATATCATCCGCAGATAGATGGGCAGATTGAAAGAGTAAATCAAGTCATTGAGGACATTCTCAGGGCCTATTGTTTGCATGAGCCAAAGAAGTGGTTACAGTATCTTCCTTTGGTAGAATATGCCTACAATTCTTCCAAACACAGAAGCATTGGAATGTCACCCTTTAAAGCTCTTTATGGACAGGAATGTTTAGCACCACTGAACTTCTCGGATCCAACCATCAGGGTAGAATCCTCTAGGAAGATGCTAAAAGATATGGAAGCTCAGACTAGAGCTATTCGCCAAGACATTCATGCAACTCAGGATAGAGAGAAACACTATGCAGATAAGAACCGTTCGGAAAGAACTTTCAAAGAAGGAGATAAGGTTTTTCTGTGAGTCCGACCAAAGAAAAGCAACTTATCACTAGGCAGATACAAGAAGTTAATCCCAAGGTATTGTGGACCATTCGAGATCATTAAAGTTGTGAGTGACCAGGCCTACAAGCTAAAGTTACCTACAAACTTGAAGGTTCATGATGTATTCCACGCCAGCTTACTCAAACCCTACATCCCTAATCCTGATCAATTCTTGGACTCATATCAGATAGTCATGCCAACACAAGGAGTTCTCGAGCTCCAACCAGACTATGTACTCGAAACAATGGAAAGGAAGTTACGCAACAGAACAATCACGGAGCACCTAGTAAAGTGGAAGGATTACCCTGAAGAAGATGCAACTTGGGAGGACGAACCAACGCTCATAAACGATTACTCAAACACATTCTTGAAATGAGGACATCTCAAATTCTTCACGTTGGGTAGGTTGTAAGGTCTCTAACCCCGACCAAAAAGAGCACCCTTGTACCATGGAATGAACATAATGGAAAAAGTTACTATTTTTAGCAGTTTTTTGAATTCTGTCAGTGCCATGATGTTTAGAATGTTTTAAAGCTTCGAAATGTGAATTAAAATAATTTTTGTAAAAATTTCCAAAAATAGTAAGTTTTTGGTCGCCCGACCCGTCCAATTTTGACCGTCTCGAAAAACTGCACCCGTATCCCGAATTTGAAAAAAATGCATTTTCGGACCTCGGGGGCTGCTAAATATAGCAGGTACTCGGACAGATACACCTTAGTTAGAGCTTAGTACAGCAATTTACGGCATTAAAATCCGACTTGAGCGGGGAGGCACCGGGGCTCGAGGTTGTGTGGGAATAGGTCCCAGGCCACTCAGAGCCTGCTTTAGCAGCTACGAGGCGCCCTCTTGTCTTTTGGGAGTTGTGGGAGAGTTTCCAAGCTTGAGAGTGAGTGTGAGAGTCAGTTACACTAGCTAATTGGACACTTGGTAGGCATGTAACTGGACTTGCCATGCATAAGTGCAGTAGCTCCTAGATGCAAATAGCAAGCCTGGGCAGCTTGGAGGAGCCTATTTAAGAGTGTGCTCACACACACACACACACACACACACACACACACACATATGCTCACACACCCACTCAGTACACACACACCTTGGGGAGGTGCTGCCGGCACACAGTTTTTGGAGAAGAAGCAAAGGAGGGAAGTGATGCCCGATTCTCGTCTTGAGAACTCCATTGGATCAAAAATTCGAGTGGATTTCAGCCCCTAATCACAATAATATCGATTTATTTGATGCTTTTCTGCAAATCTCTTCATCATTCTCTTAATTCCTCATCTATCATGCTTAACCCTAGCTATATTTCTCAATAGCTGCTCTCTAATTCTCCATATCATTATTCTATTACATAATCATCATCCAATAGTTAATTATGCAGCCATTAATCTCTCCTAATCATAGATTAATGCATGATTAGTAAGAGAAATCTCCCGCTAGTCAGCATAGCAATTAATTGTCAAATCGGTAATGATGAGGATTTGGTTAATTTCATTCTATTACCACACAATATTGGTGTAACTAAGTTAGATTCAATTTATTCATAGATTAGGATGTAATTAAGGGAAATTAATCCGTCATTAAGCCATTAAGAAGAGAATTTTCTCTCACCTATGCATACGGTAATTCTGCACCTTTCTACTTGCATTAGGAAGGTGATTGAGCTTGTCTAATTCATCTCTCTAGTAATTTGATTAGTAAAATTCTGACATTCTTAATTACCTAGGCCAAGTATTTAAATCTTAGATCCAGTTCCCATAGAACAAGTAAGGTATCATCCATAAAATTGCTATGTCTTGAAGGAAGACTAACCCTCACACAAGAGGGATTGTTTAGTGATTCTAATTAGTCATCTTGATTGTTATGGCACTTTCGGACATTAGTTCTTTTCTCCAAGTGTTAGAAGCTGGACACACCCTACGGCATCTAACTACTCGGAGGACTATTATTTTTGTAATTATTCATTCATTAAGGTAAACCCAATTTTCTACCTTGTAATTATTGGGACTTACAAAAGTTTCCAGATTGTATCCCAGTTTTGATAGTTAGATTGAGTAGATGGTTGATTTTGGAACTTTAGGGTTTGAGACATTGTAAGGTATATATACCACTTTTTGACCTTAATGAAAAACCTTTTGTCATTTTAAAACAGTTTTGAAGTCTGTGAGTGAGCGTACTGTGTACGAGAGAGAGTGTGTGAGCTTCATCTTGACGCTATGTGTGCTCCGGTGGTCAGAATCAAGTGCGGAGAAGTGCAGCGTGTTGCCCCCGACAAGAGCTACGCGCCAATACCAACATTGCGCGCGTACGGTCCGGCTTTGTGAGCTCCTTCTACGAGCTTCATCGGTTGTTTGGGTGAGCATACATTGTCCGATTTTGCATTGCAGCATATCCACGCGTTCACATTGAGTAGAACTACACATTAGGCACTTTAGATTTCGGAAACGAAGACCTGCAGATTTCGGCCAGACATCCTACGTGTTTCTGCACCGGGTGTTTTGGGTCAGGATTTTGGTTCATAGACCTTAGGGAGAGTGACCTATTGGTATTAGTAGAGTCTCCTTCAAGTTCTATGGTGTTTCGAGATTGTTTGATGGGTGTTCGGCTCTAGAAAGCATTGTAGGAAGTTTCCTCTCTTGCACTCTTGAAGGTTGTTACTTAGACAATTGGTAGAGACCTCTGTAGGAATTGGTTAGGAGTCGGTCGAGTTTAGGTTGACACCTTATGCTTGCTTCCGCGCGCTTGCGGGTCGATCTTTGTGCTTAGCTGACATTACATGTTAGGTGAGTTCTCGTTGTGCTGACGTCCGTCGCGGCGTATCCGTCCAACATTGGCGCCGCTGCCGGGGACGAAAACCTTACGTAGGTGACCGAGACTCATCCTTGAGGATTGAGATTTTTGGATTGCCAAGAGTCTCGCTTTACATTTAGATAGGATCAGAGGGTGGAGGACTCTCTAGGTCTTAGAGGGAGTCTAGGAAGCGTGTGTCTGGCCTAGATCCTTCGACTTAGGTAGACGAGGTTGACTTAGGTAGTTTTAGGTAGTAGTCGATTCCTAGAGTAGGAGTTGGAGTGGTAGAAGTGGTGAGAGGAGAGCTTGAGAGTCCGGAGAGGCCAAAAAGCAACCAAAAACACCATTATCACATTTCACACGATAGGTAGGAGTAGAGTAAGTAGGACATCATGATTCAGGATCTAGAGCATTTCATGCATGTACACTTGCTTAGTAAAATCATTGCAAGTTTGTAAAAGACACAAAAGTGTGTTTGAAAGCCTAATTGAAGTCCAAAAGTTACTGTGAGTGTTTCTGATAGATCTATAGAGCATCAGGAGCATTCCTGTGAGAAAAAACTTTAATTTTAAGCCAGGAGACATCCTACGCGTAGGATGTCTACAGGCCAATCTGGGAGGAATTTTGGGATTTTGAGTTAACCAGTGTGTTCGGGAGGTAGGGTTTACCTTAATTTCAACTGGAAAGTGAAAATTTGGCCATATCTTGACAGGATAAGGCCAGATAGACTGAAATTGCTAGACATCCTACCCAAATAGAGCCAAAACATTATTTTGAGACCAAAACCATAAGATGGCTACATGAGCATGTCTTGCATGATATATTGAGTGACTGAAAGGGGTTTTACCTCATTTGGGTAAGAAAATTGGATTCAAAGCGGACTCTAGCACTTTTGACTGAAAAAAAAAAACGACTGAAATTTGGGACTTTTTGACATCCAAACCAAAATCTAAGCATACCACTGGGTTACTGACATCAAGGGGAAGCTGTGGGACAAATCTGGGGTCAAACAGGCCAAAAAGACATCCTACGCGTAGGATGTCTTCTAAGTGATTTGGGACTCCAAACTGAATTCTGAGTATACCAAAGTGATCAGCAACTCAAGGGGAGCCTGGGCTTTGAGTTTGAATTCATTCTTATGAAAAAGACATCCTACACGTAGGACGTCTAATACAAGAAAATGAAGCCAGAATTTGACTTTGAGCATAGTAAGGTGTTATAGAGCCTAAGGAAAGCCTCCTAGTCAATTTTGGTCCAATTTGGAGTTGATTAAACTTATCAATACCATCAACAGGCCGTCGGAACAGATTTATGACTCATTGACCAGCTAATAGGTGTCCAAATGAAAAGGTAAAAGCAGTTGTAAGCTCAGCACAACGAGAGGGAACAACAGTGCAAAAATCCAAGCAAAACACATCAAGAGACATCCTACGCGTAGGATGTCTATTGGGGCATACTGCAAAGAAAATTTAACCTGGCATAGACAATGAGGTCCCATTTGGCTTAAGGGTTCCAGAACTTCTTTCAGAAGTGAATTTGGACCTTGTTTGCCCATTTGACGAAGCAAAAGACTGAATTCAAACTTTTTCGCGTAAATTGACCAACAATTGAGGGTAGTACAATTTCAGATTAGCAAACCTAATGCAGAACATCAGTAGTGTATAAAATACAGTAGTGGTTGAGATTAACTCCCCAGTTATACCAATCATTACTAAGATAACCTCTAGTAGATAAATGCTTTGATTCAATTGCCAAAATTAAAACGCTTGTGTACAGGTATATTCAGCAACAGAGCAAGAAGTTGTGCAGAAAATCACCCATTGCCAGGTGAGTGGGTGAATTTTTGATAAATTGCATTGATAAGTTTGATGAATTTAAGAGGCAGGAAGATACATTGTTAGAGACCAGAAAGTGGCAGGTGACCAAGGCAGCTTAGTGTCCACAGAAGAGAGTGTAACTCAGGCAAGGCTAGATCCGCTAGCACCGATTATTGAGGAAGGTAGTGATACTGACACTTCGTCAAAAAAATCTTTCTTCATGATGGGTAGTCAACAGAATGGAGGTTTCACCTATGATGGACCTATGCTAGGAGCCTAGAACCTCCCAAAATCCTTTGAATGATTCCAGGCTCACGATGATCTTCTTGGAGGGAACAAACTCGAGAGGAGCCCTAGTCTATTCAGACTATCAAGGCCGCAAGTGCATTTGTATCGAAGAGAGGCTAGCTCAAAGATTGGAGATAATACAAGTGTATGATGATGGAGATAGATTCCAAGACGAAAAGGGGAACCACTATTTAATAGTTAGTAACCCTGAAGATTACAACAGATATGGAGATAACGTGGCTAAAGGGAAAATGGTTTCAGAAACTCAAGAACCGCCACCAAACATTGATCGGCCCGGAGCTATTTTTATGTATGATAAGAAAACAATCAGGGTTCCAACTTATAACGAGAATGTGGGAATCTACAAACATGAGAGCGAGGGTATAGTCTCTTACTTTCGCAGCAAAGAACCATACCTAAACGAATTAAGCAAAGACAAGGTTCTTTACTTATTCTCTTATGAAACTACTATGGGGAAGGGCATAGTTTTTGTTGATAGATACGGGCAAGAATACCAACGTATTCTCCCAGAGGAAGTAGAAAGAGCAACAGGTCCAGGAGCATCAGCATATGCCCCTGAGGAAGTGCCAAGAGCCGCCCACACCCCAAGAAAGTCAACGAATCCTTTTTCAGATGAGTATAACACTACCGCACATTCCACCCGACCGCAAGCATTCAACAACCAAGACCAACCAGCAAACCAGCCATCATTGCAGGCATGGCTTCGACAAAGTGCAACAATGGAACCAAACCAAAACCGAGATGGTTATCAAGCCGCACGAGGGCTCAGGGATTTGCAAGAACCACCACTCTATTCAAGGTATCAGGCAGAGAGTAAGCCAAAGACTCAAGGGTCAACAGAGCCTGGAGAACCACCCATGGAACGATTTCGAAGAGGAGAACCACCTCAGAACCGTTAGAAATTATGGCTTAGGAGCACCATTGGGAGAGGAACCAGCCTATTACAGAAGGCCTGAGGAGGTGTATCGACTAGGACGGGGGGATCCAATGATGAGGTTTGTGGACCATCGAAGAATTAGATCTTCTCAAGTGCAAAAATGGGTAAACAAAAAATACACATGAAGCAGAGACCCAAGAGATCATGTAGCAGCCTTTGTGCGTGTAATTAGAGCCGAAGAGGTGTTAGATTTTCCCACCCAATTTGCAGGGTTTGGACTAACCCTAGAGGATGATGCTGCCACTTGGTTTGACTCTGTAGAGCGTAGAGACTTTGAGTCGATGGAGGAAGTGTTTGATGAGTTTATCGAGGAATTCTCTCAAAGAGGAATAGCTCATAATACCGTCTCACAAATCCATAAATTCAAACAGAAAGATGGAGAATCTGTACGAAAGGCAGCCCTAAGACTAAAAAGATATGTTAAGTTCTGTCCTATTGAAGAACTGCCAACTCAGTCCAGACTTATGCTGATATTCATCCAAGGACTAAGGAATGCAGATCTCCAGAAAGACGTACATATGAAGAGGAGCACGACGTTGAATGAGTTGACCAAGGAGGCTCTGTACCTTGTGGACGATTGTGCGGTCTACAAAGAAGGGGAATTCAAGAACCTTGATGACGATTCTTCTTCACAGCAAAGTGGAAGCAGGTCTTCTAAGACAGCACCGAAAGGAGAAGTAGCGGTAAACCAGGAGCAGCTCATAGATGAAGTGCTAAAAAAGATCAACTTGTACACCAAACCCCAGGCTAAATAGCCCAAGTGGTGTGCTATTGAACAAAAATGGACAAACCATGGGACCGAGGAATGTTATTATAACAAGGGATATGTGAGAGAGAGACCTTACGCTCCCCAAGCTCCAGTAGCTTCCCCTCAAGTTCCATTGATGCCTAGATATCAAGCAGGCAACTTACCAGGACTTGTAGGTGTAGAAAGACCACAACCGGTGTTGGGACAACAACCACCCCTACCAGGATTACGACCAGTTGGTATAAGATACACACCAACATTAACTGAATTAGAAGAAAAGGCTTTGGTGCCTATGCATGCATATTATGAAGATCCCAATGGATATGCGGAAAACCCTGTCTATTATCCACCAGAAGAACCCTCGACACCAGAACCATGGAGCATGATAGGGAATCAAGGACCACCAACTGCTGCACAGGCCGCGGGAGAAGGAAGATATAGCCTAGATAAATGAACACTGATGTTCATAGCCAATGGAGGCATGGGCGGACAGAGACATGCTTACCAACAAAGAGGAGCTCAAGGAGCACCTCAACAACCCAAGGGACCCTACTACAAGTGTGGAGGAGACCATTGGTTGAGATACTGCCCTCATGATGAAATCATTAGAGTCAATGCGTATTGCCCAGAATGCGGAATTACTCATTTGATTCCCGATTGCCCTAAAAACCCGAGCAAAGGAGAAAAAACCACCTTGAACATGTTAGAAACAGTACCTTCCAGTGGAGGATCGGAAAATGAAACAATCATACCTATTCAGGCGATAACACGGGCCCAAGCCCAAAGAAGGACGAATGAACCCATAGTTGAAGAACCAAAAACCGATGCCCAAAGTTCAGAAACGAAAAATCAGAGAAGCACTTGGAAAGATAGAAAGGCGCGTAGGAAAGCCAGGAAAGAACGAGAGCAAATAGCCCTATCAGAGGAGTTGAAACATACCAAGGACAGATTGGAGCGATTAGAGGATTTAGCTAGCTTAA
Organism: Adiantum capillus-veneris; assembly: GCF_014529385.1. NCBI lineage: Eukaryota > Viridiplantae > Streptophyta > Polypodiopsida > Polypodiales > Pteridaceae > Adiantum > Adiantum capillus-veneris. The sequence continues at coordinate 61,114,994 of NC_140950.1, forward strand.
GCTCACACACCACAGCAGTTGTAGCACCCAAGGAAATAGCAGAGCCCAAAAGTGCAGGATCAGGAGGATCTGTACTGGCAGACAAGGTAAATGAGTAGTTGGATGCGCTTCTAAAAGCTTATGAAGCTCGACTTAAAAAGAACCAAACCCAGGAGCAAAGGTAGATGACTTATCCATATGCAGAAATAGAAAAACAGAGGTTGGATATGTGTAGAAAGATGATCGAGACGGCTCAATCATTGATGGAAGACCCGCTGGGTAAACCGGCAAATTGTCATGAAGCACCAGCTCCAACCCCTATCCAACCAACATTAGAGAAACATGAGGAAACAAAGGAAAGACTCACTAATGACTATGAGTCTAGAGGAGAGCCTATCATAGTGCCAAATACCACCGATGGGGCAAGTGACGGGTTCCAACCTAAAATATTGGTAGAAATGGGTAAGGATTGTAACGGTCTAGATGAATTGTGGAAGCAAATCCGTGACGCCAACGAGGCTAATAGGATGAGTAACCACATGACTAGCACGAGAAAAGAAAAGAATGTGATCGTACCTCCTATTGAAGAATTTGAGGCAAGATCTCAGATGAACTTTGAGATACATTCACAAGGGGGAGATCAAGGATCAATTAGTTCGGGGCACACCCAACCAGACTCTTTGATAACTTTACCCTCTTACCTGGGAGAGTACAAAGCTAAGTCGGAAGTGAGAGCAATCCCATCTCAAAGCCTCTTTCTTCTAACAAGGTGATGGATTCGCAAGGATTGATTGAGTTGTTATCCACTCCGGTGCCATGCACAATCACGTTAGCAGAACTCCTAAGGTTAAGGCCAAACATGTGGACCACAGTAGGAAAATGCCTAGAAAAATTTGGAGTGAAAGACGCCACCTTGAAGCTACAAGAAGGGATCAGAGAGTTGGACAGGCCTCAACTAAACACTAGGCTAGTACCATTGAATAAGGTTGGAGAATATTGCAAGGGAGAAGACGGAAACACCACGCTGCTGGTAGAATTCCAAGGAGTAGTTTCCAAGGCTATTCTTGACAGTGGAGCGGGGTTTCAATCGCCACCAAGGAAATCTGGAAAAAATGGGGAAAACCAGCTTTGAGGGCTACCAGAATGAAACTGTAATTGGCAGATGGGTTCATGGAGAAGCCTTTACGACTCTTAGAAAAAGTGATTGTCACCTCTTGCGGAATCGAGTATGAGCATACATTTGCAATAGTCGATTTCGACAAAAAGAACAATTATGAGATCATCTTGGGACGACCATTCATGCGACAACTAAAGATGGTCCAAGATTGGGGTTATGACCACATACGCCTCAGACATGGCGAAACGACAACTAAAATACACCTAAAAGACCATAGTTACAAAGATGTCAACCAAACACCGGTAGAAGAGTTTGATTGAGCTACAGTAGCAGGATCAGAACTACCAGCATGGGTAGGGCAACCAAAAGAGCTATGGATATGCGGAGCTTCACATTTTGGAAGCTTAAGAAGAGACGAATGCGTCTTAGAAAGAGCAATTGAGGACAAGGAGTATATTCCGGAACCTTTCCCTGAAGATGCCTTGGAACCTCTAGAATGGGAACACATAGTGGCAACATTGGATGTCTGTGCCATTACCGACAGTCCAACAACAAAATTTTGCTATAAGGATGGCTATGATGTGTTACCCTATTACATGGTAAGCGTTGTACCAGAAAAGGAGACGGTAGAACCACCGGAACAAGAAGAGTTTTACAACTCCTCTGAACAATTGGAAGTAAATGATGACGCAGATAATGAGTGTTCAGACATCTCAAGTGAGCGTGGAAATGAAGCCGAGAATATCAAATTTTATGATTTTGCTAATCAACACCCTAGATGCCAAGAACGCTATAGGAGGAAACGAGCAGGAAACAAAGCGAGAGAGAACCTGATGCCCAGGATAAAAGGTAAAACTCACTATTTGATGCTTGTAAAAGCGGAGGATTGTGTAAAAGATCAAATATCAGGAAAATTCTCAAAAAATTGAATAGAACGAACGCGAGAGAAATAAAACAGGTACGAAAAGCTAAAACCGAAACAAAATCACAAAAATCTGAAAAATCAAAAAAAGAAATAACAAAGGACCAAGAGTGGACCAAACTGGAGCGTAAACAAAAATACCAAGAACTGAAACGGTCTTTGAGAGAGATATGGACTACGGAAGAAGATAGTGATGGTAAAGGGGAGTCAAAAAAGGGGAACATGAATGTACCATCACACTATCAGAAATTTACTATCCAGGACAGAAAAATCATCATGACACCACCAGTCAGGGAAAGAACCAACCAAGAATCTTACGATGGGCCTGAAAATGCAAAAAAGATAGACCTTGTGGAACCAAGTAAAAAGCCTCAGCCGGTCTATATAACTGATGATTTAGAGCCTGAGGAGGAAGCACAGCTAACACAACTTCTCAAGAAGTATAAAGATGTGTTCGCTTGGTCCTATAAAGACCTCAAAGGAGTTGATCCATTAATATGACAACATACAATTCCTTTGAAATCGGATGCAAAACCTACCAAACAACGTCCTTATACATATAATGACACATTTGCTAAACGAATCAAAGAAGAGATTGATAAACCCTTCATGAAGCTTAAGCAAGCTCTCACCTCAGCTCCAATATTGAAAGCACCAAATTGGGATAAGGTATTCCACGTACATGTAGATGCTTCCAATTTTGCTATTGGTTGTATACTAGCTCAACTAGGAGACGAGAAAATTGACTTTCCTATTTCTTATGCTAGCCAATTGAACATGGCGAAAAATAATTACACCACCACCGAAAGAGAAGGATTAGGAATTTGATCTATACTGTTAGAAAGTATAGACATTACCTATTAGCCAACAAGTTTGTGTTCTTTGTGGACCACCAAGCTTTGTTGTATTTGGTCAACAAGCCATTTAGCACAGGGAGAATAGTGAGATGGTTCATCATTCTTCTGGAATTTGACTTCACTGTGGTTGTAAAAAAAGGCACTACGCATCAACGAGCAGATCATTTGTCAAGGATTGTATCAGGGGAATCACCTAAAGGGGTAGACAATGATCTACCATATGCCTATTTGTTCTCCATGGAAATGATACCTAGATGGTCGGAAAACATCCTGTCATTGATGACAATAGCTCAAGTAGATTCACAAATACCACTTCCTATCACAATTGGATTAATCAAACAATCGGCTATGTATCAATTACTAGTTGGTAGACTATACAAAAGAAATCGGGACGGGATATTGCTTTTATGCATTAATCCTGAAGAAAAAGAACAATACCTAAGTCAAACACATGTTACCTTAGTAGGACTTCACTTTGCGGAAGACCAAACTATGCAATGAATCTTGAGACTTGGAGTATTTTGGCCGACTGTGAGGAGAGATGTTCGATCTTTTGTAAAGGATTGCCCTCAATGTAAAAAACAAACACCCATACCTCATGTAACCTTGTTTCAAATGTTACCTGTTTCTAAGTGGAGTAATTATCTGGTTACTATCGAGTCGAACATTTACTGAGGATATGAGTAAACTCCATCAAAGAGCAATTGAAACGGAAGCAAGAGACTATGCTCTTGTTGGGAACCAATCGTATCGGGAGAGGTAAAGATCAACATTTGGGTCTTTATGCAAATAAAAATGAGTATATTCCGATTATAGAACAAGCACATGCTAGATTAGCTAGAGGTCACTTTTCTAGTGAGACCACCGCAAGAGAAATCTTGATGGCAAGCATATGGTGGCCAACACTTTTTGCAGATGCCAAATAATATGTTCGAAGATGTGATGCTTGTCAACGAGCAAAAATTCCAACACGAGTAGATAGCATTCCCTTAAGACCAATGATGGGAGCTAGAGCTTTCGCAAAATGGGGTATAGATTTTGTTGGACCAATACAGCCACCTGCTTATAGAACCCAAGCTCAATATATCATTGTAGCTACGGACTATTTGACCAAGTGATCCGAGGCTAAAGCAACTCAAAAGAATGATGCCAGAACCACTGCTACATTCTTATATGAGTATGTATTCACAAGATATGGACTGCCAATAGAGTTTGTCAGTGATCGGGGAACTCATTTCTTCAATGAGGTAATAGAGTATTTGCTTAATGAGTTTATGGTCATCCATAACAAATCAGATCCCTATCACCCACAAGCAAACAGACAAGTTGAGCATACAGATAAAATTCTTAGCTCGGTGCTGACTAAAGTGGTAGTTCAGGAAGGACAGACTGGGAAATGAATCTCCATGCTGATGTATGGGCTTATCGAGTTTCATTCAAAATAGCTTTAAATGCTACACCCTTTAACCTTGATGGTCTTGATAATAGAATTTCTATTGCCGACATTAAGGGTAGCACAGAATATTGAGTGGACTGGACATGAATTGTCACAAAGACTTGAAGATTTGGAGAAGCTAGATGAGCAAAGGCTAACTGCTGTAACTCATTTCTATTCACAGAAGCGGAAACAAAAACAATTTTTTGATTCCCACTTAATCACAAAAATCTTCAAGAAAGGGGACTTAGTTTTAGTCTATTTCCTTAAGCAACACATTCTCAAGTTTAAGAAAAGGGAAACGGACGGTTTATCATTGAAGATGTATCTCCAAGTGGAGCGGTAAAATTGTCCTCCCTAGATGGTGAACCAATGGCTAATTGGATTAGTGGATGTCGTTTAAAGAAATACAATTTTCCACTAACCAATGAATTGCTAGAAAGAATGCATGCAGCCAAACAAAGGAAAATAAAACACCAGCAAGTTATTGATGCAGCCCAAGAGGAAGCTCGGCTTCAGGTACTCAAGCGGAAAGGTGCTCTCAAGAATCAATAGATACCGATTCCCATCAACACTCTGGAAATAGATGATCGACAATGGGAATTACCTACGGATGCAGTTTCAACAGATGATGACTCGCTAGATGGAATGGACCTCCACATCAAAGTACAGCTCAACAATCATAGCACCAATGCTTTGGTCGACATAGGAGCTAGAGTGAATGCAGTCAGTTATTCCACATACAAGAAGGCAACAAGTCAAGCATTGATAGCAAGAATAGCGACAATTAAAGGATGCAACAAGAACCCAACTCCAACATTGGGAGTAGTCAACTTTAACGTGATAGTACATGCATGTTCATGTCCTCATCAGTTTGTATGCTTACCAGATGAACACATGAATGAAACGATGATTCTTGGAATTCCCTATATGCAAACATACAAAGTAGTACCAGATTGGGATACAAATCAGCTAAAGCTATCACCTAAAGGAGGGCAACTCGTTGTTCCAATTGCACCAAGCAAAGAGGAATGGAAAATAAGCAATAATAGACCAAACCACAAAGTAGTCAATCTTCTCTATCCCCTCGACAATCAAATGCTACAAGTAGCATGCAAGGAGTCATGCAAATTTGGGTACCAAAAGCACAGCTTAAGGATAAACCGATTCAGATCTGGGTGCCTAAAACTTCACCGACAAAACAAAAGAAGGTTCCAAGAGTTAAAACATAGAAACGAGCATCTCCGAGCGAGGAACTTAACATGGAAATGGACACCATGCCGCACCAAGCCGACCAAGCTACCAATGGCGAGAAAAAGCTCGACAACAATCAAAAGTGCTACCAGTAGCTCAAGAGATCAGTGTGTTGAAGCATCCGCATGGTACAATCAAAACAGAGAGCACACAAGCTACAAAATTTGCTCTTTGGAAGACATCAGCAACAAACCTCCACATCGGAAACCCTTGAGTTAATTACTCAAGACCCAGCTCTTGCACAGCATATTGGTTTGAATTGCATTGATATTCATATCATGGTAGAGCCAACCATGGCTATGCATAGACACAATTGTTTAACCCATGCACACAGTCGTCCCGAAATATGCCATCCAGGAGGGGTGGAAGGACACTAAGTACTAAGTACTAAGTAATTAAGGGCAATGTTTGAAGAGGGAGGAAAAAGTTTGATGCTAACGTGTGATTTTTTGCAAAATTACCTAATAATGCCCTTATAATTTATCATCAAGGAAAAATTCACTGATATATCTTCCCGATGAGTGTAAATAGTGTATATACTATCAGAAAATCATCAAAAATAGTCCTTTTTTGGGTATTTTTTATCATTTTTATTGATAATGAGGCTTAAAAATAGAAAAATCCAACAAAAAACAATAAAGATGTGTTTTTTAAGGGATTTTCTTAGCTGTTGGATTTTTACTTTACTTTTTTAGAGCATTTTGCTATTTTCTTTGATTTTTTCTAATAAACAGGTCAAAATTTAATAATAAATAGCAAGAAAGCTCAGATGGAAAAACGAAAGACACGATGGTAATCAGAAATACAAGGCAGACAAGCACAAAAATTTTCAATGAAATCAGAAGATGGAAGCGGGAAGCCTAAATTAGGCAACCAGGCCTACTTTTGCAAAATTCTTGCAGAATGAGCTACAGGAATCCGATCAGGGAAATTTTTGAGTCTAACATAGATTTCAAGGCCTAGTAGTACTAACGAGGGAATCTGGGGAAAATTGGTTTAGGAAGTCCGAGTATAGATATCCAAGGTAGGCTAAAACCACCTCATTTTCACTTGGAGCCTTTGCAGAGAGAGATTTCGGCCTCTTTCGCGCAATTTTTCTGGAGGGCACAATTGACCATTTTCAGCACCGTCTCACACAAGACATGAGGGGTAAGTTCTTTACTCGTCAATGATCCATTTTGTACGGCCAGTAGCTAGTCTAAAGCCCTAGGAAAAACCCTAGAAACCGAGCAGTGCATGAAGACCTAAGACCTAAAACTGACCATAGCGGCCTGCTAGCTTGACCAAAACAGATGGGATTTGAACCATAGCATGCCCTGACATAATAGAACCTTTCTATATCATCAGATGACCATTCGGTATGGGTCGAGGGGGTCCCCTGTAAGACAAGGGAAGCTAGAGCCTCAGAGTCCACCACCCAACCACCCATTATATAGCAAAGTCCCTAGCCCTTTGCCCTAGTTGGACTCCACGTTCCACACCGCATAGCCCGGCCCTACCCTTGTATAGTCCGGCCTTGCCGGTGTCCTGACATTACTCCCCCCTTAAGAAGATTTTTCGTCCTCGAAAACAAAATTGGGGAACTTCTTCTTAAGAACACTAATGTTTTCCCAAGTGGCACCTTCTTCAGGTCGGTCTTTCCACTTGATTAAGGCTTGTTGACATACGTGATGACGTGTACGCAACTCATGATAATCAAGAACATGTTCAGGTTCATGCGGTAGGGTAGGGGGTTCAATGAAATCAACCAAAACCTATTGGTCAATGACACTGTCGTCCCCATGTAACCGTTTACATAAACGGCTTACATGAAACACCGGATGAATGCGAGAATATGAAGGTAATAATAATTTGTAGGCACGATCACTTACTCACTTGAGTATTTTGAAAGGCCCACAATATCGGGGAGATAATTTAGGTGTCGACCCAGTTTTCAGACTTTCTGAATGTTCTGGCACACGTAAAAATACGTCCTCCCCTTCTTCGAAGGTAACTTGCCGACGTTTCTCATCAACGTACTTCTTATACCGATCTTGTGCTTGCCGGACATTCTCACGAGAAAGTTTTATCATATCCATGTGGTCTTGGAGAAAATCCTTAACTTGTTGGAGTTTTTCGGTTGCCAACCCCACTGTAACTGGTGACTTAGGTTGAAACCCGTACATGAGCATGAAAGGACTAAAACCTGTTGTGACATGCTTAGCACTGTTGTAGGCAAACTCAAGAATAGGTAAGTATTCTTCCCAATCTGACTGTTTTTTACTGACGTATGCTCTAAGCATATCCTCTAGCACTTGGTTAACCCGTTCCATTTGACCATCCATTTCTGGGCGATCAGTTGTACTGAGGTTTAGTTGTGTACCCAATTGTTTAAATACAACTCTCCAAAAGTGGTTGTTAAACTTGGGATCACGGTCACTAACAATGTTACTTGGCAAACCATACAATTTGTATAGATTGTCCACAAATAACTTGGATAGTTCTGGTGTCTTAACCATTGATTTGGTTGGAATAAACTTACATAGTTTAGTCAACCTGTCTACGACCACCCATACTGAGTCATGACCTCGTACATTAGTTGGTAAACCTACAATAAAATCCATAGAGATGCTTTCCCATTGCCATTGGGAATCTCCAAAGGATGTAAGAGTCCTCCTGCTTTCAGGCGCTCTGCTTTGTTAACTTGATATTTTTGGCAATGCAAGACATAAGCTTGAAAAAAGCCATGTAGACCTGCCCATTAAAACTTTCGTCATACGAGAACGTAAGTTTTTCTAATTCCCGGGTGCCCTGCACTTGGACTATCATGACATTCATAAAGAATTTGACGCTAAATGTCTGTGTCCGTCGGTACACAAACTCTCCCCTTGTGGAGTAGGTACCCATTGTCGATGGTAAAATGCTTCCATCACTATAGTTCATCACTGGATAAAGGAGAACAAGGTGTGGAGGTTAACTGTACACTACCGTCATTGGAGTGAGAAGAATACCTCTTTTGAACATGGCTCCACACTTTGGAATATGCTTCATCATGCTCATATTTGCCTTTGGGAGAATCTGAAAATTCACTACAAAGTTCTGTGAACATTCACTACGAAGTTCTGTGAACAAGAGCGAATTGATCTCTGGCATTCGACTTAGAGTGTCTGCCACTACATTGTATCGGCCTTTGTGATACCTTAGCTTGGCATCATATTCCTGAAGGATCTCGGTCCAACTGGCTTTTCGACCCTTTAAATCCGTTTGTTGTGTAAACCATTTGATGCTTTTATGGTCAAACACAATCTCAAACTGAGCACCATACAGATAATGCCGCCATGTTTTTAAGGCAGACACTATTGCATAGAGTTCGTGTTCGTAAGCAGAATAGTTCTGTTGAGCTGCATCAAGCTTCTTGCTTTCAAATGCAATTGGCCGTCCATCTTGTAACAGGATTGCTCCAATAGCACGGTCACTGGCATCCGTTTCCAAAATGAATGGTTTCAAAGGATCTACAATAGCTAGTATAGGAGCTGTAGCTAATGCATCCTTGAGCGTATCAAAATTGTGTTGTTGAGTGGATCCCCACTGAATAGCTTTACCTTTGCCTTTTAGTTGATCTGTCATAGGAACAACAATTTGAGCATAGTTTTAACGAACCTTCGGTAAAAACTTGCAAACCCTAAAAATATCTGTAATTCTTTCAGATTTTTAGGAGGAGGCCATTTCTGGATGGTATCCACTTTGGATTGATCCATGTATAGCCCGTTAGCTGAAATAACATGCCCTAAATAATGAATTTCATCTTTTAGAAAATCACATTTAGATTCCTTGGCATATAACTTGTTTGTGCGTTACAACTCAAACACCTGCCTGAGATGTTGTAAGTGTTCTTCTTCAGAAGCACTATAGACTAGGATGTCATCGAGGAAAACAATGAAAAATTTGCCCAAATATGGCTTCAAGACACTATCCATACGTGTCATAAATGTTGCGGGCGCATTGGTTAACCCAAAGGGCATCACCAAAAACTCGTAGTGTCCAAACTGTGTTCGGAATGCAGTTTTAGGTATATCGGCAAGTCGAATACGGACTTGATGATATCCTGACCGCAAGTCTATTTTCGTAAAAATACGAGCATGATTGAGCTTATCAAACAACTCATCTACTCTTGGCAATGGGTATTTGTTCTTAACTGCAACCGCATTTAAGCCCTGGTAGTCTACGCACATGCGCATACTACCATCCTTTTTCTTCACTAAGAGGATAGGCGAAGCCCATGGTGAAGAACTTTGTTGTATAAACCCTCTGCTAAGGTAGTCAACAAGCTGACATTTCACCTCAGCAGCTTGTGAATAACTCATACGGTAAGGTGGTTTACTAACAGGTTTATAGCATACAGCCACGTCAATGCTATGTTGTACTGATCGTGTCGGCGGTAATCCTGATGGCAAATCATTAGGAAATACATCTTGAAATTCCTTTAATAATTTTTGTAATTGACTAGCAACATTCGCTTGTTTAGAATTAGCATTTGGTGAAATAGAGGAGAGAGAAGCATGCGGCGTTGAGGAATGTTCAACAGACTCAATGTTAGAAAGAAAATGAGACAGTGAGTAACACAAGAAAACCTGATCTATTTCATTATCAGAAACAAGCTGCATAAGCTCAACGATACAAATTAGTGGTGATGAAGGTATATCTTTTTCTCCTAACAACAAACATGTGCACCATGGGATTCAAACATCAAGCTGTTGTGCTCATAGCTACGCTTCAGTGATGGCTATGAAACCACTCCCTACCAAGAACCACATCAGCCCTTTCCATGTTCATAACCTGAAAATCCAAACATGTAGAGTACCCTTGTACTTCCAATGGAATAGCTCGGCATTGAGTATCCCATATTTCAGTATCATGTCCATTCATCATTGCTACCTTGTAGCAGTGGGTACTCGGAGTTTGAGTTTTTTCACCAATCCGTAATTGATGAAATTGTGAGTAGCACCGTCATCTACCAAGATGCGCATCTTGTGCCCTTGCAGATATCTGTGCATACGTACTAACTCATGTGGTCCAAAGTTTGGTTGCCACATGGAAGTTGTGAGACAGCATTCATGCACCACCTCAGTGTGTGTTACTTCAACTATAGATAATCTTGAGGAAGACTCAAGAGGCAGCAGTTGCACCGTGTGCACTGCTTTCTCCTTTCCTTGAGCAGCAGATTTCCCCTTGGGATAATCCTTTTTTCCATGACCTCTTCCTAAACATTGAAAACATAATTTTTCTTTCTTGGCTTTATCAAAATCCTTAGGAGAGAGAGGACCCCTGGACCCCTTGGGTTTTTTAGATGCATCTGTAAATTTTCTTTTATTTTCCCATACTGAGTGCGTGTATTACCATGTATATTAGTAGGCACGTGACTATTATGTGTTTTCTTCTCATCAGGATCATCATGAATATGTTCTTTCACTATGGCTTCCTCAAGTGTTTTAGGGTTTTGGGTCTTGACATACTTCTGAAGCTCGGGTGTCAGACCTCATATGAACCCCCGTACTTGTTGAAAGGTATCTAAGCTTTCCAGCTTGAGGATAACGTCCTGATAGTGAGAGATATATTCAAGGAGTCATGGGTATTGGTGCATGGAACATGTGTCCCAAGCCATCCAATTCCGATCGGCCTCGTTTGTACGAAAAAATTCCTTGCTAAACATTGCTTCAAAAGTTGCCCAACTCTGTGGTATGATGTTCTTCTCCTTGAGAGACATCCACCATTTGTAGGCCTTGCCTTCCTGAGTTAAGCTCGTTTGCAGAGCTCTGACTGCATCTGGAGTGTGCCGTAAGGCGTGAATTCCATCCCACTTGCTGAAAAAAATATTCACTGCATCCTTATCGCGTTCTTGGTCTTCTCCCTTAAAAATCGGTGGTTTAGTGTTCTTTAACAATTCATCCACCTCTTTGGCAGTGAGAGTTTGCAACGTATTAGCATGTGGGCCTTGCCCTAGATTAGAAATTCCCTGGCCTTGTGTGGCAACGTGCTCATGTATGTGCGTGTCAGCAGGACTCTTAGACTGCTGATACATTAATTGAATTACTAATGTAGATAGTTTAGTAACATTTTCATTTAAAGCTTTAAAATTTTTATCCATGACTGTCATCCGTGGCTGAAGTGCACAAAATTCTTGAATATCGAGCAATTTGTAAGTATCTTCTCCTATCGTAGCGTCGGGGGTACTCTCCTTGAGAGGATCCGACCGCGGGCCATCATCGGCAGGATCAGGAGTACTTTGCTCAAAATTGAATGTCATATTGATATCTGAATCCATGCTACTCAGAAAAGATACCTGATATTGAGAGCACTCAAAAAGTATAATGAGCCTTGCTAACTCCGTCCAAATCGAGAGTAGCCCGGTGGAAAGTGATTCGAATTTTCCGCCGTATATGGAATTCCACTAGTTCTTGATAGCCAAATCAATTAGGCTTGAAAGCGGTAATTGATTTTACCAAAAACTTGTACTGCAACTCCGCCAAATTGGTTTTCTTGAAATCTATGAGTTTCTGTGTAATACGAAGAAATTTTTTGTCGGAATGTGTGCCGAATTCGTCAATGCCGTCCTTTTCGGCCTTGTCGTACTCGCACGTAGTGGAGTAGGGTGGGTGGGGTACCCACTATGGGTACCGCCCCTTAGGCTTAATTTTTTTGTGTATGGCCACTACCCCTAAGGGGGTTGGGCGCCCTCAAGTGGGAAAATGAACGCACAATTGGCTATGGCCTTGAGCGGGCAGCACGCAGGGGCTTGGAGTGCTTGGGGCGGACGATGCAAAGCCTGAGGGGCTATGGCCCTGTGTTGAAAAACGCCGAGCAGGCCCTTGCGCCTCCAACAAGCCTGCATGCTGGCCGTTTGGTGCTCCCGCACCCGACGACTCTCCCTTGCCAAGCTCGCGTGCCCACGGGCTTTGTCTTCGTCGACCTCCTTAGCAAGGGGTGATCCCCACTGTGTTGGACCCCGACATGCAAGCCTTGAGTGGCTAGAAAGCACCACGCCTTCCCCTTTCCCAAAATAGACACAAGCTCTAATACCAGTGTAAGACAAGGGAAGCTAGAACCTCAGAGTCCACCACCCAACCACCCATTATATAGAAAAGCCCTTGGCCCTTTTTGCCCTAGTTGGACTCCCCGTTCCACACCGCCTAGCCCGGCCCTGTCCTTGTCTAGTCTGGCCTTGCCGGTGTCCTTACATCCCCAGTAGAAAAGTTAGGTTTTTGGCAAATGCCAGAATTCCGACCTGACTCCACAGATGGCTTGCTTATGAGGTCCATATACAATGCATATGATTGGTTTGGTGAAATCCATCAAGCAAAGCCCTCAAAAAGCAAAAAACAGCTCGAAGGTTACAAAGCGTCAAATTTGACATACGGGGTCAAACTGACTCCAAATGAGCCAAAATTGGGCAGGTTGCTTCACGACGATGTTGCAAACAAGTCCAAAGACTCAAAGTTGACCAACCAACTAAACAAGCAATGTAGTCACAAATAAGGTGATTTCAGAGTTGACAAAGCACAAAGTGATGCCGGCATGACCAAACTTGACAAAATTCAATTTAGGACTTGTATTAGGTGTATGGAATATGTTTAGGTCAAAATTTGTGAGTTTTGCAATGTTGTAAATAATTGCGATTATTTACTTTTGCATCAGTTTTTCTTGGAAATTGTCACCTCACCTCACCTATCATGTGTACACATCTATTACATGCCAAAAATCAAGTATGAGACAAAATGACCACCCATTACTTGAAAGATTGTCAAAAACGCAAAGAAGTCTTTGCAAGCCAAATTTTGGATTATGGACAACATTTCTTGATGCAAATCACCTCATATCTCATACCCAAGGTCTACACGATGCTTAGGACCAATTTGTACCAAAAAATGATAATTTTGGAAGAAAAGTTAATAATCGCGATTATTTACTTTCTGGTCAAAATTGGGGAATTTTGATATTTTGCCAATATACATCCAAATTACATGATGTCTTAAGCCCACTAGCCAAATTTGAACCAATTTGGAGCCCAAAATCTCAAATTTCCTTTATATCTACTATTTCAGAGACCTAAAGCAAAATCTGGCACCATTTTCACCCTATGCATCCAAATGAGCCCATATTTCACTCAGATCATGTATTTGGTACATACTTCAAGCCTATAAAGAAAAGTTTGCAAAAAGTTGAAAAATTTCCTTCGTTGTAAATAATCGTAATTATTTACTTTGGTTGCAAATGTTTGTTTTGACTTTACAGTTCTATTCCTTGCATGTTTTTATGTGTCTTTGCTTGTTCAAAAATTGATTTGAAGCAAATTAGACCAAAATTGTCAGCATTTCAACCTAAAGGACATTTCAGAGAAAATTCCGACAAACCTGCTAACTTTGCACTCTATTCACTGAACAGGAGCCATGCAAGCAGCAGAGAGGGCCAAGAAGAAGCTCAACCAAAAAGAGAAACTACAGGAACTGCCCGCTTATCAACTAGACCCTGAATCAAACAAAGCAGCAAAGGCATCATACCTCTCCAGAGAACAGTTAGAAGAGCACCACACTATTGTCTTCACCGGCAGATTCAAGAGTGAAGAGGGGCATCAAGTGGAGTTGCAACTCCTACCCAACGAAGTCTATGATGTAGTCACCAAGACAGAAACAAAAGAAGCTAACCGCAGGCTAGGACTCAAGGATTTCTACGAACAAGAGCCTTGCGGAGTAGATTTTCAGAAATCTTACAAGCTTCTATCCACAATCAAAGAAGATGGAACCGCACGGATATCCGACACCCAAGGGAACAAGGTCGAAGTGGTCATCACTAAAGAGATAGTGGCAGAGGCACTCAGACTGCCCACAAAATGAATGACCATGTGAGCAAGGGATAGGAAAACCGAAGGAACATTTACCAAAGAGACAGTCGTGGCTACATTCACCAACCTCATTCACAAACAAGTGGAATAGCCAGCCCGCTTGAACCACCAGCACTTCCATTTCTTGGCAAAAATGTCACCAAGGTACACTACACCAAATCACGTTGTGGCCACCACATTCACTCAAGTTCTCAAGTCCACGACAAGGCAACCATTGGACCATGCGCAGTATGTCCTGACCACTTTGAAGGGCACCAAGAAGGAAGGCAAAATCACTTACTTGGGTGCGCCAGAGGTCTTGATGAGAATAGCATACCATGCCATTGGCATGGCCAACAACCTACCGCCTGCTCCTGACAAGAACACCTGGATATTGGCAGCACAAGCCTCTCCAAGAGCTACATGGTCAGGAAAGAGATCATATAAATCCGATGCAGAGTCAGGTAATAGCTCGCCGGAAAGGCAAAGCAGCAAGAGCTCTGACAACAAGGAAAAGAGAGCCGAAAAGAAAAGCTGTGGCCACCGCACATCAAGAAGATCCCGCACAAAAGCAATCGTGCTTTGAAAGAGAGAAATAGGCCTACCAGCGCAGTAGACAAGCACAAGGGAAGGACCCAAAGAAATGGGTACCTGCTGGACTTAAAGGCCCTAGAACCAAACACCATACAAGAAAAGAGGTTGAAGATCTAGCAGAAAGATTGGAAAGAATGTACCAATAAGACAAAACCCTCAAACTGAAGGAGGCAGAAGACGCGGCAAGAAAAGAAAAAGAGGCAAAAGAACAAAGACAAGCCGAGGAGACGGCTACAGCAGAAGCCCAAGAACAAAGCTACAGATCTCCCAGACCAACCTCACCGCCTACCGAACAACAAGAACACCCCATGCCAAGCCCACCACCATCACCTGAGAAAGAGAAAGATTCTGAGCCCACCAAACAAACAGAATCTACACAAGAAGCTGACCAGCATGAGAGACAAAAAGAGAAAGAAGCCAATCCGGAACAGGAGAAGGCCGCCAAAGATACTCAAAAGCCTGAAGAGAAAAAGGCTACCACTACAAAAGAGAAGGAACCCAAGCCAAAGAATGAAGAGAGTCCGGTACCAGAAAAGACAACAAGGTCCGAGCCATTACCATCTACTTCTACTCAACCAAAAACTGTTGGGGCATCAAAGCCTCAAGATGAAAAAGAAGAAGACCGACCCTCTACCTCCACACAAGAAGAACCAGCAGCAGCTACGACGCAACAGACAGAAATACACATGAGGCTGCAGGAACATCTCAGATAGCAAGATAACAGTAGTGGCAGTCAAACAATGAGGTAATAGTACAAGTCAATTAATGCAGGGAAGATGCAAGAAATCAGCAGCATTAAACCGTAGCACAAAGGCCAAAGAACTTGAGATGGTGATCGACGCTCTCCAAGGAGAGTTAGAAGACAGGATGACTGTCATCACCGATTTTCAAAGGCACGTGCAAGAGATGAAGGTAGAAGCTGAACAGCATCAGTTAGCCAGAGATAGGCAACAAAAAGAAATGGAGGAGTTAGGTGATCTACTCACCAAACTATATGATGCCTGCAAAGCAAAAGACAAGCAGCTGACAAAAGTTATGAATGAACTTCTTACAACATCTCTGTTAGCTCAAAAAATTCAGGTACAATTAGATGTTGCTAATGCTTCTCTGCAGTACTCTAAACATCGGATCAATGATCATGCAATTTTCTTACGGCAAATAAGAGAAAATCTAGCCGTGGCCTCGATCAAAGGGACTGACAAAGTATACAAGGCACTTGAAAAGAAGAACAAAGATCTTGAATTAGAATTAAAGCTGGAACAATCACAACGCAGTGCCCTGGCACTGGTGCGGGTTCAAAGAGAAGAGGAGCTTCTAAAGGAAATAGCAAAACTCAAGCGGATTAACCAACTCCTTAGATGTGAGGTCCCCACCCCGCCGTCTCAAACAGCGGATCGGATGGTAAATCTGGTGGCCACTAGATCTACAACGGAAGCAAACAAAGTGGTTCAGGGTTCATCTAGCGGACAATCTCTCATCACAAAGTGAGTTGAGTTCGAGCCTACTAGCAACGAGATCTAGCTCCACCTCGCTGGGGAAGCATGCATAACTTATCTAGCGATCCTAAGACTCACCTTCCAAGAGGAGAGAAATCCCAAGTGCCTTTTTCCCCATGTTTTAGAGGCACGTACACTTGAGACTTCACCGCTCTAGGGGCAATGAGTAATACTAGTGTCGATTTAAGCACTATGGGGACGGAGAGTTCCCGACCAATCGGGACCACCCTTCTCATAGGCATTGGCAACCTGAGCCAAGCCCCCACTTTCCACCCCCACACTCACACTTCCTTGTGTGTCCTAATTACTACCACAATGGTTGTTCAACATAAAAGTTCCTTGATTAAATCCCAATTCACAAGGTTCGTTAAGATATCCCTTCAATCAATATTGCAAAGCGGCACCAAGAGAGAAACTCTAGTAAAAATTCGTGACTCAAACCTATTCATTAAAATTCCAATGTTCTGGAGGTACAACATCCCCCCTCCAGCGAGAGTTTACTCCTCCCGTTGTCGCCTAGCTGCCCATACAACTAAGTATGTCCATCGCATAGAAAGCACAACATGGACATTCCCACCGCATAGAAAGCAAGACGTGGGTTCCCACCGCATAGAAAGCAAGTCATGGGTAAAGGCCCTAAGCTAGTAACTCTAGCTACTGCGAAATCGTCGCGAGCCGCCCCATGTGATCAGTAGGGGGATCAGGACTAGTTCAACATTGGAAATAGAATGAACATGCCGATCTAAATTTTCCCTAGCAGACATTCTTTCCTATTTCAAACAGTATATCCATCAACCATTCTTTCCTACTTAGACTTTAATATACAATTGAATTCAAATGCCGAGGATTCCGTCGAATTTCTCCAACATGTTTAGGGATATGTTCTTTACTAACTTATCGTATGCAATGTTAAATTAAACAACTTGAACAAAAATGTGACCTACCTCCTCCATTTCTTCGTCAATGGCCCGTGAGATGGCCGGTACTGCGTCGTCCATGGGAGCTTTTCCTTTTCCATTCACGTTGCTTGTCCCTGCCTCGCGGTCATGGGCACCACAGAAGCGAGTTCTCTTTACCGGGGCCATTTTTATACTCACTACTTAATTGATAAACTTGGTGTTGGTGGACGGATACGCCGCGACGGACGTCAGCACAGCGAGAACTCACCTAACATGTAATGTCAGCTAAGGACGAAGCTCGACCCGCAGGCACGTGGAAGCAAGCATAAGGTGTCAACCTACACTCGACCGACTCCTAACCAATTCCTACAGAGGGCTCTACCAATTGTCTAAGCAACAGCCTTTAAGAGTGTAAGAGAGGAAACTTCCTACAACGCTTTCTAGAGCCGAACACCCATCAAACAATCTCGAAACACCATAGAACTTGAAGGAGACCCTACTAATACCAATAGGTCACTCTCCCTAAGGTCTATGAACCAAAATCCCGACCCAAAATGCCCGGTGCAGAAACACATAGGATGTCTGGCCAAAATCTGCAGGTCTTTGTTTCCAAAATCTAAAGTGCCTAATGTGTAGTTCTACTCAATGTGAACGCGTGGATATGCTGCAATGCAAAATCGGACAACGTATGCTCACCCAAACAACCGATGAAGCTCGTAGAAGGAGCTCACAAAGCCGGACCGTACGCGCACAATGTTGGTATCGTAATGTAGCTCTTGTCGGGGGCAACACGCTACACTTCTCCGCACTCGATTCTGACCACCGGAGCACACGTAGCGTCAAGATGAAGCTCTCTCTCTCTCTCTCTCTCTCTCTCTCTCTCTCTCTCTCTCTCTCTCTCTCTCTCTCTCTCTCTCTCTCTCTCTCTCTCTCTCGTACACAGTACGCTCACTCACAGACTTCAAAACTGTTTTAAAATGACAAAAGTTTTTTCATTAAGGTCAAAAAGTGGTATATATACCTACAATGTCTCAAATCCTAAAGTTCCAAAATCAACCATCTACTCAATCTAACTATCAAAACTGGGACACAATCTGGAAACTTCTGTATGTCCCAATAATTACAAGGTGAAAAATCGGGTTTTTCTTAATAAATGAATAATTACAAAAATAATAGTCCTTCGAGTAGTTAGATGTCGTAGGGTGTGTCCAGCTTCTAACACTCCCCCCCTCCTTGCTCATGTCGTCCCCGACATGGCCTTGATCTGCTGCTTCATCTGATCGTTTCCCGCATCTTTAGCAGTGATTCGTACCTGGCATGTAGGTTCAGCATTGTTGGGCCAAAGATATCTGTATTCATGGTGAAGAACCCCGTATAGAATGCTTCTTCAAAAGCCTGGAGGTGATAGGATGGTAGAAACATGATTCTTTGATACAGCGCATGTATCACTTCCTTGGAAGGCTGACCTGACAGATCATAAGCACATCTGTATGTATCTTGGAAGAAGAATATATTGTTGGTCACCTGGCCTAGCTTGAAGGTCTCGAACACCGCTAAGATGGTTCTGCAAATCTTCCTCATCATAATGCATGTGAGGTCAGGTGAGCCAGTGAACAACTTTATGGTGCCCGTTAGGGTTTTCACCATGTATTGGACACTTATTCTCTCACCTACCTTTACGCCTGGCAGCTTTGGGTAGTTCAGCCAAGTGGGTTGGCTTCTTTGCAAAATTTGTAGTGCCTTCCACGTCCTAACCCTTGGTAGGGGACAGAAGCTGAGATTGTATCTGATATCTTTAGGTGCCTCTACCAGGTGGATTAGGTATTGTGGCTACTTTGTAATCCAAGCCTTCCTCCACTTTGGCTAAGAATCCACTATAAGCTTAACTCCTTCTGGCTTCGAGGTGTCTGCATTGTAGAGAGGTACCGTTGGCTCTTCTCTGATCCGCTTGTTTATTGTAGCTGCCTCATATTTCAGCAATGGATATGGGAGAGAGGGTTGAAGCCACTCACGCTTGAGAGTGCTGGTGTCGATCTTCTGGATTGTCATAGATTTGAAGACCCTCTGCTCCCATTCCACGGCTTCCTTCGTGCTTTCTCTTAGCTCTTCCTCTATTGCCTTACGCAATTTTTCCTCCTCTTCTTGTGTTAGATCCTGTGGCTCTTGAGAGGATCCTGCTATGCTTTCCTCTTGCATGTGTGTGTCCACAGGATCTGCCACATTTTCGAGGTCAATGCCCTCATTGGCGGCTGGCCCTGAGCTTTCTGCTTCTCCTCCTTGTTGGCCTTTCAACTCCTCAATTTGCCTGAGGAGTGTTTGCTTTTCCCCTTCAGCTTCTCCGCCCATATTCACGAGGAGGTCATTAAGTTCAGCGTTTACTCTTTCCGCCTCCTTGAGCTTTTTCTTTATGTTTTCCACTTCTTGCAGGGCTTTTTGGCCCTCCTCCATTCTTGTTTGCATTACGATAGAACCTTCAGCCATCATTAACCTCTGCTTTTTCTCGAGAGTCAGCTCCTTCTGAAGTTCTTGCATTTGCTCTTCATATAGTTGACTCTCGGAAATGATTTGAGTCGAGCTCGTAGCTCTGACTCTAGCAGGTGATGCTCGCAGCCTCTAGATGGTTTGATCTTTGACTTTTAGTTGGTCCTTGAGCTCAAGGACCTCATCCAGGCTTGCTTCTTGTTCTATCTCTACTTTTTCTTTGGCATTTCTCATGGCCTCTACTTCTTTCGATTCTTCGGCCAGCTGTAGTGTCAGATTATCCCTTTCTCTTTCGGCATCTCGCAATGACTTGCTGAGCTACAGGCACTCTTCTTCAGATGCTTGTATTCTTTTTGCTGTTGTCACATATGCTTCTTCCATTGCTTGGCAGTTTTGTAGAGCCGTTGCCAAGCTGGCCTGCAGGTCATCTTCTCTCTCTTTTTGCCTTTGGCTTTGTGTTTGCAGAGAATCTACTTCCTTTTTTATCTGTTCTTCAGTGGCCTTGAGAGTTGTCATTTCTTTCTTTGAAGCCATGGATTGTGCTCGCAATCCAGCTAGCTTTGTCATCACCACGTCCCAGTCATTGGAGGGCGGGTGCAGGTCTACTGTGTCGGTAGCAATTTATTTTAGCTCCACTAGCCGGATGCCTTGCATCTGTTCTTTATGCCCTGTCCTTGCCAAGTCGAATGCAACTGTGGTGGCTTCTTCCTTTGTATAGCCTGCAGCTAGCAGGTCCAAAAATGCATAATAGGCCTCATCTAATCCTTTTTATTGAGATTCAGGCTTGGCCTCTTCTTTTGGCTCAGGTTCCTGCCTTTGCTCTTGCTCCTCTGCTTGCCTTTCGTCTTGTTTGTCCTTAGCTGCATTATCTTCTTGTGGAGGGCTGCTGGGAGGTGGTGAGGGTGGTGGAGATGGTTGTGGGCCGGGTTTAGGGCTATCTGGTAAAGCTGCCGGTTTGCCCTTTAAGTCCCTGTCTGCTTTTGTTTTTCTTTCTCTTTCTTGGCTTTCTTGTTCATCTAGCAGTGTCTGCCTTATCTGCTCCACTTCCTCCTCGGTGAAAGGGACATGGGGAATTTTTTCTGCTGCAGTATCAAGAATCTCGAAATTCTTGATATAATCTTCAAAACGGTCCCTTTGAACTCTTCTGGATGATCCGGACATAGACTCGAGAGATGGGTTCCAGAGTTCGTTTAAATCACCCTTGAGGGCTCTTTCTGCTCGGAAACTCTCCATCAGCCTCTCGAGTCTTGCCGCTTTCTGAGACCTGGTTTCTTTGGCCAGCACTTGAGCAAACTCTTTCTTTCCTTTTTTCTGCTCGAGTTGCTCCTCTTCAACTGGCTCTAGCCATCTTTTCAACCTCGTAGCCACCCTTGGTGCCCTTTGCGGCTCATCTTCCTTGTCTTCTTTTACTCTTAGCCAATCATTCTGAGATGGAGGGTCAGGCCACCTTCCTTTAGTGTGTAGTGCCCCATAAACCACTTTGGTGATCAGCTCTCCTGGCACTATGTATGTTGGCTTTTTGTTGCCCATCTTTACTAAGCTATCATGTATGTATGCCGCATAGTTGATTATCTTTGGGGTGCCTTTTGTCATTGCCCAAGTGAACATCGTGGCAATTGCACCTGGTGGCATCTTGTACTTCTGTGGCCTCTTAGTGCACATGTGGAAGTACTGGTTGTACAAATGGCTCATAATTGCCACCTTTGGGTTGGCAATGTCTTCAAAGGTGTAATTTGCCTTTTTCTCTTTCTACACTTTGACTTCATCCCTTCTTTTTGTCACACTGTCTCCCTCATTGGAGAGGTCTAGTGCATGGGCTACCACCCGCTCCGTGATTATGATCTCTGTATCTGGTCTGCCTTGTAAATCTGTTACCTTGGCCACTCCATCCTCTTTGATGCTTGTTACAAACTCCCAGACTCTTTTGATGTCCACCCCCGCCGGTATTGCTTCGAAGTAGTTGTGAAGGTCAATTTTCTCCAAGTAGCCGGCCATTTTTCTTCGTACAAATTCATTGAGCTCTCTCGGCGGCATTGGTAGCTCTATGACATTGCCTTCATTGTCTTTGAACACTCCCTGGTAGATTTTTAGGTCATTGGACTCTAACAGATCCTCTTGTATCCAGGTGCTGGTGGGATTTAGTGTTCCCTCTGGAATGACAAAGGGTTCCACTTTGTCCAGATAATCCTTTATGGTCATTCTTTTCTTTTTTGCCGGTGACTTCGAGGCCGCCATAGATCCTATTGCACTCAGTAGTCCGAAGTTAGAGTTTTTTTCCACATTAGCTGCGAAACTGAGTTTTACTTATCCAAATGACTTGAAAATTGAAAATAAAGCTTAAAAGGAACTTGTGAAGCTGTGCATGTGCTCACTTTGCAAATCTGGCCAAAAATTTCCATCTAGAATTCCTACGCGTAGGATGTCTTTTTCATCAGAATTGGTTCATACTTGACATGCAGGTAGTGTAAGGCTCATGGAACATGGCTATATGCTTGGATTTGAATTTGGATATCAAAAAGTGGATTTTTGGGGCTTATTAAGGCTTTAGGTCACAATTTGGGTAGAATGTCCATCATAGGTAGCAATTGATGTCCAAATGGGTTAAAAATTGGTATATGGGCTCAATGCACCATGGTATTGGCTCCCATGATGTCATTGTTTGCACAGAAGGCTAAATTTATGCTGAAGACATCCTACGCGTAGGATGTCTTTTTCATCAAAATGACATGAAACTTATTATGTGGGTTGTCCTTGGCCTATGGAACATGGCCATGTTCTTGGATTTGAATTTGGACAAGATTTGATGCTTGTAAGGCTCTGTGAGGTGTTTTTGGGCTCAAAAAGTGTATCTTGAAGGTGTTGGGGGTTAAAAGTGATTAGAATGGCTTCAAACTTGACATATGGGCTTCAAATTTGACATATGGGCTCTTGATGATGAGGTAATTGGATCTGGAATGATAAAACATCCCTTGCATGCCAAAAAGGTCAATTAGACATCCTACGCGTAGGATGTCTATTTCATCATTTTTTCTCCCTGACCACACAGATTGTTTGTTGATGTGTTGGTGAATGTGTTGTGCAAGTTTCATGGGATTTGGACAAGATTTGGTAGGTCTTTGGCCCATTATTGCCTCTATGCCGTAACTTTGCGTTTTTCCATGCATATGAGGTCAAACTTGGTCCAAATGTGATGAAACTTGGTGTATGGCTTGTAAATGTCATTCAGAACATGTGCATGATAAAAAATGTTGGAGTCTGTGTCAAAAAGTGCCCTTGAGACATCCTACGCGTAGGATGTCTCCTGGTGATTTTTTCAGTGCGCTAGTGCTCCCAATGCTTGCCCTTTGCTCCCCTAAGTCCCTTTTGAGCCTAATTTCAACAAAAAAGTCAAATGGATAGAGTATAACTCCCTGTGTGGACTTCAGAGGCTCCGAGCCGTTTTCTGACTTTTGGAGTGCTTTTTGGCGATGATTTTTCTCGATGTTGATCTCCATAGCTTCCCGATCCCTTGGGGATCCTTGCCATATGGTTTCCGTTGACTTTGTCTTCACTGGAGCTCCATTTGGCAATTTGTCGCTCTAGAAGCACCCCTGGTTGCGTTTACATACCTTTGATGATTTGTGGTGGTCTACCACCATAGGATTTGGTTGTTGATGGTCTAGGAAAGCCGCTCGTGAAGTTTGGTGGCAAACGGACTTGCGGTTTGGCCACAAGTGCAATTGGACGCTTTGTGTGTCTGATGCCGTTTCTGAAGTTTAGTGCCGCTTCGGGTCACTTTTTGGTTATGCGGGTCATATAGACTTGTCGAGCATGTCGACATGCTCCTACCCATGAATTTTAATAGCATTTGGTCGTCGTTTTGCCAATTTCCCATTTGGTGGCCTCTTGCGGGTTTCTGGGAATTAGGGTTTTTCCCGATGGTTTCCTACTGCTTTTGGACATCCAAGTCTGGTCTCCTAGACTAGGGTAAGGTGCTGATGAAGTCTTGTTGCTTACGGGTTAGCTGTTAGGCCGCCGTCTCTACTTGTAGGTCTCTACCGCTTGCTTTGTGTGTGACCCCTACGCTAGTTTTCGCGACATAATGAAAAACATGCGCGAAAAACTCAAGGTGGTGACCCTACCTCTCATGTCTGGAGCTCGTTGGGTAGTCGTGCGCGTCGTAGAAGCTGTTGGAAGGTCGATCCGCTCTAGGTGGCAGAAACTCTCTCCACAAAGTCAATAGTGAGAATGAGCTAAAAATGGGGTGAAATTTTCTTATAATGGAGGTCCCCGAACCACTTTTCATGAAATTTGACATGTGCTCCTATCTTCTTGGGAGATACGGTTTAGGGTCAAAAATTTCTTGATTTGGACTCCATTTGCTCTGTTTACCAGAAATTTGGTATTTCGGTCAAAACCTGGCCAAAACACGCTTTTCGTTCCAGTCTCATAATTGCACCCCCATTGTACCATAGGTTGTCCTATAGTCACTGATTATCACCATATTTTTTTTTTTTCATTACGATTGTTTTTCACCTACTTTTTGTATTTTTGAAGTTTTTCTGCCGAAAATTAGCAAAATTAAAAGAAAAATAGCAAATCAAACTCAGAAAATCCCCAAAAATCATAATAAATCACAAACATCACCGCAACACATTATATACACTCACATTCAATTTTTATGGCCGGATTTCTCTGTTTTACCAATATTTTTCTTGAAAAATGGCTATTTCTACTTATATACACACACCTAGGGGCTTGATTTGGCGTTTGGCCCCATATACGTGTAGATTCATGTTGTATAAGGGCATATGTACTTGGGTTACTCCAGAAATTTTCCCAATCAAACAACAACCCTTAAAATAGTCAAAAATCATGCCCTTTTTTGTTGTTTCTGTCATTGGTTCCACATTTGAGAGTGCCTCTAGAATGCCTCCCCCCCTCCTAGCCGGAGTCCTCCCGGACGACAAGGTTTCGCCTCGGATTATGTGCCGTGCATAGGTTAAAAAATTGTGCTAATGCCTGGCCGATTAATGTGGCCCTACTTTATGCATACTCTGTCAATGCATGGAAAAATTAATGTTGTGCAAGAGAAGGGAATAAGCAAGATGCTTATTGGCATTCGCCGTTGAGGTTTCCTGCTTGCTTTGCAAGTAACAGCTGTAACTCTGCTGCTCTCTGTTTAATTGTCTTTTTTGCAAAAGGCAATTGCTTTGCCGACACTGTTGATGGAGTCGTAGCTGTTTCTAAGGATAGAATTGGCTGGGATGTAATGGCTATGGGCCTTATGACCTTGTCTTTCCATTGGTATTTTGTTGCTGCTGATTTTTGTAGATGGTTGCTCTTTCTTGTTTGCCACTGGTTTGTCTTTCATCGGCATCCATATATGTCGGTTTTCCTTTTTGAAATGCCGCTGTCTGCTTTCCATTGTTGCTTGTACTGAAGGTAATCCCTTTGGCTTTTGCTTTGGTATCCAAATGTGAGTGACATTTGGGTTCTGGCTAAGCATTTTCTTTGGGATCCACATCTGTTTTATGACCTTGGTTTGTGGTTTAACCGTCTTCTTTGTTGGAATCCTTTTGTTACATTGTTGTTTGTCTACCATGTCATTTCTATCTTTCCGTATCCATACTTGTTTCCCGAGTTTTGGTAGCCTAGATCTTTGCATTGCGGCCGGTGACTTCATATGTTGGTAATTAGCATGGTTGGCTTTTACTTGATTGTTTGTCCCGGGTATCATGTTCTTTAATGGCATTTGTGCTTTGGGCTTTGTTTCCAGTGATTGCATCGCTTGCAGTTGATCATGCTTGTATTGCTGAGCAAAAGCTATCACCTGTTGTTCATGTTCATGTTGAATTTTGACCGCCTTTGCTTTCCAATCTATCTGCACATTGTATGCTTTTTGCCAAGTTTGCCCCAGAATCATTTGGTGTCGTGTGCTTTCATATGTCACCACATAGAATTTGTGTGGGTAAATATATTGATGTATCTGTACATGCAATATAGTCCATCCCAATGTTTTCAATGAGTGTGATGTGCTACTTTCTAGCACTTGGGGAGTAGGATTAAGTTGACCTGTGACTTTGAGCTGTTGGTATAATCCGTAAGAGATCAAATTTGCTTGAGCTCCCGAATCAAGCAATGCTGTTGATTCAACTTGATTGCTGCCCATTTTTATCATAATTATTGGCTCCACTATTTCCTCCTCCAACTTTGTTAGTCGAATGGCATTGATTCTCAATGGTGGTCCACTTTGTTGTTGTTGTCGCAGAAGCCGTCTTTTTGCAATTCGTTCTTGTGCTTCGGCTTGAGCTTCCTCTCGTACTCTCTGTTTTTCTTTTATTCTCTGTTTCCCTTGATGAATTTGTTGGAGCATCTCTTATGTGAGTGGTAGATGATACCTCCTCAGTCGACATCCACTAATCCAATTTAGCATTTCTTCACCTGCTAATGTAGGAAGCTTGACAGCTCCACTTTGTGATAGATCACTAATCACAAATGGTCCCATCCCTCGCTTTTTAAGTTTCTTGGCATGTTGCTTCAAGGTATAAACAAGTACGTAATCACCTATTTTAAACTCTTTGGTACGCACATGTTTGTCAAAAAATTCCTTTTGTCTTCTCTTTTTAGCATAGATTGAAGCGACAGCTCGTAAGCGGAGTTCATCTAGATTTTCAAGATCATCAAATCTTGAAGAGAGCTCATGCCCTGTCCATTCCAAGCTTTTTGCTACTCGTAGAGTTGGGATTAAAAACTCTATGGGTAGTATAGCATTTAGGCCAAATACCATGTTGTATGGTGTTGTTCCTATTGATGTTTTGTAAGCTACCCTGTATGCCCATAGTGTTGAGTGTAGCTGCTGATCCCAATCTGTTCTTGATTCTGACACTAATTTAGTGAGAACCTTGCATAGTGTTTTATTTGTGGCCTCAGCTTGCCCATTGGCCTGTGGATGGTATGGTGCGGATTTCCTATGTATGACCATGAATTCCTCTAGCAGATATTCAATGACTTCATTGAGAAAATGTGTCCCCCGGTCACTGACAATTTCTATTGGTAACCCGTAACGTACAAAAACATTCTCATACAAAAATTGTGCCGTGGTGCGTGCATCAGCTTTTTGTGTTGCTTTGGCTTCAACCCATTTTGTGAGATAGTCCGTAGCCACAATGATATATTGGGTATGGGTGCGATATGCAGGGGGTGATAAAGGTCCCACAAAATCAATGCCCCATTTTGCAAATGCTCTTGCTCCCATCATTGGCCGTAATGGCATCTCATCTCTTTTTATTGGCATCTTGGTGCGCTGACATGCGTCACAACGCTTTACGAACTCTTCAGCATCCATGTGCAATGTAGGCCACCAGATTCCTGCGGTTAAGACAATTTTTGCCACCTTATCGCTCGAAAAATGGCCTCTACTTATTCCGCTATGTGCATGTTCTAGAATCAACAGGTATTCTCTTTCACTTGCATAGATTCTAAGTTGATTGTCCTTTCCTCGCTTATAGAGTTGATTCCCAATTAATTGAAAGTCACGTGCTTCCAGATCTATAGCTTTTTTCCGTGCTCTTGTGATGTTCTCAAGGAACATCCTGGTGGTTAAGAAGTCAATGATATATTGACTCCATACAGGTGTTATGTTTACTTTAAACAAGGTTGCGTGATCCACTGGTCGTTTGGCACTACATATAGTACAATTGGTAACATAGGAATGTGTGTCCGCATACATAGTTGGCCAATAAACCCCTAACTGTTTCAGTCTCTGGTGTGTCTTCATTGTTGAACAATGAAATGCACAACCCTGGACATGTGCCTCTTCAAGGTAGCACTCGAATTCTTCCGGATTTATACATAATCGTAGGATTAGGTCAGATCCAAGATGATACAGTCGTCCTGCTATCAACTGGAAGTTTTTTGTTTGTCAAATTGTTTGCTGTTTGAATCCGCATTCCGTATTATCAAACTCACTTCCGAAGGAGAGAATGCTAACAATTGCCTGAGACCATTTGGGTACCATTTCAATGTTGAAAAGATAAGCATCTGGTATGTCATCATCTACTCCTTCAGGAGCTTCCCCGTTGTGTATCCTCAAAAGATGATCTACTCGTAGATGGGTTTTACCCTTTTTGACCACCACTGTGAAGTCAAACTCTAGCAATATAATAAACCAACGTACAATCCTCCCTGTATTGCATGGTTTATTTACCAGATACAAAAAAGCTTGATGATCTGTGAAGAACACAAATTTGTTTGCAAGCAAATAATGCCAAAATTTCTTTACAACATAAATCATTCATAACCCTTCCCTCTCGGTGGTTGTGTAGTTCTTTTCAGCACTGTTTAACTGTCGGCTCGCATAGCAAACTGGAAAATCCATTGTTCCGTCTCTAGGTTGAGCTAGAATACTTCCAATGGCATATGCTGAAGCATCAATGTGCACATGGAATATATTTTCCCAATTTGGTGCCTTTAGTACAGGTGCTGATATAAGGTTTTCTTTCAGCTTTTGGAATGAAGTTTCACACTCCTCGGTCCACTCGAAATTGACTAGCAAACGATACAGAGGTTGTGCGATAACGGCATACATGTATATGAATCTTCGATAATATCCGCAGTGCCCCATGAAGGATTGCACTTGTTTCGTATTAGTAGGCCTGGGCAGGTCTACAATGACTTTGACTTTGTCTAGGTCTGTGGTTATTCCATTTCTTGAGACAATGTGTCCTAAGATTCGTCCTTGCTTAACCATAAATACACACTTTTCCGGGTTAAGACAGATTCGATATGTCCTGCACTTTTCAAAGACCTTTTGCAAATGGTCCATATGTTCCTCTCGCAGAAGAGAGTGTACACACAGGTCATCCATGTAAATTTCTAAGAATATTCTTAGGTATTCCTTGAATGCGTGAGTCATTAACCTTTGGAAAGTGGCTGGTGCATTAGTTAAGCCAAATGGCATAACTCGATACGCATAAATCCCCCATTCTGTGGAAAACGTTGTTTTGTGTTGATCCTCCCTTGCTATTGCCAGTTGGTTGTATCCTGAAAACCCATCCAGAAAGGAATAAGCCCGTTTACCGGCCACTCGCTCAAGTACATGTTCTGTAATTGGCAAGGGATAATTATCCCTTATGGTTGCTGCATTCACCTTCTTGAGGTTTACACACATGCGCAGTTTTCCATTCTTTTTGGGAACTACCACAATTGGTGACACCCAATCTGTATGTTTGATCTCATAGATGAATTCAGCTTCCATCAGGATTCTTCACATTCCTCGGTCCATTCAAAGTGTGTAATCAAGCTATACATGGGTTTTGCAATTATAGCGTACATGTAGATGAATCGTCGGTAATATCCACAATGTCCCATGAAGGCTTGTACCCCCTTTATTGTTGTTGGTCTAGGCAAATCAGCAATGACATGAATCTTCTCAATATCAGTAGCTATGCCATTTTTAGACACTATATGTCCAAGAATTTTTCCTTGTCTACCCATGAATGTGCACTTTTCAGGATTTAAGCAAATCCTCTAAATTCTACATTTTTCAAATACATTTTTGAGGTGTTCAAATTGATCAGCCTGGATTGATGAATGCACGTATAGATCATCCATATATACTTCTAAGAATTTCCTAAGATATTCTTTGAAAGCATGGCTCATCAACCTTTAAAACGTGGTTGGAGCATTAGTTAACCCAAACGGCATAACCCGATAGGCAAATATACCCCATTCTGTTGCAAAAGCAATTTTATGCTGATCTTTTGGGTCAACCAAAAGTTGATTGTATCCCGAAAAGCCGTCTAAGAAGCTGTAAGATTATTTTCTTGCAACTCGTTCTAAAACATGCTCAGTTATCGGAAGAGGAAATTTGTCTCTAATGGTAGCTGCATTCACCTGTTTGAGATTAACACACACACATAATTTTCCATTCTTCTTGGGTACTACCACAATTGGAGACACCCAATCTGTGTGTTCAATTTCGTAAATGAATTCGGCTTCCTTTAGTTTTTTAATCTCTTCTTTTATCTTCCTGGAAAAAAATTTGTTATACGTGTATGGTCTGTGTCTACTTGATTTCTCATCATCTCTCATGAGTATGGTATGTTGACAGATTTCTGGATCAACACCCTTGAGATCCTTGTAAGACCAAGAAAAGATATCTCGGTATTCCTTTAACAAGCTTAGCAAAGAAGCTTTTCTTCTTCTTCTGTTAGGTCATTCGCAATGTAAGCAGGTCTAGGTTCTTCTCCTAGTTCAGCCAAGTCTATCTTTTTAGCGTTTCCAGGCCCTTCGTAAGATTCACCCTGTTTCTTTAGTTCCCTAACAGGTTGCTCAACTATAATTTTTTGATCTTGGAGAGTATACTTTTTGTAATGGGATGGAACATGCATTACATCCTTACCATCCTCTTCCGTGGTTTCCATTTCGGTTGTGTATATCTCTTTTAGAGCTTTTTTTAACTCTTGATATTTCTTTTTCTGGTCAACTCTGGTCATGAGAGGTTTCTTATCCTGTGGTTTTTCTTGAGTACCCTTCCTTGTTTTTCTCAATGTCTGAGACATTTTTGAGTTTTTGTTTGAAGGATATCTGCCAATTATTTTGTCCTTGACACAATCATTTGCATCTATCTGCATCAAGAATTGTGTTTTACTGGAGACTGATGGCATAGGTCGTGTTTTCATAATTTTGGTGTCTCTCTTTCGTCTATACCATTTTTGTCTTTTTGATTTCTGGTTTGGAAAGTCAAAAAACTTTTCCTCCCCTCCTTTTAAGAGTAACTTAGCTCTTGTATGCTCTTTTTCTGACCTCGAATCTTCTGAGGTAGCTGAGTGTTCATCTAACTCGTCAGTTGTATGGTAATAGAGGTCTGAAAAGACTTGTTGAGCTTTCATTAAGTCCTTGGGTTCCTCATCTTTGTTTTCAATGTTGAGGATTGAAATCATTTGGATGGGAATTATGTCGTAGCCATCCTCAATGCAAAATTGAGTGACATAGATGTATTCACACAAGCTACTAGGTATCACTTGGACTATGTTTACTACGGTTTTACCCTTGTTCAAAGGATTTTTAGGACAACCTTCCGGAAAGTGTCCTCTCTTTTTGCACAATTGTATGCAATAGGCTTCAATTGGTTTGAGGTTTTTTTCAGGCTCTGGACATTAATTTTTCCAATGATCATCAGCACCACAGTTTCCTGTTTTTGGCTTCATCATGGGTCTTACCATGGGAGGTCTGACACCTTGATTAGCTACATAATACACTGGTGCGAGCTCTGGTGGAGCATAAGTCACTGTTTCTTCTATTGGTGTTGGATGTGAATTATACCAATCTCCTTCTACCATTACTGTAGATGGACTAGGCTCAGCATAGGGTGTAACATGCACTAATGCTTGTTCATCTATGACTCCTTCAGAGTGCATGTACTTTACAGGCACTGCATTATGTCCTGGATACGGAGGTTGTTGTCTCAACACAGGTTGAGGTCTTTTCATACCCATTGGTGGTCTTTGAGCTTGGGCCATATTATGCTGATATCTGTACATGGGTTGTTCTTGTGGCCTCATGGGCACATTCTGAACATTCCCATCATACTTTGGTCCAAAGTAGCACTCGTGGGTCTCATGGTTGGTCCATTTACCATCGATTGCACACCATTTTTGTGGCCTAATTGGTTGTCCCTGTGGAGGTATCCCTTGTCCTGGTCCTCTCATAGGTGCTTTTTGCATGTTGTTCATCATGTTGTTTATCCTTTTTAGCATATCTTCTATGGCTAAGAGTGGTGCCGCAGCAGCCATTCCCACTTGTGCTGGTTTAGTGGATGTTGTTTTCTCACTTTGGTTATCCTTAGGGACATCTTCCTCGTTGAAAATTTTGCAATTGTCTCCTAAGTCAATAGCATCTGACACACACGCTTCTAGGGTTGTATGCTTTTTACTATAGAGGATAGCATGAAGTTCTTTGTTTAGCAGTCTCTCCAGAAACAAAGATACAAGTCGTTCTTCTGCAGGTATCTCCAGTTTTGGGCATCTAGCAATGTATTGTTTCATTTGAGTTGCACAATCGCTAACAGACTCACCATGTTTCTGTTTAAAGCTGTAGATTTGAGCTACCGTATTATGTTTGATCCCCGTTTTGGAACAAACACCTACAAATCCTTGAGCTAATGTGTTCAAGTCCATGATTGACCTTGGTGGAATGTTTTGGAACCATGTCAATGCTTTTCCTTCTAATGCCATTCCAAACCCCTCAAATTGAGTATGGAAATCGAATATACACTCTGCTCTTAGAACTTGCTTAAAGTTTGCTAAGTGGTCGTATGGATCCCCTGATCCATTGTATTTTCTAACCCATTTATGAAAATTAGATGGTCTGACGCGTCTGTTTGGTTCAACTCTCAGTCTTCTGGTAGTTGGTTCTATTCCAAGTCCTTCAAACCAGTCTGTTGGAAATAGTGACTCATGTAGCCTTGGACTGGCCTTAGTGTCACCCAGTTTTCTACGTCATGAGCTGGTTTCTGGTTTCTTTACATTACTCTCAGATGATCTCTGATGGTGTTCATCTCTTGGAATTGTTTCTGGTCCTTGCCCCAATATCCAATCCCGTATGGAATGCCCTTGGTATTTGGTTGTTCTACCTCCTCAGGAGTCATAATAACAAAGTTGTTGTTATAACAATCCCTAAACAGATAGGTTGGTAGGTCTGCCGATCCCTTATCCTTGATCTTGAAGATATAGATGATCTTCATGGCCATTAATTGTCCTGATTTGGCATGAGAAGTCCACAGAAGATCTTTTATGTTTCTATCTTCCCAACAATAGACCCTGATCCTAGGATTATCCGTACTAAGCCGTTTTAAAGGCTTCAAGTCTACTTGATCGTATTCCTTGAATTCTAAAGTTGTGTGGTCCTTCTTTTGCTTACATATCTAGGATTATGGTGTTTACTTCTAAACCCCGTTTGTCTATCACGTCACGGTTTTCGACTTGTAAATACTGAGTTCCGTTTTGATCCATGTATATTTTTCCTTGTTTGTTTGCCCTAACCTCTTCTTCGAACTCAATACCATGGTCATCAATGCGAATAGCATACTCCTCGTTAGGGTCCAAGTAAACATGGGCTCCATGACAGTTAGTTTTGTAAAAAGATAGTATATGCTTATAGCGCACTCTCGTTCGGTTTTAGAGTTAGTCAAGTAAGAAGACATTTCGGATGTTAAATCTGAAAAAGTGTCTGAGACTTCTTCAGGAATCGTGTGCAAGGAATTGCCTTGAATCACGCTTTCTTCGATGGATACTCTACTAGAGGTTTGTTCGAGTATGCCCTGATTTTCTAGTACCCAACCAGATCTAAGATTCATATAGATTTATGAAGCCCTGGATAGAGTACTCACCTTGGATTGACTTTTTGTCAATTTCCACTTGATTCGATTGCAACTTTCTGTCAAGCCACAGATTCCTCATTTGCAACCTAATTCATGTACAAATTTGGTCAAGTTAGCTATTTTTCTATAAAGACAGTAGAGTTTTTGCTAACTCTCGTGATTGGTCTCTGTGTATCACTTCAAATCGAGCTATGAGAGTCAAAATTTGACTTTCAAATTTGACTTTAGCAGCAAAAATTCAAACATTTGATCTGCAACTTGTAAAGTGAGTGTACATGTATCAGTTTTGATCCGATTGAACCCAAAATTGCCTTGTGGCTTTATATTATGTTGGTCTATCACTGTATAAGTTCAAAAGTCAGAAATTGTTGTCTCTGGATAGCAGAAGTAAATAATCACGATTCTTTACTTTTGTGAGTTTTTTGCACTTTTGTGATTAGTTTGGCAAGTATACAACTTGTTAAAGTCGCTGGACAAGTTCAACAAGTTTGGACAAAATCTGATCAAGTTTATCAATTGTTTTGATTCCGCAGAATCTGATTTTGAGAGCCTGGCTTGAGTCTCACTTTTGGGATCCAAATTTCACCAAAATCTATTTGTGAGGTCTAATTGATGTGCTTGACCTTGTGGTCTACTCAAATTTGCAAAATCATCAAGTTTTGAAGTAGATGTAAATAATCGCGATTATTTACTCCAGCTATATTTTTGCAAGTTTTTGCCCCAACTTTGACACAGATTTGTCAAGCACCTTAAGTTAAGGTCACTAGCCAAGTTTCATCAAGTTTGGACAATTTTTGGTCAAATGGTCATCAATTATCTGTCCGCAGACTAACTTTGCAATTTTAGTCACAATTTTCAATCCAGTGATCCAAATCTTACCAAATTTGGTTTGTGAGCTTATTACAACATGGTAAAACTAGTGGTATGCTGACTTGGTCAAAAAAGTTGAAAAAGTGGACATATGTAAATAATCGCGATTATTTACTACTACTGACAATTTTTTGCATCTTTTTGGTCAACTGAGCATGTACACATGTTTATCACATCAATATAAGCCTATAAATCAATTTTCCACAAGTTTGGATAAATTTTTCTCTAATTTATACTCAAGATTCAAAAAGTCAGTACAAACTTTAGTTTTTACCCAATTTTTTGCTAGTTTAGTGATCCAAATCTCTTGGGCCTTTACAAAAGTTGTTTGTACACATGCAATGAGTCAATGGTATGAACCTTGGTCAATTTAGAGCAGAAAGTTAATAATCGTGATTATTAACTTCAGGTTTGAAATGAACACTTTTTTGCAAGCTATTTTAAGTCTATGAATCAAGTCAAAACTCAATTTGGCCTAAAATGTCAAGAAAAAGTAAATAATCTGAGTTTTGGCCAACTCTTGATATTTTTTACCTCGAAGTGTCTTTGAGCTTACCAACTGGTTCAGACAACTCTTAGGCTTACTCTCCAGTCGGATTGAGTGGTTTCGAGTCTTTTTGAGTTATTTCTAGCCGTAGACCTGAAATTCTGCAACTTCCAATAACAACTCACTCTTGATTCTTTCAGAGAGAGCAATGTTCTGAAATCCACCTCGGATCCTACTTACCCTACTCCTAGATTCTCATGCAATGGGGTTGTGGAAAGTGTCCACTACACTCGTTTTCTTGTATTTTATGTTTTTCTGAGCATTGATCTTAAAACTTGTCTCATCTACCAATCATTCTCAAAATCCTAATCTAATTCTACAAGCCTACAATCCTAAAGGCACTCAGCAAGTACGATTACTTCCAAGCTACCTCTACACAGCAAAAGACGACAATCTTAAGCTATGCGGTTTCTAAAAGAAAGTTTTGAACTCTAGGTGAACCCAGAGGAAGTTAAAGAACAACTACACAAGATGCTCGTGTTTTTTCCTAGTTTAGGTCTCTTCGATCCCTGGCAACGGTGCCAAATGTGGGATGTATGTCTAACCTCACCATCCTATCTTATTGCAGTATTAGCCAGTATTAGCGAGAACCACGATTAATTTGTCAAACCATGGGACGAAGCTGACTCGATTGGTGCATAGAGGCTACAAGAGGTTGTCAATCTCTTGGAAAACAACTAACAACTCGCATCTAACTCAAGCTACACTCAAGTGACTAAAATCACCAAAAGCCAATCGCTCATCGGCAAACAAATCACATCCGTTACAGCATCAGATGACATCCAAACATAACGAAACTTCTAGGACATGTTTATAAGACCTAAGCACACATGCTTATGGTCTCAAACCCCACTGTAGGTCAAGTTCCTAAATTGCGATTATTAACAGCAGTGGATTTTTGACCTAGTCGTTTTCGGCCCAGAATGCATCTAAATGCTTAGCAATGATGCCCCGATACCCCACCTATGCTTAGTTTTTTATTTGAACATGTAAATTCCTAGTTATGATAAGATTAGGCAGTGGGTCGGCAACGCTAAAATCTACGAAATACTGTGAACTGCTTACGTCAATGCATAGAGCTCTTACCTGCGGTTGCAATGCAACAAACACAATCGCAATGTGACAACCGGAGAGGGAGTAGTAGGAAGCGCGAGAAGGAGAGGAGTGAGTACCGTTAGCTCACGTTGTGTATTTCTTATCCAAAAACTTAGATAAAACTTACAAAAATTGGTTTTTATACCTTAGCCAAGGTTTTTGGGTGGTCAAAACTAATAATCTAGAGTTCTACCAAAGCTGGGTAATGGCTGGCTGGTAGAATCTGGAAGCTTGTAGCCGTAGCTCATTAATTACAAAGTTTATCTGAGAAAATAGGAGTTACAATATTTTTGATTTATCAAAATAATAAATGTTTTACAAAGAGAACTCCGAAAATGGGTGTCCGTGTTAGCTTGCAGCTAACAGCTCCACTTGAAGATATATCTTCAATGATCCGTTCCATTTCCCTTTTTCTTAAACTTGGGAATGTGTTGCTTAAGGGAGTAGACTAAAACTAAGTCCCCTTTCTTGAAGATTTTTGTTATTAGATGGGAATCAAAAAACTATTTTTGTTTCCGCTTTTATGCATAGATGTGAGCTACGATAGTTAGCCTTTGCTCATCTAGCTTTTCTAAATCTTCAAGTCTTTCTGACAATTCATGTTTCCTCCACTCAGGATTTTTAGCTACCCTTAATGTCGGCAATAGAAATTATATTGGCAGTATGGCATTAAGACCATAAACAAGGTTAAAGGATGTAGCATTTAAAGTTGTTTTGAATGAAACTCGATAAGCCCATAGAACTGCATAGAGATTCATTTTCCAGTATGTCCTTCCTGAACTAACCACTTTCGTCAGTACCGAGCTAAGAATTTTGTTCATATGCTCAGCTTGTCCGTTTTCTTGTGGGTGATACAGAGCTAATTTGTTATGGATGACCATAAACTCATTAAGCAAATACTCAATTACCTCATTGAGGAAATGAGTTCCTCGATCACTAAAAAATTTCTATTGGCAGTCCATATCTCGTAAATACATACTCATATAAGAATGCGGCAGTGGTTCTGGCATCATTCTTTTGAGTTGATTTAGCCTCGGCCCACTTGGTCAAATAGTCCGTAGCTACACTAATATATTGAGCTTGGGTTCTACAAGAAGGTGGATATATCGGCCCAACAAAATCTATCTGCCATTCTGCGAAAGCTCTAGCTCCCATCATTGGTCTTAAGGGCATGCTATCTACACATGTTGGCATTTTTGCTCGTTGACAAGCATCACACCTTCGAACATATTCTTCGGCATCTGCAAAATGTGTTGGACACCATATGCCTACCATCAAGATTGCTCTTGCGGTGGTCTCACTAGAAACGTGACCTCCAGCTAATCCAGCATGTGCTTGTTCTATAATTGGAATATATTCGTCTTCATTTGCACAAAGACGCAAATGTTGATCCTTACCTCTCTGATACAATTGGTTTTCAATAAGAGCATAGTCTCTTGCTTCATTTTCAATTGCTCTTTGACGGCGTTGACTCATATCCTCGGCTTGATAAGTAAGTAACTAGATAGTTACTCCACTTAGAAACAGGCGACATTTGAAACAATGTTACATGAGGTATGGGTGTTTGTTTTTAACATTGAAGACAATTCTTTACAAAAGATCAAACATCACTCCTCATAGTTGGCCAAAATACTCCAAGTCTCAAGATTCTTTGCATAGTTTGATCTTCCACAAAGTAAAGTCCTACTATAGTAATATGTGCTTGACTTAGGTATTGGTTTTTCTCCTCAAGATTAATGCATAAGAGCAATATTTCATCTCGATTTCTTTTGTATAGCCTACCAGCTAAAAATTGATACATAGCCAATTGCTCAATTTATCCGATTATAATAGGAAGTAGTATTTTTGAATCCACTTGAGCTATTGTCATCAATGATACCATGTTTTTCAACCATCGAGGTATCATTTCCAGGGAGAACAAATAGGCATCTGGTAGATCATCGTCTACCCCTTTAGGTGATTCTCCTGAAACAATCCTTGATAAATGATCTCCTCTTTGATGTGTAGTACCCTTTTTTACGACCACAGTGAAATCAAATTCCAGAAGAATGATGAACCATCTCACTATTCTTCCTGTGCTACATGGCTTGTTGACCAAATACAACAGAGCTTGGTGGTCTACAAAGAACACAAATTTGTTGGCTAATAGGTAATGTCTATACTTTCTAACGGCATAGATCATTCCTAATCCTTCTCTTTCAGTGGTAGTGTAATTCTTTTTTGCCATGTTCAATTGTCGGCTAGCATAAGAAATAGGAAAGTCAATTTTCCCGTCTCTTGGTTGTGCTAGTGTACAACCGATAGCAAAATTGGAAGCATCTACATGTATGTGGAATATCGTATTCCAATCTGGTGCTTTCAAAAATTGGACCTGAGGTGAGAGCTTGCTTAAGCTTCATGAAGGATTCTTCACATGCCTCGATCCATTCAAAGTGTGTAATCAAGTTATACATGGGTTTTTCAATTATAGCGTACATGTAAATGAACCGTTTGTAATATCCACAATGCCCCATGAAGGCTTGAACCCCCTTGGCTGTTGTCGGTCTAGGAAAATCAGCAAAATGACATGAATTTTTCAATATCAGTAGCTATGCCATTTTTAGACACTATATGTCCAAGAATTTTTCCTTGTCTACCCATGAATGTGCATAAAGTCTACATTTTTTGAATACATTTTTGAGGTGTTCAAAATGATCACCTCAGATTGATGAATGTACGCATAGATCATCCATATACACTTCCAAGATATTCTTTAAACGCATGGCTCATCAATCTTTGAAAGGTGGCTGGAGCATTATTTAACCCAAAGGGCATAACCCGATAGGCAAAAATACCCCATTTCGTTGCAAATGCAGTTTTATGATGATCTTTTGGGTCAAACAAAAGTTGATTGTATCCCGAAAAGCCATCTAAGAAACTGTAAGCTTCTTTTCCTGCAACTCATTCTAACACATGCTCAGTGATTGGAAGAGTAAAGTTGTCTCTAATGGTAGTTGCATTCACTTTTTTGAGATTGACACACACTCGTAATTTTCCATTCTTCTTGGGTACTACCACAATTGGAGACACCCAATCTATGTGTTCAATTTTGTAAATGAATTCGGCTTCCTTTAGTTTCTCAATCTCTTCTTTGATTTTCCTGGCAAATGTTTCATTATTCTACAACAAATCACCCATAGAGATGTCTTCTTATGGAGTGAAGAAAGTGAGCAACAGTTTAGCGAAGTGAAACAGATCCTGGCTACACTTACGACCATTGCACCCCCTAGATGGGACGGGCCATCTTATGTTAACCCCAGTGTAGGGAGTGATACATTTGGAGCCGTACTAATGCAGAAGGATGCCCAAACCTCTTTCATGAGTCCTATCTACTTCTCTAGTCATGTCATGGCCCCATCAGAAAAAGGGTTCACGGCGGTAGAGCACATGGTGCTTGCATTGATGTTTGCCACTACAAATTTCTGCTCTTATCTATTGCCTAGACACTTTGTAATTCTAGAAATGGAAGTGGTCTTTCCGTATGTGATGCAACACCTGGATGTCTCATCTAGAATCTCTAAGTGGCTCATTAGATTACAAGAGTTTGATTACACTATGCAAGTGAAAACTCCACCAGAGCCAGTCTAGCAGGTATTTTTACTCGTCGTCACTATGAGAAGAAGCTAAAGATCAACACAAAAGGTAAAGGAGTGACACCAATGGTAAAAATTCATAAGCTAGAAGGAGCTCACTGTCTTTTCTTTGATGGAGCATACAAAAGAACAGTGGACCAGGCTGCAGTTGGCATCGTCATTTTCAATGAGCAAAAGGAAAAGGTATTCTCAAGTGGGCAGTTGCTACACTCCCACTCCAACAACGAAGCAGAGTAAGCGGCCCTAATTCTTGGATTAGAACAATGTGTTTTAAAAGGGGTTCAGCACCTAAATGTGTTTGGTGATGCCATGCTCTTGATTAAGCAGATGTTGCACTTGGGTTTGTAAAAATCAAGTTTTGCTTGGCCAATTACGCCAAGTTAAGGATCTTTTAAGAAAGTTTGAAGCACTACAATTATTTCCTATCCCTAGGGTAGAAAATCAAGAAGCAGATTCTCTAACCATAGGAGCAATCAAACTGAAGATGCCCCTCTTTCAGGGTAGAGATGATATGCCTAATATCATCAGCTTCTTAGATACAAGAGAATATCCTGAAGGGTATAAAAAGGACCAGAAACAATGGCTTGTCCCAAAGGCAACAAGATACTGCAAGGGCAAAGACCAAATTCTCAGGCGAGTGCCAATCTCTAGTGAAATCACGGAGGTGATCTCAAGTTGCCATGATGGTGTTTGTGGTGGCCACTTTTCCCTAGATATACTAGTAGGAAGATTCTATAGGATTCTCTTGGCCTAATTTGAACAGGGATGTGCATCATTGGTGTAAAACATGTAGAGCTTGTCAAATATCCGGTGATCAAAAACTAACCTATGAGCCACAGACTCCTATCATCTCATATGGCCCGTTTGAGAAGTGGGGAATAGATGCAATTGGTCCTCTACCAAGGGCCCAATTAGGTAAACTATACATTCTAATTGGTGTAGACTACATGATTGGATGGGCGGAAGCAGCAGCCACCACACGCATTACAGCCCAAGAAGTGGTGAAGTTCATATTGAGCATATTTGTTGCCGCTTTGGCACACCTCTGGAGATAATATCTGATAGAGGGCCAGGTTTCAGAGGTGACTTTGTTGGAATTAGGGTTGCAAAGAAACACACACAGCTTGGAGAAGAAAAAGGAAGCTCAAGGCACACAATAGAGAGTGTATAACTTAGTGTGCAATGGAAAGATAGATAGCCCTAGAGAGATAGGCGTATATATAATGCTCGGGGGGAAAAACCTCCTAAACAGGGAAAAAATGCCCCGGCGGTCCTAGTGTGTTCACACACATCACTACCACATGTACATGGTAACAAATCCCCCCTGGAGTGATGCGGTGAATGAGAGCTGGCACATGAGTAAAGGGAAGTGCCATGCCCTAAGGACATGATCAGTCCACAAAGGGGAGTAAGCCCAAAGCTTTGCGGAAAGCTTTAAGCTTCTCACGAGACAATGCCTTTGTGAAAAGATCTGCAAGGTTGTCCTGTGTTGGCACATAAGCCAAGCTGATCTCTCCTACTGAGAGCCGCTCCCTGACATAGTGGTAATGCACCTCAATGTGCTTTGTGCGAGCATGAAAAACTGGGTTCCTCGCAACTGCCAATGCACTCTGTCTGTCAGTGTAGATAGTGTTGGCAGTGTCCTGTCCAACACCCAAATCAGCCATAAGGCGTCTGAGCCATACACACTCAACCGTAGCTGTGAAGACTACCCTATACTCAGCCTCACAACTTGAAGTGGCCACAGTAGGTTGCTTCTTGCTCAACCATGATATACATGAACTACCAAGCATGAAACAAAAACCACTTGTGGACACTCGTGTGTCAAAACAACCAGCCCAATCTGAGTCCAAAAAAGCATGTAAGTCTGGCAGAAATGATCCCCCCTTGGGATAAAACAAGCCAAGATGTAAAGTAACACTAAGGTAGCGGAAAATCCTATTGACAGCCTGCCAATGCTTAGACCCTGGGCTATGCATAAATCTGTTGACCTGTGAGACTGCAAACTGAATATCCGGCCTCGTGTTGCATACATAAATGAGGCAGCCAACAGCATTTTGGTAAAGAGTGACATCAGCAGGATCGCCAGCATCATGTAGACTCAACTTCAAACCTGTTTCCATGGGAGTGGCAATAGGTTTGCAATCCTCAAGTCCAAACTTACATAGCAATGTCTCTATGTAACTTTTCTGACACAAGGCAATACCACCATCACACTGCTTAAACTGTATACCCAAGTAATGATGCAACAGCCCCAAATCTTTCATCTTGAAAGTAGCATTCAAATCAGCCTTAAATTCAGCAACATGTCTCTCATTTGGTCCAGTGATCACCAAATCATCAACATAAAGAACCACAATGAGAAGTACATCACCCTCACGCTTTACATACAATGTGCTTTCTATTGGACTGTTATTACAAAAGCCTTGTTTGACCAAATGAGTGTCAGTTTTCTCATACCAAGAACGAGGAGATTGCTTCAACCCATACAAAGCCTTGTTACATTTGCACACTTTGTCCTCTTGTCCTTTTATGACAAAACCACGAGGCTGCGTTACATAAAATTCCTCAAATATGTCACCATTCAAGAAAGCAGTAACAATGTCTGATTGATGTACATCCCAACCAAAATGAGCTGCCAATGCACATAGAAAACGCATAGTAGTCATACGACAAGTGGGAGCAAAAGTCTCTTCATAATCTATGCCTTTTTGCTGTGCATAACCCTTTGCAACAAGTCGAGCCTTATCGCAATCAATCTCACCATCCGGCTTGCATTTCAACTTGGAAACCCACTTCGTACCAATGGCCTTTTTGCCAGGATGCAAATCACATAAAGTCCATGTGTCATTTTCTATAAGTGCATCATATTCTGATTCCATGGCAGCCATCCAATTTTCTGAATTTTGTGCTTCATCAGAAGACAGAGGCTCCTCAACATCATGTAAACTAGACACAGCCAAAGCATAACAATCTGATGCATAAGATGCATGGAGAGAGCCTGAACAAGTACGACTAGACAAAGGTGCATCCAATTTACTGTCACGCAAAGTGTGCACCAGCCATTTTGGCATACCTCTAGCCTGCTCATTTTTAGCCCTTTCCTCATCAAGTACATCATGTACATCTGCATCAGTATTAGGCTGATCTAAAACATTGTCAGAAACCCCCATACGCTGTACATTTGCCTCATTGGAACTTACATTTGTAATTCCACCACTAAAAAGAGGCAACAAAGTGTCATAAATGTCCTGTGAGCTTACATTACTGTCTCTAGTACATGACAGCAAGGGCTGAACGGAATCTTCCACAAACACTACATCCCGTGAAACCAGAATATGTTTTTTTTGTGGATGATACAACCTGTAACCTTTGCTTTCAGCACTATAACCAACAAAAATACATCTGACAGCCTTATCATCCAATTTTCTGCGCTTCACTTGTGGCACCAAGGCATATGCCAAATAGCCAAAAACACGCATGTGCTCAATAGAAGGATTTCTGTCATGCCATGCTTCATATGGAGTAATAGACTGCAAAGCTTTCATAGGACACCTGTCAAGTACATAAGTGGTACACATGATGGCTTCAAGCCAAAAAGAATGCGGCAAAGCTTGACTTTTGACCATACATCGTGCCATTTTCGTCAGTGACCTGTTTTTCCTCTTAGCAACACCATTTTGCTGAGGTGTATAAGGCATTGTACATTGGTGTTTTATCCCACGAATAGCCAGGAATGCATTAAATTCATGAGACATATACTCCCCCCCTCGATCGGAACGGAGGGTGCCCATAGTACATTTCGAGACATTTTCAGCCATAGCCAAAAATTGTTTGAAGCACATAAAAACTTCGGACTTCGCTTTAATCAGAAATACCCATGCATGCCTGGAGTAATCATCAATGAAAGTCACAAAGTACAGGTAATTGCCCAAGGACGGAGTTTGCATGGGCCCACAAACATCACTATGCACAAGCTGCAACCTACATGTGGCCCGAACTGAACCATCCTTTGGAAATTTAGAACGCTGCATCTTACCCAAAATACAGCCTTCACAAACATGTTTGACAGGTGCTTCAAGAGGCGGCAAAGAAGCAACCATATCAGATTTCTTCAAACACAGCAAACTGGCAAAATTCAGATGACCAAAACGTGCATGCCAAAGTTTTGCATCTGAAATACCCCTTGAATCTGCAACAGCATTTGCAAAATTTTGTCCACACTTGTCATACAAAGTGAGCTTATACAGCCCACGGCACAAAAGGCCAGATGCAACAATTTCATCACCAAAACTGAGATCATGAATTGTACATCTGTCATCCACAAATTTCACTACAAGTCCAAGTCTAGCAAGTGCGGATACAGACAAGAGATTCTTCTTGATCCCATGTACATAAAGTGCATCAACAAGTGTGAAGGAACTACCATTAGCAGTAGTGAGCACAGTCTTTCCAACTCCCTGAACTGGATAAGAGGCGTTGTTGGCACAAGTGACTGAATTCCCATGAGGGACAGACTTGAGAGAGGTAAACAATTCACGATGTGAGGTAAT
Organism: Adiantum capillus-veneris; assembly: GCF_014529385.1. Lineage (NCBI taxonomy): Eukaryota > Viridiplantae > Streptophyta > Polypodiopsida > Polypodiales > Pteridaceae > Adiantum > Adiantum capillus-veneris. The sequence continues at coordinate 61,158,942 of NC_140950.1, forward strand.
GTGCTTTGTAGCACCACTGTCAAAATACCACACATGTGAATCTGCCGCAACTAACAAGCATGCATCATGGACAGCAGGATTGTAAGTGCACACTACGCTAAAAACCCATTCTGCATCAACATCAGCAACACAGTCTCCTTTCACAGAAGACTCAACAATGGCTGCATTTGTAGTGGAACCAGCATTTACAGTGGAACCACCCTCTTTCTTCTTAGCCTCTTTGGCCTTCAACTTAGGACACGATTTGATCAAGTGATCATTGGATTTACAATAATGGCAACGCATCTTCTTTTTGCCCTTATCACCAAAATTGCCAAACCAAGTGCTGCCAGCAGAAGCATTAGGAACAAAATTTTTGCCACTCGCAACAGAACCATAAGAAGTGGCTGCATTACTGTTACCACCCTTTCTTTGAGAAGCAATAAAATCCTATTCAATTGCACGTTGTCTAGTCCTGTTTTTTCTAGAAAGTGACTCTTGCAACAGCAATGTGCATAATGCATCAAACTTGACAACTAGCAAAAGTCTGGTAGGAATCTGGTAAGGCATCAAGAACAGTCTGCACAAGGGAACTATTTGAAATGACTTCACCTGCAGAAATATGTTGCTCATTGATATCCTTGACACTAGCAAGGAAAGTGTCCATATCATCTTCCTCATGCATAATCATATCCCAAGCCTGTTTTGTAGATTTTGCTGAATGGATGTGAGGAACAATGGTGCGCTTCACAGACAACGCAATCAATGCATGAGCCTGCGTATCCTTAACATCCCAACAAGCTTGTTCTGCCATAGGCAAAACAACTCTAATAGCTGCAATCCTTGCAGCAAGACCTGCAACATCCTCAACATCGCCTACATCCTCAGAACCAGGACGTACATCAATGCCCTGCACAATGTTCCAGACACCCTTTGACACAAGAACATGTTGCATCATATAAGCCCACATAGGGTAGTTGTCCCCATCCAACCTGTCCTCAGTAGCAAACATCTTGAACACATCTGTGTTGTTGTTGTCAGCCATGGCAAATGTTGTACCTTATGTGAAAACTGCCCGAAAATAGGAGAAACGTAGCGGGAACAACCTGTGCTATATATCACAAACCGTAGAAGACTATAAGGCACCTATTATGCAAAAAATGACACTGATAGAAATTCTGCACAAAATGACGAAATAGCCTGTGCAGTACTGTCTGTAGTGGAAACGGAGACCGAAATGAGCCCAAATCAAAATTCTGAGCAGAGCGAGCTCTTCAAGCTCGCCCAAAATATTTGTCAACCTATCGAACGCTCGCCAAACCTCACTGAAATTGGAGAAAGTGAGCAGGCATGTGTGGAGCAGCTGGCAACTAAGCCCGGGAGGACGTGACCTGCTCTGATACCAATTGTTGGAATTAGGGTTGCAGAGAAACACACACATCTTGGAGAAGACGAAGGAAGCTCAAGGCACACAATAGAGAGTGTATAACTTAGTGTGCAATGGAAAGATAGATAGCCCTAGAGAGATGGGAGTATATATAATGCTCAGGGAAAAAACCTCCCAAAGAGGGAAAAAATGCCCCGGCGGTCCTAGTGCGTTCACACACATCACTACCACATGTATATGGTAACAGACTTGGTGGGAGAACTAATGAAAAAGTTAGGCATTACACACCGACACTCCACTCCATACTACACATAGTGCAATGGTCTAGTGGAAACGGTGAACGACATGATCTATAAGATCATCACAAAGCAAGTGAATAACCACACAAGTGATTGGGATAAACATCTCATGGCCGATCTTTGGGCCTACCGCACAACATTTCGAACATGACTAGGTTTCACCCCTTTTCATCTAGTATATGGAAAAGGGCCATTCTACCCATTGAGGTATAGATAGCCAGCTTGCGAGTCATGGCTAGTCAATTACAATGCCCAATTGACCATCTCCGCAACCACATTTGGATCTAGAAAGGCTTCAGCTAGATAGGGAAGATGCGATCAACCACTATGCAATGCAAGTAGAACGACGTCGACTCACATTTAATCAAGGGCTTAAGGAAAAGGGTCTAAAGAAAGGCATGTTAGTGTTGAGATACGACAACAGATTTGACACTAGGAAAGATAAGAAGTTTCAGCTCAGATGGGAAGGTCCATTCATCGTCAAAAAGCAATACGTCAATGGCAGCTACAAATTGATGGAAGCAGATGGTCGAATTCACAAGACCAAAGTCAATGAATGGAGGCTAAAAAGGTACTTCTTAAGGTTTTATCCGGAGTTCATGCTAGATAATTCAGAGGAGGGAGAGCCCTCCAACTCTGCTGCTAGAGAATCAGAAGCAGAGCTAGAGGTATAAATGCCTCTAGCCAGAAGGGGAGGGCTAATGATGGCCGCGGGAACCAACCCCAACCGGGGGCAGCATAATACAAACATTATTTTAAAAAACGATTATTTTTTTTGCATGTTGGTGCCGCCACCCCACCTCTCCTCCATGCGCATACAGTGGACCGTTGCCCCCCTTTGGCAACAGCCTCCCCCCTCTCCTCCATTATCCCCCTCTTTCTCTCTCTCTCTCTTCCCTCAGCCTGGCACCAACCCCGACGCCAACAACTTCTCTCTCTCCTCCATTATCCGATGCAGACAAGCTCTCTCTCCCTTATTCCTTACCAGCCAAGAAGATGCATGGGATAAGCTCTCTCTCTCTCTCTCTCTCTCTCTCTCTCTCTCTCTCTCTCTCTCTCTCTCTCTCTCTCTCTCTCTCTCTCTCTCATTATTTACACACCCATACACACTCACACACACACACAAACCCCACACCCCATATATACACACACACTCACCCTCTCCCTCCCTCTCTCCCTCTTGTGCACTCACGCCCGCTCTCTCTCTCTTGTCTTGTATCGACACCAGCATGTAAAAAACCTCTCTCTTTCTCTCTCGTTCCCACATACACACGCTTACCGACACATACACAAACACTTACACACACATACACACTCACAAGCACATGCACATACATACACAAGTACACTGCACGCATGAGCGCACGCACCCATTCACCCAGGTACACACGCACGCACAAGAAGAAGAAAACCGGGAGAAACTTGACATTGACGCCCAAAACAATGAACGAAGAACAACAAAATCACGTGAAGGCGACGGCGAATCAAGAAATGACGCCGAAGGCATGCCCCAACCTCCCCCAAAAGTGACAAACGTGCTACACCGATGCACCAGCAAAGCTCGCATTCATCAACATTTCGTCCACGATGCATCTCCGTTGTAAACATCCATAGGGTAATCTATTTTTTCCCTTTTCAAGCCAAAACCTTGTATAAAAACCAAATTGTATATTGCCACCTCTCTCTAGGTGATGGTCACAAAGGCCCACCTAGGAGATACCATTTTAAACTTCTTCTAAAACAAAGCAAGGGTCAAACATCTGGGACCCGGCTCCTTGCTTTGTCTCTCCTCATTAGGGCCCTAACCTAATCAAATTATCCTAAACTAATGCAGCATGTACCTATAAAAGAACATTGATAGGTCACTATCAGATGTAGCACTTGTGAGTCAGCATTTGAGAAGGAAGCCATGCACACACCCTGACTCCAAGGGTTTCCACACACAAGAGTAGAATCTCCGTGTATATGAAATTTTTTTCCCTAGAGAACGCACTATAGGCTCTCTCTCTCACACACACTATCTCTCTTTCTCTCTCTCTCTCTCTCTCTCTCTCTCTCTCTCTCTCTCTCTCTCTCTCTCTCTCTCTCTCTCTCCCTCCGGGGTGTGCAGTATTAGTGTTATTTTAAATCACTATTGTCCGCATCCTAGCCGCTCAAAGCTAGGTGGTGCCCCATGTTCACTTCCCATGACGAGTTTGGCATGCACAGTCCTGGCGTAGAGGCCGCTGGGTCCATTTTACAGTTGCACTTGTCAACACATGTGCTCAATAGAAGGCTTTCTATCATGCCATGCTTCATATGGAGTGACAAACTACAAAGCTTTTGTAGGACACATGCTTAGTACATAAGTGGCACACATGATGGCCTCAAGCCAAAACGAATGCGGCAAAGCTTGACTTTTGACCATACATTGTGTCATTTCCGTAAGTGACCTGTCTTTTCTCTCAGCAACACCATTTTGCTGAGACGTATAAGGCACTGTACATTGGTGTTTTATCCCACGATTAGCCAAAAATGCATTAAATTCATGAGACATATACTCCCCCCCTCGATTGGAATGGAGGGTGTCCACAGTACATTTTGAGACATTTTCAGCCATAGCCAAAAATTGTTTGAAGCACATAAACACTTTGGACTTTGCTTTAAGTGGATATACCCATGCATGCCTAGAGTAATCATCAATGAAAGTCACAAAGTAAAGGTAATTGCCCAAGGACGGAGTTTGCATGGGCCCACAAACATCATATGCACAAGCTGCAACCTGCATGTGGCCCTAACTGTGAACCATCGTTTGGAAACTTAGAATGTTGCATCTTACTCAAAATACAACCTTCACAAACATGTGCTTCAAGAGGCGGCAAAGAAGCAACCATATCAGATTTTTGCAAATGCAGGAAAACTTGCAAAATTCAGATGTCCAAAGAGTGCATGCCAAAGTTTTTTTATCTAAAATAGCCTTTGGTGCACAAACCACTGCTGAGAAATTGTTGTTGGGCTCTTAATAATAGTTTAGACTTTATACGCCTATAAAGACTATTGATGTAAAATAGTGAGAAATTCCACAAGCTAGTGTTGTATGGCTTCTGTAAAGTGTCCATGAACTTTGATATGACTTTGGGCTTGTGAATTGTGATAGAAAGGCTTCAAAAGATGTCAGGTCACATGTTTGACTTTTCTAAATGAATGAAGGTCAAATCACCCCCAATTATGATTGATGTGTGTTAGAGTGCTCATGATGATGTTTTCCAAGTGCTAAAAGCCTAAAAAATCCCAGCTAGCCTTCTATATCAAGGCTTGTAGACTTTATACGCATATAAAGTCTACTTGAGAATTTTTTATCCAGATTTATTGCTGACCTAGTCCATGATGTTAATAAGGCTGTGATAGGTGTACACATGAAATTGGGTCAGAGTTCTTGAGCTTAATGCCTTAATTTAGGCTAAGACACTTTGTTTTGAAATTGAAGTGATGGATGACCAATACATTCCGAATTTGGTCCAAATTTGGTGTAGAGGCTTGGCATGATATACTTTACAGGCTTGGGTGATCAATTTGTGAGCAGCACTCCCTAGTAGCAGAGTTAGTCTTTATACGCGTATAAAGTCTCTTTTCATAGAATGCACTTTTGAGCAGTCATAAGATATTTGGGCTAAGTATATGCTGTGCACAAAATTTCAGATGATTTGGAGCATTTTTTTCAAGTTTAAAGCCAAATATTGAGATTAGGCTGCGACTTTGCGTTCTTTTGGTTCTTTGGTGCCTGTAAAAGCTCCAAATTTCATGAAATTTTGTGTATTGCTTCTAGAGGGTATGCAGAATGATAATGTGATTTCCTGTGAGTGTTTCTTGTGCAAAAATTGTTTGTAAGACTTCATACGCGTATGAAGTCTATTCTGATAAAAACTAATTTTGATGCTTTAAGGTGGTCTGTGATTGTGCCTTAAGCCTTGTTAGTCATTTTTCACTTTAAAAAGTCAAGTGATCAATTTTGAAACTCCCTGCTTGGTATTTCAGTCGTCGGAAGGGATTTTTGCATTGTGGCCGCATTGACTTAGAGATTCTTCTTGATCTCTATTTCCCTTGCATGTTGATGTCCTTAGGCACCCTCTTGTGGCTATAATGAATCCTTTGGACTCATAAATGCCACATTTGGTGATTTGTCGCTCAAATAGCATCTTTTGTTGAGGAGACTGTCGACGAAAATTTTTCTTGATGTTTGACTTTACGTATTGGTTGTTGATGATATGTTGATGAAGCCAGTGAAGTTTGGCGGCAAACAGAGATCTATGTCGGCCGTGAGGCCCAAATGACACTTTGTGGCCCCGAAGCTTTGCCCCATGTTTTGACCCACTTTTGATGATGGATTCAGGCAGAAGCTTACTTGACTTAAAGAAATGCTTGAGATGTATCTTCTCATGAAGTTTTGCGTCATTTCGGCCATTCTTTCTCGATCAGCCTTTGTTGTGCCAAGGAAGTTAGGGTTTTTCTGGTTGACCTAAACCCGCATTGGAGTCAATGTGTTATTTTAGCTTAGGGTTAACCCCCCATCAAGTCTCGTAGCAACCCATTGAGTGGATGATGCGTTACGGACTGTTTTCGATTTCTTTCCTACGAAGCTACATTGCCAATTTTCGAAGTTTTTCGCGACAAAGAGAGTGTAGGACAAGAAAAGCTCATGGTAACGAGCCTACCTCTCATATTTGGCGCCGATCGGTGTGTCGTGTGTGTCGTACGGAGTTGCAGAAGATCCAATTGCTCTAGGTCTCTCAAGCTCTCTCTCACTTGTGAATAGTGAAAATGAGCTATTAAGTGGGCCCAAAAGAACTTATATCGGAATTTCGGGACCACTTTTTACCAAATTTGACATGTGCTCCTATCTTGTTGTGAAATGTACTTTAGGCTCAAAATTTTATTCATTTGGACTCCGATTGCTCTGTTTTTTAAAAATTTGTCACAACTGGCCCAAGATCTGTCAATTTGGCTTTCCGTAACTTTTTCGCATATTTGCACCCCCGTCTTCACCATAAGTTTTCAATTGTCTAATGACCACTCCTATATGTTTCTTTTGTCACCAAAGTGTCGTTCACCTGCTTCTTCTATTTTTCTTTGTTTTTGGCTAAAAAAACAATTAAAAATAAAGAAAAATATCTAATTTGACCCAAAAAAATATCAAAAACCACTATATACATCAATCCTTAATATTTTTGGTCAGATGGTCCGTTTTCTCACTTTTTCTTCTTGAGAACCTCTAATTTTAGATATATACATACACCTGGAGGCTCATTTTGTTATTACTCAATAGTTTAGGATATATCTGTTCGATTTTTATCAAAATAATCGCAATCAAACATAAAAATCCAAAAACTCAAGGAAAAAAATGCCCTTTTTACACTTGTAGCGTGTTGGTTCCTCCCCCCTTCCTAGTCGAAGTCCTCCTGGACGACCATGTCATTGTTTGTATGCTCCTGGGGAAGTCGTTTGAACAATAAGCTCTCAAGTATTCTTGCTCTTTCTTTGATTGTCAGGCTGCTCAGTCTTTTGGTATGTGTGATTGCTTTTTGCTTAGGTTGCCACCACTGAACCTTCGATATCAGTTGATTGGGACTTGCCTTTTGTCGGTTGTTGAAGTTGTGTGTTGGCAGTTCTTGAGTTTGTTGGTTTCAAATCCAGATTTTAGTATGGTGGTTGTGAATGCTAAGTAGTTTCTTTGGTACCCATATCTGTCTGTGGCAAGAGATTGGTTTTGGAGGTTTAAAATTTAATTTTGGTTTCTCCTCCTTGGTCAATTGATCTTTCCGGACCCAAATCTGCTTGTAGCGTTGTTGTATTGACCCTGTTGTTTGTGTTGGTATACATTTTGATAATTGTTTTTGTGTTGGTATACATTTTTGTGAGGTCCCCACCCCGTCGTATCAACAACCGATCTGATGGTAAACCTGGTGGCCACTAGATCTATAGCGGAAGCAAACAAAATGGTTCAAGGTTCAACTAGCGGACGATCTCTCATCACAAAGTGAGTCGAGTTCGAGCCTACTAGCAACGAGATCTAGCTCCACCTCGCAAGGGAAGCGTACTTAACTATCTAGTGATCCTAAGACCCACCTTCCAAGAGGAGAGAAACCCCGAGTGCCTTTTTCCCCATGTTTCAGAGGCACGTACTCTCGAGGATTCGCCGCTCTAGGGGCAATGAGTAATACCAATATCGAGTAAGCACTATGGGGACAGAGAGTTCCCGACCAATCGAGACCACCCATCTCGTAGGCATTGGCAACCCAAGCCAAGCCCCCACTTTCCACCCCCACACTCACACTTCCTCGTGTGACCTAATTACTACCACAAAGGTTGTTCAACATAGATATTCCTTGTTTAATTCCGAATCACATGGTTCGTTAAAACAGCCCTTCAACCAGTATTGCAAACAACACCAAGACAGAATTCTAGTAAAAATTCTACTCAAACTTATTCATAAAAGTTCCAATGTTCTGGAGGTACAACATCCCCCCTCCAGCGAGAGTTCACTCCTCCCGTTGTCGCCTAGCTGCCCATACAACTAGGTATGTCCACCGTATAGAAAGCACGTCATGGACACTCCCACCGCATAGAAAGCAAGACGTGGGTTCCCACCGCATAGAAAGCAAGTCGTGGGTATCCACCGCATAGAAAGCAAGACGTGGATTCAAGAGCCCTAACGAGGAACTCTGCCCCCTGTGATCAGTAGGGGGGTCAGGACTGATTCAACATTGGAAATAAAATGAACATGTCGAGCTAAATTTTCCCTAGCAAACATTCTTTCCTCTTGCAAACAGCATACCCATCAATCATTTCTTTCCTACTTTATACTTAAATGTACTATGCATTCAATGCCGAGGTTTCTGTCGGATTTCTCCAACATGTTCGGGGATATGTTCATTCCTAATTAATCGTATGCAATGTTAATTAAACAACTTGAATAGAAATTGGAACCTACCTCTTCCATTTCTTCGTCAATAACCCGTGAGATGGCCGGTATTTGCTCGTCCATGGGAGCCTTCCCTTTTCCGTTGACATTGCTTGTTCCCGCCTCGCGGTCGTGGGCTCCACCGAAGCGAGTTCTCTTAACCGGGGCCATTTTTCTCACTACTTAAATGATAGACTTGAAAAACAAAGAGCTAAGGTCCGAGAGTAACATGACAAACCAATCAGCAGATTAGATTTATTAAAGACTCCTCCTTATGCACGAGGTTAGATTTTTCCCTTTTTGCCCTAGCAATTTTTCAGGGTAATTCTGTATCCACCCTATGGGAAACGACTCTAAGGTTAATTACTTGGCTTAGATGATTAAGAAATTCATAGTTTTTCTAATTGATTCATGAAAGATATGAAGGAAGCAAGCTCATTCATTTTCCTAGAGCAATATGAAGGTGCAGAGTGACCGCAGGCATGTGTGATGGAAATACCTTCTTCTTATTGGACTAATGACGGATTAATTTTCAGCCTTAATGGCATCTAAATGTGGGAGAAGATTAAGTATAATTTAATTACAACTCTATTGAGTAGTGAAAGATTGAATTCTGACAAATCTACACTATTACTAGCTGACAATTTATTGACTATACTGCCTAGAGAGAGAATCTTTCCTAATCATGCATTAATCCTTGATTAAGGATGATGAATGGATGAATAAATTAACTAAATGAATGATAATTATGTAATGAAGTATAGCTATGAACACTTAGACAGCAGCTATAGAGAATTATAGCTAAAAGTAGGCATAGTAGACAAGAATTATGAGTGGGTAATGATGAGATTAAGAAGAGCAGTAATTAAACCATAATTACCGTGATTAGGGGCTGAGAATCCTCTTAAATTTCTGATGCAATGAATCCTCAAGATGGGAAATTCGGCAGCACCTCCCTCCTTGCTTCTCCTTCAAAAGCTGTGTGTGTGCCGGCAGCACCTTCCCAGTGTGTAGGTGTGTGAGTATGCAATGTGTGTGTGTGAGCATATATGTCTGTGTGAGTGTGTGTAGGCCTTTAAATAGGCTCCTACAGGCTGAAAATCGATCTAGGTTGCTAAATGCATCTGGGAGTTTCTCCAGTTAAGCATGGCAAGTCCAGTTCTCTGCCCACCAAGTGTCAGGTTGGCTTGGTTAACTGGTTCTCACACTGAGTTGCAGGCTTGGCAGCCCCAAAAGGCATGACTAGATATTCATAAAGTTGTACGAAACGCGGTCTTTAGGATATCTTCATTCACTATCGTTATTTGATGGTAGCCACTTTTAAGGTCAATCCTACTGAAGTAGGTACAGCCTTGTAGCTTATCAAACAGGTTTTCTACCCGAGGTACGGGAAATCTGTTTTTGATAGTGATATGGTTTAGTGCGTGATATTCCACACACATGCGGTATGTACCATCTTTCTTTTTCACTAAAAGGACTAGAGAACAAAAGGGAGAGGAGCTAGGCCTCACCATCCCTTTGTCTACCAATTCTTGTACTTGCCTCATGATCTCCTCTTGTTGAGCTTGGGAAACTCAATAAGGAGGTTTGTTAGGCGGTGACATTCCTGATAGGAGCTCAATTTGATGGTCATCATCCCCTCGTTTTGGAGGTAAGTCCATAGGAATATCATCGATGAACACATCTTGGAATCCTTTTAGAAAGTTAGACAAGTCTAACTTTTCTTGATTCCTACCATTCACCTTTGATGAAACATTAGGGCCTTTTAGGGACTCTTTGAAAAAAATCATGTACGCAAAAACTGAGCTCTTCATTGATTTATCAAGGGCAAGAGGATTTACAAGTGGTATAGTACGACCAGACTCATTAACATCTATATACATATTCTTTCCCTTGTAGGTGAAGTAGATTCTCCTTTCAGGGAACTTCATGTTGGCAGCCATGCGGTTGAACCATGGTGCCCCAAGGATAGCATCCTCATATTGGAGAGGAGAGATAAAGAAGTCTTCTTTGTCGACATAGCTTTGAACATGAAGCCTCAACTTCCCAATCAAGGGAGTAATGGAGGCTTGTTGTCCCTTGAAAGCAACATCGGCAGTTACAGCATCTCCCATCTCAAAAGCTTGAATGCCCAACTTGGTGGCCAACTCCGTTGATATGAAGTTGTGAGTAGAACCAGGTTCAAACAAGATGAAGGCATCATTCTCCCTTACCTTTCCCCAAGCATAGGAGAGAGGTGATCCTTTGCAATGAGCATCCTCTTTTGGAGCTTCGATAGTGGAAGCTCTAGGAGTCTCATTGTGAGCATTTCTTTTGGGGCAAGAACAATAACCATGTCCTTGCTCCCCACACTTAAAACATTTGTGATCCTTGTGAAAAGTTTCAAGATCTTTAGGATAGAGTTTATTTTTACCTTTGTAAACTCCTTTCTCCTTGGACCGATTGTTTTTGTTGTTGTTGGAATGGCCTTGGGAAGAATTTTGGGTTTACTTTTTCCCTTTGCATCACTTTTGTCTTTATTTTCCATGGGCTTGGCATTTCGTCTAGCCCCTTGTTGGAAATTGATGCATGAAGCTGATAGAATCAGGCCGTTGAGAGTTGACATACTCGGCCGACTCTTCAAATAATCCCGCACAGAATTGTTGATTTCTGCTCAACAAAGTCTATATTTTGAAAGATAGTAGCCTTGAGATGTAAATCCCAAAACTTGTCCACATATTTGTGGATAGACTCATGAGAGAGAAGCCTCAAACTCTGCTATTCAGTGAGCACTTTTTCTTCTACATCGCTTGCAAGGAATCGCTTCATGATGGTTTATGGAAGTGCATAGCTACATGGTGGAGCTTGGAGGACTCCGTGAAGCCCTCGTCTCCAAAGGCCACATCAAATTGTTGGATGAAGACCAATACTCAATTGGTAACACCAAAGGTTCCATCATAGGTGAGAAAAGAGATACTCTGTCCTCCCTCTTTGAACTTCTTTAGATTTTGTGACCTTCTCTATGCAGGGTAAGATTTTTGATGTCCTCCCCTCTTTATTCTCTAGGAGAATAGCCATAGCTTTCATCGGTAGAGGAGGAAGGTGAAGAAGAAGGAGAAGAGGGTGACCTCTTTCTTGCCCTTTTCTTCTTTTCTTTCCTCTCTTCCCTTTTGGAGTGATGAGAAGAAGGACTATGGTTAACCATTTCCTCTTGGGAGGAGTTGGCGATTGTTTAGTCCGCCTTATTTGTGGAGCCACATCTTCAGAGGAATTTAGGGATTCATTACTTTCTTGATCTTTGGATTCCTCCTCTCGTATGGGAGAGAGTCTTCGTTTGGTTGTCTCATCAAGAGGCCTCCTAAGCTCTCTCTCCTCTTGGAGAGGAAAGGAAATCCCGTAAGCACGAAGTTGTTGAGTAGCTTTGGCTTGAAAAGTGGGGTTGCCCATAGCTTGTTGCAACTTAGTGACAAGATAATTAACAAACATGGGGGCATCATCATTAGCACCTTCATGTGCAAAATCAAAGTTATCAAAATTCATTCTACTCTCTTGGTTATTGTCAGCCATGTTAATTAAACTTATGTGTTTACTTAGTGTATGCTTTGGCAATTCAAAACCTTAGTTGCTACTCCTCTTAGCCTTTAAAAATAGGCACTTAAGTATCTACTCCCATGGCTCAAATTGGTTGATTATAGAGAGTAGTGGAGTGAGTCTAACATAGCAAAGTTGCCGAGGGATAGCTCCTTTTGGACTTCTTATGGCTCAATAATGGTAAGCCATAGGCAAGTCTAAAAAGACTCCATTATTAAGACCAAAGCTCCCGAGGTGTGCACCATATCCCACATAGTGGGCTCAACAAAACCGATAATAGATCCAAGTCCCACTTACCCTAATATAATTAACAAAATCAACCAATAATAGGCTACGTAAGGACCTCTCTTCTTAAGCAAGAAAAAAGAAACCAAATGCTCTAATACCAATGTAATGGAAATGGCCTATGGACTTTGAGAGTAACGGAATTAGGAAATTAGATGAAGCACTTTTGTAAGATTACTTTGTGGAGCATAGTGGGTGAAACTTAGTTGATGGTAGCAACATAAACATGGTACTTAGTTAACTTGGCATGAACAATACTTTTGCAAGAGAGAGAGTTTAGAGAACATGAGAATAGTTGAGGACCGGATTCATATGGATCCAGTCCCCCCTCCAATAGGCGTTTGTATTATAGTTTCTCCCATCAAGAGAGACTTGGTACAATACAATCTTTGTGTTCCTTGTGACCTAGGTGATGCAATGAAGATGGAAAGCTTCATGCATCACAAGCATAACATAAACTTGTAGAAAGAATTAACTATCCCAAACCTCAGTCCCAAGGCCTCAAACACCTTTGAAGGTGGAGAGAGCTAGCGGGGAATGAGGGTAGGGAAGAGGAAGAAGAAACATTCCATAGGAGAAAGAAATAGTTCCTCACTTATCATCACTCTTCTTGCTAGAATACATAATAGCATAGTAATGAAGATGGAGAAGATGGCAAGCTTAAGCATTGAAGCATGGCTCTTGGTTGGATTTGCATTCCATAGCCAAGAGTGTTGGTGTAGGCTCTTACTTCTCACAAGCTTCGAGAAGGAGTGGAGTTCCTCAACTTTCACCAAGTGAGAACGATCCACAAAATGAGTGTGTGTGTGTGTGTGTGTGTGTGTGTGTGTGTGTGTGTGTGGTGTATACCCCCCAGCACCCCCCTTGCTTGCTTGGGGCAAGTTCTAGCCTTTCCACATGCTTCAAGCTCATTGGACCCCTCTCCCCCTAACCAATCACATGCAGCATACATTCAAGTACATGGGTAGTCTTTGGACAAGTTTCCTCCTTACCCCTTAGAGAGAGAGAGCTTGAAAATATCTAGATATTTGTTGGATGGAACTAGAAGCTCATTGAACCCCTCTTTAGCCTAACCAATAGCATTAAGCACACCATGTGGCTAAGCATAGGGATACTCTGACATGTGTCCCATGTGCCCCTTGAGAAAAGGGGTGCCCTTTGGGTGAGTGGGAGGTTAAGTCAAAGATTCCCCTAACTTTAGGACTTTCCTCCTCCTTTGTAGGGTCTCTTTTTGACTCAAGCACCTTACCCCCCATGCATCGGAAGCTTCTCAAGCACCTTCCTCATTAAGTATGACAAGCACCTCAAGTACCTTAGTCATCAATCATGACAAGCACCTCAAGTACCTTAGTCATTAAGCACGACAAGCATCTCAAGCACCTTAGTCATCAAGCACCTCAAGCACCTTAGTCATCAAGCACAACAAGCACCTCAAGGTTAGGTCGGGTTCCCACCTCAAGCTCAGCCCTAGCTTGCCTAAGGTCAAAGGACTTTTAACACTAACCATTGGAGTTCTTTAATAAATCTAACCCTTATGTCTTTTAAGCTCCATCAGTTAACCTTGCTCTTTGACAGACCATCTCTCATTTGGACCCCTTTACCATTGGCCCTGTGTTGAGATAGATCCGTAAGCACATGTCTATATTCTAACCCTTGTTCCCGTTTATTATCCCACATTAAATGATCAGTTTAATATGAGAAAATCATTTGCGTTGGTTAGATATTAGCTTTTATGACAGACTAGCCCTAGCTAAGACCTAAACCCTAAGCGGACTGAAACAACCTAACCGTTTACCATAAGCAACATAACATACGCGACGAGCCCTAAACGGCCAGAATATTGACTAGTCCGTGGTGGCTAGTCCTAAGCGGCTAAATACTGAAGAGGGTAGGCCTAATGTGCACGAGTAAGAGGCTGATTACCTAAGCAACTAGCCCTAAGCTGCAAGCCCTAAGCTATTTGAATACCGATTCGCCCTAAGCGACTAGCCTTAATTAAGCAGATAAATGGCTAAATAATGAAGCAAGTAGGCCTAAGCGGTGCAGTTAAGCGACTAAATACCTAAGCGACTAGCCTAAGCGGTCAACCTTGAGTGGTTTGAATATCAATTAGCCCTAAGCGACTAGTCCTATGCGGCTAAGCAACGAAATAAAACTAAGCGATGCAGCTAAGTGACTGGATACCTAAGCGGCTAGCCAGAGGCGGCTAACACTAAGTGGCTAGCCCTAAGCATCTAGCCTTCAACGGCCTAAATACGGACTAGTCCTAAGCGGCTAAACAATCGAATACCTAAGCAGTTATCCTTCAACGACAAGCCCTAAGCAGTCTGAAAAGTGATTGGCCCTAAGCGTCTAAGTGGCTAAATAACGAAGCGGATAGGACTAAGCGGTGCGGCTAGGCGATTGAATACCTAAGCGGCTAGCCTTCAATGGCCTAAATACGGAGTTATGCATCAGATTGTTATGCTTTGGCTGTGTCTAGCTTACATGATGTTGAGGAGCCTCTGTCTTTTGATGAAGCATAGAATTCAGAAAATTGGATGGCTGCCATGCAATCAGAATATGATGCACTTATAGAGAATGACACATGGACTTTATGTGATTTTCCTCCTAGCAAAAAGGCCATTGGTACGAAGTGGGTTTACAAGTTGAAACGCAAGCCGGATGGTGAGATTGTTGGACGGATACGCCGTGACGGACGTCAGCATAGACTTTGATATACAAATGAATTCAATTGCCGAGGTTTCCGTCGGATTTCTCCAACATGTTTGGGGATATGTTCATTCCTAGCTAAACGTATGCAATGTTAAATTAAACAACTTGAATAAAACTGTGATCTACCTCTTCTATTTCTTCGTCATTGGCTCGTGAGATGGCCGGTGCTTGTTCGACCATGGGAGCTTTTCCTTTTCCATTTGTATTGCTCGTTCCCGCCTCGTGGTCGTGGGCACCACCGAAGCGAGTTCTCTTAACCGGGGCCATTTTACTCACTACTTTAATTAGTTAGCTTGGAGAAAAAACTAAGGTTCGCAAGCGCCACAACAACCCAATAGATAGATTAGTAACATCAATCAATCCCTCCTATATGAGAGGTCTAGATTTTTCATATAGCAATCATTATGGATGGCACATAATCCTATGGAAACCGGCTCTAAAGATAATTACTCGGCTTACATGATTAAGAATAATAGGATTTCACTAATGGAATTACCAGAGAGAGGAATTAAGCACGATTAATCTCTTTCCTAGAAATTAGAGGGTGCAGAATCACCGCATGCATAGGTGTGAGAAAAACCACCTCTTAGAGACTTAATGACGGCTTTAATTTTACCTTAATTACATCTTAATGCATAAGAGAATGAAACTAATTTAGCTACATTGTTAATAAAAAAGTGATTTTCATCCATCTACACAGTTACCGGCTTATCGATTAACCACTATGCTACCTAGAGAGAGAAAATTCTGATAATCATGCACTAATCATTAATTAAGGATGATGAATGGCTGATAATTCAGCTATGGTGTGATGATTACATAATAGAATATGGTTAAAGAGAAATTAGAGAGTAATTATAGAGAATTACGACTAGGAATAGGCATAATAGACGAGGAATTTAGATGGTAATGAAAAGGATTTGTAGAAAGCATTAATTAAACCGTGGTTATCGTGATTAACGGCTGATAATCCTCTCGATTCTCTAATTTAATCGAGCTTCTTGAGGCAAGAATTCGACAGCACCTCCCTCCTTTCTTCTCCTTCAAAGGATGTGTGTACCGGCAGCACCTCCCCAAGGTGGGTGTAGGTATGTGTGTTTGTACTGAGTGTGTGCGTGAGCATGTGTCTGTGTGTGTGTTTGTGCATGCCTTTAAATAGGCCTCCTCAAGCTGAAAATCGATTTGTGCTGCAATAAGCATCTGAGTGAGCACTCAGTCCTTGCATGGCAAGTCTAGTTGCCTACCCACCAAGTGTCCAATTGGTTTAGTTAACTGGTTCTCACACTTAGTTGCAAGCTTGGAAACTTCGCAAAGACTCCCACAAGGAAATAGGGCGCCCCCTAGCTGCTAAAGCTGGTATGGAGTGGCCTGGGACCTGTTCCCACACAGTCCCGGGCTCCGGTGCCTCCCCGCTCAATTTTTGGAAAATTTGATTTTTGGCTAAAACGGGCCATACGAGTCGGATTTTGATGCCGTAAATTGCTATATTGAGCTCTAACTAAGCCGTACTGGACCGAGTACCTGCCATATTTAGTAGCCCCCGTGGGATCCAAAAATGCATTTTTTTCAAATTCGGGATACGGGTGCAGTTTTTCGAGACGATCAAAACTGGACGGGTCGGGTGACCAAAAACTTACTATTTTTGGAATTTTTTTACAAAAATTATTTTGGTCGGGTGACCAAAAACTTACTATTTTTGGAATTTTTTTACAAAAATTATTTTAATTCACATTTCGAAGATTAAAAATATTCTAAACATCATGGCACTGACAGAATTCAGAAAACAGCTAAAAATAGTAACTTTTTTTCCATTATGATCATTTCATGGTACAAGGGTGCTCTTTTTGGTTGGGGTTAGAGACCTTATAACCTCCCCAACGTGAAAAATTTGAGATGTCCTCATCTCAAGAATACATCTGGATAAACTCTATGCTAACTACTTAGGTACATATATCCTTTGTCTAAAGTAACGACATTCTTTGATATTAGAATAGTCTTTAGCTTTATGCGTCTTATTCTGTTGAACTTTGATGAGGTCCTGGTGCTTGAATTATTGTTCACTAGCAGTTTCATCATACAGAGATGATCTCTCGTCAGCTTTGTCACCCACAGTTGGTTGTCTCACTACGGCATTAGCGAAAGCTCCGCTTCCTTGTCCTATGGATCCTCTTCCTCGGCCTCCTCTTCCGTTTGGTTGACCTCGCCCATTGACGTTCAGAGGTACATTATTAGCACCAAATGTTTGGGAAATCCTTTTTGGACATCGGCTTTTGTAATGTCCATACTCCTGGCTCTCAAAGCATCTGATATTGGGAAATTCGGTAGCTGCCATAGTAGCTACTACCGGACGATGGTCGTATGCAAGGTTGATTGGTCTGTTACTCCAGTTTTCTGTCCTGGACCTCTTTGACAAATAGTATTGACTGTCTTGGGTAGTCCTCTGAATCTCTTTAGCTAATGGTTTGGCCCTTAGCAAGGCATCTTGCAGAGTTGCTGGCCTGAGAGCTTCTAGCCGGTTGTTCAGGGGGTCGATGAGTCCTTGGCAGAACCATGCTACCTGTTGTTCCAATGTCATCTTAGGAGCATATCTCCGAAGAGTGACAAACTTTGAATAATATTCTTCGACAGATGAAGTCAGCTGCCGAAGGGAAAAGAACTCGTTCATCTTCAAGGTTTTATAGGCGGGTGGTAAGTAACGCTCCATCACAGGAGCCTTGATGTCTTCCCATGACTAGGAAGATCCCTTGATATCCAAGTCCCTGCAATGTTGTTTCCACCAGATCTTGGCATCGCCAGACAAGCAGAACATTGCAAGCATGGTTTGGTTCAGGGGTTGGGTTCCCGCAGCTTCTAAATAGTCGTCCATTGCTTCCATCCATACTTCCGCATCTCTCTCCACATTAACCCCTTCGCCTTTAAAGGTTGGAGGCTAAGCTTGTTTAAGGAGGAGCTTCTTCTCTTGCGCTGCCGAGTAGAGAGCAGCAGGCGGTGCCTATCCAATGGTATAAAATTCATTACTATAGCACTCTTCTCAAATGAACCTAAGCTTTTCCATACTCAAGAAGAAATTTAACGTTTGGGCTTAACCAGCCTACTTAATCTGTACATCTATCACAAAGGATTTAACCATTCCACCATTAGTTTAAATTCCATTGAATACATCCAAAATTGTCCGATAAATAATGTTTAAAACTTTACTCGAGAGAGCTTTGATCCATACTTATAACTTTATGTGCATCAACAGGCTACCTACCCGCACCACTACTCGCACCAACGACTTCTCAAAAAACATCATGTGAAACCCACTGAATCCCAACAAGCTCAACGAGTAAAACTCTTTAACATCACTCAAGAGACAATCCACTAGACAAATCCAATGTCATTATTCTGGGAAACATCATGCTCAAGCTTTGAGTACGAGCTATCGTACAATCCCTTAGTTTTAATAATTTCAAACAACATCATTTTCCAGTTCGTAAACCTATAGCTCTGATACCAGGTGTGAGGTCCCCCACCCCGCCATATCAAACAGCGGATCTGATGGTGAACCTGGTGGCCACTAGATCTATTGCAGAAGCAAACAAAGTGGTTCAGGGTTCAGCTAGCGGACGATCTCTCATCACAAAGTGAGTCGAGCTCGAGCCTACTAGCAATGAGATCTAGCTCCACCTCGCGGGGGAAGCGTACTTTAAGCTATCTAGCGATCCTAAGACTCACCTTCCAAGAGGAGAGAAACCCCGAGTGCCTTTTTTCCCATGTTTCAGAGGCACGTACTCTCCAGATATTTCACCGCTCTAGGGGCAATGAGTATTACTAATATCGAACTAGGCACTATGGGGACAGAGAGTTCCCGACCAATCGGGACCACCCATCTCGTAGGCATTGGCAACCTGAGCCAAGCCCCCACTTTCCACCCCCACACTCACACTTCCTTGTGTGACCTAATTACTACCACAAAGGTTGTTCAACATAAACATTCCTTGTTTTAATTCCGAAGCACATTGTTCGTTAAGACAGCCCTTCAACCAGTATTGCAAACAACACCAAGACAGTATTCTAGTAAAAATTCTACTCAAACTTATTCATTGAAATTCCAATGTTCTGGAGGTACAACATCCCCCCTCCAGTGAGAGTTTACTCCTCCCGTTGTCGCCTAGCTGTCCATACAACTAGGTATGTCCACCGCATAGAAAGCACGACATGGACATTCCCACCGCTTAACCAGCAGTCGTGGGTTCAAGAGCCCTTAACCAGGAACTCTGCCCCCTGTGATCAGGAGGGGGTTCATGACTAATTCAACATTGGAAATAGAATGAACATGCCGAGCTAAATTTTCCCTAGCATACATTCTTTCCTATTGCAAACAGTATATACATCAATCATTTCTTTCCTACTTTAGACTTTAATATACAAATGAATTCAATTGCCGAGGTTTCTATCGGATTTCTCCAACATGTTTGGGGATATGTTCATTCCTAGCTAAACGTATGCAATGTTAAATTAAACAACTTGAATAAAACTGTGATCTACCTCTTCCATTTCTTCGTCATTGGCTCGTGAGATGGCCGGTGCTTGTTCGACCATGGGAGCTTTTCCTTTTCCATTTGTATTTCTCGTTCCCGCCTCGTGGTCGTGGGCACCACCGAAGCGAGTTCTCTTAACCGGGGCCATTTTACTCACTACTTTAATTAGTTAGGTTGGAGAAAAAGCTAAGGTTCGCAAGCGTCACAACAACCCAATAGATAGATTAGTAATGGATATGGAGATGGGAGAGAGGGTTGAAGCCACTCGCGCCTGAGGTTGCTGGTGTCGATCTTCTAAATGTTCATAGACTTGAAAACCCTCTGCTCCCACTCCAAGGCTTCCTTTGTTGTCTCTCTGAGCTCCACCTGTATTGCTTTACGCAACTTTTCTTCCTCATCCTGTGTTAGATCCTGTGGCTCTTGAGAGGATCCTTCTAGGATTTCCTCTTGCATGGGCGTGTCCACCGGATCTGCCACATTTTCTAAGTCAATGCCCTCATTGGCTGCTGGCCCTGTGCTCTCTGGCTCTCTTGCTTGTTTTCCTTTCAACTCCTCAATTTGCCTCAGGAGTTTTTTCTTTTCCGTTTCCGCTTCTTCGCCCATATTCACGACGAGGTCATTTAATTCGGTGTTTATTCTCTCCTCCTCCTCGAGATTTCTTTTCATACTTTCTACTTCCTCTTGTGCAGGGCTTTTTGCTCTTCTTCCATTCTTGATTGCATGACGATGGATCCTTCTACCATCATCAATCTTTGCTTTTTCTCTAGAGTCAGCTCCTTCTGAAGTTCTTGCATATGTTCTTCATAGAGTTGGCTCTCTGTAGTGATGTGAGTCAAGCTAGTAGCTCTGACTCTAGTAGGTGATGCTCGCAGCCTCTGGATGGTCTGATCTTTTACTTTGAATTGGTCCTTGAGCTCAAGGACCTCATCCTGGCTTGCTTCTTGATCTATCTCCGCCTTTTCTTTGGCATTTCTCATGGCTTCTACTTCTTTAGACTCTTCTGCCAGTTGTAGTGTCAGGTTATCTCTTTCCCTCTCGGCATCTAGCAGCGATTTGCTGAGCTGCTGACATTCTTCTTCAACTGCTTGCATTCTTTTTGCTGCTGCTTGATTTGCTTCCTCCATTACCTGGCATTTTTGCAGTGCCCTTGCTAGGCTAGCCTGTAGCTCAGCTTCCCTCTCTTTCTGCCTTTGGCTTTTTCCTTGTAGAGAATCTACTTCCATCTTAATCTTCACTTCAGTGTCCTTGAGAGTTGTCGTCTCTCTTTTTGAAGCCATGGATTGCGCTCTCAACCCGGTTAGCTTCGTCATCACCACGTCCCAGTCGTTGGAGGGCGGGTGCAGGTCCACTGTATCTGTGGCAATTTCTTTTAATTCCACCAACCTGATGCCTTGCATTGGTTCTTTAGGCCCTGTGCTCGCCAAGTCAAATGCGATTGTGGCAGCTTCTTGCTTCGTGTATCCTGTAGCTAGCAGGTCCAAAAAGTTGTGATAAGAATCTTCTAATTCTTTTTGCTCACTTCGAGGCTTAGCCTCTTCTTTTGGCTCCGGCTCCTGGCTCTGCTCTTGCTTGGCCTCTTCCCGTTCTTCTGGCTTGTCTTCAGCCTCTTTCTCTTCTTGTGGAGGGCTGTTAGGAGGTGGTGAGGGCTGTGGGCTGGGTTTAGGGCTGGCCGGTAGAGATGTAGGCTTGCCCTTTAAATCTCTGTCTGCTTTAGTTTTTCTTTCTCTTTCTTGGCTCTCTTGCTCATCTAGTAGTTTCTGCCATATTTGCTCCACTTCCTCCTCTTTGAAAGGGACATGCGGTATTTTTTGATGTGGCATCAAGAATCTCAAAGTTCTTGATATAGTCCTCGAATCTGTCCCTTTGCACTCTTCAGGATGATCCTGACATAGCTTCTAGAGATGGCTTCCAAAGTTCACTTAAATCACCATTAAGGGCTCTCTCTGCTCGGAAGCTCTCCATCAGCCTCTCTAATCTTGCCGCTTTCTGTGACCTTGTTTCTTTTGCAGGTACTTGGGTAAATTCCTTTTTTCCTTTCTTTTGCTCCGGTTGCTCCTCTTGAACCGGCTCTAGCCGTCTCTTCAGTCTTGTAGCCACCCTTGGTGCTCTTTGAGGCTCGTCTTCTTTGTCTTCTTTTAGCCTCAGCCAGTCGTTCAAAGACGGGGATTCAAGCCACCTTCCTTTTGCGTGTAGTGCCCCATAAATCACCTTGGTGATTAGTTCTCCTGGCACTATATAGGTTGGCTTCTTGTTACCCATCTTTACTAGGTTGTCATGTATATATGCCACATAATTGATTATCTTTGGGGTGCCTTTCGTCATTGCCCAAGTGAATGTCGTGGCAATTGCACCTGGTGGCATTCTGTACTTTTGTGGCCTCTTCGTACACATGTGGAAGTATTGGTTGTACAACTGGCTCATGATTGCCACTCTTGGGTTGGCAATATCTTCAAATGTATAATTCCCTTTCTTCTCACTGTACACCTTTACCTCATCTCTTCTTTTCGTTACACTATCCCCCTTGTTGGAGAGGTCTAGTACATCTGCTACAACTTGCTCAGTGATGATTATCTCTGTTTCTGGCCTGCCTTGTAGATCTATTACTTTGGTCACTCCATCCTCTTTGATGGTTGTCACAAACTCCTAGACTCTCTTTATGTCCACCCCTGCCGGTATTGCTTCAAAGTAGTTGTGGAGATCAATCTTCTTCAGGTACCCGGCCATCTTGCTTCTTACGAACTCATTGAGTTCTCGCGGCAGCATTGGTAGCTCGATAACATTGCCTTCAGTGTCTTTCAACACTCCTTGGTAGATCTTTATGTCGTTGGACTCTAACAGATCTTCATGTATCCATGTGTTGGTGGCCTTTAGTGTTCCTTCTGGAATGACGAAGGGTTCCACTTCTTCCAGGTAATCCCTAATGGTCATTCTTTTCTTCTTTGCCAGTGACTTCGCAGCTGCCATAGATCCTGTTGCACTTAGTAGTCCGAAGTTAGCGTTTTTTTCCTTATTAGCTGCGAAACTGAGTTTTACTTATCCAAATGACTTGAAAATTGAAAATAAAGCTTACAAGGAACTTGTGAAGCTGTGCATGTGCTCACAGTGCAAATCTTGCCAAAATTTTCCATTTAGACATCCTACGCGTAGGATGTCTTATTCATCAGAATTGGTTCATACTTGTCATGCTGGTAGTGTTGGGCTCATGGAACATGGCTATATGCTTGGATTTGGATTTGGATATCAAAAAGTGGATTTTTGGGATGGTTCAGGCTTTAGGTCACA
The DNA here is from genome assembly GCF_014529385.1 of Adiantum capillus-veneris. Classification (NCBI taxonomy): domain Eukaryota; kingdom Viridiplantae; phylum Streptophyta; class Polypodiopsida; order Polypodiales; family Pteridaceae; genus Adiantum; species Adiantum capillus-veneris. The sequence goes on from NC_140950.1 coordinate 61,181,919, forward strand.
AATTGGGTAGAAAGTCCATCATAGGTAGCAATTGATGTCCAAATGGGTTGAAAAATGGTATATGGGCTCATTGCACCATGGTATTGGCTCCCATGATGTCACTCTTTGCACAGAAGGCCTAAATTATGCTAGAGACATCCTACGTGTAGGATGTCTTTTTCATCAAAATGTCATGAAATTTGTTCTCTGGGTAGTCCTTGGCCTATGGAACATGGCTATATGCTTGGATTTGGATTTGGGCAAGGATTGATGCTTGTAAGGGCCTGTGTGGTGTTTTTGGGCTCCAAAGTAGGTGTTGGGGGTCAAAAATGATTAGGATGGCTTCAAACTTGATATATGAGCTCCTGATGATGAGGTGATTGGATCTTGACTGAACAATAATCCTCTGCAGGCCAAAAAAGTCAAATAGACATCCTACACGTAGGATATCTTTTTCACCATTTTTTGCTTCTGACCACACAGATTGGTTGTTGATGTGTTGGTGAGTGTGTTGTGCAAGTTTCATGTGATTTGGACAAGATTTGGTAGGTCTATGGCCCATTATTGCCTCTATGCCCTAACTTTGCGTTTTTTCATGCATATGAGGTCAATTTTGGTCCAAATGTGATGAGACTTGGTGGATAGCTTGTAAATGTCATTCAGAAAATGTGTATGATGAAAAATGTTGGAGTCTGTGCCCAAAAGTGCCCTTGAGACATCCTACGCGTAGGATATCTCCTGATGATTTTTTCATGGGTGGTGCTCCTAGTGCCTGCCCTTGGTCCCCCTGAGTCCCTTTTGAGCCTAATTTCAACAAAAAAGTCAAATGGATAGAGACTCCCTGTGTGGACTTCAGAGCCTCCGAGCCATTTTCTGACTTTTGGAGTGCTTTTTGGCGATGAAATTTCTTGATGTTGGTCTCCATAGCTTCCCGATCCCTTGGGAATCCTTGCCGTATGGTTTTTGTCGACTTTGGCTTCACCGGAGCTTCATTTGGCAATTTGTCGCTCTAGAAGCACCCGTGGTTGCGTTTACATACCTTCGATGATTTGTGGTGGTCTACCACCATAGGACTTGGTTTTTGATGGTCTTGGAAAGCCGCTCGTGAAGTTTGGTGGCAAAGGGGCTTGCGGTTTGGCCGTAAGAGCAATTTGACGCTTTGTGTGTCTGATGCCGTTTCTGAAGTTTAGTGCCGCTTCGGGTCACTTTTTGGTCATGCAGGTCACATAAACTTGTCGAGCATGTCGAGATGCTCCTACCCATGAATTTTGGTAGCATTTGGTCGCCGTTTCGCCGATTTCCCATTTGGTGGCCTCTTGCGGGTTTCAAGGAATTAGGGTTTTTCCCGATGGATGTCTACTACCTTTGGACATCCAGGACTGGTCTCCTAGGCTAGGGTAAGCTGCCGATGAAGTCTTGTTGCTTTTGGGTTAGCCGTTAGGCCGCCATCTCTACTTGTAGGTCTCTACCGCCCGCTTTGTGTGTGACCCCTACGCTAGTTTTCGCGACATAATGACAAACATGTGCGAAAAGCTCAAGGTGGTGAGCCTACCTCTCATGTCTAGAGCTCGTCGGGTAGTTGTGCGCGTCGTAGAAGCTGCTGGAAGGTCGGTCCGCTCTAGGTGGCAGAAGCTCTCTCCACAAACTCAATAGTGAGAATGAGCTAAAAATGAGGTGAAAATTTCTTATAATGGAGGTCCCCGAACCACTTTTCGTGAAATTTGACATGTGCTCATATCTTCTTGCGAGATGCGGTTTAGGCTCAAAAATTTCTTGATTTGGACTCCATTTGCTCTGCTTACCAGAAATTTGGCATTTCGGTCAAAACTTGGCCAAAACACGCTTTCCGCTCCAGTCTCATAATTGCACCCCCATTGTACCATAGGTTGTCCTATAGTCACTGATCATCCCCATATTTATTGTTTTTCATTACAACCGTTTTTCACCTGCTTTTTGTATTTTTGAAGTTTTTCTGCCAAAAATTAACAAAATTAAAAGGAAAATAGCAAATCAAACCCAAAAAATCCCCAAAAATCATAATAAATCACAAACATCACCGCAAAACATTATATACACTCACATGCAATTTTTATGGCCGGATTTCTCTGTTTTACCAATATTTTGCCCGAAAAATGGCTATTTCTACTTATATACACACACCTAGGGGCTTGATTTGGCGTTTGGCCCCATATACCTATAGATACATGCTGTATAAGGGCATATGTACTTGGGTTACTCCAGAAAATTTTGCAATCAAACAACAACCCTTAAAATAGTCAAAAATCATGCCCTTTTTTACTGTTTATGTTATTGGTTCCGCATTTGAGAATGCCTCCCCCCCTCCTAGCCGGAGTCCTCTCGGACGACAAGGTGTCGCCTCGGAGTATGTGCCGTGCATAGGTTGAAAAAGTTGTGCTAATGCTTGGCCGATTAATGTGGCCCGATTTTATGCATACTCGGTTAATGCATGGAAAAATTAATGTTGTGCAAGAGAAGGGAATAAGCAAGATGCTTATTGGCATTCGTCGTCGAGGTTTCCTGTTTTCTTTGCAAGTAACAGCTGTAACTCTACTCCTCTCTGTTTAATTGTCTTTTTTGCAAAAGGCAATTGCTTTGCCGACACTGTTGATATAACCGTAGCTGTTTCTATGGAGAGGATTGGCTTGGCCGGAATGGCTATGGGCTGTATTGCCTTTGCTTTCCATTGGTATTTTGCTTTTGCCGGTTTTTGGAAATGTTTTGCTACTTCCTTTTTTGCCACTCTTTTGTTGCCGATTGGCATCCACACAAGCCGGCTTTCCTTTTTCAAATGCAGTTGTCTGCCTTCCGTTGTTGCTTGTACTGAAGGGAGTTCCTTTTGCTTTTGTTTTGGTATCCAAATGCGAGTGACATTGGGTTATGGCTAAGTATTTTCTTTGGGATCCATATTTGTTTTATGCCCTTGGTTTTTGGTTGAACCATCTACTTCATTGGAATTCGTTTGTTGCATTGTTGTTTGTCCACCATGGCATTTCTATCCTTCCGCATCCATACTTGTTTCCCTTGTTTTGGTAACCTAGATCTTTGCATTGCGGCCGGTGACTTCGTATGTCTGTAATTAGCATGGTTGACTTTTACCTAATTGTTGGTCTCAGATATCATGTTGTTCTTTAATTTCATTTTTGCTTTTGGCCCTGTTTCCAGTGATTGCATGGCTTGCAACTGATTATTCTGGTATTGCTGAGCAAAGGCTATCACCTGTTGTTCATGTGCATGCTGAATTTTGACTGCCTTTGCATTCCAATCTATCTGCACCTTGGCATGTTGCTTCAAGGTATTAACAAGTACATAATCACCTGTTTTGAACTCTTTAGTGCGCACATGTTTGTCAAAAAATTCTTTTTGTCTTCTCTTTTTAGCATAGATTGAAGCTACAGCTTGTAAGCGGAGTTCATCTAGATTTTCAAGATCATCTATTCTTGAAGAGAGCTCATGCCCTGTCCATTCTAAGCGTTTTGCTACTCGTAGAGTTGGAATTAAAAACTCTATGGGTAGTATAGCATTTAGGCCAAACACCATGTTGTATAGTGTTGTTCCTATGGATGTTTTGTAAGCTACCTTGTATGCCCATAGTGTTGAGTGTAGCTGCTGATCCCAATCTATTCTTGATTCTGACACTATTTTAGTGAGAACCGTGCATAGTGTTTTATTTGTGGCCTCAGCTTGTCCATTGGCCTGTGGATGGTATGGTGCAGATTTCCTATGTATGACCATGAATTCCTCTAGCAGATATTCAATGACTTCATTGAGAAAATGTGTCCCCCGGTCACTGAAAATTTCTATTGGTAACCCATAACGTACAAAAACATTCTCATACAAAAATTGTGCAGTGGTGCGTGCATCAGCTTTTTGTGTTGCCTTGGCTTTGACCCATTTTGTGAGATAGTCTGTAGCCATAATGACATATTGGGTATGGGTGCGATATGCAGGGGGTGAGATAGGTCCCACAAAATCAATGCCCCATTTTGCAAATGCTCTTGCTCCCATCATTGGCCGTAATGGCATTTCATCTCTTTTTATTGGCACCTTGGTGCATTGACATGCGTCACAACGCTTTACAAACTCTTCAGCATCCATGTGCAATGTAGGCCACCAAATTCCTGCGGTTAAGACAATTTTTCCCGTCTTATCGCCCGAAAATGGCCTCCACTTATTCCGCTATGTGCATGTTCTAGAATTAGCAGGTATTCGCTTTCACTTGCACAGATTCTAAGCTAATTTTCCTTTCCTCGCTTATAGAGTTGGTTCCTAATTAACTGAAAGTCACGAGCTTCCAGATCTATAGCTTTTTTCCGTGCTCTTGTGATGTTCTCAGGGAACGTCCTGGTGGTTAAGAAGTCAATGATATATTGACTCCATGCAGGTGCAATGTTTACCTGAAACAAAGTTGCGTGATCCACTGGTCTTTTGGCACTACATATAGTACAATTGGTAACATAAGAATGTGTGTCCGCATACATAGTTGTCCAATAAACCCCTAACTGTTTCAGTCTCTGGTGTGTTTTCACTATTGAACAATGAAATGCACAATCCTGAACATGTGCTTCTTCAAGGTAGCACTCGAATTCTTTCGGATTTATACATAATCGTAGGATTTGGTCCGATCCAAGATGATACAGCCGTCTTGCTATCAACTGGAAGTTTTTTGTTTGTTGTTTGGATCTGTTTTCCGTATTATCAAACTCACTTCCAAAGGAAAGAATGCTAACAATTTTCTGAGACCATTTGGGTACCATTTTAATATTGAAAAGATAAGCATCTGGTATGTCATCATCTACTCCTTCAAGAGCTTCCCCGTTGTGTATCCTCAAAAGATGATCTACTCGTAGATGGGTTTTACCCTTTTTGACCACCACTGTGAAGTCAAACTCTAGCAATATAATAAACCAACGTACAATCCTCCCTGTATTGCATGGTTTATTTACCAGATACAAAAAAGCTTGATGATCTGTGAAGAACACAAATTTGTTTGCAAGCAAATAATGCCAAAATTTCTTTACAACATAAATCATTCATAACCCTTCCCGCTCGGTGGTTGTGTAGTTCTTTTCCGCACTGTTTAGTTGTCGGCTCGCATAGCAAACCGGAAAATCCAGTGTTCCGTCTCCAGGTTGAGCCAGAATACTCCCCATGGCATATGCAGAAGCATCAATGTGAACATGGAGTATCTTTTCCCAATCTGGTGCCTTCAGTACAAGTGTTGATATAAGGTTTTCCTTTAGCTTTTGGAATGAAGTTTCACACTCCTCGGTCCAATCGAAATTGACTAGCAAACTATACAGAGGTTGTGCGATAACCGCATACATGTATATAAATCTTCGATAATATCCACAGTGTCCCATGAAGGATTGCACTTGTTTCGCATTAGTAGGCCTGGGTAGGTCTACTATGAGTTTGAGTTTTTCTAGGTCAATGGTTATGCCATTTCTTGAGACAATGTGTCCTAAGATGCGGCCTTGCTTGACCATGAATACACACTTTTCCGGGTTAAGACAGATTCAATATGTCCTGCATTTTTCAAAGACCTTTTGCAAATGGTCAATATGTTCCTCTCGTAGAAGAGAGTGTACACAAAGATCATCCATGTAAATTTCTAAGAATATTCTTAGGTATTCCTTGAATGCGTGAGTCATTAACCTTTGGAAGGTAGCTGGGGCATTAGTTAAGCCAAATGGCATAACTCAATACACATAAATCTCCCATTCTGTGGAAAATGCTGTTTTGTGTTGATCCTCCCTTGCTATTGCCAGTTGGTTGTATCCTGAAAACCCATCCAGAAAGGAATAAGCATGTTTCCCGACCACTCGCTCAAGTACATGTTCTATGATTGGCAAGGGATAATTATCCTTTATGGTGGCTGCATTTACCTTTTTGAGGTTTACACACACTCGCAGTTTTCCATTCTTTTTGGGAACTACCACAATGGGTGACACCCAATCTGTATGTTCGATTTCATAGATGAATTCAGCTTCCATCAGTTTATCAATCTCCTCTTTTATTTGTTTAGCAAATGTGTCATTATAAATAGAAGGACATTGTTTGCTAGGTTTTGCATCCGATTTCAAAGGAATTGTATGTTGGCATATCGATGGATCAACTCCTTTGAGGTCTTTATAGGACCATGCAAACACATCTTTATACTTCTTGAGGAGTTGTGTTAGCCGTTCTTCCTCTTCAGGCTCTAAATCGTTGGCTATATAGACCGGCTGAGGCTTTTCACCTGGTCCTGCGAGGTCTATCCTTTTTGCATTTTCTGGCCCATCGTAAGATTCTTGGTTGGTTCTTTCCCTGACTGGTGGTGTCATGATGATTTTTATGTCCTGAATAGTAAATTTCCGATAGTGTGACGGTACATTCATGTTTTCCTTTTCTGACTCGATTTTACCATCACTATCTTCTTCAGTAGTCCATATCTCACGTAAAGACCGTTTCAGTTCTTGGTATTTCTGTTTACGCTCCAATTTGGTCCACTCTTGGTCTTTTGCTGTTTCTTTTTTTTATTTTTGAGATTTTTGTGATTTTGTTTCTGTTTTAGCTTTTTGTACCTGTTTTATTTCCTCTCGCGTTCTTTCTTTTCGATCTTTTGAGAATCTTCCTGATATGTGATCTTTTACACAATCCTCTGCTTTTACAAGCATCAAATAGTGAGTTTTACCTTTTATCCTGGGCATCGGGTTCTCTCTCGCTTTGTTTCCTGCTCGTTTCCTCCTATAGCGTTCCTGGCGTCTAGGGTGTTGATTAGCAAAATCATAAAACTTGACATTCTCGGTTTCCCTTCCACGCTCACTTGAGGTGTCTAAACACTCATTATCTGCATCATCTTTTTCTTCCAGATGTTTAGAGGAGTTATAAAACTCTTCTTGTTCTGGTGGTTCTACCGTCTCATCTTCTCCTAGTATAATGCTTACCATGTAATAGGGTAGCACATCATAGTCATCCTTATCGCAAAATTTTGTTGTTGGACTATCTATAATGGTACAGACATCCAATGTTGCTAGTATGTGTTCCCATTCTAGAGGTTCCAAGGCATCTTCAGGGAAAGGTTCCGGAATATACTCTTTGTCCTCAATTACTCTTTCTAAGACGCATTCCTCTCTTCTTAAGCTTCCACAATGTGAAGCTCCGCACATCCATAGCTCTTTTGGTTTCCCTTACCATGCTGGGAGTTCTGATCCTGCTACTGTAGCTGAATCAAACTCTTCCATAGGTGTTTGGTTCACATCTTTGTAACTATGGTCTTTTAGGTGTATTTTAGTGTTTGTCTTGCCATGTCTGAGGTATATGTAGTCATAACCCCAATCTTGGATCATCTTCAATTGTCGCATGAATGGTCGTCCCAAGATGATCTCATAATTGTTCTTTTTGTCGAAATCGACTATTGCAAATAATGTATACTCATACTCAATTCCGCACGAAGTGACAATCACTTTTTCTAAGAGTCCTAGAGGCTTCTCCATGAACCCATCTGCCAATTGCAATTTCATTCTAGTAGCCCTCAAAGCTGGTTTTTCCCATTTTTTCCAGATTTCCTTGGTGGCGATAGCAACTCCCGCTCCACTCTCAAGAATAGCTTTGGAAACTACTCCTTGAAATTCTACTGGTAGAGTGGTGTTTCCATCTTCTCCCTCGCAGTACTCTCCAACCTTGTTCAATGGTACTGGCCTAGTGTTTAGTTGAGGCCTGTCCAACTCTTTGATCCCTTCCTATAGCTTCAAGGTGGGGTCTTTCACTCCAAAATTTTCTAGGATTTACCTACTGTGGTCCACATGTTTGGCCGTAACCTTAGGAGTTCTGCTTATGTGATGGTGCATGCCACTAGAGTGGACAACAACTCAATCAATCCTTGCAAATCCATCACCTTGTTAGAAGAAAGTCTTTGAGATGGGATTGCTCTCACCTCCGACTTGGCTTCGTACTCTCCTAGGTAAGAGGGTAAAGTTTTCAGCAAGTCTGGTTGGCTGTGCCCCAAACTAACTGATCCTTGGTCTCCCCCTTGTGAATGTATCTCAAAGTTCATTTGTGACCTTGCCTCAAATTCTTCAATAGGAGGTAAGGTTACATTCTTTCTTTTCTCGTGCTATTCATGTGGTTACTCATCCTATTAGCCTCGTTGGCCTCACGGATTTGCTTCCACAGATCGTCTAGACCGTTACAGTCCTTACCCATTTCTGCCAATGTTTTAGGCTGGAACCCGTCACTTGCCTCATCTGTGGTATTTGGCACTATGATAGGCTCTCCTCTGGACTCATAGGCATTAGTGAGTCTTTCCTTTGTTTCTACATGTTTCTCTAAAGTTGGTTGGATAGGGGTTGGAGTTGGTGCCTCATGCCAATTTGCAGGTTTACCCAGCGTGTCTTCCATCAATGATTGAGTTGTTTCTATCATCTTTTTACACATTTCCAACCTCTGTTTTTCTATTTCTGCATATGGATAGGTCATCCACCTTTGCTCCTGGGTTTGGTTCTTTTTGAGTCTAGCTTCATAAGTGTCCGCCCATGCCTCCATTGGCTATGAACAACAACGTTCATTCATCTAAGCTATATCTTCCTTCTCCTGCTGCCTGTGCAACAGTTGGTGGTCCTGTATTTCCCATCATGCTCCATGGTTCTGGTGTTGAGGGCTCTTCCGGTGGATAATAGACAGGGTTTGCCGCATATCCATTGGGATCTTCATAATATGCATGCATAGGCACCAAAGCCTTATCCTCAGATTCAGTTATGGTTGGTGTATATCTTATACCAACTGGTCATAATCCTGGTAGGGGTGGTTGTTGCCCCAATACCGGTTGTGGTCTTTCGACACCTACAGGTCCTGGTAGGTTGCCTGCTTGATACCTGAGCATCGGTGGAACTTGAGGAGAAGCTACCGGAGCTTGGGGAGCGTAAGGTCTCTCTCTCACATACCCCTTGTTATAATAACATTCCTCGGTCCCATGGTTTGTCCATTTTTGTTCAATAACACACCACTTGGGCTGTTTAGCCTGGGGTTTGGCATACAAGTTAATCTTTTTTAGCACTTCATCTACAAGCTGCTCTTGGTTTACAGCTACTTCTCCTTTCGGTGCTGTCTTAGAAGACTTGCTTCCACTTTGTTGTGAAGATGAATCGTCGTCAAGGTCCTTGAACTCCCCCTCTTTGTAGACCGCACAATTGTCCACCAGGTAAAGAGCCTCCTTGGTCAACTCATTCAACGTCGTGCTACTCTTCATATGTAAGTCTTTCTGGAGATCCGCATTCCTTAGTCCTTGGATGAATATCACCATAAGTCTGGAATGGGTTGGCAGTTCTTCAACAAGACAGAACTTAACATATCTTTTTAGTCTTAGGGCTGCCTTTCGTACGGATTCTCCATCTTTCTGTTTGAATTTATGGATTTGTGAGACGATATTATGAGTTATCCCCCTTTGTGAGAATTCCTCGATAAACTGGTCAAACACTTCATTCATAGACTCAAAGTCTCTACGCTCTATAGATTTAAACCAAGTGGCAGCATCATCCTCTAGGGTTAGTCCAAACCCTGCAAATTGGGTAGGGAAGTCTAACACCTCTTCGGCTCTAATTACACGCACAAAGGCCGCTACATGATCTCTTGGGTCTCTGCTTCCTGTGTATTTCTTGTTTACCCATTTTTGCACTTGAGAAGGTCTAATTCTCCGATGGTCTACAAACCGCATCATTGGATCTCCACGTCTTAATCAATATACCTCCTTAGGTCTTCTGTAATAGGCTGGTTCCTCTCCCAGTGGTGCTCCTAAGCCATAATTTCTAACGGTTCTCGCTGGAGGTGGTTCATCTCTTCGAACTCGTTCTATGGGTGGTCCTCCAGGCTCCGTTGACCCTTGAGTCTTTGGCTTACTTTCTCCTTGATACCTTGAATAGAGTGGTGGTTCTTGCAAATCCCTTAGCCCTCGTGCGGCCTGATAACCATCTCGGTTTCGATCTTGTTCCATTGTAGCACTCTATCGAAGCCATGCCTGCAATGATGGCTGGTTTGCCATTTGGTTTTGATTGTTGAATGCTTGCGGTCGGGTGGAATGTGAGGTAGCGTCATACTCATCTGAAAAAGGATTCGTTGACTTTCTTGGGGTGTAGGTGGCTCTTGGCACTTCTTCAGGGGCATATGCTGATGCTCATGGACCTGTTGCCCTTTCTACCTCCTCTGGGAGAATACGTTGGCATTCTCACTCGTATCTATCAACAAAAACTATACCCTTCCCCATAGCAGTTTCATAAGAGAATAAGTAAAGAACCTTGTCTTTGCTTAATTCGTTTATGTATGGTTCTTTGCTACGAAAGTAAGAGACTATACCCTCACTCTCATGCTTGTAGATTCCCACGTTCTCATTATAAGTTGGAACCCTGGTTATTTTCTTATCATACATAAAAATAGCTCCGGGTCGATCAATGTTCGGTGGCGGTTCTTGAGCTTCTGAAACCAAGGGTTGGCTAACTATCAGATAGTGGTTCCCTTTTCGTCTCGGAATCTATCTCCATCATCATAGACTCGGATTATCTCCAATCTCTGAGCTGGCCTCTCTTCGATACAAATGCACTTGCGTCCTCGATAGTCAGAATAGACTAGGGCTCCCCTCAAGTTTGTTCCCTCTAAGAATATCACAGTGAGCTTGGAATTATTCAAACGATTCAAGGAGGTGCTTCCTCCTGGCATTGGGCCATCATAGGTGAAACCTCCTGGCTGTTGACTACCCATCATGAAGAAATATTTGTCTGACGAAGTGTCAGTATCACTACCTTCCTCAATAATTGGTGCTAGCGGATCTAGCCTTGCCTGAGTTACACTCTCCTCGGTGGACACTAAGCTACCTTCGTCACCTGCCACCTTCTGGTTTCTAACAATGTATCTTCTTGATCTTAAATTCATCAAACTTATCAATGCAATTTATCACAAATCCAACCACTCACCTGGCAAAGGATCAGTTTCTGCACAACCTCTTGCTTTGTTGCCGAATATACCTGTACACAAGCGTTTAATTTCGGCAATCGAATCAAAGCATTTATCTGCTAGAGGTTATGTTAATAATGATTGGTATAACTGGAGAGTTAATCTCAACCATTACTGTATTTTATACATTGTTGATGTTCTGGATTACGTCTGCTAATCTGAAACTGTACTTCCCTCGGATGTTGGTCAATTTACGCGAAAAAGTCTGAATTCAGTTTTGCTCTGTCAAATGGGCATACAAGGTCCAAATTCACTTCTGAAAGAAGTTCTAGAACCCTTAAGCCAAGTGAAATCTCACTGTCTATGCCCAGTCAAATTTTCTCTTCAGTAGGCCCCAATAGACATCCTACGCGTAGGATGTCTCCTGCTTTATTTTGCCTCGATTTTTGTACTATGGTTTCCCCTCGATGTGCTGAGTCTACAACTATTTTTACTTTTTGATTTGGACACCTATAAGCTGGTCGATGAGTTAGAAATTTGTTCCGACAGCCTGTTGTTGATCTTGATCAGCCTAATCGACTCCAATTTGGACCAAAATTGACTAGGAGGCTTGCCTTAGGCTATCCAACACCTTGCTATGCTCTCAGTCAAAGTCTGGCTTCAATTTCTTGCTTTAGACATCCTACGCGTAGGATGTCTTTTTCATCAAAATGGCTTCAAACTCAAAGCAGGGGCTCCCCTTGAGTTGCTAATCACTTTGGTATACTCAAAATTTGGTTTGGAGTCCAAAATCACACAGAAGACATCCTACGCGTAGGATGTCTTTTTGGCCTGTTTGACCCCAGACTTGTCCCACAGCTTCCCCTTGCTGTCAGTAACCCAGTGGTATGCTTAGATTTTGGTTTGGATTTCAAAAGTTCCCAATTTTAGCTGTTCTTGCCTTTTTCAGTCAAAAGTGCTAAAGTTCGCTTTGAACCCAATTTTCTCACCCAAATGAGGTGAAACCCCTCTCAGTCACTGAATATATCATGCAAGACATGCTCATGCAGCCATCTTATGGTTTTGGTCTCAAAATAATGTTTTGGCACAAATTGGGTAGGATGTCTGGCAATTTCCGTCTATCTGGCCTTATCCTGTCAAGATATGGTCAAATTTTCACTTTCGAGTTGAAATTAGGGTAAACCCTACCTTCTGAACACACTGGTCAACCCAAAATCCCAAAATTCCCCCCATATTAGCTTGTAGACATCCTACACGTAGGATGTCTCCTGGCTTGAAATTAATTTTTTTCCTAACAGAAATGCTCCTGATGCTCTGTAGATCTAACTTTTGGACTTCACTTAGGCTTTCAAACACACTTTTGCGTCTTTTTGGGTCTTTTACAAACTTGTGATGACTTTACCAAGCAAGTATACATGCATGAAATGCTCTAGATCCTGAATCATGATGTCCTACTTACTCTACTCCTACTCATCATGTGAACTGGTGATAATGGTGTTTTTGGTGGCTTTCTGGCCTCTCCGGACTCTCAAGCTCTCCTCTCACCGCTTCTACCACTCCAATTCCTACTCAAGACTCGACTACTACCTAACCTATCTTGGTCTACCTAATCTACCTAAGTCGAAGGATCTAGGCCAGACACACGCTTCCTAGACTCCCTCTAAGACCTAGAGAGTCCTCCACCCTCTGATCCTATCTAAATGTAAAACAAGACTCTTAGCAAGCCAAAAATCCCAATCCTCAAGGATTAGTCTCGGTCACCTACCTAAGGTTTTCTTCCCTTGCAGCGGCGCCAATGTTGGACGGATACGCCGCGACAGGCGTCAGCACAGCGAGAACTCACCTAACATATAATGTCAGCTAAGGACGAAGCTCGACCCGCAGGCGCGTGGAAGCAAGCATAAGGTGTCAACCTACACTCGACCGACTCCTAACTAATTCCTACAGAGGTCTCTACCAATGGTCTAAGTCACAGCCTTCAAGAGTGCATAAGAGGAAACTTCCTACAACTCTTTATAGAACCGAACACCCATCAAACAATCTCGAAACACCATAGAACTTGAAGGAGACCCTACTAACACCAATAGGTCGCTCTCTCTAAGGTCTATGAACCAAATTCCCAACCCAAAACACTCGGTGCAAAATCATGTAGGATGTCTGGCTGAAATTTGCAAGTCTTCGTTTCCGAAATCTAAAGTGCCTAATGTGTAGTTCTACTCAATGTGAACGCGTGGATATGCTGCAATGCAAAATCAGACGACGTATGCTCACCCAAACACCAGATGAAGCTCGTCAAAGAATCTCGCAAACCCGAACCGTACGCGCACAATGTGGGTATCGACACGTAGCTCTCGTCAAGGGCAACACGCTGCACTTCTCAGCACTCAATTCTGACCATCGTTGCACACGTAGCGTCAAGATGAAGCTCACACTCTCTCTCGTACACAGTACGCTCACTCATAGACTTCAAAACTTGTTTTCTAAAAATGACAAAAGGTCTTTCATTAAGTTCAAAAAGTGGTATATATACCTTACAATTCTCAAACCCTAAAGTTCCAAAATCAACCATCTACTCAATCTAACTTATCAAAACTGGGATACAATTTGGAAACTTCTGTAAGTCCCAATATTTACAAGGTGAAAAATCAGGTTTTCCTCACAATGAATGAATAATTACAAAAATAATAATCTTCCGAGTAGTTAGTTGCCGTGGGGTGTGTCCCGCTTCTAACAGAGATTGATCGCCATAAGGCTCGACTTGTTGCAAAGGGTTATGCACAGCAAAAAGGCATAGATTATGAAGAGACTTTTGCTCCCACTTGTCGTATGACTACTGTGCATTTTCTATGTGCATTGGCATCTCATTTTGGTTGGGATGTACATCAATCAGACATTGTTACTGCTTTCTTGAATGGTGACATATTTGAGGAAGTTTATGTAACGCAGCCTCGCGGTTTTGTCATAAAAGGACAAGAGGACAAAGTGTGCAAATGTAACAAGGCTTTGTATGGGTTGAAGCAATCTCCTCGTGCTTGGTATGAGAAATCTGACACTCATTTGGTCAAACAAGGCTTTCGTAACAGTCCAACAGAAAGCACATTGTATGTAAAGCGTGAGGGTGATGTACTTCTCATTGTGGTTCTTTATGTCGATGATTTGCTGATCACTAGACCAAATGAGAGACATATTTCTGAATTTAAGGCTGATTTGAATGCTACTTTCAAGATGAAAGATTTGGGGTTGTTGCATCGTTACTTGGGTATACAGTTTAAGCGGTGTGATGGTTGTATTGCCTTGTGTCAGAAAAGTTACATAGAGACATTGCTATGTAAGTTTGGACTTGAGGATTGCAAACCTATTGCCACTCCCATGGAAACAGGTTTGAAGTTGAGTCTACATGATGCTGGTGATCCTACTGATGTCACTCTTTACCAAACTTCTGTTGGGGGCTGCCTCATTTATGTATGCAACACGAGGCCGGATATTCAGTTTGCAGTCTCACAGGTCAGCAGATTTATGCATAGCCCAGGGTCTAAGCATTGGTAGGCTGTCAAGAGGATTTTCCGCTACCTTAGTGGCACTTTACACCTTGGCTTGTTTTATCCCAAGGGGGGATCATTGCCGCCAGACTTACATGCTATTTCGGACTCAAATTGGGCTGGTTGTTTTGACACGCGAGTGTCCACAAGTGGTTTTTGTTTCATGCTTGGCAGTTCATGTATATCATGTTTGATCAAGAAGAAACCTACTATGGCCACTTTGAGATGTGAGGCTGAGTACAGGGCAGTCTTCACAACTACGGTTGAGTGTGTATGGCTCAGACTCCTTATGACTGATTTGGGTGTTGGACAGGAAACTGCCAACACTATCTACACTGACAGTCAGAGCGCATTGGCAATTGCGAGGAACCCAGTTTTTCATGCTCGCACAAAGCACATTGAGGTGCATTACCATTATGTCAGGGAGAGGCTCTCAGCAGGAGAGATCAGCTTGGCTTATGTGCCAACACAGGACAACCTTGCATATCTTTTCACAAAGGCATTGTCTCGTGGGAAGCTTGAAGCTTTCCGCAAAGCTTTGGGCTTACTCCCCTTTGTGGATTGATCATGTCCTCAGGGCATGGCACTTCCCTTTACTCATGTGCCAGCTTTCGTTCACCACATCACTCCACGGGAGATTTGTTACCATATACATGTGGTAGTGATGTGTGTGAACACACTAGGACCGCCAGGGCATTTTTCCCCTCTTTAGGAGGTTTTTTCCCCCGAGCATTGTATATACGCCCATCACTCTAGGGCTATCGATCTTTCCATTGCACACTAAGTAATACACTCTCTATTGTGTGCCTTGAGCTTCCTTCGTCTTCTCCAAGCTGTGTGCGTTTCCCTGCAACCCTAATTCCAATAGCACTTTCTTTTTCACTATACATCTACACACAAAAGAATGCTCAAGAAATGCTCAATATGTCATTTACTTTCCGCTCCAACTTCAAGTTAAAAGGCTAATTCCATTACTCTGTGTGTGTGTGTGTGTGTGTGTGTGTGTGTGTGTGTGTGTGTGTGTGTGTGTGTGTGTGTGTGTGTGTGTGTGTGTGTGTGTGTGTGTGTGTTTAAGTAAAAAATCCCTTCATATTTGAACCATACTTAGACAATTGTATTAAATAATATATTAAATAACAACATTTTAAAACAAAATGTCATAAAACTCAATTAACATTTCATATACAGCAATAAAACTTTCTGTATCTAATGGACAATACAGTTATTTAGATCAAAAATCTGATCTCTGATCATTACAAATTGATATCTTAATGTTGTATCTCTGTGTGTCTACTCTTTGGGATGAGCTTCCACCACATATACATGGAGAAGGAACCAGCTATTACCTGCATCCATACAAAAACATTCAGTTAGAACTGGCTATGTTTGTGCGTTTTGCCGATGTCGACACTGGATCCAGTTGTTATCCATGTCACACCTGTAGACCTAGTTTAGAGCTTACCCTTAGGATTGACTATCAATTTAAGATTTTAAGTAAGATAACCTTTACATGTACATGCATGTGTAACCTAATACTCGTCGGGATCTCTCAAAAAACTACTAGTGTCGATTACCATATATGATGCAAATACATATGTATTTCTAGGTTATCTATCAATGTAGAGCACCTGGCAAAAATCGAACAGCACCTCCTTTGTAATTCGAGTAATATTTCAAAAAAAACTCAGTTTATGCCATCTCCCAACGAGACCCTCCACAGAAGATTTACGGCTCAAGAACTAACATATATTTCATGTATCAAAACCTAGCAGTATATCACATGTTACTAGCTCAAAACTATGGTAGAATCCTCAAAACATATTAGAGACTAATGTACTTTGCAAGTGATTCCTTTTTAAATGTACATGCATGTGTAACCCAATACTCGTCAGGCTCTCTCAAAAAACTACTACTGTCGATTACCATATATGATGCAAATACATATATATTTCTAAGTTATCTATCAATGTAGAGCACCTGACAAAAATCGGACAGCACCTCCTTTGTAATTCGAGTAATATTTCAAAAAATACACAGTTTATGCCATCTCCCAACGAGACCCTCCACAAGAGGCTTACAGCTTCAAGAACTAACATATATTTCATGTATCAAAACCTAGCAGTATATCACATGTTACTAGCTCAAAACTATGGTAGCATCCTCAAAACATATTAGAGACTAATGTACTTTGCAAGTGATTCCTTTTGAACCTCCTATCATATCATATATATTCAATCATAAATGAGAATCAATAGTCTTCACAAACCCATCAGTATCACGGTTTTTCAGTTTATGTATTGTCAATCACCATGCTAGAATACGAATGTAGTACCTATACCCTTTCCATCGATTTTCTCAACAAAAGTTAAATGTTTATCTGTTGTTCCAAACCATTGGTTTTTTGTAAGCAAATCAAACCAATTTTGGTCAGTGAGTATGATAAGTTAATATGATAAATGGGGTTTGACCCAAAAAGAGACCCTTTTAGTATGATAAATGAGGTTTGACCCTATAAGTTAATACGATAAAAAGGGTTTTGACCAAATTTTGACAGAGTTTTGCCTGTATTTTGGGGAAATTTTCAAAAGAAATAGTATACGCCATCTCCTCACGAGACCCTACACAATAGGTTTGAGGCTACGAGATAACCTACCAGCAAATATCCTTTGTATCAAAATGCATCATTCTTCATGAAGACTCATCCCAGAATCATTCATTAAAGTCGAAATCAAAAAGTATAATTATAAGGTTATCCGCCAAAATTAGCTTTCAATTTATGTCAGATATCTTCATCCCCCAACTAGGTCATTCAACCAATAGAAAGTGTGTTATATTTTAAAGGTCTCAGTTATCCTTTATTTTGTTGGTCTATGTCATGCCATTTTATGGCCATATGTGATTTAAAACATCCTCGATAGGCAATGCTTTTTAACATTCTATGCGTATAGTTTGTACCCTCGTGAGTATGCACTAATACCATCCCACAACCAGCAATACAATCTCCAAATTCACAATTATGGATTTCAACAATCACAAAATGTCCTTGAAAGAGATTTGAAAATTCTAACACATAGGTTCTAGTTTATTTTATTTGTTAAATCAAGCTTGATGTTTCAAAAATAGATTGAAGAAAAACCAGCAAAATTATTGATATAATCATCTCCAAATCCTAAGCAGGTGCCAGGGCACCTACCTGTGGTCTGCATCCTGTTCCATGAAGTTGACGTTTTATTCTGTAACAAAATTGGCTCCCTGATCCGAGTTTCCATTAAGGCCTAATGTGGCAAAGGGCACTATCAATGAACAAACCCGCATAAAACAATTGCTCTGAAGTGGTTGCCATCTAGGAGTGTGTGTGTGTGTGTGTGTGTGTGTGTGTGTGTGTGTGTGTGTGTGTGTGTGTGTGTGTGTGTGTGTGTGCGCGCGCGTGCGTGCGTGCGTGTGTGTGTGTGTTTTGTGTGTGTGTGTGTGTGTGTGTGTGTGTGTGTGTGTGTGTGTGTGTGTGTGTGTGTGTGTGTGTGTGTGTGTGTGTGTGTGAGAGAGAGAGAGAGAGAGAGAGAGATACAGTGTATGCATACGCATAGAGCCAAATACACAGATAAAGACGGCAATCAAGGAAGCTTGGTAGCAAAAATTGATGAGCATGGGATTACCTCACACAGCTAATCCTTGACAGGGATCTGAGAGCAAAAAGAGAAGAGAGAGGAGCATATCCCGTCCATCAATGGGCTACCGAGTATGGTCGTCTTTCAGCATAGCCAGTATGTCGTCCATTGAGCCAAAGAGCCAAAAGAGTTGCCGAAGCCCAATACTGCTGATAAAGCCGGTGAAGCAAAGAGCTCCAAACTTGCAAGGTAGAGAGAAATTCCCTTGTGTGTGTGTGTGTGTGTGTGTGTGTGTGTGTGTGTGTGTGTGTGTGTGTGTGTGTGTGTGTGTGTGTGTGTGTGTGTGTGTGTGTGTGTGTGAGAGAGAGAGAGAGAGAGAGAGGGAGAGAGAACCTGAGAGCAAAAGCTCTCCACATTTACTAGAGCAACAGCAAGGGACCAGATTAAGGAGATTCGTATTGCAGATCCTAGGGCGATGTGAGTGCCTGCGTATCCGATAGAGAAAGAGAGCCAAGATGGTCTCCCCTGTTGAGAGCCTCTCCCTGACATAGTGGTAATGCACCTCAATGTGCTTTGTGCGAGCATGAAAAATTGGGTTCCTTGCAACTACCAATGCGCTCTGACTGTCAGGGTAGATAGTGTTGGCAGTGTCCTGTTGTTAACCCTCACGGATCACGGACACCCTATCACCTACGATGGACGTTCTAACCTACGGTGGACATTGTATTATTTATTTGGTAGAGTTAGGTACCGGGCTTGTCGGTCCAATAGGAAAAGGGTAAGAGTGATCGCCGATGAGAGGCGCACTCTAACTGGAACATTCAAGGGATTAGTTGGCTAAGCATGGGAGCCCAAGTGTGAATGGGGCAAGCTCATATAAAAGTCAACTAAACCTAAAATTCACTCATTCTCTCATTTGTGACATAGAAGAGTGCTCTTGCTCCATCTCCATCTCCATCTTCTTCTTCTTCACCTCCTTGTGTGTGTGTGTATGTGAGAGAGAGAGAGAGAGAGTGTGTGGGCAATCGAGCATTACGAAGGCACGACGGCGGCGGCAAAGTGGTTGAGTGCGGCGAAGCGGCGGCTCCTTCTTCTTCGCGGCAAGGAATCCTCCACGAAGCAAGCGTAGAGCGGTGAGTGACACACCATCGCCTTCTTTGAGCTTACTAGTTTAGGCTTGTTGTGTGCTTGGAGCCATTTGTGGCTCGCACACTTTGTATCGGCAAGTTCCTTGCATTGACACGTGCGACATACGCGCACATTTTTGGCACCGTTGCCGGGGAATGCCATACATGAAGCTCGAGTAGCACTCTGTGCTTCTCGGTGGTGCAATTTCTATTGTAGGAAAGGTAAGGAAGGAGTGTGTGTGTGTGTGTGTGTTGAGAAGAGGGATTTGGTGTTATACTGTGTTTTTTTTTTTTGTTAATGGAGTTTTCAAAGGTTCTGTGTTTATTCTCTGTGTATTAAGGTAGTTAGTTTTCTTTGTTAATAGAGTTTTCAAAGGTTCTGTGTTTATTCTCTGTGTATTAAGGTAGTTAGTTTTCTGTGTACAGTAAGTAGGAAGTAGATTAGTGAGAGTTAATAGAGTGTGTTAGTGTGTAAGAGTAGGTATATTAGTTAGAAGTAGGTAGATAGAGTGTGTGTATGCTCTCGCGCAGGCCGCGGCGACCTTATCCTTTTTATAAAAAAATAAAAATAATAAAAAAAAGTTAAAGGTAGGACCGGGATCGGGAATATCTCCCAGACCCAAACCCAAGCTCACGCTCAGGCCTAGGCCTCAGTCGCCTTTTAAAAAAAACAAATTTTAGCTTCACCGTAGCTAAAAATTGATTTTTTGAGGACCAACGGAACGTCAGATGCCCGAAAATTGTGTTGTAAAGCACACAGCGACCCTTTAAGTGATACGCTCGTTTCGAGCTATCACACACTTCAATCAAAAAAATCAAGCATTCAAAAAACATCAAAAACAAGAAAAAATCAAGTAGAAAACGGGGTGCAAAACACCCACAAAACAAAGCAAGTAAACTTTGAGGGTACTTGCCGACACTTATAGGGCACCCAAAGCACATGTATCTACGCTCTGGTCGTGTGCTAGAGTCCGAACAACTAGCTAGTGCTTCGATTTACGGGGGTACTCACTATCCTTCCACGCTAGGGTATACGCCCTCGGCGGGGACCCAAGGTAGTGCAACCCAAGACCCAAATATAGCGGCTAGCGACTCTTCCTCTGACTACGATATTATGGAAGAGCATCTTACACAAATCCCCGGGGGAACAAATGAAACCGTGCCTAGCTGGGCCCAAAAACCTGGAACTAGTGTTTTTAGCCGTTTGATGGAAACTTTTAGTAGAGCTACGCGCTCTGAACCTACGGCTAGTGAAGTAAACGAAGGGGGTGGGGAAGTAGAATCACCATTCACATCTCCTGTAGACCCCACACTCCCTCAGAGTGTCCACGTGAAAATTCTACCTACCTCATTTAATGAGGGCCCTACCGAGCTACCACCTTCCAAAGTCGCCTCTAAGGTAGCGGTGACTAAAAGTCAAAACACGGGAAGAAACATTGCATCCACCTCACAGCAACCCTCTAGTACACCAAGTTTGGACAGGGTATTTCTCAATGAAAATTGGGAATATGACCTACACACGGAAACTTTGACCGACCTATACATGGGCTACAGATACCATGTGGGTTGGTTAGAAGTTGTACAATCCACATCTAGTGCCACTAGTCTAGAGGAACAACAACACATGATCTGCAATGTCATCCATAGGATTATCCAGTCCGAGAGGCAAAATCGAGGAATAAACATACCTTCGACGGGTCCTATGCGATTTTTAGACACAGGCAAAGGGAAACAACCCACTCTATCACAAATGGAGACTCCCCCAGTGAGTCCCATCGATCCCCCATATGTTGTTTCACCAGCGGTCTCAATGCAATCTGAGCCCACAAGTGATAGCTTTACTTTTCCAAGTCTAGCTCATCTTTCCCTTGATGACACCACTGCTACCATGCCTACCCCAATGATGGGCATGCCAAGAAACACTCCATGGACCTCATTTGTTAGTAAAGCACCACTACATGGTAGCTCAATGCATGCAACAGTACCTACAAGTGCGTACCAATCGTATGCACCTATGGGTCATCACACTCATGTAGTCCCTACCCCTCCCATTGTTTCAACTACCTATGCTCCACAACCACAATACACAAGTTCTTATTTCCATGGGACTATACCGGCTAGCATTAGCATGTCACATCCGACGTCTGCTATGCCTAGGGCCACTCATATGAACTATGGACCACCACATGGCACAACATCGTACCCAACGTGGAACCCAAGGGCTTCCTATGCGCCAAGCCCAATGCCAATACCTACTCCACATGTAGTCTCTGGAGCACCTTCACCCACGGTGCCTGCTCACTTAGGTGACTTGGAAACATTTGCTCAAGCTATTGGTCGATTTATTGCTGAGAATATGCGTAACACGCCTGATAGAAAGCCTAGAAGTAAGGCAGTACAAATAGCCAAGCTCACACAAAAATTTAGTGGAGACGGGGATGTGAGAAAGCATATCGAAGTGTTTGAACAAATATGCGATTCTCTAGGAGAACACAATGACCTACATAAGAGCAATGCTTTAAGCGTAACCTTAAGTGGAAAGGCTGGGGATTGGTATAGAACCCTAAGAGTGGAAGAAAAAACGATTTACCCTACTCTTAGGAGACTGTTCTTAAAGGAATACATACGAGAGGGAGTGCTTTGGGGTGTATCCTCTCAGCTCCAGAAAGCCCAACGAGAGGAAGGAGAGTCGGTGAGAGACTTTATAAGTCGCTTGAAGCATTTGAATTCTCGTTGTAATCCAAATGAGCGCTTCAATAATAACCAGTTGCTTGATAGATTCATTAGGGGATTACGGCATGAGGATATCTACAATGGTCTAGTCATTAGAGGTATCACCACTTGGGAAGCAGTCACCACCAATGCGATCCAATTGAAGGATAATTTAATGATTCAAGGAGAAAGAGTGTCTGTTGAGCCTAAATCTATTAGCTCGCAAGCATCAGGGCATCAGCCAATGACCCTAAAGCCTATTGCTCAGGAGCCAAAGATATCTGAGATGACTTTAGTAGATCTCACCAAGGCTATTCAAGAGAGTCTCAGAGACAATTGTGCTCCGCAAAACAATCATATGTATCCAAGAAGGGAGCAACAATGGTGCTCAGTATGCTATGGACCGCATAGTACCAGTGAATGCCCTACTTTTAGAGTAAAATTCAATGGGAATTGCAATGCGTGTGGGAGGTATGGTCATCAAGCTAAGGATTTCATAGTATTTAAGTGCGCGATGGCCAATAGACCCAACCTTAGCATGGACAAACACACCTCGAGTGCTTGCATTGATGCCGGCCCCACCTCTTGAACAAACAGCACAACACATGGTCCCTAGGGCCCAAAATGTTGTTCAAACAACACCCTTACCACCTCCAGTGCTAGGACCGCAACCACCACATCCGAGAATCACTTCTGTGAATCAAGTGGGTTGTGAGTCATTTGTTTCTTGTTTGGAAGGCTGTGAGGAAGATATAGATCCTAATATCGCCTATGGGATGGATATGCTTGAAGAAAGTCCACAATACTACATGGAGGACTATTGGGGACAAGTCAAACCTGTATATCAAGTAGTGGCTCTTGCGGCAAGAGGCCAAAATATCAATTACACTGCTAAGAGACCACCTCTTCAATGCTATGAGTGTGGAGGTCCACATCGTGTAGCCGAGTGTCCTATTAGGCTACAAAATAACACCACACTAATGCAAACCAATCAAGAAAGCACGTCTACAATGCCGATACTCATGTGTAATCGATGTGGCATAGATCATTTGATTGCCCAATGTCCAAATAATCCAAATGCACCGAAGATCACGCCATTAAACTTGATTGAAGTTACCAAGGAGCTATCACCAAGTACACCTGTGGTACCAGTAAACGTACTCACACGATCGATGCTCCAAAAACAAATTTATATTCTTGAGGAAAGAGACACGGCATCAATTGCCCAATCTCAAAAAAGGAAGAAAACACGAAGAAAGAGATCGCAAAAAGCAGCGAAGTCAGACCCCAGTTCAAAGACCAACATAGGGACTTGTGATGACCCCGTATATATGAAAGACGCTGAAGAAGATTCTGATTCAGGTGAAACCATGGAGACCAAAACGACCACTAACATAGAAACCAACAAGGAAGATGTTCATGAGCCACAATGGCCAGGATCCAAAAATAAGATAAGAACTTACCCAAACCCTACAGAGGAGATTGAGCGAGTCAAGCAATTAAGGAGTTTGGTAGAAGATACCCAAAGGGATCTAGAACCAGCACCTAGGCAGATCCAGATTATAGACACCGTGTTCCCTATGCAACAACAACCTCACCAAGTCCATAGACCCTTGGACATACCTAGTGTCATCCAAGAAGAAAGTGACTTAAAGTCATGGGAAAGTGGGCGTACTCACTTCTTGATGGAAAGAATTTTTACAGAGGGACTACCTGATCCTATCGAAGAAATGGATATCCCATCTTCCCCACGTCAAGGGACTCAAGGCCAAAAGTGTAAAGAATGAGGATGCAAGAGAGCCACACGAGACAAGCACAAAGCACACAGAGATGGAAAGCTTCTTCTTCTTCTTCACAGAAAAGAGAGTACAAAATGACTAAGTGCTAAAGCTGAAAAGTAGCACATATGTACATGCGGTCACTAAGTGTGAACTCGCTAGAAGCGTACTAGGCTGGCACTATAAGTGTAGTCCAGCTGTAGAATCACTGGCAGAGATCCTCCGTGTCAGTCACCTAACGCGCCAGTGAGTAAATGCCGTAAGCGGCCAAGACCCGTAGTGGATGCCAGCTCAAGGTGTAGAGCTCGACATCTCAACAAAAAGGTGTCGTTAAACATTGCCAAATCGATGGATTTCATGTCTTCAGAATTTAGAACCACCATCATGTCCAAACTATATAAAGACCCTGAGCTAGTCTCAGCTCTTCGAGCCTTCCTCAATGGAGAACTGAAGTTTGGGCTACCACAATTTGCCCAGATGGATGGAGCTTGGGAGATGCCAATAGAGGAGGAACACTTAGATCCACAACCCAACCTAGATGAGAACCTTGTTATAGAAATACTTGTTAACAAGTTGGGACAATACTTTGAGGGTGATGAATCCAATGCGACCATACCAATCACTACTAAGGGATTAGCTGTGAAGGGAATCCTTGATGGTGGTGCTGGGGTTAGCATTGTGACTAAAAATTGCTGAGAAACTATGGGAAGACCTCACCTTGCGACCACAACCATAGTAGTGAAGATGGCCAATGGGTCTATTGTTAAACCTATTGGGATGCTAGAAGATCTCAAGATCAAGGTCTTTGGACATAAAATAAGGATTACCTTTATTGTTATGGATTTCTCCAAACACACTATGGCATCGGAGATTATCTTAGGACGTCCTTTCATGAGGGAAGCAAAAATGGTGCATGACTGGTCTAAAAACCATGTCTACTTGCACTTCCAAGATTCTGTCATTCGAGTGGATCTTGTGACGGGTCGAGCACATCCTCTAGGAAACAAGTTTATAATTGATCATAGATCTGACACCACAGTTCACTCGGCCCCATTGCAGTATTGTTACACGTGTAAAGCGGACACTGATGTCGGGGAAGATTCTCCTTATATAGATGTACTACCTGGGATGATTGAGTCGGAAAATGTGGATTGGGTCCACCTAGCAGCAACCATAGACACTTGGGGAAATAGGGGGACAACCTGGGTAACACCTGAGGGGGATGAAATACCACCACACGTACCCTTAAATATGCTACAAGCAATGCATATAGCTTTTGACAAGACTCATCCTCATATAACAAAAAGAACATACAAGTGGGTCCCTAAAGCTTCTTTAGCAACCATAGCTAGTGCTAAAAAACAAAAGCCTTGTAGGAAACGTACCACTCGCTCCAAGAAAAGTAAGAAAACGTGGCGTTGGATTCCTAAACGACTATTGGAAGCCCAAGGCTACTATCAAGAAAATGATCAAATCTGGGTGCCAAAACAAAGATTGTGTTCTTACCTATCACCTGACCCATGTGAACTCAATCTCGTAGCTCCAAAACAAATCGAAAATCGTGGAAAGAAAAAAATCACAGAATGCTACACACCCACTCCAGAGCTAGTTTGGGTACAGAAGAAAGAACGATTTGTTCCACCTAGCTCAGGAAGGGGGGAGTCCCATGAAGCTTCTAGCTCCTCATGTAATGCATCCATAGAGGTAAAAGCTTCTCCACAGCCTCAACCTACAATAGTGGACCTCCATAAAGCTACAAAGGAATCCACACCTTCCAGTGTTCAAGAATCACCTAATGAACCACTTCAAGTTCGATCCTGGGAGAGTACCTTACCACCCTTGCAACTCGACGAGGCACCTAAGGTAATAGAAAACTAATGGCAAAAATCCTCACCTATTACCAACTAGAATAATTGGTTTCAAAGGGTGACAAGCTCATTTCAAACGGTATGATCTACCCAAGGAAGGGGGGAGTGTTTGCTGACAATCATCATTCACTCACTCTCCTCTTAACCTTCCTCCCTGACCTCTCAATCACCAATCTTAGAGAATGTATATATAAAGCCTTATACTCACAAAAAACAAAAATAATAAAGAGCAAGAGCAATTAGCAAACGAGTCTGCACAATAAAAGTCAAAACATTGACCCAAACCTACACATTCACATCCGGTACACTAAAACAGAAACCTATGTCATAAAATACCTTTGATCCCCATCACTCGAGTTATGGAGGGTAGGTAGGATTAATACAATAGGAGTGTTTCTGTTTTTGAGTTGAGTGATTAGCAAAGTTCTTTTTTCCCACTGATGTGCCTCCTAGAGGTATTCCTTGTGTTTCCTAGAGTGTACAGGAGCGTGGTGCTGTTGTTAGGATTTGGACCTTCATGGAATCTTTATCTCGACTCACTCTTCAAATCAAGCGCGACCATCGACACAAACAGGTGTTTCTTGTCCATCAGCATTGCCCCTTATCTTTTTTTCGTCTATGATTGTCTGCGTTGATTGTGATTGGTAGCATAATATCCAACACATTTGCTTAGTAACAAACATTTAATTCAATGTAATTTTTTGTCATAATCACTTGTCTAGGTTTAAAAATCAAGCAGTCCGACTAAGCTAGTTTGACCAAGTTAGGTGTTAGAGATCTTCTCTTAATACCATGGGGAATGCCTTCCTAATAATCAATGGTTACTTAGGTTCTTAATCTGATTTAGGCAGCATTGTGTGAAATGTACTAGGGCTTTCTAGTGGGCTTGACCCTATTGACCTTTAGCTTAAGTATTATAAAGGGAGTTTACTAGTGTGATGAGCTTGGGGAGGGTAACGGTGTTATATGACCCCCCAAAAGTTACAAAATTAAAATGCTGAAAATGAACAAACAAAAAATAAAAGTGCCATAATGTAAAATCTTAAGCTGGAAGAGAAATCTCAGCTTGATTGGGTACTTCACTCACATGTATCGCCTATCGTACTAGAGCCCTAGAGATTCCCAGTGTGGGCGCTTTTCCTTGAAAAGCAAAAAACCCAAGGCATACAAAATAAGCACACACATCAAAATTGAATCACTGTGAAAAGACTTTGGGGGGTCACAGAAAAGGTAATCGGTCAGGCGATGATTTCATGAGAAATTCCTTTTATCGTAGCTTAACTACAAGGTCTTCTAGGTATAGCCTCTAGTCAGCCCTCGAACATGAAATACTTAGCTCTCGCAATTAAACAACTTAATTGACAAGAGAAAATTGAGAAGCTTACTCATGGTATTAATAGTCGATCTCTAGTGCCTTTTGACCGTTAAATTAGCGACCCCATACTTGTTTAATTTTTTACCTTTACATATGTTTATGCATTTGATTACATTGCAATTTAATGTTTATTGCTGACAAATGGTTTAAAATTCTATTACAATCACTTTGTCTGCCTAAAACTGCATATGCTTTTTAATTGCTTATGAGAATGCAATTACTGTGCCAATGTTGTTTGATTTTGCAGTGACTGAAGAAGGCTACGGACATTCATCTCAAATGCTCTTCCACCTTGACGAACGAGCTTCAACTCAATAGCTTCCGAGGACGGAATCTACATCAGGAAGGGGGGCATGTTAACCCTCACGGCTCACGGACACCCTATCACCTACAATGGACATTCTAACCTACGGCGTACATTGTATTATTTATTTGGTAGAGTTAGGTACCGGGCTTGTCGGTCCAATAGGAAAAGGGTAAGAGTGATCGCCGATGAGAGGCGCACTCTAACTAGAACATTCAAGGGATTAGTTGGCTAAGCATGGGCGCCCAAGTGTGAATGGGGTGAGCTCATATAAAAGTCAACTAAACCTAAAATTCACTCATTCTCTCATTTGTGCAATAGAAGAGTGCTCTTGCTCCATCTCCATCTCCATCTTCTTCTTCTTCACCTCCTTGTGTGTGTGTGTATGTGTGTGAGAGAGAGAGAGAGTGTGTGTGTGTGGGCAATCGAGCATTACGAAGGCACGACGGCGGCGACAAAGCGGTTGAGCGCGGCGAAGCGGCGGCTCCTTCTTCTTCGCGGCAAGGAATCCTCCACGAAGCAAGCGTAGAGCGGTGAGTGACACACCATCGCCTTCTTTGAGCTTACTAGTTTAGGCTTGTTGTGTGCTTGGAGCCATTTGTGGCTCGCACACGGTGTATCAGCAAGTTCCTTGCATTGACACGTGCGACATACGCGCACACCTGTCCAACATCAAATTTAGACATAAGGCGTTTGAGCCATACACACACAACCGTAGCTCTGAAGACTACCCTGTACTTAAGTTGACAGCTAGAAGTGGCCATAATAGGTTGCTTTTTGCTCAACCATGATATGCATGAGCTGCCAAGCATGAAACAAAAACCAACAGTGGACACTTGTGTGTCAAAACAACCAGCCCAATCTGAGTTCGAAAAAGCATGAAAATATGGTGGAAATGATCCCCCCAAGGGATAAAACAAGCCAAGATGTAAAGTGCCACTCAAGTAGCAAAAAATCCTCTTAACAGCCTATCAGCGATTAGACCATGGGCTATGCATGAATTTGTTGACCTATGAGACTACAAACTGAATATCTGGCCTCGTGTTCCATACATAAATAAGGCATCCAACAACAGTGTGGTAAAGAGTGGCATATGCAGGATCACCAACATCATGAAGACTCAATTTCAAACCTGTTTCCATGGGAGTGGCAATAGGTTTGCAATTGTCAAGTCCAAACTTACATTGCAATGTCTTTAAGTTACTTTTCTGACACAAGGCAATACCACCATCACACTGCTTAAACTAGATACCCAAGTGATGATGCAAGAGCCCCAAATCTTTCATATTTAAAGTAGCATTCAAATCAGCCTTAACTGAAGCAATTTGTCTCTCATTTGGTCCAGTGATGAGCAAATCATCCACGTAGAGAACCACAATGAGAAGTACATCACCCTCACGCTTTACATACAATGTGCTTTCTATTGGACTGTTATAAATGTCCAATAGATGTCTTGTGAGCTTACATTATTGTCTCTAGTACATGACGGCAAGGGCTGAACAGAATCTTCCACAAACACAACATCTGGTGAAACTAGAATACGCTTTGTTTGTGGATGATACAACTTGTAACCTTTGCTTTCAGCACTATAACCAAAAAAAATACATTTGACGGCCTAATCATCCAATTTAATGTGTTGTGTTTGTGGCACCAAAGCATATGCCAAACAACCAAAAACACGCATGTACTCAATAGAAGGCTTTCTATCATGCCATGCTTCATATGGAGTCAATGATTGCAAAGCTTTTGTAGGACACATGTTAAGTACATAAGTGGCACACATGATGGCCTCAAGACAAAGTGAATGCGGCAAAGCTTGACTTTTGACCATACATCGTGCCATTTTTGTAAGTGACCTATTTTTTCTCTTAGCAACACCATTTTGTTGAGGCGTATAAGGCACTATACATTGGTGTTTTATCCCACGATTAGCTAGAAATGCATTGAATTCATGAGACATATACTCCCCCCCTCGATCGGAATGGAGGGTGCCCATGGTACATTTTGAGATACTTCAGACTTTACCTTAAGTGGATACACCCATGCATTCCTGGAGTAATCATCAATAAAAGTCACTAAGTAAAGGTAATTGCCCAAGGACTGAATTTGCATGGGCCCACAAACATCACTATGCACAAGCTACAACCTGCATGTGGCCCTAACAGAACCATCCTTTGAAAACTTAGAATGCTAAATCTTACCCAAAATACAACCTTTACAAAGATGTTTGAGAGGTGCTTCAAGAGGCGGCAAAGAAGCAACCATATTAGATTTTTGCAAACGCAACAAACTGGCAAAATTCAGATGACCAAAACGTGCATGCCAAAGTTTTGCATCTAACATAGCCTTAGAATCCACAACTGCATTTACAAAATTATGTCCACACTTGTCATACAAAGTGAGCTTATACAACCCACGGCATAAAATGCCAGATGCAACAATTTCATCACCAAAATTGAGATCATGTATTGTACATCTATCATCCACAAATTTGACTACAAGACCAAGTCTAGCAAGTGTGCATACAGACAAAAGACTCGTCTTGATCTCAGGTACATAAAGTGCATCAACAAGTGTGAACGAACTGCCATTTGCAATAGTAAGCACAATCTTTCCAACTCCTTGAATCAGATAATAGGCATTGTTGGCACAAGTAATTGAATTTCCATGAGGGACATACTCAAGAGAGGTGAATAAATCACGATGTGAGGTAATGTGCTTTGTAGCACCACTGTCAAAATACCACACATGTGAATTTTCACCAAATGACATGCATGCATCATGGACAACAGGATTATAAGTGCACTTTGTACTAAAAGCTCAATCTGCATCAAAATCAGCATCACAGTCTCCTTTCACAAAAGACTCAACAATAGCTGCATTTGTAGTGGAACCAGCATTAGTAGTGGAATCAGCCTCTTTGGCCTTCAACTTAGAATAATGCTTGATCAAGTGATCATTAGCTTTACAATAATGGCAATACATCTTCTTTTTTCCCTCGTCACCAGAATTTCCAGACGAATTGCTGCCAAAAGAAGCATTAGGTGTAAGTGATTTACCACTCGCAAAAGAACCATGAGAAGTGGTTGCATTACTGTTACCACCTTTTCTTTAAGCAGTAATAAAGGCTTGTTCAACTACATGTTGTCTAGGCTTGTTTTTTCTACAAAGCGACTCTTGCAACAACAATGTGCATAATTCATCAAAGTTGACAACTTCGAGATTTCCTGGGTCAAAAGTCTCCAGGTACTAGCAAAATTCTAGTAAGAATCTGGTAAGGCATCAATAAGAGTTTCCACAAGGGAACTGTCTAAAATGACTTCACCTGCAGAAATAAGTTGCTCTTTGATATCCTTAACACCAGTAAGGAAAGTGTCAATATCATCTTCCTCATGTACAATCTTCGACTCCAGCTCTTTACGCAGCAATGCAATTTTTGCCTCATCGTGACTTGCATAAAGGCCAGCCACAATATCCCAAGCCTATTTTGCAAATTATTTTGAACAATTGTGAGGAGTAATAGTGCGCTTCACAAACAATGCAATCAATGCATGAGCCTACGCATCTTTTACATCCCAACAAGCTTATTTTGCCATAGGCAAAACAACTCTAACAACAGCAAGACCTACAACATCCTCAACATTGCTTACATCAAGACGTACATCAATGCCCTACACAATATTCCAGACACCCTTTGACACAGGAACATGTTGCATCATGTAAGCCCACATAGGGTAATTGTCCCCATCCAATCTGTCCTCAACCAATTTGTCTTCAACAACAGACATCTTGAACGCATCTGTGCTGTTGTCGATCATGGTGAATGCATACACTTGATGTGAAAACTTCCCAAAAAGAGGACAAACAAAGCGGGAACAACATGTGCCATAGAAGATTGTAAGGGACCTACTATGCAAAAAACGGCACTGACAGAAATTTTGCACAAAATGACAAAATAGTCTACGCAATACTACATGCTCCATATGAAGCATGGCATGATAGAAAGCCTTCTATTGAGCACATGTGTGCTTATGGTTGTTTAACATATGCTTTGGTGCCACAAACACAGCGCAAAAAATTGGATGATAAGGCTGTCAAATGTATTTCTCTTGGTTATAGTGCTGAAAGAAAAGGGTACAGGTTGTATCATCTACAAACAAAGCGTATCTTCATCTCACGGGATGTTGTGTTTGTGGAAGATTTTGTTCAGCCCTTGTTGTCATGTACTACAGATACTACAGATAGTAATGTCAGCTCATAGGACATTTATGACACTTGTTGCTTCTTTTTCGTGGTGGAATTTTGAATGTAAATTCCAATGAGGAAAATGTAAAGCCTATGGGGGTTTCTAAAAATGTTACAGATCAGCCTATTATCGATGCAGATGTACATGATGTACTTGATGAGAAAAGAGCTGAAAATGAGCAAGCTAGAGGTATGCCAAAATGGTTGGTGCATGCATTGCGTGACAGTAAATTGGATGCACCTTTGTTTAGTCGCATTCATTTGTCTAGTCTTATGCATCAGATTGTTATGCTTTGGTTGTGTCTAGCTTACATGATATTGAGGAACCTATGTCTTTTGGTGAAGCACAAAATTCAAAAAATTGAATGGCTGCCATGCAATCAGAATACGATGCTCTTCTAGAAAATGACACATGGACTTTATGTGATTTGCCTCCTTGCCAAAAGGCCATTGGTACAAAGTGGGTTTACAAGTTGAAACGCAAGCCGCATGGTGAGACTGGTCGCTATAAGGCTCGAGTTGGTGCAAAGGGTTATGCACAGCAAAAAGGCATAAATTATGAAGAGACTTTTGCTCCCACTTGTTGTATGACTACTATGCATTTTCTATGTGCATTGGAAGCTCATTTTGGTTGGGATGTACATCAGATATTGTTACTACTTTCTTGAATGGTGACATATTTGAGAAAGTTTATGTAACACAACCTCGTGGTTTTTTCATAAAAGGACAAGAGAATAAGGTGTGTAAATGTAACAAAGATTTGTATGGGTTGAAGCAATCTCCTCGTGCTCGGTATGAGAAGGCTGACACTCATTTGGTCAAACGAGGCTTTTGTAATAGTCTAATTGAAAGCACATTGTATGTAAAGTGTAAGGGTGATCTACTTCTCATTGTGGTTCTTTATGTAGATGATTTGTTGATCACTGGACCAAATGAGAGACATATTGTTGAATTTAAGGCTGATTTGAATGCTACTTTCAAGATGAAAGATTTGGGGTTGTTGCATCATTACTTGGGTCATTAGGGAAAGTTTGGACTCAAATTTAGTCCTTTTAGCATGAGAAATAGAATGCAACATGACCAATGGATGGTAGGCTACCTTAACAGTAGCTCGGATTTTCCTTGTTTTTATCTCAAATTTTAGCATTTTCAAAAAACAATCTTTAGTTGCATAAAATACTTTAACACTACTATACGTTGTGATTTACTCAAATCTTTCTTGTCAAGACCGAATATAGGACAAATGTACCATAACTCACACTCAATGCAATTGTGCGCACTTTTTTGATAGGAGAGACTTCATAGTATTCCCACATTCTCATTCATTTACGCTCAACTAGCTATTCTGCTTGCATTTGACTGTATTGTGTTTGCGCTAAAAAACACTCCCCCTCTCACATATGTGATGTGCATCTTGCCATAGAAGAATCACTACTGGAGAACAGAAGACCTCGACGACCATCCGCAAGTATAAAGTCTGTTGAAACTTTCAACAGCTTTGATTTGGACAACAATCGATGGCTTTCCACCACCATTATAGTTGGAAGTTGGGCTCTCCTGCAGACCAAGAAGAGAAAGTGCACGGGCAACGAGTTTGTGAACAGTTATAAAGGTAGGGTGAAAAACTTTCACTTATCACAAATGGGCAAAATAGTCAAAGAGGTTCTCATTGAACATACATATATGCACTCAGAGTTGCGTCTACGAACTACGCGGACAGAATTTTCAACAAACCAACCAAATTGTAAGTTTTCTTACATCCATAACAGATTTTACTCTTCACTCGTGTATTGTGTGTTTAACTTGCCAGTTGTGCACATATTTATCCTTCCAACAAAGAAGACTGGCAGTCAATGGATTGCATTATTAGAATTTTTTAATGCATTTCATGCAACTGTGGGAGAGCTACTCTATAACACTAGCACCAGAAGAACATTGGCTGAGATAGGGGTTTTCTTCTTCGACCACTTTTATAATGCTCCACATATGTGCTTGGCTTTGGCACTCTAGAATATCTCCCGGTTCCTTCGAAGGACAGTCCAGAGTGGCCATTCCCTTCATCTAAAACCGTTGAGTGTTTTCGACTAAAGCTCCATCAAGAAATACAAAAGTGCTTAAGACCAAATATTGCTAGTCGACTGGTACGTGTTTCAATCTTCATGCCCATGCATGTGTTCATCAACTTCTTCTATGATAAAGAGATTAGAAAGATTGGAACCACTCTGCAAGACAGAGAAATGCCTCGATTTTGTGGATGAATCTTGAGATGTCCATGATCTTTATGGCATCTTATGCAAGGTAAATAAGAAGTCTATTGTGTGTAAGTGCATGAAAGCTTCTTAAAATTTCATAGCTTCCTTCCACTACATAAGGTGGCATCGAGTGAATGGTCATCTGGTAGCTTTGGACCAAGATTTAACTAATGACTTGAACAATCCTTTGAGAATGCTTAAGGTATGGTGTGGACCTGATCTGCTAACTGTTCTTAACATTCGAGGCAATGTGACACTACGACAAGTGCGCGAGGATTTGGAGAACAAGGTTGACCTCAGTCTGCCTCCAAAATATCTTTTCCAGTGCAGCATGCAAAAGGTAGTATGTTTTGTATGTAAACATTAATGCAGCGTTAGTTATTTCCTATTGGTTATCATCACCAAATATTGGTCTAATCTAACTGTTTGTTTAACTTCGTACAGGTGCCTCAGAGAAAGGAGAAGAAGACATTGTCCGTAGAGATAAAGGATGATCGATTGTTTCTAGTGCAAATCAACTCTTGATTGAAGAAGACAGCTCACACAGTATATCACATTACTCTGAACTGCCAATATAAAAAAGAAAGTTGTTGACAGCAAGCTTGCAATCTATATTCATGCAAAAATAAATTGTTAAGGAATTTCTCGCAAATAAAGTCTAAGAACATTTATCTTTTCAAAATTGACTCAAGTTGTCTTTATATTGGGTTTAATAATGTACACAGTAATGTCCAATTAAATCCATTGATGAGTAGCTCTCATTTATAATTGAGGGGAGCTCTCCTGGGCTTTATTATCATGAGTGGAATGTAAAGGCTCAGGAGACAGTCTAGGGGTTGGGTGAGGGGTTTGGGGTTGAGGAAAAGATTGTGCAATGGCCTCGCCTTCCTCAGTAAAATCGGGTATCACAAAAAGGCTAGAGGTTGAGTGGCCAGAAACACAAGGGGAGGCAGGTCTAGGCGCTTGGTCTGTTGTTGGTTGAGGCACTGCTTTGTACCTCTGAGGTGGAGTCTGAGGTTGTGGTTGTGGCGGTGGCACGACAAATGCATTGGTGGTTCCTAGAGGACGAGTCTCCACAAGATTGATCATATTTTGGATCATCGTCGTCTTGAATGCCTCCACATGAACGTTTGAATAATCTGTCAAGTTCCTTGCCTACAAATGAATTCCCTAGCTTTTATATGTAATTCAAAGAAATCATGTGTGCAAGAATTACAAAAGCGAAACATTGCACTTACACTTCTACGCTCTTCATCATAAATATGTTCCAGAATTTGCAAGAACTCTCCATCCACAAGAATGCCCGTCGTCTTGTTTTGGGACCTTGCAACTCAAAATCAACATATCTTCCCAAACACTGTCTTGGGTCAATGCTTCCCATGCAGCGACAAGTCTAAACAGACTTGCAAAACATAGCATATGGTGACCACACGTTGCATCGAAATTGCAAAATCAAGAAACAAATAACTACGTACCTTTAGACATTCCTATGAAAACCATGCATAGAATTTGCAAGTTAGCAACACTTGTGCTCAATGTTTAGTCCAACAAGGCTCCAATGTGAGCTGATTGCACAAAACAAGGAGTTAGTTTGTTATTCATAGTATACAAAATATTTAAAAATAGCAAGATAAAAACCACTTACTTTTTGTTGTAAGCTAAAATTAAAACTTTTGTCGTGTCCATGTTGACTCGTTGAAACCAATCAATGACTTCTATTAAGGACGTGGTCTCCAAGGTAAGCACGACTGTAGCTGTGAATCCAAAACGGCTACCTCAGATTGTTGAGTCCATGAAAGGTTGGAAACCAGCATGCTGCAAATTGAGAAAATTAATTGATGAGGATCTCCAGTACGCCAGAATCAAATAAATACCTCTACAAAAATAATATAACATACCAGAGACCAAAATTTATAATTTGGTCTGTAAGCTCCCTCTCACTATTTCGGAAAACAGCTATCTCGTGAGGGTCAAAACGAAAATACAAATTTTGACCCCATACCAAAAGTGCTACATAAAAAGTTGGACCGAGAAAGCCTAGGGTCTGAGTGTTAGCTTGGTCAATTACTGCTAACATCTCCTGTTCATTTGACTTGGCTGAAGGCTCTTCCACAAGTAGCTCTTGGGCCCACTCCACATTCAAATGTGTGGCATACGTGTGATGTGTGGTGCTCACATCGTACACCTTCACTTTGGTGACTGGAGGGATTGTCAAAATGTTGTCCATTCTCTTATCAAATAGATGGACTGGTGTAAGTGTCTTGTTGTACCTGAAGCATAATAGCCTAAGGGAATTGATATCCCGGGGCATCATTGTCACTCTATGAGCATGAGCTGTGAGGACGTAGTTGTCTTAGAACAGCTCGATCAGAAAGTCCTCAGCTGCCTCGTGGAGGCAACCCATCACACTTCTGGCCCACTGATAATCCAAATTCATGCTCTCACAAATCTAGCGAACTACTCTTTGGAAGGGTAATTAGGAATATCCAGAGAGATATGCCTCAGGAGTTTGTGCAGCTCAAGCAGAATGCTTTGGTTCTGCTCGCACCTCTGACTATGCATTGTTGCCCAAAGATTAAGCAAGGTTTTGCCTACAACTCTCGAGGATGAAGGTTGGTTGTCTTGCAGGTAAACCTTCCTTGCGGTCTCCTTCGTGCGAGTCATGGAAACAAGTGTTTGCCCTCCTGAAAAGCGTTGTACGGAAGAAAAAGGAGATTGAGCAATGAGAAGGTTAGGTCGCAAAAGGTGACTCTTAAGAGGTGAGGACAGAACATCATCATCATTACTAAACGTGGAATATGCATGTGGCGGCGGCCACACTTAATTGAGTCGCTCATCTTCATTGGGAAGGGTGCATCATCGCATGGAGGACATGTGGCATACTGCATGTTGATTATGTGGTTGTCTCGCGGCACAACACGATATGGGATGGGCCTTGATTAACCAAACCCCCTCCTTGCATTGTATCATGATAAGGGAAAATGTAGCGGCCGAGAAAGGCGAGTGTGCCGCAGCCAGAACTCCTCGCGTTGTGGCGTGACACTCTTGATGGCGTGCAACAACACGATAAACAGTGTTGCACCACAACGTGCTAGGGACCACCCATATTGTGGATGCACCTCCCTATCACGATGTGGCGTGACATTTGGATGTTGCATCACAACACAATAGGGACCACCCATATCCTGGATGTGCCTCCCTATCGCATTATTGCATGACATTTGGCTGTCGTGTCACAACGCAATAGGGACCACTCATATCATGAAGAGAGCTCCCTATCACGTTGTGGCACGACATTTTTCTGTCGATGCAAAGCGCGAGCATATCAACGACTGTGTGACAAAACCTCCCACTTGAATTGTGGTGCGATACATTTTGATAAAAACTCTTCCTTCATAATCAGTAACCAAAAAAATAAACAAAGAGGCAAAGACAAAGGAACAAGATATTTGGACATTTGAATTATCATCAAAGGACTCCATTACACAAGACTAAGAGGTGATAGGTGCACTATCTTGTTTGTCCATTACAACTATTCTTCTTCCTTGTTTATCATTGCTGGTTTATTGTCCTCGATCTTTACAGTGCTGGTTTCGCCAGCCTTTGTCTTCTGGTTTCCTTTGTTTTTTGTCTTCAGCTCCTTTCGAAGAGCTTTTGCCGCAGCTATCGTTTTCTTGACCTCCTTCATTTCCACCATCATCTTTCGGGAAATCTTCACCTTTCCTCTCTTCTTGTCCTCCATACCTGCACTATGTAGATGTGAGTGAGTCCTGGTGCAGTCAAGGTGCTTTATATAGCTACGGTACTCACCCACCTCGGACACGTGTCATAGGGATGGTTGACTTTGCCTCTGTCGTTGTGCTGCATTCATTGCACCGTTTCTAATGCAATCATAAGGGTGGCTATAATGACCTGGTTGAGTTCCTGAGGAGTCTATGTATAGAAGGCCCATCAATCCCCCCTTCATACTCCCTAGTGTTAGCCAGTGTCTTCCTACTGTTACCCTAACCAACAACCCAAGTTTTCTTACCTCTCTCCACAAATGGATCCCTCTCAGATTGAGATAGAGGAGGAGCTGCCTTGCTCTAACAAGGCACCCACAGACAAGTTGTACCATTTTCTCTATAGAATTGGGCTTCAGCAAACAGGAGCAGGAATTTAAGCCTGTTTTCAACTGTGCCTTCTCATTGCAAGAGTTTTTGGCTTCTACATCACATTTCCTTGCAAAATTTCATCAAACATACGAGCAACAGACGATTAGCGGGACATTTGAGTTTGAAGGTTGTCGATATGTTCATATGAAGGATATCAGTTTTGATCGTTCAAAAAAAGACATTTTCTACAGGAGCAGCCTCAAGTTGCCATTGCAGTCTCGCAGGAATGACATCAGATGTCTCGTACATTATCGAAAGTGTTGAGTTGCAGAATACTATGTTGGGTTCATACTCTTTTTGAATGTTAATATGGACAATCACCAGGACACAGCAGAGGAGGCCAAGAGTAGTCACTGCTCGATCACTAGTGACGAGTTGGTGCAACCACCAAGTGCTACTTTGTGTGTTTCATAAGGTGTTCAGTTGCCAGAGTGAGCTTTACCAACAAATGTGCTCCCTACCGCCCCCATCAGTTATCATCATTATGTAATGCTTAATGACATCATGGAACTGTTTGACTTGAGAGAGGACTACTACCTTCCTATAGTTGCTCAAAATCTACAAGAGGATGACAGTATAATCAACTCTATGACAAGTATTTTGTCATGGATGCTCATGTAATAGCAGGTGGGTTTATCGAACCAACAGAGGCACTAGCAATGATATACAAGGATGCAGTCGCATGTGTCGTGATGCTTCCAATGGAGTCGGAGTTCAGGGTGTACAGGAAAGGCTTGGAATCACAGAGATGGGGAGAATTTTTCCATCAACAACATTGATGCCTTCCTCATCCCTCTGCAAACGAGAGTACACTTGACTTATGGAATGCTGCATTACTCAAAGAAGATGAAAATCTGAAGGTATACTACTATGTAAATATTTTTTTGCTTCCCCCTACAAGAGTTTCATGTGTATATACCAACACTTGGCTTTTATTTATCGTAGCTCGTAGTTTATGATGATAAGTTCATTCATCATCCCTTTGGACGAGGTATAGAAGATGTAACATTTAATGGCCTAAAAACTTGTGTGTAGCGGAAATTAGCATGAACATAGTGGGCATTTCATTAGAATAGATTCCTAATGAGAATTACAAGAGTGCTTGGGTGGAGAGAGCAACAAAAAGCATAACACCTAGTTAGATAGCATCAACAATACTTTCAAAAGAGAGAGAAATTAAGCTATTGACAACAGTTGAGGACCGGATTTGCATGGAGCTGGTCCCCCCTCCAAAAGGCTTTGTATTATGGGTTCTCCCATCAAGAGAGACATTGTACAATACAATTCTTTGTGTTCCTTCAAGACTAGCTAGTGCAATGAAGATGAAAGCTTCATGCACTAAGCAAAACACTTAGCAAACACAACATCAATTATCCCCGGTCTCAGACCCAAGACCTCACACACCTTTGAAGATGGTGAGAGCTAGCAGGGTATGAGAGTAGATTGAGAGGAAGAAGGAGTATCTTACGATAAAGATGTACATCTCCTCACATAATCACTCATATTAGCATGGCTTAGCTTAGTAATTAGCATGGTAGAGGAGATGAGCATGCATTGAAGCTTGGCTCTTGGTTGGATTTGCATCCACATGCCAAGAGTATGTCGATGTAGGCTTCTATCTCACAAGCTTGGAGTAGGTGATGAGCTCTCCATTAAAGCTTGGGAAGAGATAGTCTTCTCTTTCTTCACACATGAGATTGTGTGAGTGTGTGTGTGATAATACCTTGCAAAAATCAGCCCCCTCTCTCTCTTGGGCGAGCCCTCTTGCTATTTGCTCTTGCAGGCTCCCCATTGGACCTCCCCAGGGCTAGCCTATCACAATTAAGCAGCATAAGTGATAGCCTTCTGACATGTGTCCCCCTTTCCCCTTTTGTGAGAGATTTAGGTAATTTAATAATTAAACTAAACTCTCATTGGACCCCTTTGCCTCCTGGCCAATAGAAATCAGGCAAGCCATTGGGCTACTGAATGCTCATTGGACCCCTTGGGAGACTGTCCAATAGTCATCTAAGAGACTTAATTCTCATTGGTTCTTTTATTAAGTGTTTTTAAATTAATTAAACTAGATTTACTCTAGCCTAATTCTCATTGGTCCACCTCCAAGGCCATCCAATAGGAATTGGGTACACCTTGTGGGCATCTGGCCTAGGGAGCTGACATGTGTCCCTCATTCCCTTTGTGTAAAGGGAGCTTGTGTGTGTGTGTGTGTGTGTGTGTGTGTGTGTGTGTGTGTGTGTGTGTGTGTGTGTGTGTGTGTGTGTGTGTGTGTGGCTTTCTCTCTCATCCCCTAGAAGAAAGGCTCACCCCCTCCCAAGTAGGGATGTACAAAGACTTTTTTGGTCACACACAAAGCATCCAATTCCCTTAAGGTTGACCTTTGGACACAACCTTTGAATTTTGGAACCTTGGAATTTTGGAAGTCTTAATGGGCTGAACCTTAGGGTCTTTTTAGCCCAATCTTGCACATGGATCTTTTGCAAATGGCCCCCCCTTTGGATCCCTATTTTCCCTCCTTTGGATCCCTATTGTGGCCGGTCTGCTAGCTTAACCAATATTCTAGCTTTTTCTCCCTTGGCACTTCCCCATATTAAATGATCAGTTTAACATGAGAAAATCATTTAGGAGAATTAGATATTGATTATTATGACAGGAGACTTGGGAAAGAATTCCTCCCTTGGTCAATACTTGGAGAATTTGAATGCACCAAACTTCCTCTACTTCCATTCCAGCTTCTCCGAGGACAAGGCTGAATTCCCTCTTTTAGTATTGAAGACACTCTCAAGATATCTAGGAGGCGCGGCCATCAGATGGAACACAGACAAGGTGATGCTGCTAGACAAGCAAGCAGCAGTCTCAATTTTGGTGTAGGGCCTGGCATGTATGGCCTGCGCAGTCGCTACTTTCTATCACATGCTGCATATGGTCTAGCTTGTGGAATCACAGACCCACGTCAATTGCCACAATATGGAAAACATGATCAGCTGAAACAAAAGCGGCCAATCATTCAACTTATAGAAGAGACCCCACAGGTTGAGGCATCTGAGGAGATCCAATTGCTCGACCTCAACGTGCTTGCGATGGATGCTGATGATGAAACAAGTCATTCAAAGAGACCAAGGCATGAGGATGAGGGTCCTTCAAATAAGGGCAAAAGGCTAGAATATTTTGTATCAATTTTAGATGACTAGAAATAAATAGAATGTATTTGTTTTATATATCAAAAATCGATTGATTATGTAACAGTGTCTTGTAATGTACTTTTTTTTGTTGCAACCATCGTTCACATGATGAAAAGTTGAAATGATAAAAGTATCAATGTCTTGCCATATTTTTAATTTGTTGCAACCATCATTCACAATATGAAAAGATGAAATTACATTGATTCTTCTAGATACATTAAGTTTGTTGTTTGGATATTGCTATGGCTGAGAGTTATGGCATAACTTGCAACGGTGTTGTCCAAACCCTTCCCACGCGCTCTTTTTGTAGCCGCCAATCTGCATGTTGTCTAGCCATAGACGATAACTCCCATATCTCCTTTCTTCGTTGTTTTTTGGCTAATCTCATCGCATGGCCAATTTGACTTTGTTTGACTTGTTCCTTGCGATGTGACATGTGCATTAGTTTTTGATACGTCCATTGGTGTAGCTCCTCTAAGCTATTTGCTTTGTCCGCACCACCTCCATGTTGAGTGTGACTGAAATAACCAGTAGGAGCTTGGTAGTGGGTTTTTTTCATGCCCTGTGTAGACCAAACACCCAAGCTGCCATATTGCCTTGCAAACCAAGGCATGTGATTTCAAATAATGTACTGCACACAAAGCATGCAGATATTATAAAGATGGGTATTCGCAATTCAAAAGATTATCATGTCATCAAACCAAGTACGGTACCATCTAGTGAGTAATATGTTGATTTATCCACGCACTTATGAATGTCTTGTGGAAGGTCTCCATAGCTTCTTGGAATTTTGTATAGTCGCCATCAATCCATGAGTTCAATTTGCAAAACATGAATATTGCATCCAAGGTTTTCCATACCTTTGCTTTGTGAGTCCTTGCTGCACCATGGTCTGCATGGTCAACTACAGCATTGTGCAGATTTTTCCACCTATTGAATCATAATGCTTGTCTTTTTTGTGCACTTTGGCTTTTGCGTTGTCATCCAATTATGGGTAGTGAAAGGAATATCCAGGCTTTCACACCACCAATGGACAGCTTCTTTGGAACATCCGGGCCATTTTTTGATCTCTTCTCATCCTGCTTTATCTTGACATGTCCTCCGTGCAAACCCATTTCTAAGAAGGTTGTCTCTAACGCTGAGACTACCCTTTGCTTCACAGAGAGAGGTCAAGTGGTCCAGGCAAAATAGATGTGAGAATTATTAGTTTTCTATTATTCTATAAAGTGCATGCATTGTGCATATGTGTACTCTAGATAGTGGGATATCCAAAATGGGTCGAAAGTTAGGGTCGCACAGATGCCTATCCGGAGCTCTTCTCCAAAATGGTCTGTCAAGGATGTGAACCCCTCCCATGCAATACAAGCAAGGGCTTTTGCTGGTTGCTCCTTTGAAAATGTTGTACATGCATTTCAAGGTTTTTAGGTCTTCAACCATGTGCCACTCTACATTGTAGGATCCCATGCCCTCCACATCCAATTTCTTTCCATTTCTCTGTTCGCTTATTGATTTTGGTATGTTTGTTTGATGAAAAACCGAATTCAATATATTGAAGTTCTTGGTGGGCACCTAAAAAGATAATTTTGAACTTATTATAATGCACATTCAAAAGCACTCAACTTAAACATAGCAATAAATTATCTTAAACATAACTTCTACGCACCTTGAACATCACAAGAAGGAAAATGTTGTGCTCAGATTGCACACTAAAGTTTCAAGGATCGTCTAGCCCAATGCTTGCATCCAAAGCTCTATTCATAAGTGTAATGGTGACTCGCTCAACCTTTGTCTCCTTTACAAGCTCGCACTTATCTAGCTTGATGACGAACTTCAGGACACCGTTGCACTCTTCAGACGTAACATCAAACAACTGCACAATGTATGACTGCAACATGATCATATCATAAAAAATATTGTTATAATTGTCATAGACCATTTCTCCTCCTTTTGGCAATCTCTATGTCGATTCAATGTGGAAAGGACTTCATAGCTTTTGAAGCACCTCCTTGTTGACTTCACGTATTGTTTTTTGAATAGAGAAAGGGTTTGAAAGTAGCGTGTGCTTGATGTGGAACTTTTTGACTTGTCTTTGCATAGGCCTGAGTAAGAGGAGTTAGAATCAAAACCCTTTTCTAGTGGAACATCACTACAAATGATGCTACATACTTGAAAATGGCAGCATATCCCTTATTGGATATACTAGCTTCATCCAAAAATGATTGAACATCCCATGCAGAGAGTTGGTTCTTCTGTAAAAGGTTTTCAAGTTGTTTTAGCAACGATCTTACCATAGCACTTATCATCCAAGAGGCCATTTATATTTTTGCGATTCAATATGAGCCCATAATGGGTCGAGGAGGTGGTTGTACTGCGCTCCATTTCCTTGTCAAAGTGAAGCAAAGATGTGTGCAAGCATGTTAGCAGTAAGAAATGTGAGAGTTTATGAATATAAAATTAAGAAGGATAGATGCACTCACTTGATGGCTTGCACTTTTTTCTTGATTCCTCCCGAGCCAACTTTAATTCCTCGATGTCTCTTAGTTTTCTTTCTCTTTGGCGAAGACCTAGCACTGTTTTTTTTTCTCTGAGCTGTTGTGTAAGCTCCTTGATGGTCTCCTTGATACCTTCAACCTTTTTAGTATATTGCACGACTTTTTGGTGTAAGCGGACATTCTTGGTGTATACAATATCTCTCTCTTGTTGCAAAACGTCATTTCTACTCAATTGCTTAGTGTAGCCATACAATCCATGGTGGCCATCTCCAACATAGTTCACTGAAGATGTAATATCCTTAAAAGGTGGAGTGGAGTTTGTGATGGGATGTTTTGGATACATTCTGTCGTCCAGCCAAAGGTCTACATTTTTCATGCCCTGTGATCTTAAGTTCTCCTTCGAAGATTCAGAAAGTGTTTGCTGCTTGTTTTTCTTTCAGAGGGGTTCATACTCTCGTGAGAGCTCTATGTGCATGTGATACACATCTCTCCTATTCCTTGTAGAAGTTTTTCGTGGAGAAGCTACAGAAGGAGGTGGGGGCGATAGAAGAATGGCAATTTGAATATCGTGCGCAAGAGAGAGAACGCAGGAGGGAATGGAGGGGAAGGAGGAGGTGAGGAAACAGAGCTTTTTAAAAAACATGTATGAAAAAGGGTTAAAATGAATTTTCTATTATCTCTCTCTATGCTGGCATGGCATTTCTTACAAGGCCCAAATTTGAGTCCAAAATTTTCCTAATATGATACAGTTTAAGCAATGTGATGGTGGTGTTGCCTTGTGTCAGAAAAGTTACATAGAGACATTGTTATGTAAGTTTGGACTTGAGGATTGCAAACCTATTTCCACTCCCATGGAAACGGGTTTAAAATTGAGTCTCCATGATAATGGTGATCCTACAGATGTCACTCTTTACCAAATTGTTGTTGCATGCCTCATTTATGTATGCGACATGAGATCGGATATTCAATTTGCAATCTCACAGGTCAGCAGATTTATGCATAGCC
The DNA here is from genome assembly GCF_014529385.1 of Adiantum capillus-veneris. Classification (NCBI taxonomy): domain Eukaryota; kingdom Viridiplantae; phylum Streptophyta; class Polypodiopsida; order Polypodiales; family Pteridaceae; genus Adiantum; species Adiantum capillus-veneris. The sequence continues at coordinate 61,226,474 of NC_140950.1, forward strand.
TAGGGTCTAAGCATTGGCAGGCTGTCAAGAGGATTTTTTTCTACTTGAGTGGCACTTTACATCTTGGTTTGTTTGATCCCAAGAGGGGATCATTGCCGCTAGACTTACATGCTTTTTCTGACTCACATTGGGCTGGTTGTTTTGACACACGAGTGTCACAAGTGGTTTTTGTTTCATGCTTGGCAGGTCATACATATCATGGTTGAGCAAGAACAAGCCTACTATGGCCACTTCTAGTTGTTGTCGGGCTAAGTACAGGGCAGTCTTCATAGCTACGGTTGAGTGTCTATGGCTCAAATGCCTTATGGCTGATTTTGGTGTTGGACAGGACACTGACAGTTAGAGTGCATTGGCAGTTGCGAGGAGCCCAATTTTTCATGCTCACACAAAGCACATTGAGCTGCATTACCACTATGTCAAGGAGAGGCTCTCAGTAGTAGAGATCAGCTTGGCTTATGTACCACCATAGGACAACCTTGCAGATCTTTTCACAAAGGCATTGTCTCATGAGAAGTTCGAAGCTTTCCGCAAAGCTTTGGGCTTACTCCCCTTTGTAAATTGATCGTGTCCTCACGGCATGGCACTTCCCTTTACTCTATGTGCCAACTCTCGTTCACCTAATCACTCCAGGGGGGATTTGTTACCATATACATGTGGTGGTGATGTGTGTGAACACACGTAGGATCGCCTAGCCATTTTTTCCCTCTTTAGGAGGGTTTTTCCCCTGTGCATTGTAAATACACCCATCATTCTAGGGCTATCTATCTTTCTAGCACACTAAGTAAAACACCCTCAATTGTGTGCCTTGTGCTTCCTTTGTCTTCTCCAAGTTGTGTGTGTTTTCCTACAACCCTAATTCCAACAAGATTATCGAGGCACAAAGTTATTACTATATATTATTTTAAAACCATTCCAATTTATAGGTACACTTTGGTTTGTTTGACCTTATACCACTATTTATGCATTGCATTAAGCAAATTACATGTAGTGTGATATATCCTTGCCTCACCATCATCAATCTTGCATAGAGGAAAACACTACTCACATTTTAAGAGCCACTACTCAATTGCATCAATAGTACAAGTAGGCAATGAACCATTAAATTTCGGAGGCTTTAATTTCTTAAGCTACCATCTTAGCCCCTTGGCCACAAACTACTATGTCTAGCCTCATGACCATACATGCCTACATTTGTCCGTGCAAACTCTCTTATGAATTTACTATTTTCTTTTTGCCTTCACGTCTAGTTTGAAATTAGTGTTGCGTTGGACTCCTTAAAACTTGAAGGCTATCTTCTAAAAGACTCGATTTTTTATCCACAACAGTTTTGGTCTCACTAACATAGGGGCTTGGAGAGGTAACTCCTCTACTATCATTTCATAATCCTCAAATTCCCTTTGGTTGCAACTCATTTTATTTCAAAAAAAGAAATCAAGCTTTGAAATATTACAAGCTAATCAAACCACAAGCTCTATATGTATCATAAACATGATAACAAAACACAAACACATCCATATCTACTTGAAAATGCATCCATAGCATTATATTGACACTGCAACCACAAACAAATATAAAGAAGAAAAATGGTTTGCATGTCTTGCTTGCAAGAGTTGATATAATATGCAAGTTTGTTCAAATACTTTAATGTATCAAGTGCATATCCGAGTCAAAATATCCCAGGTTAAAAACATGCAAGTTTGTTCACATACATGTAAGTTTGCAAGAGCTGATATAACATGCAAGTTTGTTCACATACTTTTATGTATCAGTGCATATCCAAGTCAAAGTATCCTAGGTGAAAAACATGTTGGCAAACTTTGCTACATATAAGCAATATTATGCTCTATTTGTGGTCAATGATGTTAGTATCCCTTTCAACACAAGTGTTGTTACCCTCTAGCATTGTAAAAGACTACTAACTAGAAATGATGATGATGATATGATGTTGAAGTGTATTGGTGAGACCTTCAATCCAAATACTTGGTGACGCAAAAACAGCAATGTAGCCTATTGTTCATAGGTTGGACCCCTCGGGCCACTTCTAGCTTTCACATTGGTTCACATCCTTCACTAAGTAAACTCTTGAGCTTCAGTCTTAGACTATCGTCCCATTCCCACACACGCTTGCTAATGGTCTTTCTTGACCAAATCGGTCAACAGTTTGATAAACTATGACCTTCTTGGTGATTTTGACCACTTAGGTCAGTACCATAATTTTATAGCCAACTTGGTTGTTTAACAGACAAACCAAAACTTTTGGTTGCCAAACAACAGGTTTTTCCATAAGAGCCTGAGACTCGAGGTTTGAGAGAGGGCTACAGTACAGATGAACAGAGTCATCATCAGTACGACAACAACGATACCTATCTCATACCTTCAATCCCTCATCCTTGGAAACCCCAATGGCCCTACATGAAGCTTTATTCAATGGGATTTAACTTTAACTCAATCTCTCCCAAGTGAGTCAACTACCATAACTCAATTGCTCCATGATGGAGACTCTCTACAGCATGGCATCCATGTGTCAGATGGTTTCAACACCTACTTTGTGAACAATCCCCAACATCTACGACATTTCCAACACCATCCTCAAATAATGAGTCAATTCCCTCCCCCCCCCCCCCCCCCCCCCCCCCCCCCTTCCCCCAAATGTCTTGCATAGAAGCTATCAAAGGGCCTCATGACATATTCATCAATCCTCTGTTTTGATCTTCTCAGCACAGAGCTTTCGGTATGAGCTTCATGCCTCATATGTTTCATCACGATGCTTGTAATGTCCATGAAGAGGCAACACAAAATTTGTTGCAAACTAATGTAGGGCTTAATATCCACGGACCCCATACTGCCTCTACCTCTCATGCAAAGGATAATCCCACTAACCTTCATGCTCATGTGCTTTCTAGTGATCCCTCTCATAAGCCCCATAATGGAGAACAGTGCAACCCGGAGAGCTCTGAGGCAGTTACCATAAAAAAAACGACCTAGAAGCTTGGCATAGCCAACTATTAGATAAGGTTGTTATTGGGCTTTGCCATGGCACTAGATCTTCCCTTGAAGCTTTAAAGAGATGGGTTTCCCACAACTGGGAAGATATAAACCTTTTCCCTCAATTCAACTAATACCTTCCTAACAACTACTACCTATTCTTCTTTGAAGATGCTAATATTGCAGCAGGTAGTCACTGAGGGTTAGTGGATCATAAAAAACAATCTAATTTCATTCTTCAAGTAGTATAAGGGCTTCAATCTTAAAGGTGAAAACCCCACTAAAGCTCCTATAGGTTGATTTTCTGGATCTTCTAGTAGAATTCTATCACTGGCTAAAGGACATTTGTGGAGCCTTAGGAAAGGTTCTAAGTCAGAAGGCTAGAGGGGGGATAAATCCCTAATGGGGCCCTCAATTGCTAATTGAAGCTGATTTGAACAAGGCCTCTAAATTCAAAGTCCCTATCAAGGGATTGTTCAGGTAACCTATTACATGAACAAAATATTATATATAGAACCTACCTAACTCATGCTTTCATTGTTACCAACAAGGTCATTTGATTAAAGAATGTCTTGTCTTACAACAAACCAAACAACATAACGATGCCACTAATGACCTAAAATAAATTCTCAAAGAAAATTTCAAGAAAAGGAGGACTGGTGGTAACCCCAACACCAACTATTTTGATGTTCTTTTAGAAGATGTGTTTGAGCCTTACACAATGGATGCTAATCCTATCATCAATGACTTACACAATGGATGCTAATCCTATCATCAACTATTTTGATGTTCTTTTAGAAGATGTGTTTGAGCCTTACACAATGGATGCTAATCCTATCATCAATGATCATAAAGCCTCAAAGAATTCTAAAGGAGAAACCAGCCCCAACAAAACTTCTCAAGAACAACAAGCACCACCTGATAGCCCTCTGGACAAGACCAAGGGGCTTTCTAACTCTGATAGTGAGGAGGAATGCATCAAAAGTTCTCAATAGGATCTTCAAGAGCCTACAACGATGTTCTTTGGTTTGCTAAAGAGCTTGAAGAGAAGGATAAAAAAACTATGCTTGATATTGCTGACTCACCTACTCGCTTTATTGATATTCTCATGACTCAGGCTAAAGAGATAATTTTGCCAAACATGCAAGCCTCAAAGGCTAAGAGGAAAGTAGAAAAGTCTAAATATCCAAATAGAGTTTTCGTTGCTATGGCCAAACCAAACAAGAATAGTAAGAAATGAAGTGTCCCAATTTGAAAAGGGCTTTTAGACCCTTCTAGGCCCATGCGTGACTTCATATGCTTGTAGGAACTTAAAATTACACATAAAGACTTGGAATGCAATTTGAGCAAGTTAGGTTTTGAATACAAATGGCATTTCACCAAACATCATTCTGGTAGAGGAGGAGTTATTGTGGGAATCTCTTGTAACCAACCAGCTTATCTTGGATATCATACCTTTATGAAGGGCATGTGGATTGTTGTCACTTTATTTGAACCTATTAATTACACTTTAGTTAGTGTGCATGCTTCTAACTCTATTGCAGATAGATCTCAATGCTGGCAAGAATTGACCAAACTACCTAAAAATATAGTAATTGCAGGTGATTTCAATATGGTATAAAAAATGCAAATAGATGAAGGTCATTAGGTCAAGTGATCTCTAGATATGAGAAAAATGCATTGGCTAAACCTTCTTGATTCCATCAATTCAAAGATTGTGGGTTACATAAAGTAAGAAGTAGATAGGTGAATGCTTCATAGTTGCTAGCTTGACATGATATACATGTCTATTAATGTGCTTTAATAGCATTGGTTGGTAAAGTATAAAAGAGATGCATCACTACTTTTGTCTGACCACAAGCCTATAATGTTTTTACCTTATGAGGGCTAAAACCTCTCATAAAGTTGGGTGGCCTCATCTAGATCAGTCATTGTTTGATATTAAATGCATTAGGAAAAAAAACAAGTTATCCTACATGAAGCCTTTTCCATGTCCCCATCACCTACAAAGGCTTAGGAAATGTATGTGCTAAAGATCCAGAGTACACTTACAACCTACAAAAAGATAGATAAAGATATTAGAGCAAAGAGAAGAATGATATAATTGATGAGATTCTTAGAGTTGAACCTCCTCTCTCTAAAGTTGATCCTCCCTTCTCACTAAGCTACTTGAGCTTAGGAAGAGCTTACACTAGAGATTTTTGGGGTTAACAAAATTCATAGACCTACTAAAAAGATGTTTGGTTTGTTGAAGAAAAAAAAAGCCAAAGTTTTTATTCCTCTTCTCAAAAACATTGATGGTAATATAGCTAAGTCTCATAAGGGGATCTTACCATTGCTATTGAGTTCTTTACCAATATATTCTTTGGTGAACCCAAAAGAGATAGAGCAATACAAGAAGCTAGTGCACAAATTGCCCAGGTAAGAAGGAAGATTGTGATTGTAGAAGATCAACCTATCTCTGAGGGTGAAATCAAAAAATCTATTGGTAACTTTAAGGCTGGTAAATCTCCTAGGATAGACGGTATTCCCAATGAATTTTATTTGCAATATAAGGATTTCATAGCCCCTTACCTTTTGCTAGTGTGGCAAGAAGCTGTTAGGTAAGGAGCTCTTCCTGCATGTATTAACACTAGGGTTGTTAAACTCATACACAAAAAGGGGTGTAAGGAGGATCTCATCCATTGGAGACCCATCACATGTCTAACTTCAATCTGTATATTTTTGCTCTTTCTTTAGCTAGGAGAACCAGTCCCCTTATAAACAACCTTATCCTTCAAGAGAAAAAAGGTTTCATCAAAGGCATGTTTATTCTTGATGCTATCTTAACTTTGTGGGAAGGACTAAAATATGCACTAGAGAATGGAAAATGATTTTCTTTCTCAAAGTTGACTTTGACAAAGCTCTACCTAGTTGATGCTCTCCAAAAATGGGTTTTGGGAGAAATTTCAATTGCCCTCGCTAATATAATGCCCTGGGGAACTTCCTCAATAATTATCCTCTCTACCTCCCTATTTATAGCCACTTGGCCTTGTAGAATTCCCTGCCCACTGGCAGCACCCTTGGCCCCCAGGGGTGCACTTGGCGTGACATTACTCCCCCTTGGAGAAGTGTTTCCGTCCTTGAAAACAAAACTGGGAAACTTCTTCCTAATAACACTAATGTTTTCCCAAGTGGCACCTTCTTTAGGTCATCTGGTGGTAAATCATTAGGAAAAACCATCTTGAAATTCCATTTACAAATTTTTAATTGACTACCAGCTTTTTCTTGTTGAGGAGAGAGAATAGTATCCATTGTTGGGAGAGAAGAGAGAGAAGCATGCGGCATTGAGGAATTTTCAATAGAATGGGATTTTGTCTAGCATTCCTTGTTTGACATGTGTTTTGAAAAAGATTCACAAAATTTGTACATATGCTTTTTGAAAATGCTTTTGCATAAATTTCCATAAATGGAGAATTAACTGATGCCATATCCCTAATGAGATCCATCAGGCAAGGTTTCCCTCTTGCCCCTTTGTTGTTTGCTATTGCTTCAGATGCCTTGGGTTGGCTCATGAGAAAGAAAATGTTAGAAGGAAATCTAAAAGGGATCAAAATCTCTGGTTTTGATATTGACTTGTGTCGACAAATGTTTGCAGATGACACTTGTGCGTGGTGCAATGCTCATCATGGAATTTGCTGGCAGATTTTTGGAATGCCATAATACTTTTTACCTAGCTAGTGTCTCTAAAATCAACCATCACAAGACTGTCTTTAAAGCCTCTAATGGGAAAGCTCCCCTATCTATTACTACAACAGAATGCTAAGAGATACCTAATAGTTAGATCTTCATATTATTGGGGATACCAATGGGGTCAAAGTTACCATGTCACAGAGATGGGATTGAGTGATAGATAAGTTTAGGAAAACGGTATTCTTATGGCAATCCGTCCAGCCTTCTTTGCCATCAAGTACTTTTACACTCAACCATTATCTTTTACATTTCCTTATGTATTTCCTGTTATGTTGAAAACCTACTAAGCAGTAGTTGAACAAGGTCATCTCCTGGAAAAGATATTTCTATAAGGTGGATCAAAGGAAGTACAAAAAATTCCAAAAGTTGCTTGGAGAATTTGTTGCATGCACAAATCAAGAGGTGTTTTGGGGGGGTGCTTAGCTTGGAATGTATGTCGATAAAGCTTGCAGGTAAATGGGTATCCACGGCTATCTCCAATTTCAATTTTTGGGCCCGCCTCCTAAAAAAGGGATATTTCTAGATTCTATCTTCAAGAATATCCTAATCTCAACACATGGGACTTGATCACCTCAAATTGGATCATCAAACCCATTGGAAGCCAACTAACAATGTCATTGTGGAGATCTTTGTTTGAAGTGCAAAAGGGACTGCATATCCCTCCAACTAATGTGTTATCCACTCATTTCTTATTGTAGGACTAAATCTAGATTGGTTAGATACCTAAAATTAATGGAAGTTCTCTTTCCATTAAAGCTCACAAATGCTACAAAGCAGGCTTTAGAGCTTGGAAAGATCTCCATGAAAATGGGACGTGGCTGACACACACAAAACTTGCTAACTCTTGTAACCTAACCTCTGGTTGCATTTTTTAACTCATGTGCAGGTTAGAGGAAGTCAATAATCTACTGAAAGATGTGGGCGTCACTCATCGCAAACAACTGACACTACAAAGTTGGGCATGGAAAGCTTACTTCAACTATAACAAGCTTCCAAATTTTGATAAAGAACTTAGAAAAAAATTGAACAAGAAACAGAGCCTAAATTGGAACTCAAAGCAATGGATTTACATTTTCAAAAGTGTTTGGAGTTTTTCCATCCACATGAAACAATGCTTCTTAGCATGGCTTATCATTAATCAAGGCATATGGATTGGTACAAAATCTCTCCACGCTAAGATAGGTGATGGCAAGTGCAAAAGATGTCAAGCTCATGAAGATTTGGAGCATATTTTGCAGCATTGCTGTAGAGAAGTGCATCCTCAATATTTTACACCCAGGGAACTATTGTTAGGTGAAGCCATTAGAATAGATATTCCACTTTGTAATTCGTGGAGGCTCTCTTACCTCCGGACTTGCTAGACTCGGAGAACCAAAGCTATCTTCAATCACAAATTTGGGGACAACTCACCTTTATTCTTAATAGAAGTCAAGAAGCTTTCTATTGCTTGTCTCAACCACATGATGGATGTATTTCCCTTTCCTCTACTTGTAATTTAGAGATGCCATAGATGGAAATGCTAGAAGTATTTGATGTTGAAGTTTTACTCTAAGGATAGGTTTTCTATGGCTTTAGCATGCTTGGAATTGTAATTTTGTTTCCTTTGGTATGTTACACACATCAAGTGACTCTGACCTTCCTTGATCTTCAAGCCCTCTCAACATTGGCATACGAATGTCGTGGGGTTCACTCAAAAACATGTAGAATAGCATGTGAGTTCAATAGAATGGGTTAAATTTTTCTATGAACCTATAGAAAATACATGTACAGAAGGGTGGTTGAAGGGGTCTTTTTATTGAGAAACATGGTACATAAGGGGTCTCTATATACTTCAAAAAATGTAGAATAGGGAGTTTTATTAATACCTCTTGAATGCACGGGCTATACAAGATCTCTATATAGTGACACCCCCCCCCCCCCCCCCTCTCTCGAGGTACGACTGGAGGAAGAAGACATCCTGAGAGCACTAGAGCATAGAGCGATAGGTAGCAATGAAACTCACTTGGGAAGCTGCTACAGAAGTGTGGCATCCAAGAGGTGGACGTTGTTGTTTAGGGTCATGTAGGGCAGCAATGCCGCGATGGCATGCACAGAATAAGTGGCAAGAGCTCCATGGCTATTGATGGTGATGCGAAGGGCGGATGGAAACAATGTCAGTTGGGTCAATAAAGATATGCCCCCTATTCACGGATTGCCTTACCTACATACACACATTTGTGCATGAGTTTGAGGCTCGAACGTTACTCTCACAATAGCTACACAATGCATCCTTGCTTTAGTGCCATTTTTCATATAGAGAGATTCCAAGTCGTGTGTGAGCATTGGATGGGTGAAAGCATATGTTTGACATGCACATGTATGTTGCGCACACATATAGCTAGACCACATCTTCCTCTTTATCTCTCTCTCTCTCTCTCTCTCTCTCTCTCTCTCTCTCTCTCTCTCACTCACTCACTCACTCACTCACACACACACACACACACACACACACACACACACACACACCACATGCACAATACATGCCACATGCAAACAGGCCGACTACATCTACTTATTTGCCTCTTTCTTTATGTATGTAGGGTTAATCATACGATCAAGTGAGAGAGATCTTGGCTTCTCTATTTTTGTTGTTGTGGCAGCAAGAAGCTGCTCCTTGAGAGCTTCCTAGTAGAAGCTACCATCCATTATATAACTTGGAGAGCTTATTGTGTGAGTGGTGAGGAAGGCACATTCTTCTCTCCTACCAACAACACATGTGCGCCATGGGATTCGAACATCAAACTGTTGTGCTTGTAGCTAAATGATGGTCCTAGGCTATGCAACCATTCTTGACCAAGTACCACATCTGTCCACTCCATATTCATAATCTAGAAATCCAAGGATGTGGTATACTCTTGAATTTCCAACGGTATAGCTCTCGCTTGAGTGTCCCACACCTTGGCATCATAGTCGTTCATCATCGTCACTACCTTGTAATGGTGGAAACTCAAAGTTTAGGCAACTTGAGTCGTTTCACTTATCCGTAGTTAATCAAATTGTGTGTAGCACCGTCATCTACCAAGATACACATCATGTGCCCTTGAATGGATTCATGCATACACATTAGCTCATGTGGACCAAAGGTCTGCTGCCACATGGAAGTTGTTATACAGCATTCATGCACCACCTACCTCCACATTGGAGAAACGTGAGGAAGGCTCAAGAGGCAACAGCTACACTATGTGCACTGCTCTCTCCTTGCCTTGGGCAGCAAGTTTCCTTTTGGGACAATCCTTTTTTCCATGGCTGCTTCCTAAGCACTAAAAACATACTTTTTCCTTTTTTGGCTTCTCAAAATTTTCTATAGAGAGAGGCCCTCTAGACCCTTTAGGTTTTTTGGACGCCTCTGAATTGGCTACTATAAACTTCCTTTTATTGTGTCCATGCTATGTACGTGTATTACCGTGTGTATTGCAGGCACTTGAGTATTATGCAATGTCTTATCATTGGGATCATTGTGGATGTGAGCTTGCACTATGGCCTCCTCAAGTGTTTTGGGATCCTGAGTCTTGACATGCTTCTTAAGCTCTGCTGTCAGACCGCGGATAAACCCATGCACTTGCTGAAAGGTATCTAACCCCTCCAGCTTGAGGATGACATCCCAATAGTGTGAGATATATTCCAATAATGATTTATGATGACACATGGAACACTTGTCCCAAGTCGACCAATTTCTATCTGCTTCATTTGTGGGAAAAAATTCCTTTCTTAAATACAGCCGCAAAGGCTACCCAAGTCTGTGGTATGATGTTCTTCTCCTCGAGAGACATCCACCATTTTCAGCACATAGTATCAGGAGCAATTTCAATGGCCATAAATGGTTGGGTACTAAGTACAGACTTGTTATATTGTAAACAACATTGACGGATGGTTGTTTACATATATAGCACGGCTATGTTCGGTTAATGAAAATGTTTCATTGTTGATACCTAGATGTGATTGAGTTTTCACATTCTATTAAAGTCTTACTTTTGATGCGATATTTTCACATAGTTATCGTGGAAATCTTAGGCATGAAAATGCAGGTTTGAATAAGTTTGTGTTAACTGCATGCTCATTAGGTGTTATGGGCCCTAGTGGTTAACACGCGCTTGTTTGGAACGACATGCAAATTCATGGATAATTTTCTTCAAGAGTATGACGCAAAGCTTCGGTATCATAAAGGATGCTACAACATGGTGGTTGACGCTCTTAGTCGTATGCTTGCGATCAACTCTCTTTTGTTCACGGAAATTCAAAGTGAGTTCTTGGATTCTCTGAAGGGAAAATATGAGCATGACGACGCATTCTCCAAAGTGTGGAGCCATGTGAAAATGAGAAATCCTTCTCACTCCAATGTTGGTAGTGTATTATTAACCTCCACACCCAATTCTCCTTTGTCGAGTGATAAACTACAAAGATGGAAGAATTTTTACTGCTTAAGGGGAGAGCTGTGCACCGACGAATGCAGACATTTGGCGCCAAATTCTTAATGAATTTCATGATAGTTCAAGTGCAGGGCACCCAACCATTAAAAATACTTATGCTCTCATACGACAACAATTTTACTGGCCAAGTTTACACAACTATGTCCAAGACTATGTCTTGCATTGCCAAAAATGTCAAGTTAACAAAGCAGAGCCCCTAAATGCAGGAGGTCTCTAACATCCATTATAGATTCCTAGTGGTAAATGGGAAAGTATCTCTATGGATTTCATTGTGGGTTTACCAACCACTATACGAGGTCATGACTCAATATGACTCGATATGGGTGGTTGTAGACCGGTTGACTAAACTATGCAAGTTTTCAACCAAGTCAAGAATTAAGACTCAAAAATTAGCAAGTTATTGTGGACAATCTGTACAAGTTGTATAGGCTATCAAGTAACATTGTGAGTGATCGTGATTCCAAGTTTAACAATCATTTTTGGAGGGCCGTGTTTAAATGATTAGGTACACAACTCGACCTCAGTACAACAGATCATCCTGAAACGGATGCTCAGACTGAACGAGTTAATTAGGTGCTAGAGGATATGCGACGAGCATATGTTAGCAAGAAGCAATCAGACTTGGAAGAGTATCTACCTATTTTTGAGGTTTCTTACAACAATGCTAAGCATGTAATAAATGGATTAAGTCGTTTCATGCTAATGTACGGATTTCAACCTAGGTCACCATTTACGGTGGAAAAACTCCAACAGGTCAAGGATTTCATCCAAGACTATATGGATATGCTGAAATGCACTCGTCAAAATGTCCGGACAAGCACAAAATTGGAATAAGAAGTACGTTGATGAGAAACATCAGCAAGTTACCTTCACGAAAGGGGAAGAGGTATTTTTGTGTGTGCCAGAGCATTCAAAAAGTTTGAAGACTAGGCCAACACCTAAATTATCTTTGAGATATTGTGGGCCTTTCAAAACACTCAAGCGACTTGGCGATCGAGCCTACAAACTCTCACTACTGCCACACTCTCGTATTCATCTTGTATTTCATGTAAGTCATTAACGTAAAGGCTTGCATGGGGACGACAATGTCATTGACCAACAGATTCTGGTTGATTTCATTGAACCTCCTACCCAACCGCATAAACCCAAACAAAAATCTTAGACTATCACGATTTATGTACGCGTCATCATGTACATTGACAAGCATCAAGTAGAAAGATCGACCTGAAGAAGGTGCCACTTGGAAAAACATTAATGTTCTTAGGAAGAAGTTTCCCACTTTTGTTTTTGATGACGAAAACACTTTTCCGAGGGGGAGTAATGTCATGCCAAGGGCAACCATGGGGGTCAAGGACACAGAATCCTACAAGGCCAAGTGGCTATAAATAGGGAGATAGGATAGGAGGATTCTTCAGGCAGTTTCCAAGTCATTATACTATCCAAAACCTCACTTCGAATTTTCTTAAACAGAAGAGAGTTGATCTCAAGCATACGACTAAGAGCATATAATTTGTTTGCTCGTAGCAATTCAAACACCTCCCTTAGATGTTGCAAGTGCTCTTCTTCAAGAGCATTGTATACAAGAATGTCATCAAGAAAGACGATAACAAACTTTTCCAAATACGGTCTAAAGACACTATCCATTAGCATCATGAAAGTTGTGGGCGCATTGGTTAACCCAAAGGGCATAACCTAAAACTTGTAATGTCCAAACCTTGTCTGGAATTCAGTTTTGGGTATATCAACAAGTTGAATGTGTACTTGGTGATATCTCATTGCAAGTCTATCTTAGTAAAATCACAAGCATGAGTGAGCTTGTCAAACAACTAATCCACTCGTGGTAATGGGTACTTTTTCTTAACAATTATCACATTCAAACCATGATAGTCAACGCACATGCACATGCTACCATCCTTTTTCTTTGCCAATAGGATATAAGAAGCCCATGGTGAAGAGCTAGGTTGAATAAACCCTTTATTGAGATAGTCAGCAAGCTGACATTCCACCTTAGCAGCCTCACAATGGCTCATTCTGTAGGGTGGTTTGCTAATTGGTTTATTGCCTGCAAACCACGTCTATGCCATGTTGCATAGATCATGTTGGCGATAATCCTTGTGGTAAATCATAAGAGAAAACATCTTGAAATTCCATTAGTAAGTTTTTTAATTGACTAGCAACGTCTGCTTATTGAGGGGAGAGAGTAGTAGCCATTGCTGGGAGAGAAGAGAGAGAAGGATGCGGCGTTGAGAGGAATTTTCAGCAGAATGAACATTTGAAAGAAAATGACACAAAGAGTAACACAAGAAAACTTCTTCTATTGCATTATCAAAAGTGAGCTTCATAAGCTCTATTGTGCATATGAGTGGTGAGGAAGGCACATCCTTCTCTCCTAACAACAACACATGTGCGCCATGGGATTCAAACATCACATTGTTGTGCTTGTAGCTACACTTAAGTGATGGTACTAGGCTATGTAACCATTCTCATCCAAGTACCACATATGTATGCTCCACATTCATAACTTAGAAATCCAAGGATGTGGTATACCCTTGAATTTCCAACGATACAACTCTCACTTGAGTGTCCCACACCTCGGCATCACAGCCGTTCATCATCACTACCTTATAATGGTGGGAGCTCAAAGTTTGGGACAATCCTTTTTGCCATGGCTACTTCCTAAGCATTGAAAATATTATTTTTCCTTTTTTGGCTTCTCAAATTCTTATGTATAGAGAGGCTCTCTAGACCCCTTAGTTTTTTTTTTAACGCTTCTGAATTGGCTACTATAAACTTTCTTTTATTATGCCCATGCTATGTATGTGTATTTTCATGTGTCTTGTCAGGCACGTGAGTACTACGCGGTGTCTTATCATCAAGATCATCGTGGATGTGAGCTTTCACTATGGCCTCCTCAAGTGTTTTGGGATCTTGAGTCTTGACATGCTTCTTAAGCTCTGGTGTCAGACCATAGATGAACCCATGCACTTGCTAAAGGTATCTAACCCCTCCATCTTAAGGATGACATCCACATAGTGCAAGATATATTTCAACAATGATTAATGTCATCACATGGAACACTTATCCCAAGCCAACCAATTTCTATCCGCTTCATTCGTGGGTAGAAATTCCTTTCTAAATACAGCCTCAAAGGCTGCCCAAGTCTATGGTATGATGTTCTTCTCCTTGAGAGACATCCACCATTTATAGGCCTTGCCTTCTAATGTCAGACTTGTCTACAGTGCTCTGACTGCATTCGGAGTACGTCGCAGACCATGAATTCCTTTCCACTTACTGAGAAAGATATTCACAGCATCCTTATTGCGCTCTCTTTTCTCTCCCTTAAAAGTCGGCGGCTTTGTATTTTTCAACAAATCGTCCACCTCCTTTTGAGTGAGAGAGTGCATAGAATCCAAAGGGCAATCCTGTCCCTGACCCGGGAGACCTGGTCGGCTACTTGCTCATGCATATGTGTATCAAAAAAGCCCTTGGCCTGCTGTTGCATAAATTGCACTACAAAAGTTGATAATTTACTAGCATTTTCATTCAAAGATGCAAAACTCTTTTCTATCACAGACATGCGTGCTTGAAGTGCTCGAAATTCCTAATATCAAGCAATTTGTAGTGGCATCTCCTCCTATAGAATTGCGATTATTACCCTCTATGAATGCATCCGACCACGAGTCAACATTGGGAAGATGGGGCGTATGGTGCTCGAAATCAAAAGTCATATTGATGTCAAAATCCATGTCAACTATGTGTAGTGCTAGCAAAAGAAAGAAGAGTACATTGTCTCAAATGATGCCATATGAAATCCGTTCGTATCCACTGAAAGATGTAATTGCCCGTGTTAAGCTTTGCTAATTACTTTTTTGATTCTTAAACACTTATTGAAAAAGACCGTGCCAATTCTAAGCGTTTAATGCCGAGAAATTGTGCAAAACTCTGGTTCCCGCCATGCAGAGCTTGCCCAGAATTGTTGGCTATGGCGAACTTTGCTAATCTAAACCATCTTGAATATTCACTTGCTTGGAAATTTTCGCGTATTTCCAAAAAAATTGCGCTTTAAGAACTTCTTGAAATTTTGTTGTGTTGGCAGCAAGTTAACACAGATACCACGGATACCATTTTTCGGAGTTCTCATTGTAAAAACACTTATTATTTTGATAAATCAGGAATATTGTAACTCCTATTTTTTTGGATAAACCTTGTAATTGATGAGCTGGGGCTACAAGCTTCCAGATTGTATCAACCTGTCATTACCCATCTTTGGTAGAACTCCCAAATTATTAGTTTTGACCACCAAAAACCTTGGCTAACATATAAAAGCCAATTTTTGTAAGTTCTTATTAAGTTTTTGGATAATGAAATACACAGCGTGAGCTAACGATGCTCACCTCTCTCCTTCTCGCGCTTCCTACTCCCTCTCCGGTTGTCACATTGCAGTCGTGTTTGTTGCATTGCAACCACAGGTAAGAGCTCTACGCATTGACGTAAACACATCACAGTATTCCGTAGCTTTTGGCGTCGTCGACCCACGGCCTAATTTCATCATAACTAGGAATTTACACTTTCAAATTAAAAACTAAGCATAGGCGGGGTATTGGAGCATCATTGCTAAGCATTTAGATGCATTTTGGGTCAAAAACGACTAGGTCAAAAATCCACTGCTGTTAATAATCGCCATTTTGGCGCTTGACCTAAAGTGGGATTTGAGACCATAAGCATGTGTTCTTAGGTCTTATAAACATGTCCTAGAAGTTTCATTACATTTGGATGTCATTTGATGCTGGAACGGATGTGATTTGTTTGCCGATGAGCGATTGGCTTTTAGTGATTTCTGACTTGAGTGTAGCTTGAGTTAGATGCGAGTTGTTAGTTGTTTTTCGAGAGATTGACACCCTCTTGTAGCCTCTATGCACTAGTTGAGTCAGCTTCATCCCATGGATTGACAATTTAATCGTGGTTCTCACTAATACTGCAATAAGATAGGATAGTGAGGTTAGACACGTGTACCACATGCTACATCGTCAGTTGCTCACCCCAATACGGCAGCTTGCCGAGTTGCCGAGGTCAGAGGCTAACGAGAAGGGGGGGGGGGGGGGTTTGGCCTGTGGGTACCCTCCCTTGTCTTTAATAGATTTCCTGTAAGGCCTTTGGCATGGGCGTTCAAGTGAGAAAATAAAAGATCTCAAGGAACCATGGCGGGCTGCAACGCATGAGAAAAGCGAGTACGAGAGATGGCGCACAAGAAACAGCCCAGATGGGGTCGCTACTGTAACGTCTTTTGCTCCCCACACCGGCGCAAAAGTGTGGCCTCCTTGCTCGAGACCTCTCCCCTTCTCAAACAGCCCTCCACATGGGTTCGTCACCTTCGACCTCCCCACGCTTTTGCATGAGCATGCAACCTCATGCACTTGAGGAGAGGCCACACCCTTTTTTCCACAAGTCCTAGGCTTTGATATAGTATAATGCCCGGGAATTTCATGAAGAATCCTCCTCCCTACCTCCCTATTTATAGTCACTTGGCCTTGTAGGATTCCCTACCCACTAGTAGCGAATCCTTAACCCCCAGGGTTGCCCTTGGCATGACATCTAATCAAGCTATGTGGCATCTCCTAATGGGTCAAAAAAATAAAATTCCCGTGCTTCTACTGGATTTCCCTTAACACTGCTATGCTTTCTTTGGCATGTCTGATCCACCTCATCCTACGTCCACTTGGCTCTACTTTCCACTGAAGCTTGCATTGAAAAGGGCATATTTCCACTTGTTAGGTCCATAGTTTGCGCGATGAAGAGACTGTCGTGCATCTGGATTGCATCACCCACTCCGGATACTCTTTGTCAAAATATGTGTCAAAGAGAGAGAGAGAGAGAGAGAGGGAGGGAGAGAGTTTCTAGGCCCAACGCAAATGGTTATTAATGCACTACCCTATGTGTGTGATACCACACATATAAAGCCATCGTTTGTCCTTCCATTGTGGATTGTGCTTCCATTTCCACTCCTCGAGTCCCAATCCCCAGTGCCCACCTCATCCAAAGATGTGTTGTGTTGTTTTTATCATCTCACCACATTGAGGAGAGTTTTTGTGAAAAGGAAATCTTTAAGATTGATGTGAGTATATTTGGTAAAGCTAGCTTAGGGTAAAGGGGCCATTAACATTCATGGTACCAATACTAGGACAATTGTTAGTATTTGTAAGAGGCCACAACAAAACAATAAAAAGACAAAAAAGGACAACATTACGAATGTGGCAAATTTTACAAATTACAGCTCCCATATGCACTTTGTTGGGTATCAAAAGTCACTACAATCTATGATCTCATAATCATCATATGATGACTATCCACTCATATAATCTTCACAACTGTCCTCTAAATCCAGATTGTATCGCCTTTATCATGGCAATGGGTCTCTAATTTACATCCCACCTCCTGCACAAGAACCATTTCATCAATGATGGCACTAACAACAATCGACTAGTGTAACCAAAACATCCAACTTGTCTGCACACGCCTGCAAACAACCACCCTATGTGCACACGCTTGCCTTTATCCACCCCTTCCCAACATAGAACACATAGTAGACTGCAAACCTCTTGTGCACAACCTTTGAATTTTGGAACCTTAGCATTTTGGAAGTCTTAATGGGCTGAACCTTAGGGTCTTTTAAGCCCATTGTTGCACATTGCTCTTTTGCAGATGGCCCAACCTTTGGATCCCTATTGTGGCCGGTCTGCTAGCTTAACCAATATTCTAGGTTTTTCTCCCCTGGCACTTCCCCATATTAAATGATCCGTTTAACATGAGAAAATCATTTAGGAGTGACATTACATCTCTCTTGAATTCATAGTCATCCTCGACTATGGGGTAGAGAAGATAAATCATATTCATTAGTCCTTTTCCTAGCGGGTAGAGGATCCATATGTTACTCTACGACATGATTCCAGAATGGATGACTAGTCCATTTGGCACTTGAGAGCCGAAGCTGCCCAAGCATGTCTGCACATTAGTCCTATCAATCTTCCATAGTAGAGTGACAAGCTCTACGTGGTGTTTGGGAGACGTCGTCTCCTCAAACTTGATCTAAGCATGCATACTAGTTCATTTTTGTGCACAATAAAGAAAACGAGAGTCTTATAAGACAAAAACTTTGTTCATTTTTAACATTTGTACATTTGCTTATTCTAGGGAAGCATTGTAAGCATTGACAAGGTTTAGGTTATCCTTTAATTGTATGCCTTGCATCCATTTATCATCTTCAAAAGGATAATTCTTAAACTTAATAAGATATCGTTGGATAGTCTTATCGCCTCTTAGTACCTTGTCTTCATGTCGGAGAATGGTTTCGGGCTGCATCATCTCTTCTTGGTCCTCGATCTCCGGTGGGTCTTCAATAGTTGGTTCTTGAGGTGGCTCTCCTTTGTAAGGCTTTAATTGGCTCACATGGAAAGCATTGTGTATGAGCCAATGACTGGGCAACTTGAGTTTATAGGCCATCTCATTAATTGGCCTAAGAATCTAGAAGGGACCATAGTACGTTTTTGCTAACTTAGCATAGTACTTTTGGTGTCCCGTAGGATTCTTGCCCGTGGTGTGCCTTAATCGAGCCTTGGGAAATTTGAGTAAGACCCAATCATTTTCTTTAAAGGCTTGGACTCTCTGTGCTTGTCAGCAGCAGCAGCCTTTTGCCTTTGCTGTGAGATAGAGATAACATCCTTAATCTTTTGGAAAGATTCTTGTAGGTCTCGGCTATACTCATCTGCAGCGAAGATCTTCCCGTGTACCTTAAGTAGCAAGGGACTTTTTGATCTTCCCTCAATTACCTCAAAAGGTGATTTTCCCATGGAAGTATGTACAATGTATTGTAGGCATACTCCACTAAGGGTAAGTACTTCTCCCATTGGGATCTTTGATCTACTTCCATTACATAGGCTTTTAGTAGATCGAGAATTGTTAGGTTAGCTATTTCACTTTGGCCATCCGTTTGCGGGTGATAGGCCCAAGAGAAGTTTAGCCTTGTTCCTAAATTCTCAAAGAGACCCTTCTAGAAATTACTGGTCATTCTAAGATCTCTATTCCGACACTATGGACATTGGCAAGCCATGGTACTCGAAGATTTGTGAAATGAAGAGGGTTGCCATTTGATGGGCTTTGATAGTCTCTTTTGACAGGTATAAAATGAGCTTGTTTACTAAACCTATCTACTATCGTCCATATTCCCGTATTTCCATGGATAGACTTAGGCAATCCAAAGATAAAATCCATGGATATGCTCTCCCACGGTGAATTAGGGATTGGCAAAGAATGAAGCAATCCAGGTTGCTTCCCTCTATCAAACTTCGTCTTTTGGCATACCGCACATTTAGAAACATACTCTTGTATGTTTGCTTTCATGGTAGGCCAATAGAAATATGTTTCAATCCCCTTTAGAGTAGATTGAATCCCGCTATGCCTTGCATAAGGAGGAGCATGAGATTCATACACTATTTTCTCACGTAGTGAGCTAGTAACGCGTAGTCTACTGCCGTAGAGAAGATAACCATCTTGTAAAGTAATGGTTCCTCTTTCTTCCCTAGTGCAAGGGCTGAAACCACATCTCTAAAATCGGGATCAATAGCATACTCATCTATCATAGAAGATAGATCATTGTGAGTTGCTATGGAAACCGCATTCACTCTCGGCCGTCTTGAGAGTGCATGGCAACTTGATTATGCTTGCCAGCAATGTGAGCAATATGAAAATGAAATTGCGAAAGAAAAATTGCCCACCTCATTTGTTTGTCGGAGAGCTTGGTCTACGTCATGAAGTACTTAAGACTTTGGTGATTCCTTCGCAAAATGAAAGGAGTCCCCAATAAATAGTGCTTCCATGAGTCTAAGGCATGTAGAACTACGAGGAGTTCCTTTTCATGTATGCCTAGAGCTTGCTCAACAGGGTTGAGACTTCGACTTTCATAGCCTATGGTGTGCCCTTCTTGAAGCAAAAGACCTCCAAGGCAATCACCACAAGCATCACATTGGACCTTAAATGGCTTTGAGAGATCTGGTAGTGTAAGCACAGGTTGAGAGATAAGCTTTTCTTTAAGCTTTTTGAAAGCATTGTTCTCCTTGGCAGACCATGTGTACCTAACGTTTTTCTTTGTTAGGTCATGTAATGGTCCTGCTATTAGTGAGAACTTTTCTATGAAGCATCTATACTATGCACACATAACTATAAAGCTTCTTAATTCATGAAGATTCCTTGGTTTAGGCCATCCTTTTATTACCTCTAACTTTGATGGATCCATTTGGATGCCATCTTGAGAGATAATGTGACATAAATACTGAATCTCTTGTAAGAAAAATTCACTTTCATTTTGATTAACATAAAGTTTATTCTCTCTTAGAACTTGAAATATTACCTGGAGATGTTGCTTATGTTCGTCTAATGAATTAGAGTAGATGATGATATCATCAAAGAACACTTCAGTTGAATGTGGTTGGTGCATTGGTCAAGCCAAAAGGCATGACAATGTATTCGTAAAGACCAAACATAGTGTGAAATGCGGTCTTTACAATGTCTTAATCAATTATCCTTATTTGATGATAGCCACTTTTTAGGTCAATCCTACTAAAGTAGGTGGACCCTTGTAGCTTATCAAATAGGTCTTCTACCCGTGGAACGGGAAACCTATTTTTGATAATGATCCTATTTAGTGCTCTATAGTCAACACACATACGATATGTGTCGTCTTTCTTTTTGCACTAGTAGCACAGGAGAACAAAATGGAGATGAGCTAGGCCTAACCATGCCCTTCTTGACTAACTCATGCACTTGCCGCATAATCTCCTCTTGTTGAGCTTGAGAAACTCTATAAGGAGGTTTGTTAGGTGGTGAACTTCGTGGAAGAAGTTCAATTGCATGGTCATCATTGCCTCGTTTAGGAGGTAGCTCACAAGGGATGTCGTCAATAAAGACATCTTGAAACCCCTTGAGAAAATTGGATAACTCTAATCCCTTTTGATTGTGTATATTTCCTTTTGCTAAAACATTAAGTTCATTTTGAGAATCTTTAACAAAAATCATGTACACGGAAATAGAGCTCTTTATTGACTTGTTGAAAGCTTGTGTATGTACAATGGGTATAGTGTTACCCATTTTCTTAGCATCTATATACATATCTTTTTCCCTGAACTTAAAGGAGATTCTCCTTTCAGGGAATTTAACATTGGCAGCCATGCAATCAAACCATGGTGGCCCTAGGATTACATCCTCATGCTTGAGAGGAGATATAAAGAAGTCCTCTTTGTCCACGTAGCTTTGGACATGGAGCCTCAATTTCCCGATTAAGGGAGTGACTGAAGCTTCTTGCCCCTTGAAAGCACCATCTGCGGGTAGGACATCTCCCATCTTGTAGGCTTGTATGCCTAGCTTTGTGGCCAACTCTATAGATATAAAATTGTGAGTAGAACCAGGGTCAAAGAGAATAAAAGCATCATGTTCTCTTACCTTTCCCCAAGCATGGCATAGAGGAGATCCTTTGTGGTGAATTTCCTCCTCTTGGATTTTCACCAAGGTAGCTCTAGGAGGTTCATGGCGGGTGTTCTTTTGGGGGCAAGCGCGGTACGCATGCCCTTGCTCGCCGCACTTGAAACAATGGTTATCCTTGCGATAACACTCAAGCTCTTTAGGAGAGAGTTTATTTTTGCCTTTATAAACTCCCTTCTCTTTAGCTTTGTTGGAGTTGCCCTTAGGAGACTTTTGGACATTGTCCTTCCCCTTAGGCTCATTGGAACCCTTGTTTTCCGTAGGCTTAGAATTTCTTTTAGCCCCCCGTTTGGAAATTGATTCGAGAGGCCACCATAGTATGGTGTATAACTGCCGATATGTTGCGTGGCCTTTGGGAGTTGACATACTCCGCCATTTCTTCAGTTAAGCCTGCACAAATTTTTTGCTTTTGCTCTCCAAAATCCAACTTTTTGAAGATAGTGGCTTTGAGTTGTAGGTCCCAAAACTTGTCTACATATTTGTGAATGGATTCGTAAGGAGAGAGCTTTAAGCTTCGCCATTCGGTGAGTACTTTGTCTTTGGCATCGGTGACCAAAAACTGCTTCATAATGGAAGCTCTTATAGATTTCCATGTTCATGGAGCATCACTGTTGGCCCGTAGGCTAGACCACCATTGCCTGGCGGACTTTTGAAAGTGCATAGCTACATGGCGTAGCTTAGAGGACTCCGTGAAGCCCTCATTTCCAAACGCCGCATTGAATTGTTGGATAAAGGCCAAGACTTTGTCCGTAGCACCAAAGGTGCCATCGTAGGTAAGGAAAGAGATGCTCTTCCCTCCCTCTTTGAACTTCTTGAGCTTGGACGACCTCTTCCATGCGGCATAGGATTTCCTATGGCCTCTTCCTTTTGATGGTTCAAAGGTTGCACCATCACTTTCTTCGGAAGATGAAGAAGAGGGTAACCTCTTTCTCGCCTTTTTCTTGCCTTGATCTTCTTTATCTTCACCATCACTTTCATAAGAGGAAGAGGAGGAAGAAGATGGAGAAGAGGGTGTCCTCTTTCTCGCCTTTTTCTTCTCTTGTTTTTTGTCATCCCTCTTTGAAGTATAGCGTGGAGAAGTATGCAATGGTCTTCTTCATTTTAGGGGTGATGGAGAGCATTTAGCCCGCCGTCTTCGTGGAGCCATCTCCCCCGAGGTGGCAGGAGACTCACTTCTTTCTCGTTCCTTCGGTGGAGGCTCGTGAATTCTCCTTTGAGAAGGAGATGCGTCATCAAGAAGCAAATTTCTGAGCCCTTCGTATGGATCCTCTTCTTCTTCTCGAATTGGAGAGAGGCCTCTTTTGGAAGTCTCCCAAGGAGGCTTCCTAGGTGCTCTCTCGTCATGGTGGGGAGCTTGGAGAATCCCATGAGCACGAAGCTGCCGTTGCACTTCACTCTGGAGGGATGGATTGCCCATGGCTTGTTGAAGCCTAGAAACAAGATAGTTAACAAGCATTGGGGCATCATTAGTAACTTGCTCATTAGCAAAATCAAAGTTATCAACATTAATTTCACTCTCTTTACTATTGTCAACCATTCTAACAACTTTTAGGTGTACTTTGGCACTTCAAGCCCTAGTTGCTACTCCTCTTTACCCCTTTAGAAAAAGCACTCAAGCTACTGTACCCGTGGCTTGAATACCATTAATTGCAAGGAATAGAAGAGAGGGTCGTTCAACACCAAAACAACAACGGCTCCTGTCAGGACAAGGGTCCTACGGGGCAAGGCCCAACCTAGGGGGTCGGGGACCTAGGCCAAGGGCCAGCTGGACCAGTGCGGACTGGGAATCCGCTTAGGGCAAGTGCTAGGACCTAGCCTATATAAGGGGCGATAGGGAGGAGGATCCCATGTTCAGTTACCCTAGGTCTTATATTGGTATCAGAGCTCAGGGAAGGAGCAGCCATGGAGGAGGGGGGAAGGGAAGAGGTAGGCCTTGCAGGGCTTGCATGATCTCTCTCTCTCTCTCTCTCTCTCTCTCTCTCTCTCTCTCTCTCTCTCTCTCTCTCTCTCTCTCTCTCTCTCTCTCTCTCTCTCTCTCTCTCTCTCTCTCTCTCTCTCTTCAACTGGAGGGCGTGCATGGAGAGGCCCGGAGCCCTAGGAATAACCTCTTACATGAGAGCTTCCATGGCGGGCTCAAGAAGCCGTGGACAGGAGCCCTTAGCAGGCGAAAAAGGGACCCATCGGCATGCAGGGCCGTGGGAACGACTGCCTGCACACAAGGAGACCAGTAGCCGACTTGCATGAAATCGCGCTACTATGGGCTGGTCAGGTTCGCCCTGGGCCACGGAGGAAAAGTCGTCACGTCGCCAGGGGCTGAAAAGCCCTGTAACGCCCGCCATCGCCCTGCGTATCTTGGCGTAGTCGGCCCGCCATCGCTGCCGCTGCGTCACTCTATTTTTGGAGTAGGGCACCCTATTTTGGGTCCCCCCTACTTTATTTTAAGCCTGTATTCCCACGGAGGAGCAGGCCCGCAAGGCACATGCAAGGGTTCCCAAGGCCAGTACTTACATCCCAAGCCTTGTTTAAGCGGCGTATCCCACCTCGGTAGGCAGTCAAGGTAGGATACAAGGAAAGCATGCAAGGTACAGGCATGGACAGAAAGGCCGATTTTCTTGAACACCCTGGCCATGTGATCGACATGGCAAGATGATTCACTTCATTACTGAGGTATGCAGTTGTATTTGGATTTGTTTGAATTTTGCGGCATGGTTATGGCATGTAAAGGATATACGCATTGCCATGGTTGTTTTTCCATAATTTTGCAATTATGGCACTCATGACACAAGCAGGGCTTGTGATCATTACCAAAATCATGGGTTTACAAATCTTATGGAGATGGGCAGGGCCTTGGATTGCATCGATGAATGACACCATTTGTCTACTAGTACATGCAGCTCAGGCATGGCCTTTGCCTGTAACTCAAGCAAGGCCAATCAATAATTCGATTCTACGAAGCCGGCATTCAGAAATGGTAATTCAATTCACTGTCGGCAAGAGACATTCCATGGGATTCGTTGGTGCTATCTAGAGGAGGGGGAAGCAAGGCTTTCAGAAGCATGGCTCCATGCATTGGATGCATAATCCCTTCTAGGTGTTGTAGCTTACCAGGGAACACGGCTCCATATATGACTACTCATGATAACGGCTTGAATACCTGGACATGCAAAGCATCTGTCATAGTCCTAATTGTTAACTACATGGTGGTTAAGGCTTGAAGCATATTGTTGAGGTATGCTATGCATGACCTAATGCCAAGGTATGCCTTCTTGTTTCAGTAAATCATGTTTTTTAAGATATATAAACAATAGTCTGTACGACATAACCTTTCATGGTATAGTTGTTGACATGTACGACATGTTATGCACTTACTTTGATCTTGGAGTACATGCCACTATTTTACGATGATGCGACCTAGACAGTGAGCACATTGGGCAACATGTAAAACATGTAACAATAGCTTGTCTACATGTCACTAGGCTATGAGTCTATGTCTACAACTGTAATACGGCACACGTCTATGGATTACATTATCCTACAAGGATTACAAACATATTTTTATGTTGCTTGAGTCGATATGACAAGCTCTTTCAAGGAGATTCAAGAATGCATGGCGTGTTATTTTGAAGTGCTTGTAGTGACTTACGGTGCAATGATGGTTGTTGCTCATGGTAAAGTCACCTAGTGCTGGAGACTATCCTACTTGCACCTATCCATCTTTATTCTGTATGTATATGATGGTTAGGAAGCAGCGATTTTCATGTCGTGGTATTCTTCTCAGTTATCAAATCGGAGTCATACACAAGAGGTGTATGAGCTGATTGCACATCCTACGAGGTTTGTGAGCAGCTTACGTTTTTTATCTATCCAGAGTACTTTGAACTTACTTCCATGGATGCCATGTCTTTGTGCACATATGCAAACTCCCAGTTGCGAGGTCTTATGAAGACTACAAGTAGTTTCTGGCATGTAAAGTATGTTTCATTTGTATCTACGAGCCATAAACTATGAATTAAAGCATACTCTTCATCACAAGGTGGGTAGAGTGGTCACACAAGGTGTATGTGCTACTTGAGTACTAGTAGACCATCGTATGTAACATGTTGCTTGGGATT
This sequence comes from Adiantum capillus-veneris, assembly GCF_014529385.1. Classification (NCBI taxonomy): domain Eukaryota; kingdom Viridiplantae; phylum Streptophyta; class Polypodiopsida; order Polypodiales; family Pteridaceae; genus Adiantum; species Adiantum capillus-veneris. The sequence continues at coordinate 61,252,296 of NC_140950.1, forward strand.
TTCTTGCCTGCATGAATTGGTATCCCTCCTACTCGCACGACAAGGCATACTCTATGAATTGGGCATGACCTTGTATGTTGAGTAAGGGTACATCTTTTTTGATGCATGAAGATGTTGGCTCCCTTGTGATTGCATCTATTATGGTTTACTTGCTCCAGATCTACATGACACACTGCTACGAGCATGTGTTTGAGATTTCAACAGGGAATATGCAAGGCATAATTCCAGTGGTTGTCCATTAGAGACTTTTTGATACTTTGGTGAGACACGGTTTCTCCTTTGTGTGGGAAAAAAGAGTTGTGTTCAACTCTCTTGTCTTCAAGATAACCTCTCATCAAGCAAAATATGTATGCTATGTATACACCACCTCTAAGGCATGTGGGGAGTTGTAAAATGCAACAATAGAGCTACTTGAGTTGTTGTTATTTCTTGACTTGTGCAAGACACAACTAGGATTTGGTAAGCAAGGCTTGTCCGACTTCAAGCTAGGCTAGGAGCCATGAACTTCTCTTGTGAACATCTAGTTGTTTCACTACATTGTTGGGATTTTAAGAATGTCTACCAAGTTGCAAGTGTAGTATACACTTGAGGTGTTTTGTCCTTACATGCAAGGCATGAGGATCAGTTTCAGCAGATGGATGACACTTTGTCTTGGTGGTTCTGTTACCATAGTTTGACTATGAGTTACACTGTGGTACGACACTTGGACACGACTCTCATGCCTATGAGTCATTCCTGTTTTCTTGTGAGGTGTTTCTCTTCTCAATGCCTCAGAGATAGTGTCCTTTTTCTACACGATAGATCAAGGTAGTCCTAGTAGGGGGATCAAGGTCATGACATCTTGTCTATAGCATTCTATAGCCTCAGGTGGCTATGATGCTTTGTGGTCACGGTACCACTGTTTTGGGATAAGACTCGGCGGGTGATTGTTACATCACCCCATAGGCATTAAGGATCACAGTTTGATCTGCATTGAGGATCACATTTGATCTCTCCCAGTTATACTTTCAAAGAAAGAATTCCGCAATCTACCAAACGCGGTAGCAGACGGACACACTTTTCGATTGGAGTCTTACCAACGGGTTTGACTACGTAGATTCTAATCCAAGGGCTTGGATTGCAAAGGCAACACCCAGGGTTCCCAGTGCAATGCTGTTTGTTTCTCTCAGGTAGGGGACATGCTCCTCTCCATTTGAATACAAGTAAGTGTACATTACGTTCAAATCTCCAGGTACGCATCTATTGATTTGGTGTTATTCCATTTTCAGTATGCTTTGCTTGGTTTTCCAGGACGTCTAAGTACGATTGAATGCTATAGAGCCATGCCAAGGGCATGTCAACACAAAGTATTTTGGGCAAAGTGTCCAATCTATCTTTCTATCTTATGCTGTTACGAGCATACTTGTAGGGTTCAATTTGGCACATGTTGTCACATGGGATACAACATGGTCTAGGAACTCAAGGAGTTCGGTTTAGCTAGTGGAGCAAGACTAATGAGGGTCCCTCTCACTCTCGTCGTAGAGTGTTTGCAGTTACCTCCACACACAGGTACATCTTGTACTTGAAGGATGTTTTTTTTCTTACACATCCTTACATGAGACATATTCCACATGTGGAGAATATGAGTCTCTGGACTGACATTGGCGCCATTATTTCAATTATGTGTCACGACAAAGTCCCTAGGTGCTAGTCACATCTGTTTTCTAGACCATTTTTAGCACGACGTATCAGGAGCAATTTCGTGGCCAGAAATTGTCGGATACTTAGAATGACTTGTTAAGGTACAAGTAGTGCTAAACAACATTACAAATGGTTGTTTATACATATAGCAAGGCTATAAGTTGTTAATGAAAAAGTTTCATTGTCTGTACCTAGAAGTGATGAATGTTCCACCTTCTACTGTGATTCAGACGTTTCAGCAAGGCTTGCAAAAGATTGCAACTAAAATTATTTAGTTTATTTTCAGAACTATTTACATTCCTTTTAATGCGTGCTAGGCGCATCACAATTGCCATAAGTATTGGCAAAGATCATTATGGATATACAGGTTCGGGTTAGTTTTTGCTAAATGCCTGCACACTAGGTGTTATGGGCCCTAGTGTTTAGCAAAGGCTGATTTGGAACGGCATGCATATTCCTCGGGTTGCTGCTTATGAAGCATTTTGCACTCTACGTGCACTATCTCTATGAGATAACTTTTTGTTCTACTAATCACCAATAGAGGTCATGGCTCGGTTTGGGCGTTTGTAGATTTTCTCAGGTTAACCACGATGGTTGTACACTACTGTGATTCTCCGTTTACCAGTCATCTGGGACGACTGTCTGTAAACCGTGAGGAAAACACACCTCAGTACTGTCAGTTATCCAAGGGGATAGGCAAGAGTACAAAGAGTAAGCTTGAAAGGATCTGCTAAGAGCATACGTTAGCACAATGCATTTTTGAATAGATGATTTTCTCCCTATTCTAGAATTTGCTTAAGTACGATTTTCGACTCTGAACACCTCTTGCGGTGGGGTTGGAGATTGTGTCACTACTTTCATACGTCAAGGACTTACCAGGTGTACTGACAAAGTATGTTGGCAAGTAACCTTCATTAGGGATGAACATGTAGTTCTTTGCGGACAACTCTTACTTGTGGTTACTCCTTTACAGTACTCAAGTGAGTTATAAATGGAGTTATCATTTAGACACGAGTGACTCTTAGTTGTGGTTACTCCTTTACAGCACTCAAGTGAGTCATAAATGGAGTTACCATTTAGACCCAAGTGGTTGCAAACGGACAACAATGTTGAAAATCAAGATGTTGTTCTTGGTTTCATTGAACCTCCTTGCTGCACCAATTATCGGTCATACAGACAACTGGCTCACTTATGGGATGTCAATAAAGAGAACATCAATATTCTTAAGAAGATATTACTACTTGTGTTTTCGAGGACGAAAACTCTTCCTTAAGGGGGGAGTAATGTCAGGACAAGGGTCCTACGGGGCAAGGCCCAACCTAGGGGGTCAGGGACCTAGGCCAAGGGCCGGTTGGACCAATGCGGATTGGGGATCCGCTTAGGGCAAGTGCTAGGAGCTAGCCTATATAAGGGGCGGTAGGGTGGAGGATCCCAGGTTCAGTTACCCTAGGTCTTATAGCTCCTATCAAGCTTCTAATAGCTCAATAGTGGTTAAGCCGTAGGCAAGCCCCATAGGACTCCACTATTAAGACCATAGCTTTGGTAGAGGAGATGAGCATGCATTGAATCTTGGCTCTTGGTTGGATTTGCATCACAAAGCCAAGCTTGGAGTAGGTGGTAAGCTTTCCATTAAAGCTTGAGAAGAAGAGAGAGTCTTCTTTGCTTCACACATGAGATTGTGTGAGTGTGTGTGTGATAATGCCTTGCAAAAATCAGCTCCCTCTCTCTCTTGGTCGACCCCCCTTGCTAAATGCTCATGCTATAGCCCTATTGGACCTCCCCAGGCCTAGCTAATGGAAATTAAGCAACATAAGTGATAGCCTTCTGACATGTGTCCCCCTTTCCCCTTTTGTGAGAGCTTTAGGTAATTATTTAATTCAACTAAACTCTCATTGGACCCCTTTGCCTCCTGGCCAATAGGAATCGGGCAAGCCATTGGGATGTTGAATGCTCATTGGACCCCTTGGGAGACTATCCAATAGTATTCTAGAGAGCTTGATTCTTATTGGTTCTTTTATTAAGTGTTTTTAAAGTAATTAAACTAGATTTACTCTAGCTTAATTCTCATTGATCCACCTCCAAGGCCATCCAATAGGAATTGAGTACACCTTGTGGGCATCTGGGCTAGGGATCTGACATGTGTCCATCATTCCCTTGTGTAAAGGGAGCTTGTGTGTGTGTGTGTGAGTTTCTCTCTCATCTCCTACTTCTAGGGCTCGCCCCCTCCTATGTAGGGATGGTTGAAGACTTTTGGGACACACACAAAGCATCCAAATTTCCTAAGCTTTGACCTTTGAACACAACCTTTGAATTTTGGAACCTTAGCATTTTGGAAGTCCTAATGGGCTGAACCTTAGGGTCTTTTAAGCCCATTGTTGCACATTTCTCTTTTACAGATGGCCCCCCCTTTGGATCGCTATTTTCCCTCCTTTGGATCCCTACTGGGGCCGGTCTACTAGCTTAACCAATATTCTAGCTTTTTCTCCCCTGGCACTTCCCCATATTAAATGATCAGTTTAACATGAGAAAATCATTTAGGAGAATTAGACATTGATTATTATGACAGCTTGAATCCTATTGGATAGGTTTTAAAGGGGCCCAATGAGAACTTAGTTATTAAAAAAAAATAAGTTGTTTCTCTCAAAGAGGAAAAAGAGGCCACATGTCCAAATGAAATAATTAAATGATACGAGAGAGAGAGAGAGAGAGAGAGAGAGAGAGAGAGGTGGACCAAGCATGAGAGGGGGGGGGTATAGTCTCCCACACACACACACACACACATTCTCTCATTGTGTGGAGTGCAAAGTGCAAGAGCTCCATCTCCTTCTCCAAGCTTGTTGAGAAGTGGAGAGCCTACACTAGAAATCTTGGCTATGGAATGCAAATCCAACCAAGAGCCATGCTTCAATGCTTAAGCTTGCCATCTTCTTCATCTTCATTACTATGCTAAGCAAGAAGAGTGATTATAAGTGAGGAACTATTTCTTTCTTCTATGAATAATTCTTCTTCCTCTTCCCTACCCTCATTCCTCGCTAGCTCTCTCCACCTTCGAAGGTGTTTGAGGCCATGGACTGAGGCTTGGACTAGTTAATGATTTTTGCAAAGTTTCTGTTATGCTCGTGATGCATGAAGCTTTCCATCTTCATAGCATCACCAAGGTCACAAGGAACACAAAGATTGTATTGTACCAAGTCTCTCTTGATGGGAGAATCTATAATACAAACGCCTTTTGGAGGGGTGACCAGCTCCAAGTAAATCCGGTCCTCAACTATTGTCATGTTCTCTAATACTCTCTCTCTTGAAAAAGTATTGTTCATTCTAAGTTAATCAAGTACTATGTTCATGTTGCTACCATTAATTAAGTTCACCCTCTATGTTCTCAAAGTGATCTCACAAAAATGCTCACTCTAATTCTCTTAATTCCGCTATTCTCAAAGTTCATAGGCCATTTCCATTACATCGACAAATGCATTAAGCTATACACAACTCTTGGAGGGAGATGGCGAATTGTGCTTTGGAGCTCAACCAACAACTTTAGGAGAACATCAACCAGTCCACGGACCAGATAATTCTCATAGAAAATTCTGTCAGCATTTCAGATCAACTTCAGAAAACAATCATCAGCAGCAACCAAGCCCACTTGCAAATGAAAACACTCCACCTTCATTGCACAGTGAAAGACACAAACATTCAACATATTTTAGAAGTCAGCCACCAACAGTTTTAAGGGAGATTCAACAACCACGTGTATCAAAGTAATATTTTTACTTGTCAACCATTAGCTTTACAAAACTTAAAACCACATGTATCAGGAAATGTTCGCATGCAAGTATCTTATCAATTTAGATCAACTTCGCCAAGGTTCAACTATCATCAACTCCGCCGTCATTGCACAGTGAAAAACACAAACATTCAACAGATTTAAGAAGTCAACCAACAGTTTTAGGGGAAAATCAACAACCACGTGTCTCATGTAATTTTTTAACTTGTCAACCATAGCTTTACAAAAAATCAACAACCACATGTATCAATAAATTTTCACATACAAGTATCTTATTAATTTAGATCAACTTCGCAAGGGATCAACTATCATCTGCAAGCAAGCCAATTGGCAAATGAGAACACTCCGCTGTCATTGCACACAAGGAAACGGAACGGGTGATTGAGCTTCTTTGAATTCCACCAACTGAAGTATGCATCAGGCAACTGAACAAATAACCATTTGTTGACTTTACAAATAGTTTGTTACTTACTTCTTCGCAATATATTGAGAGTATGAAAGCCAAAAGTTCAAAGAAAGAGGAGATCGCAAAGGCAAAGGAAGAGAAGAGACTTGAAAAAGAGGCAAAGAAGAAACAAGTACTTGCAGAGAAGGAGGCAACGTGTAGATGGCGAGAGCATTCTCAAAAAGTGAACCAATCATGACGGGAGTGGGAGATTCAATAACAACAATTTGAGAACCGCTTGCGATCAGTATTATATGGAGGAGGTTCTTTGAGAGGTCTTGTATACGAGCCACTTCACATGGACTTACCATTCCATGTTGCAGCTCGTAGACAACGCGTGGAAAAGATGCAACATGCTCGCTCTCATCAAGCTCGAGAACTTGTTTGAGTGTTACTTATCTTCATCACTTCCCTGACCATGCTTACACGATTGGTATTTTGTATCTTGGTGTTCTTACCAAATGTCAATCAACACTGTCTTTATCCCTATTATCAATTATCCAGTCAAAAGAGCATTTTTTATCGTATTAAGATAAATTTGCACTATTATCTCTCACATGACACTATCATCTTCTCCAAGCTTGTTGAGGAGTGGAGAGCCTACACCAGAAATCTTGGCTATGGAATGCAAATCCACCAACCAAGAGCCATGCTTCAATGCTTAAGCTTGCCATCTTCTTCATCTTCATTGCTATGCTAAGCAAGAAGAGTGATTATAAGTGAGGAACTATTTCTTTCTCCTATGAATGATTCTTCTTCCTCTTCCCTACCCTCATTCTTCGCTATCTCTCTCCACCTTCGAAGGTGTTTGAGGCCTTGGGACCGAGGCTTGAAATAGTTAATGATTTTTGCAAAGTTTATGTTATGCTCGTGATGCATGAAGCTTTCCATCTTCATAGCATCACCAAGGTCACAAGGAACACAAAGATTGTATTGTACCAATTCTCTCTTAATGGGAGAATCTATAATACAAACGCCTTTTGGAGGGGGGACCGGCTCCAAGTAAATCCGGTCCTCAACTATTGTCACGTTCTCTAATACTCTCTCTCTTGCAAAGGTATCGTTCATTCCAAGTTAATTAAGTACTATGTTCATGTTGCTACCATTAATTAAGTTCACCCTCTATGTTCTCAAAGTGATCTCACAAAAATGCTCACTCTAATTCTCTTAATTCTGCTATCCTCAAAGTTCATAGGCCATTTTCATTACATCGACAAATGCATTAAGCTATACACAACTCTTGGAGGGAGATGGAGAATTGTGCTTTGGAGCTCAACCAACAAGTTTAGGAGAACATCAACCAGCCCACGGACCAGATAATTCTCACAGAGAATTCTGTCAGCATTTCAGATCAACTTTAGGAAACAATCATCAGCAGCAGCCAAGCCCACTTGCAAATGAAAACACTCCACCTTCATTGCACAGTGAAAGATGCAAACATTCAACATATTTTAGAAGTCAGCCAACAGTTTTAAGGGAAATTCAACAACCACGTCTATCAGGTAATATTTTTACCTGTCAACCATTAGCTTTACAAAAATTAAAACCATATGTATCAGGAAATGTTCACATGCAAGTATCTTATCAATTTAGATCAACTTCGCCAAAGGTTCAACTATCATCAACTCCGCCGTCATTGCGCAGTGAAAAACGCAAACATTCAACAGATTTTAGAATTCAACCAACAGTTTTAGGGGAAAATCAACAACCACGTGTCTCATGTAATTTTGTTACTTGTCAACCATTAGCTTTACAAAAATTCAACAACCACAAGTATCATGAAATTTTCGCATGCAAGTATCTTATTAATTTAGATCAAGGGATCAACTATCATCAGCAAGCAAGCCAATTGAAAAACGAGAACACTTCGCCGTCATTGCACACAGAGGAAACGGAACGGGTGATTGAGCTTCTTTGAATTCCACTAGTTGAAGTATGCATAAGGCAAGTGAACAGAGAACCATTTGTTGACTTTACATATAGTTTGTTACTTACTTCTTCGCAATATATTGAGAGTATGAAAGCCAAAAGTTCAAAGAAAGAGGAGATCGCAAAGGCAAAGGAAGAGAAGAAAAAGAGGCAAAGAAGAAACAAGTACTTACAAAGAAGGAGGCAACGCGTAGATGGCGAGAGCATGCTCAACAACCCAATCAATCGTGATGGGAGTGGGAGATTCAACAACAACAATTTGAGAACCGCTTGCGATCAGTATTATATGAAGGAGGTTCTTTGAGAGGTCTTGTATACAAGCCACTTCACATGAACTTACCATTCCATGTTGCGGCTCGTAGACAAAGCGTGGAAAAGATGCAACATGCTCGCTCTCATCAAGCTCAAGAACTTGTTTGAGTGTTACTTATCTTCATCACTTCCCTGACCATGCTTACACATTTGTATCTTGGTGTTCTTACCAAATGTCAATCAACACTCTCTTTATCCCTATTATCAATTATCCAGTCGAAAGAGCAGTTTTTTATCGTATTATGATAAATTTGCATTGTTATCTCTCACATGACACTATCGTCTTGTACAAACAAGAGATATTGTGGCTTTGTAATCTGGTGTAGTATGCAAAAACCATCATGTTTCTTAAGCTTATGATGGCTTGTTTGACAATTTTTGCCACACACCACAAGACCTCAAAACAAAAATCCTACATGAGAAATGCATACAACCAACAAGTCACTAGCTTTCAAGCCAAGCACATTCTGCCAAAGATTTTATGACTAAAATTGTGTAGTATGAATTCACGATGATGTTTTTGAGCGTGTATGTAGCAAATGACATGCATACATCTTGCATGAGAAATGACATGCATACAATCTAGCTTTCAAGCCAAGCACATTCTACCAAAGATTTTATGACTAAAACCGTGCAGCATGAATTCACGATGATGTTCAGTGTAGCAAATGACATGCATACGATCCTACATGAGAAATGACATGCATTCAACCCACAAGTCACTGGATTTCAAGCCAAGCACATTCTGCCAAAGATTTTATGATTAAAACCGTGCAGTATGAATTCATAATGATGTTCTTGAGCGCCTAGCAGTTGTCCACTTAACTATGCTCCTCCCGGTGGCCAAGGCGTTAAGAGAAACTGTTTGCCAATGCTATGTTGAGATGTCAGCACCTTGAGACTGACTTTACCTCAAGTCCCAAGTAGATTCATCCAAAAACTAATGAGTAACATCAAAGACAATAAAATAAATTTCTATCACAGGTTGTCACCCCAAATGAGCAGTAAAATATGACATTTTGTTAAGATGAGTTCATCCCCAATGTTACCAAGGCTGAGTGAGAAACTCTCACTTGACATGAGTCCTTTAGTGCGGAATAGACCAAAAACTTGTATTACGACAAGCACGAACAGGAGCATAGACTTGCGCACGAGAAATGGGGCAAAAAGCGTTTTTAAAAATCACTACAAGACTCAAAAAACACGAACTAAGACATATTGCACTCTACCGTTACTGAAAGAAAAGCACGAATAGTGGAGGATGTTTGCCTGAAGTAGATGCAGAAGTCGTGCATCATCCCCGACTCATCAAATATCTCCACTATTGCCAATATTGAAGCACCTAGCGTTGATGCCATCTCTCGAAATGCCTCGACAACATTTGTCGATCGTGCAATATCCAGTTATCCATTTCTTCATGATCAACATCAATCACAATATCCGATGAGGATGAGCTCATTACATTCTACATGTCCCGCAATTGGCTGCTCTTACAATGCTCTATATTGCCCTGCTCTTGATCTTTTGCTCTTGGTCAAGACCGCCATGTGTATGATGCAGAATCACTGTAAACCGGCTACACGAGCTTCAGTATCGTGTGAACTCAGGAGCGCGTAGAGGAGAATGATCGGGTGGAAGTTGGGCTGGGTGCGTAGAGTGAAGGAAGCAACAAGCTGAGCATGCAGAGGAGTGAGGTCGGGTGGACGCTGAGCTGGGTATCCAGAGTGCGGTCGGGTGGAAGCCTGATTAATAGGCTCATGGGAGAAGCCCACCTTGGTAATCGATGTCTAGGTGCGAGCATCCCATTGGCTCCCTAAGGAGAATCAAGGGAACACCACTGGCACTCACACGTGACAAAATGCACGGGCCTGTTGTCACCCCATTCATCCCATTTTTTTAACACATCAATGTTTAAAACCACAATTGACAACACCTACCCTCATCATTTAACCCCATTTAATTCCACATATAGGGGAGCACCTAGCGATCTTTGTTTAATACCTGAAGTGTCCAAAATTTGGACATCTACCTCCCTAGAATACCTCCCTTTCTTAGCTTGCTCTGTATTAGCCCCTTTACCCTACCCCTTGTCATTAGCAGGCCTCGTGATTATATCAATTGTCGTTAATGTTCTTCAAAAAAAAAAAGGGCAAGGCGTAGGCGATTAGTGATTTCGTCCGGACGAAAAAGGGGCCCAGGAGTGAAGCCGGCCAGGAAAGCACCCGCTGACTGAGTAGGGCCCTTTGCGTTTGCCGCGCGGACGTGTTTGCATGCCCCATTCAAAAATGTGCACACGAAGAGAGAGAGCGCGAGAGAGGTGGAGGCACTAAACATCCGAGCTGGCGTTGCTGGGCCAAAGTTAGCTGTTGCTCTGCTAAAGTCTAGCGGCTAGCTTCCAATTTCTCCATTCCCTGCCTGCCAACTCTCGCGGGACCGCCAAATCTGGCAACCTTCGGGCCAAACTGGCAGGCACGACAACGCGGCACCTCCCACCTTCTTGCTCTCTCTCTCTCTCTCTCTCTCTCTCTCTCTTCCCTCCCTCCCTCCGGCGCAGCTATGGCGACAGCCTGCTTGTAAATACCCTCGCCGTCCACTACTCTCAACAGATCCTTCTACACACGCTCGCGCGCTCACGCACCCGTGCGCACTCACTCCAGCTCCCATTCTTTACGCTCATCATTTCTTCTTACTCCAACAACAAGAAGAAACCTTGACACTTTGGTGTGGCGTACTCGACTATAACGTAGATAATACAGACAGGAAGAATTCGTTTCGCTGTGATACGCTGCATGCCATTGCTACATTGAGCCGCAACCAGGGTTTCCTGTTACATTCACAGTACCAAGCGATCTAGGGTTTCTCTTTCTCATTTGTCAGAAGAGTACAGGTGTCCCATCTTTGGGAAATGGGAGATGAAAATCGTACCAATGGAAATGCAGTTGAATCTGGTAAGGTTTCGGGTAGTCATTTGTGGCTTGTGAACCGCATGGACTCTTCTGGTGGGTTTTCCCTTTCTGATAGAATGCGTTTGTCAGTGTCTAAAAGGTGCCATGCCGCTTCATGGCTTCAAAGAATGATTGGACCTCTTGATTTGCCCATTGATCCGTCAGAGGAGGACCTCCGGCTTTGTTTGAGGGATGGAAGTGTACTTTGCAGACTCATCACTAAAGTGGATCCGGCCCTGCTGTCCAAGGTTGTTAGTCTATTTATTGAGATTGTAACACAAACTTGAAGAAACGGTCTCTGTCTGGAGCTCAGACACACACTTGTGCGTGTAATGCCATTCCATTTTCAATGGTTCAGAAGTCAGATTCTTTATTTTCAGTTCGCAAGCAAGGTGCACACATTCCATATCCCATTGTCCAGTCTTTCTTATCGGGTTCATCTCCTGCAGGTGCTTGAGGCTGAGGAATTTGGCAGCAATACGTCCCCTTCTCAAGACAGTTTAAGGAGATTTTTAAAAGCAGTATCTTTAGTTAAACTTCCATCCTTTGAAGTTCTTGATTTGGAACAGGTTTGAACCAACGACACATATAATGCCATTAGTATTTGTCTACTAAGTTCGCAAAAGCATGTCAAGGTGCCATTGTATGTTTGCAGCCAAACTATCAGCAGTTGTCATCAGAAAGGGTGGTGGACTGCCTGCTCTCTCTTAAATCTTATCAGGAGTGGGCACTTGGAAAAGAGCAGGCTTCTAGGAAAAATGAGGGAGTGTCTGTTATGAACAAAGAGGGTTCACCTTCACCATCCAGTACGAGGCCATATTCTCATCATGCTAGCTCTGCTGCGAAAAGCCCAATTCAATCTCGGAAGCGTTGGGTGCTGCCAGAACAAGAAACCCTTGGTGAAGGAGATATACATACAGTGCAAGAGTTTTCAACACAGACTAGTGGGAGCCCACAGCCCCGACATATTTTGCACAAATTGAGTAGCTGGGAAAGTACTGCAGCTGATGAGAACTTTGTTCCTGCCTCTCCGCAAACTGGTACGTGTTGTACTGGATGAAAACTAGTTTTACATGCCAAGAGTTACGGGTCTGTTTTCCTCTGCATGTTCATTTATATATGGTCTATGAGTTGAATGAGCATCTGTATCTTTCCTGGGCAACTAGGTCCCTATTGGTCTCTTGGTTCAAATTGGTTCAGAGTCAAGCACATTATCAGAGTGTCTTGGGATTAACCTTCCTCGGGAAAAGCTATGACTGACATCGTTTGAATGTATGTATGCTGGGTTTTTGCCTGCGCTGATTTGGTGGCCCCCCTTGTTTATGTCCAGTTCAACCAGTCACACAGCTGGTTTGGTTTCCTATTGAAGTCAATTAGGTCACTGGTCAGTTCAGACATTCACACAAGCCGGTATCAAAGTGGGGCTGGCAATGGCTTTATGTTGGGTAGGCTAGGGCTGCTAAGACTAGCTTTCATTTGTTGGCTCGCGCTGTTAGTACTACAACACTTTGACATGCTCAATCTTTGATCGCTGAAAGTGAGGCTCAGACACTTTTGACTTGCATAAACCTCTCATCGAATATGAGTCTTTCATGTTTTTCATGGGATCTTTTTGGTCCCCTGATAAAGCTTTCCCACATTTGGTGGCTGAGTGACTGGATTTGGTGACTGAGACTAAGGTAGTTTTAGTTAGCATCAGGGCAAATGCAGTCTTTTGTTTGAATATTAGATAGAGGTTCTTTTCAAAAGGCGAATCTGGTGGTGCTACGAGAACTCAGCAAGCCATTAGCGACTGTTTTAAAAAAAAAAATGTTATCCAGAGGATAAAGGACTTGTCAAACACTGCTATGTATGGTGCACAGCTTCCCAATGTAGATCAAAATTCAATGCCTTGCCCCCCTTTCACCCTTCTATGCAGATATCAATTCAAGATTGTAGATCAGTTTAGACTTTTGCAATGCTTGATGCATTTTCTTAGTCTTGCAAATTCTGGTGTGCGCATTTACAATGTGACCTAGGCTGCAGCTATATTCACTTTTCAGTTGTCTTTAAGGTATTGTGCTAATATTATCCTTCTATCTTTTGTGGTGCGTTTGCCCTATCATAATCTCATTTTTGTGCTAATTTTTCCGATTTAATGCTTATTTCGGTGCTAGGCTTCATTATGGCTGAGTCTGCCCTTGATCTCCGGAAGTCATGACAGAAACTCAGCATGTCGAACTTTTGTGTTGATGTATGCTCATGCGTGTGTGTGTGTGTGTGTGTGTGTGTGGTGTGTGTGTGTTGTGTTTGGAGCATACGTTAGTACCTAGTTCTACACCCATTATTGGGCACCGACGACGTTGGTGGGGATGTCGTGGTATTTAGTCAATACTATGCATGATGGAGCTGATGGTTATATTGTCTTGTGGGTGACTACCATGAGTCTATACCTTGCACTTTCCATGAAAGGTGAATCTGGGCTTATTGTGGATTCATCTAGGTATATTTTTTAGTCTTATAGCGGACATGTAGACTTCACATTGTGAGTTTTCATCCGAGTTACGACCAGTTGATTTTGTGCTAATTCTTTCCATCTTTTGTGGCGCGTACGCCCTATCAACTATCTCATTTTTGTGCTAATTTTTCCGATTTAATGCTTCTTTTAGTTCTAAGCTTCATTATGGCTGAGTCTGCCCGTGATCTCCGGAGTCATGGCAGAAACTCAGCACGTTGAACTTTGTGTTGATGGATGCTCGTGTGTGTGTGTGTGGTGTTTGGAGCATATGTTAATACCTAGTTCTGCACCCACTATTGGGCATCGACGACATTGGTTGGGATGTCGTGGTATTTAGTCAATACTATGCATGATGGAGCTGATGGTTATATTGTCTCGTGGGTGACTACCATGAGTCTATACCTTGCACTTTCCTTGAAGGGTGAATCTGGGCATATCGTGGATTCATCAAGATATATTAGATTTGACATTGATGGTTTTTTTTTTTTCGAGAAAAAAATCCTTCTATTAGTTTATGAAACTGCCCATAGGGCTACAACCACCTCTTCAAGAGAGGGCTACAACAACCATGATGGGGAGACTCTCCCAATGAAAAAACAGTATATGTACAATGAGGCTAAATCAAGAAATGGGAGGAGGGAAAAGCCACACAGGTGGACGGTAGTGCTATCTGAATACACCCTGGACCATGGTGAAAAAAGGCCCAGGACGCCAGAGTCGAAGGAAAGCCTCTTTGCGCTCCTGCATGCGGTCGGAGCTGCCCTGGAGTCTCTTGAGCTGTCCTCTAAGAGTGTGGATCAGCTCTAGCCAAAGATCGCGAACAGTCTTTGCTAGTGGTACAGGGCGAGCCTCATAGATGCCGAAGCAGCGGGCCCGCCAGATGAACCAGAGTGTCAGGCCACTGATGAGCTCCCAACACTCCTCTCTCTCACTGCACCACTCCTGTGGAGTAAGCTCTGTGGCAGGTTGGAGTGTAGATCACCCCCCCTGCATCACTATCATCCTGTTGGTGGAAGATAGCTCAAACTGAAGTGCCGGGCCCGTGAGAGTGGACCAAGCAGCTGCCCTCAAGTGTACTGCCGAGCCGTGGAAAGAGCAAGCATCAGCCGAAGAACACGAAGCCACACCTGTTGTGCCAAAGGACAGTTCCAAAGATAGTGACATTGACTCTCCACAAGATGGTCACAAGCTGCACATGCGGGCGAGAGACCACTATGTACAAGCCAGCTCCCAACTACTGTAGCTCTGCAACCAGCCACTGAAACAAAGTGACTCGCCTGGACTGTCTGGAGTCCCACAACCTCTCCCAAAAGCTACCAAGAACTCATCTGTGAGACCCTCCTCCTGCCAATGAGGTGCCGCAGCAGGGCGAGCCTCTCTCTGTGCTGCCAGTATGTGACGTCTCAGTCGAACAGTGTACTGAAAGAAAGGGACACCTGGGTGGTTTGCAGAAGAGAAAGGGTCCCTCCAAAGCAACTCTCCAGGATCCCACTGTACTCGTGCCAGTGGACAACTCTTCCAAGCCTACAGTCTCCAGTGTCCAGTCTCAAGTGTCCAGTCTCAAGAGCTGCTGGGTCAGGATCGATGACACAAGTCCTCCCACAGATGCCCACAACTCGGATCCTCTGAAAACAACACTCTGCCACTTGTGAGGCCTCTAGTGCAACTCGCTGTAAGCGTCCCTCACCCTGTAACTCGAAAAACAGGGAGGGTACAGTCTCTGAGCAAGCCCAAACTGAGATGAGAACCTCCAGTCGAGTGAAGGCTCCCATCCATCTGGGCACTGCTGGCTCGAGAGGTGTGAGCCACTCAGCTGGTACTACCTTTGAGATGTCCTGGCACATGCTCTGCACCAGTGCACCCCTCTCATGCCTTATAGCTGAAAGCCTTGCAGCTCTGACAAGCCTGAAAACTGTAACCGGTCACCTAAAGAGGGTGCTGGACCTGCTGCTATGGGACCCCAAGAAACATGAGGCCGACTACCAACCAAGTGGCCTCTCTGAGTGCTAACCATGGGGTTCCAAACAAGGGGCTGTCTTAGGCGCTCCTCTGTGCAAGTAGGTTGACGTTGCTCCAGGTCTCGCGAGTCATTGCAAATGCTTCCAAGATCGAAGCAAACTCACAGCGAAGCGGTCCTCCAGTCTCTTGCTCAAGCCAACTTTGCGCATCTCTGTGAAGATCCATCCGGTCGAAGGTCGCAAGGGGCCTCTAGCACGAAGCGGCTGAAGCAAGAACTCCTTCCAGGGCTCCTCACCTGGAAGAAGTATTCTGACGATGAACTTCCCAAGAAGGGCTCTCATCTGCTGTGCTGTCATAAAATCTAATATCTAATATCTAACCAACCCAAATGATTTTCCCATATTAAACTGATCACTTAATGTGGGAGAATAAATGGGAACAAGGGTTAAGATATAGACATGTGCTTATAGATCTATCTCAACACGGGGCCAATGGTAAAGGGGCCCAAATGTGAGATGGTCTATCAAAGAGAAAGGCTAACCAATGGAGCATAAGACCTTAGGGTTAGCTTCATTGAAGACCTCCAATAATGTGTGTAAAAGTCCTTTGACCTTAAGTAAGCTAGGGCTGAGCTTGAGGCGGGAACCCGACCCAGCTCAAGGTGCTTGTTCTGCTTGTCATGCTTGATGACTAATGTGCTTGAGGTGCTTGAGATGCTCGAGGTGCTTGATGATTGAGATGCTTGAGGTGCTTGACATGCTAGAGGTGAGAACCCAACCCAAGCTTAAAGTGCTTAAGGGCCAAGCTTGTGGTGAGAACTTGGCCTATGCATGAGGGGCTTGAGGTGTCAAAAAGTCAAATATTCAATCCTTACAAGGAGGAGACGAGCCCTACATGAGGGGGGACGAGAGAGAACACCCACACACTCACAAACACTCTCAGTGTGTGCTATGCAAAGTGCAAGAGCTCCCTCTCCTTCTCCAAGCAAGTAGAGGTTGAGAGCCTACACCAACACTCTTGGCTATGGAGTGCAAATCCAACCAAGAGCCATGCTTCAATGCTTAAGCTCGCCATATCCTTCTTCTTCATTACTATGCTATTATGTATGCTAGCAAGAAGAGTTATGATAAGTGAGGAACTAATTCTTTCTCCTATGAAATGTTTCTTCTTTCTCTTCCCTACCCTCATTCCCTTCTAGCTCTCTCCACCTTCGAAGGTGTTTGAGGTCTTAGGACTGAGACTTGGGATAGTTAAAGCTTTCTTCAAGTTTATGTTATGCTTGTGATGCATGAAGCTTTCCATCTTCATTGCATCACCTAGGTTACAAGGAACACAAAGATTGTATTGTAACAAGTCTCTCTTAATGGGAGAAATCATAATACAAATGCCTATTGGAGGGGAGACCAGCTCCACATAAATCCGGTCCTCAATTGTTGTCATGTTCTCTAAATTCTCTCTCTTGCAAAAGTATTGTTCATGCAAAGTTAACTAATTGCTATAATTATGTTGCTATCTTCAATTATGTTCACCCGCTATGCTCACAAAGTCATTTCTCAAAAGTACTCTCATTAATTTCCGCTACTCTCAAGTTAAATAGGCCAATTCCATTACATGTGCTGGGTCTATGATCCCAAGCCCTCTATGAGAACAAGGAAGAGTGATGACCTACCAAGCCACTTTGGCCTGGGCTATCTGAGTGTCACGCCCTGACCAAAGGAAGTTCCTGATCAGCCTCTTTACCTAGCTGATACGAGAACTTGAGAAGCTCCAGCAAGAAGTGATGTACCACATAGTAGCGAACAACACCTGGTTGGCCACTACAACTCTGCCTGCCAGAGAAAGTCGTGCGGAGCTCCAATGTAACAACTTCCTCTGAATAGACAGGAGGAGGGGAGCAATCTGTTGCTCGGGAGACAAGTCCAAACCAACCTGACAGCCCAAGTACCGAACTGCAGTCCTTGAGGGAATCCACCTGAAACCCTCACTTGGCATCCAATCGGGCATAGGAGCACTACCAAGTGAGAAAGCCACTGTCTTTCTCCAGTTGATTAGTGTGCCAGATGCACAACAGAAGGTCTCTAAAGCGTGCTCACACTTGTGAAGGTTGGCCTCCTGGCCATCCAAGTACAAGGCTGAGTTGTCTGCAAACTCAGCGTCCAATAGCTCATCTCCCCGGATAGGAAGTGCTAAGCCCCGTAAACCAACTTGCTGCGACACCAAAAATCTGCTCATCGCCTCAGCATAGAATAGAAAGAGGAAGGGGGCAAGAGGGCAGCCTTGTCTGACCGAACGTGTGAGCATGAAACGATCACCTCTACCTCCTGACAAAAGTACTTGATTGTGTGCCCGTCTGTACAAAGCTGACACCCCTCTGATCTGTCACGTGACACATCCAGCCCTATGTGTCCGTGGACAAGCTACAGCATGATCAGGGTTCAGTCAGTCGAGTCAGTTTAGATTTAGAAGTGATCTGGCACTTTTGTGAGTGTATTCGTAAACCATGCATGCCCAGTCACTTAGTGTAGATGCATATCCTCTGGTTGCACACAGCATGATCATCAGTATTCCCTTCAGAATCCATCAGATTCAGTCAGAGGAATTTTCCAGTGCATTTAGCTTATTTTTCCTATTTTTGACATTTTTCACTTATTATTTTTAAGTGACTTTCCAACAAAAGTAGGTAGGGCAATTTTGCTAAGTTAATATATAAGCAAACCCAAGTTAGCACTAAATGGCAGAAGAGGCATCAGGAGCTTCCCGCTCAACAGGCATTCTTCTTAGCAAGAACCCCCAAGCACCATCAACCCTAGCGTTTTTGGACATCCTCAACACCTCCCCATCCCTGGCGTTTTTCAGCTTTGCAACATCGCCAGCAGTCCCCAATTCCTAGTGTTTTCAGTTTACCCCCATCGCCCACATTTATCCGGCGTTTTCAACATTGCTGTCGCCGCAGTCCCAGATTGGCTAGTGTCTTTCACTAACGATACCAGATCAACCTGGCGTTTTCTAATGTCAGCCATTCTGCCAGCGTTTTCATTTCCAGCCTGAATTGAAGCAGCGTTTTCAGCATTCCACATAGCAGCAGATTCAGCCCCTAGTTTGTTGCAGAAGATAGCCATTTTCAGCCCTCCAGAACGCAGCCAAAACAGTCATTTTCAGCCACCGAAACAGCCCCGAAATTCAGCAATTAGAAGACCACAAATTTCAGCCCTACCGTCGTCGTCGTCATAACCGTCGTCGTCATCGGCATAGTCCCAGGTTGCATCAGTCCATTGCATCGTCATTGTACCACTTTGTGCAATCAATAAGTAGACCACTCTCGCTGACGAGAGTGGGGCCTTCGGAGGAGGGTTTTACAACGTCTCTGGTGTCGTATCTCTCTTCTCTCTTTCTCTCAGTCTCATACACTTGCACGCAGAGTGTCCATTCACTTTGTTTGTGATCATAGCATTCTCTCATTAAGAAGGGAAGGCTCTACCTTCCATAAGAACAAAAGGAACCTTGAGCACAGTTCGAAGCACTCATCTTGAGCAAAGCGCAAACAATCATTCCGCTACACCTTACATTGGTCTCAGAGCTTTGGTAGTGTTCTGTATCACTCAAGGAAAGAACCACAAGAAGTTTTTTGCTTGTTGCGATCGTACGAACCCAAGTTCGCTTGGGTGTGTCGATTCCTAGTCGTGTTTTTTGAAGAGTGACAGGAATCCTAGGAAAGAAGGGCTTGTCCAGCCTCCCCTTCTGTCTCTTTTCACTCATTGAGAGCGGACCGTGCACTTAGTGGCCGGCCAATTGATGTGAGGTGGGAAAAAACAACCTTGGTATGAGCGCAAGGCCGCCAAGGGATGCACCCGCGGAAAAGAGTAGAACTCGGGTGAAGAGAAGATCCTTCTCAAACGTGATTTGCAAGCAAAGGAAAACCTCAAGAACCTCAAGATCCTCAAGAACCCAAGAACCCAAGACCCTCAAGAACCCAAGTTCCTCGTGAACTTAAGAACCAAAGATCATAGTGCATGGTCGTTGCTCGAAGCGGAATGGATACTTCGCATACAGGTGATGAGCATGAGAGAGGCGGCGAAGATTTTTCCCCACCAGGAGATTTTTTCGACCCTCCCCCTTCGCCATCTACGCCACGAGTTGTACTAACTCCTATGGAGATGATGGTCAAGTCGATGTGGGACATGATGGCACAACAACAAGAAACGAATTGAGTTGCGTTGGCACAACTCGCAAGCAAAGCAGAACAACAAGAAGCTAAGGACTGTGAGCGCGACGAAAGAAACGCAAGACTTGCTGCACAACAAGAAGACAATCGCCTTGCTTTAGAACGCGAGCGCGACGAACGCAAAGAAAGAAAACAACAAAGAAAGGCGGACGAGGCAGCACGTAGCGCGGCCTTGGAGGTCGAGCGTGCAGCTCAAAGATTGGCTTTGGAGACCGAGCGTGAAGCTCAAAGATTGACTTTGGAGACCGAGCGTGAAGCTCAAAGAGAGCTACGCACTCAAGAATTGCTTCGATAAGTGCTAGCCTCGAAGACCGAACCACCCAAGGATCGTGGGAGTTTCTCAAGTGGCGCAAGCCACGATGCGGATTCCAACTATTCAATCAGAGAAGTTGACTTTAAGTAAGTATGACTGTAAGATGGATGCTAAGGTTATTCATTCTTGGTTGCATCAATTTAATGCTTATTTTGCGACAACTAAGAAGACAAGAAATGGCAAAGTTTTGATGGCAGCTATGTACCTTGCCGGTGATGCCATCAATTGGTACCACGCATGGCAAGAGGCACAGTTAGCCGCGCACCTAGAGGAAGCTGACGAATTCACGCCCCTTTCCTTCAATTGGGCTGATTTCCAAGACAAGCTCAAGGCGCGGTTTATGCCACCTCAGTACCTCGTATGATTGAAGGACGATTGGCGCGCTCTCAAGCAAAATGGTATGTCGGTTACGTCTTTTTCTAATTGTGTTTTGCAGCTAGGCACGCAATTACGCAAATCGGATGATGAGCGCAAAGAGGCTTTTCTCTTTAGATTGGACGAGTATATCAAGTACGATGTCGAGGTGCTCGATCCAATCGATCTCAACAAGGCGGTAGCGATTGCTCTCGCACAGGAGATGAAGCATAACAAGGGAAAGCCTAAGGAGAACAAGACTTTTACAAGTACCTTGCAGACTTCTCAGAACGGTAAGAACGATAAGAATGGTAACTTTTCTAACCAATCTTCCAACAGTCTCTCAGAAAAGAATTCTTCCAATGAATCTAAGGGTAAGGCTAACACAATTGCTAAACCTAAGCTTACTCGAGATGAAAAGGTAGCACAAGGAATTGTAGGAGGATACATCACGTCGGAAGAGCAAAGCACTTATTCTAAGGAAGGTCGTTGTTTTCATTGTCACATTAAGGGTCACATAAAAAGAACATGTCCTAAGCTTGAATCGAATGAATCTAAAGAATCCATAGAACCCACTTCCTCTGTCAATGAAATTAATGATAACACGAGTGTGTCCCAAGTTTCTCATGACCCTCTCATTGATGATTCTCTCATTAAATGTTATGGTCGTACGTTGGGGCAGCGTTTTGTCATATTGTTTTGACCTAGGTAGTATGCATGATGTGATCAGTCCCTCTCTTGTTGAGAGAGCCCGCCTCGAAGTTAGTCCGAGATCTCCTATCGAGGTCTCTTGCTTTGTTCCTGGTATGGACGCTCTCATCACGGAGGAGTGCCTTGATGTGTTTTTTGGAATTCAACAAGCTGCCTTCACTCGACGATTTGTTGTTTCTCCTCTCTCAGGATGTGATATGATTTTGGGCATTTGATGGTTTCGTGATAATAACGCTCTCATGGATTTTGCGGCTAACACTTTAACTCTCAATGCCAAAAGTGATTCTCCTATTGTCAACCACGAGGTTAGCTTCGCTAAAAAAAGCATCAACTAACTCATCATCCTTGTGAACAATCACGAAGAACCGATCTTGGCTTTCGAGTCGAGGTCCAACGAACCCTCACAGGAAGTATTATGTGTTCGCATGATTGATACGCACGCATTGTTCGAGTGTTTCATTCGTGATCGTTTCTTGTATTTTAGTCAACATCTTTATGTGATCCCTTTTCCTAGGCATGGCATATTGTATGTTGAGCACGTTTCTCTTATGGATGAGCACGAATGTATGCGGATTTTTCATGAAAAGCTGAAAAGTATGTATGTAAGGAAGTCACATTCCATGTCTCTTCCTTGGCATGACACAGTTTCCGAACGAGCACATGAAAGCATGAGCACCAAGCGTGGGCATTTCCATTGTGTTTTGCCACAGTTGATTGCTCTAGATCATAATAGAAAGGTTCGATCTCATTGTTTGCGTATGTGTGGTGAACGGGTTGTCACTCCGTCTCTATGTTCATCTACATTGTATACACAGTCTTTAGCGCAGACAAGATTTTTTCCCTTCACTTTACATGGAATGGGTATGTTCATGGTTTTGTGTTGGAAGTGGTTTCAGGAATTTTCAGCCATGGAGTTTCTTGAAGAAGAAGGAAGCATGACTCTCGACGAAGTTGAAGCATCGAAGGAGCCACAGAAGACTTTGTATCGCTTTCGGCGCGGCCCAAAGAAGCAAGCGTTGTAGACCTTTATGAAGTTCAAGTACCGCACGACCCACACATCAGAGTGGGCCGGCGAAGAGTCCCTTCCAAGATTTTGGATGCTATTGGCGATCTCCCCCGACGCCATACAATTCGGTATTAGTACCTCACTTTGAAAAGGAATGGATGTCACGTGACACATCCAGCCCTATGTGTCCGTGGACAAGCTACAACATGATCAGGGTTCAGTCAGTCGAGTCAGTTTAGATTTAGAAGTGATCTGACACTTTTGTGAGTCTATTCGTAGACCGTGCATGCCCAGTCACTTAGTGTAGATGCATATCCTTTGGTTGCACACAACATGATCATCAGTATTCCCTTTAGAATCCATCAGATTCAGTCAGGGGAATTTTCCAGTGCATTTAGCCTATTTTCCCTATTTTTGACATTTTTCACTTATTATTTTAAAGTGACTTTCCAACAAAAGTAGGTAGGGCAATTTTGCTAAGTTAATATATAAGCAAACCCAAGTTAGCACTAAATGGCAGAAGAGGCAGTAGGAGCTTCCCGCTCAACAGGCATTCTTCTTAGCAAGAACCCCCAAGCACCATCAACCCTAGCGTTTTTGGACATCCTCAGCACCTCCCCATCCATGGCGTTTTTCAGCTTTGCAACATCGCCAACAGTCCCCAATTCCTAGCGTTTTCAGTTTACCCCCATCGCCCACAGTTACCTGGCGTTTCCAGCATTGTTGTGTCGCCGCATTCCCAGATTGGCCAGCGTCTTTCACTAACGATACCAGATCAGCCTGGCGTTTTCTAATGTCAGCCATTCTGCCAGCGTTTTCATTTTCAGCCTGAATTGAAGCAGATGAAGCAGCGTTTTCAGCATTCCACATAGCAGCAGATTCAGCCCCTAGTTGGTTGTAGAAGATAGCCATTTCAGCCCTCGAGAACGCAGCCAAAACAATCATTTTCAGCCACCGAAACAGCCCCGAAATTCAGCAGTTAGAAGACCACAGATTTCAGCCCTAAAGTCGTCATCGTCATAACCGTCGTCGTCATCGGCATAGTCCCAGGTTGCATCAGTCCATTGCATCGTCATTGTACCACTTTGTGCAATCAATAAGTAGACCACTCTCGCCGACGAGAGTGGGGCCTTCGGAGGATGGTTTTACGTCTCTGGTGTCGTATCTCTCTTCTCTCTTTCTCTCAGTCTCATACACTTGTACGCACAGTGTCCATTCACTTTGTTTGTGATCATAGCATTCTCTCAATAAGAAGGGAAGGCTCTACCTTCCATAAGAACAAAAGGAACCTTGAGCAGAGTTTGGAGCACTCATCTTGAGCAAAGCGCAAACAATCATTCCGTTGCACCTTACATGATCTAAGCATCTGAGAAGCCCATCTTGCGTAGAGTGCCCTCCAGAAAGTCCCAATCAACTCTGTTGTAGGCCTTCTCAAAATCGAGAAGAAGAATCACCAGATCCTCACCATGGAGCCGCGCTAGGACAGAAGCCTCCCAAAAAGTAAAGATGTTTTCAAGGATACTACGCTCCTTGACAAAACCTGTCTGAGTCCCATATATAAGGCTCTCTAGAAGTGGCTGAATCCTCAAACTCAGAGCCTTGGCAAGAATTTTGTAGGCTGAGTTGAGGATGGTGATGGGGCGCCACTGTCGAATCTTATCCAAGGAGCTACCCTCCTTGGAAATGAGGTAGATTAGGCCCTCACTCATGCTGTTAGGTATCTCTCCTGTCTGCAAGATGTACTGAAAAGCCCTACAGAGATCTGGGTCAAGCAAGTCCCAGTACTCCACGAAAAAACTGGGAGTTAAGCCATTCTCACCTGGACAGCTACCACGGGGGAGTGCACTAAGAGCCGTGTGCAACTCCTCAAGCTGAAGTGGCAGCTCAAGCCTCTGACGCATCTCCTCGGTCACAAGACAAGACATCCGTGCCCACACCTGCTCTCTGCATGCATCTTGACGCTCTGACTGGGGCTCTGTTGACAGTAACTCACGTTAAAAGTCAGTAGCAACTTCATGCACGTCATTTGGCTCATAAGCAACTGACTCGTCGGGCCTCCTCAACTGACTGACCTTGGCATGCGTATGCCGATGTCCCACTACCTCAAAGAAAGCACGAGTCACTCTGTTACCCACCTTCGTCCACTAGATGCCATGTCGATGGAAAGCAAACTCATGGTGCCGCTCCTTTGTGCTAACAAGCTCCTGGTGAGCCTGTTGTAACTGCTCCTCGGACCAAGGATTGTCAAGATGCTGCTCCTGCATCCTTTGCAAGGAAGCAACGCCCCGTCGAGGACACTGCTCCTCCTCTCTCGTTTTGCATGCAAGCGAGCTAAAGACTCTTGAAGAAAGAATTGACTAAGCTGAGCTAGTCCTGAGGCCACTCTGTCAGCAGGAGAATCATGCATGTCTAAGGCTTAAGCTCTCTGTCCAAAGAGCCTCCACTCGATCTCTGAGTGTAGAGTCTAGCAAGACCCTCTCAGGGATGCAAAGCATTGTGCTCCCCCTCCTCTGCCTATCTGCCACTGTGAGGATCATTGGTGCATGGTCCGAGAAGGAAGTCCCTGCCAGAATGCCAACTATCCCACCCAAGCCACAACCCAAGTCACAACCCAAGTCACAAAAGTGGTCACTAGTGTAGAAGCGATCTATCCATGATAGATTCACTCCTCCCACTCTGTGGTAAGAACGAGAGAAGGCCAGGCTGTCTGGGGGCCTCACAAAGCTAGAATGCTGCCACACATCCGAAACCCTCAGTCATACAAAACCTCTCCCAAGCTACCAACTCAATTCCATGCACAGTAGCATGGCTACCACCAATCCTGTCAAAGGGGTCCTCCAACATGTTGAAGTCACCCCCTATGCACCACTGCTCTGCGTGCGGCAGAGACTCAATAATCTGTGACCACTGCTCGTGCACTTGCCACATTGGGCGCATAGATGTTTAGGAAGCCCACAAGGCAACCCTGAACCTGCATAGTGATCCATTGAGCCCTACTTGGCACAATAATCCCTCTGCTCACAAATAGTCATACATACCCCACCCTGGATGTCTCCAGTTCCAAAAGCAGCTGACCAAAAAGTATCATATCGTCCATGCAAAAGATGACCACAACGTCTAATGCGGCTCTCACACAAATGATGCTCCTGTAGCATAAGGAGGTCAATCCCTCCTCCCACAAGGCATCGCTGAAGCTCCTGACGCAGTCGGCCCCTCTGACGCTGAAACTGGGACCCACCTAATCTCTGCACGTTCCATGAGACGATCCTCATGGGGAGCGAGAGAGAACAGATGCTGCTGCAGCAGCTAAACGTGCTATCGTCGAGGCTGGCTTGGATGGGGAGTAATCCGTATCCGAGCGTCCTCTAGATAGACGTGATTGCAAAGAGTGCTTGGCCCAAGCCCAAGTAGACCGAGCCGGCGTAGAGCAACCTCCTCTTTCCAGGAGTCCTCATGAATGTGTACATAGCATGGCGAGCACTGCGTATCGGCAAAGAAGTGAACCACAATGTGTCTACATCCTGTTGCATCTGGAGGGGTCACAACAAACTTGGCCAATGGCCAAAGAGTTTGAAGCATGTCTGTAACTCCTAGGTCTCCCATGTGATGAGAGAACTCTAGGGCCTGTGTCTGTAGCCACTCCAACACTGAGTCGAGAGTCCACTTAGTTTGGTCCCTGCCGCAAAGGGGAAAAGAGAAGCCAACCACTGAGTCCAAGTCCTCTATCCCCCTAGCTGCAAGGAATAGCACATGAACCTTGAAGCAGGCTGCCTCAAGGTCTGGTGAGGAGTTGCCGAGAAAGCGTGTAAAGTCGTAGGCAAAGAAGTCCCATCGGAGCCGAATGTTGAAGCTCGTCAGACCACAAGAGAGTGCTGCAAAGGGAGACGACTGTACCAGAAGAGGGGGTCGCAAGAAAAGCTGTCCCTCTCTCGCCAAGCGACTCATAGCAAAGGCGTTGCCGAGAGATCTCCTAGCAGCCGAAGACGGCCCTGCCCCCTGGGTCGACTGTGGGACTGGAGCGGGAGGGGGGGACTACAGGAGCATGGGGAGGGGGGGGGGGGGGGGAGAAGAGGGGTGAGGGGGATTGGCAAAGGTAGGGGGGTGAGGAGTAGAGGCGGAGGGAACAGGAGGGGGGGGGGGGCTGAAGAGGAGGGGGGGAACTCGGGAGGAGGGGGATTGTCGAGGGTGAAGCTGGGGTGGAGGTTGGAGCAGGGGACCTCGTCCTGCTGAAGAGGACTGAATCGGTTCTTTGTGGGAACCCACTGCTGCTGGGCAGGCGTCTGAGGACCACTATGAGTGCCAGCCAGGTTGTCTCTGAGGCCCTTGCCGTCGTCGATCACGAACTTGCTACCATCCCTCCTCCGCTGGAGCCCCAGGCTCGGAGGGTGGCTCTGCATGTGTGCTCTGTGTCTCTGCCTCTGCTGGCCAGCCTTGAAGGGTGGGGCTGGGCCTGTGGTATAGGTCGGGGCCTCCTCCGTGGACAGGCCTTCGCAAGACGGCCCATCTGTCGACAAATGAAGCACTGATTCGGGCAAGGTGGCAAGGGGGAGGCCCGAATACTTCATGCTCTGTCTAAACCAACCCCCACTCACCCGAGGAAGTAGGATGATCTCGGTATGTGTAAGTGTCCCTAACCAGAACGCGAACTGAGGGAATGCCGGCCGCCTTGGCAGCTACTGAGGCTGTCGTGCGAGGTGTCTCCAAGACAGCCCCAATCACTGAGCCTATCCTGGACAAAAGTGGTAGGTACTCCCTCCGCAAACCAGGAAAGCAGACGGAGATGGGAAGGTGTGCCTCCTCTACCAGAACATCTGAAGCAGGGTCAAAACCATGTCTCCACTGTCGAATGTGGGCTCGTACTGCTCGGATGGTCAATGGGCTCATGGCGATGACCTTGGATGCCATCTCGGAGGTCTCAAACTCGATTTGATAATAGCCTCGTCCGAGGAACTAAACGTCCAAGATCTTGCCCACCTCTGCGAGAAGGCGGGCATGGAGAAGATCACGCAGCTCTCCTCTGCTGGGTCTGGTACTGAGAATCTTGCAGATGACGGAAGTCGCCCTGCAGGCGGTCCACCTCTGCAGCTAGGCTGGCTTGATCTGTCGGTGAGAGAGCAAGTCGAATGGTGGGCTCAGCGGGGTCGGGCGAGGGGGCTTCCGTGGAGTCCCTCTGTGGCTGAGCATGAGCCTCCATTTGTGTCTGCTGCTGTGAAGAAAGCGGAGGAGCGTCGATGAACGAGGGAGATCCTGTTGGACCGAGCACGTCGAGGGTGCCGGCGAGACCCGTCAAGCAGGAAAGAGGAGTCGATGGAGTGCAGACGGAAGCTGGTGGTCGAGGCACATGCAGGCAGGCGGGGGGTTGGTTAGCGGCGGGCTGGATGGGTGGGCAGCGGGCGGGAGGATGCAGCGGCAGGTGTAGCGGGCAGGGGGCAGCGAGTGGAGTGGCGGGCTAGTGGGGCTGCGGGAAGCTGCAGCGCGCAGGGGGCGGGCTGAGGGCTGCGCGCAGGAGGAGGAGGGGATGAAGCTACGCGAGGGCGGGGGCAGGGGGTAGTGATGGCGAGAGCAGGGGGGTACGGACAGCAGCAGGGAGCAGCGTCTTGGGGTAGCAGGTGGGGTCTACTTTACACCACCGACACTGATGGTTATTCTGGTATAACATTTCATGTTTTTGTTAAGACAATAGCAGATGCACCAGGTGTAAAAGACGTGACTGGTAGTTGGTATTATGAATACCTGCATTGAGTGTGTAGAATAGGAAAGCCCTTCTTGCATTGACATCAGCGGCTTTTTTCTTGTATGATTACGTGGATACGTAGTAGTAACCTTGGACAGTAACACTGAAACCTTTGACTTTTGGATTGTGGTATCATTGCATTTGATGCATAGGGTTAACTTATAATAGTATGGCAGTTTTCAGGAGAAGTTTCATGCTTTTATGCTTTTTCTGGGAAGATATTTTACAATGAATCAGAAAAATAAAGGTACTGTTTTGTTCCATGGCTTGCAGGATTGACGTCAGCTCAAATACACCATATCACTCAGAAATTTCGTGAGATTTTGCGTCTGAAAACAAGAGGCTCAATGCAGGATCAAACAGCCTCTCCAAACAAGGGCGTCTTGAACAGCCTCGAGGTATTTTGCCTAGGCATGCAAGTTATTGTTTGTCTCAATAACATTTTATTCACATTGGACATGCTCTTTTCAGAATTCGCCATCTCAATCAGTATCAAGCCTAGTCAACACAATGCTTGGTGATAAACAACACGAGGATGTGTCTACTGTAAGATTAAGATCATTACTGGATGAATTATGTTGCACATTTGCATATTGCTTCAAAAAACAAAGCTGATCCAATGATTTAGAGCCGATTTCTTGATGCCTTTGTGTCTCATTTACCTTTTCCTATGTGACTAATGATTCCAGCTCGTGGAGTTGATGCTCAAGAAGGTGATGGAAGAGTTTGAGAGGCGGCTTATTACTCAAAATGAACAAGTTGCAAATGTAAGCATTTGGATTCAAGCTTTTTGACTAACAAGGACAAAGCCCTCTCCGTATCTCTTAGCTCATCTCCATACAAGGCAGGCCATTTATGCTGTCTAATGCCTTAATAATCTCATTTATGGAAGGAGAGTTAAAGCGATATGATATTCTGGTCAGTTGTTTTTCTCCCTTTTACTGACGACATTTCTTTCATTGGGTGCTTCATGTTGCAGCTGAAGAGCACATTGAGAGAGCACCTCACGCGGGAAGATAGACTTGTCTCGAGGGCAAGAGTTTTGGAGACTTTGGCTGCTGGTACAGGAGAGGAGGTGAAGGTATGATCATCTGAGTCAATAGTCCTCTACCTGTGGTGCCTTCATGGTAACATTCACGAAGCTTTAGTAATCTGTTTGCTCTTTTTTCACTTTGCATGCAGATTGTCCACAGTCAGCTTCAGAAAATGAAGGTGAGGTGTTTCAGTTTCCAGACACCAAAACTAGCTTTGAAAAGTTTTTGATTATTCTTTCAAGCAGTGTTAGAACTTTTTATGAATTTGTTTAGTTCTGTTGGAAGAAATGGACATATTGGTTTCATTTCTATCACATTTTAAGGTGCAAATAGTGTGCATATTTTTGTACTCAGCTACTTATGCATTATTGTATTAGATGATGATGTAAAACATTACTATGCTTGTGCACAAAACATAAATAGAGATGCAAGCAAGGCATCTAGAGAGCAACACAGATGGAAGGGTCAATCACATTCTTAATCTTAAAAGAAATCCAACTCATCTCTTTGAAACTGGAAGCTTTCTTGGTACATTGGAAATTATGAGCGCTAATCTTTCCATAACTCTACTCTTAGATATGAATTTTTTTATATCTACATAGTGAAGTAGCAGTTATGAGCCTTCATCTTTAAAAGCTTTCTAGCTTACCTAGTTTATACTTCTCGACTTGGTCGCACTTTTGTCAACCCTAAGTAGTTATGATGTGCACTACTACCATGTCTTGCTCATAAGAAAGATGCAAGGATAGAAGCAAGCAAGAGAGTGGACTAGAGACATAGAATCCCATTGTGTTCCTATCATCGAAACCAATTCTAGAACCTTGCAGGGCTGAATACATTTTACTACTGAATCTTTACATTGTAGTAGCTTTCATTCATGGTAAAATTCATACATGGTTTGGCTCAAGAAGATAAATACCTTTGTTGGGTTGATATCTAGCCAAGCATCATTTTGGGTACAGAGCATGATGACAATAGCTAGAGTAGTGTTCTAACCTAGAAGGTTTCTTATCAGATTTCCTTGCTTTTGGTGCCTACAAAATTTCTCTACAAAGAAGGTAGCTTGGTTATTTCTCAGGCCAGTGCTTGACAGAGGTCAAGCAAAGATGACTACTTGTGTAGTGCCCGATCAAGCTGTTACACTTAGGACAGCGATACACAGTGCTAAGTTTTCAAGCACAGTTTAAGGTGTGATTTACTGTCTTAACACTCACTCCTCCACTCTTCAGGTATTTCATGAGTGGCTGGTTTATGTCAAGCGATGGGCCTGGGTTTTCGGTTGTTTATAGGGCCAGGTGCCTTGTTTGTCATGCTTCGCCGCTTAGCGCTATGAAACATTGTGTTGTGATGAAACTTGGATGCAAAACCTCTTGCTTGGCTAGGCCCACACCGAGTCTGTAACCTCAAGGTGTTGTGTATGCCTTTAGTGGTTCCTCGTTTATGGTGGCTTTTGTGCTCTTTGGCTGTTTGACTTGCTTACTGACTCTGGCTACCATCTTAGACATGTAGATATTAGTGACCAATGCAGGATGGGTTTTTGTGAAATCCAATTAATCCTAATGATTCGTGATTGGAGTGCCTACATATGGCTGAGCCTTTTGTGTCACATCATAACTGTGTCATATGGTTACATGATGTATTTATGGCAATTACGCTGAGAACCATTTCAGCGTCTGCTAAGGTTCTACTAACAGAGCCAACAAGAACTCCCCCTTAGTTGTTCTGCAGTTTGCAAGGTGATTGTTTCTCAACACTATGTTGCATGAATAGGATTTCCAATATTCTGTAGCAGAGAAGAAAATGTTTGTATGATATATTCTGTTTCAGCTAGACAAAGAGAAGACAGAAGAAGAGCTAAAGGCCAAGGAGCTGTTGATGTCAAAATTAGAAGAAGAGAGGAGGAGTGGTCAGGCACTGCTGGAATCCCTTGAGAGACAGCTGCAAGAGGTCAAGCAGAAGGACCAGCAACATATTAAGCAATTGGAACTGCAAAAGCAAGAATTGAAACAAGAGATGCAGAAAAAACTCGATACACTGGAGGCCCTTCAACAAGAATCAAATCAGAAGATGCAGGAGCTTCAAGCTTATTCTGCTGCTGAGATGGAGGTCTTGAAGAAACGAGACCAGCAATATCAAAATTTTATTTTCTCTCAGAGAGTGGTTTTTCAGGTTAGAACCTAATTCAAGCCACGTTCTTGCCAAATCTAATTTTGGACTAAGTCTTCATTCAACTCTTCATAACTCCTGTATATACCAGGATATTAAGCTGGTAGTACAAGCTACAAAGCTGGACTTTCTCAATATGCAAAATGCTTGGCACGAGGAGTCGGAAGCCCTTGGTAATAGCCCTTTTGAGGCACAAGCTTTAATAATCTTTTATTTTTGGGCTTAAAGTGAAGCTTGTGTACCAGTAATACGGTAGGGGATACATTGTCTGTAAAACACATGGCCCACAATCAAGGAAAGTACCTTCTCTCTTATATACCGAACATTTACTTTTTGCTGTGAGCTGTATGAAGCTGTTGAGAACAGATGCCTTTATAGGTCTGATGTGTTGTATTGGGTATTTAAATGCAAGAGTATCCATGCTGACTGGGTAGTTGACAAATTTGTCTCTGGATAGTTCGAAACTGAGGGTGTTGTGGATGTCCAGTCTTTCATTTTCCTTGGCGCATTTTGAAATAGATGCTCTGCAGAATCTGATTTCTCGTTTTGTGAATTTTTGAATCTGATTATTCATCTCTTGAATAATTACGGACCATGAAGCATGTACAGTCCTAGAACTGACCGTCAACTTTAAGTTTCAATCTCTTTAGGGACGTGTAAGAGGCCTAAACTTTTTCCATCACTAGTGATGTTTAACCTGCACAGCAATTATATAAAGAGGTATTCTAAGGTCACCCATTCACTCAATTATGCCCCTTGTCATCAGATATCATTTCTCTGCTTAATTTGGACAGTACTATTCTTCCTTCTATATGCTGTGAAGGTCGGACTTGCGTATGCATGTATTTTTCCCAATGTATACTCACTGATTTAATCTCATCAGGTACAATTTACATTTTATGCAATAATCATGTTATGCGTGAAGCTATAGATGGGTATGCAATAATCATGTTATGCATGAAGCTATAGATGGGTTATATCATTCCATGATATGGGTAACAAAAACTTCAGGTGCTTGAGCATGGTGCTACTTCTTGTCTCTTAGGATTGAGAACCTATGACTTATGGGCTACAAGGGACAATTTTTTCTGTCATCACTCAGGTGAAATGCACATTTTAGTAATCTACAGTGCGGCTGATGATGCACATAAAAAAACCCTGAGCCGAATGGTTTGACACAGTTTACTATTTGCTTACTCTTTGTTCTCAAAGTGTTGCTGCTTTAAATTTGTGACTAGCCTGATTTTGCTGTTTTAGTTTCTTATAAAATTTCCTGTTTTCTTTGCTGATAAGTCATGGAAAATTGTGCTGACTAGATGGGCTTCTTTGTTTGAGACCTACTGTAGGAGTACAACTACAGGGGCTTGCAGAGGCAGCTTCTGGATATCACAAAGTGCTTGCAGAGAACCGGCAGCTGTATAACGAAGTTCAGGATCTCAAAGGTGTTGTAACTTTAATGAGGTTCTAGTGCGCTTACTCACGTGGGTTTTTTTTAAGGTGCATCTAAGACGGCCCTAAACTAGTTATTTCTCTGCCAGGAAACATTCGTGTCTATTGTAGAGTCAGGCCCTTCCTGCCTGGGCAGGTGGTGAGGCAAAGTGCTGTGGAATTCGTGGGAGAGAGTGGTGACCTTTTGATTGCTAATCCCCTAAAGCAAGGGAAGGAGGGTCTCAAGATGTTCACCTTCAATAAAAGTTTTGGCCCTTCCTCGACACAAGGTAAGCTTTTGTCGAAACCTGTAGGGGTTTCAACTTGTGCTGTGTCATCTAACATCTGAGTTTGCAGAGGAGGTGTTTATGGATTGTAGACCATTAATTAGGTCGGTTTTGGACGGTTACAATGTTTGTATCTTCGCCTACGGCCAAACAGGATCAGGGAAAACATATACCATGGTATGTACCTACAGTGGTGATTGTTTAACACACAAGTTCGAAGGCACCATTTTTATGGTTTTGTTGCTTTATTGTGCCCCTTGTCTATGTCCTACAGACAGGTCCAAGCAGCTTATCCGAGAAGGAATGGGGTGTAAACTATCGAGCCTTGAATGACTTGTTTTGTATTTCTCAGAGTAGGGAGGATGTATTTAAGTATGAAGTTGGTGTTCAGATGGTTGAAATTTACAATGAGCAAGTGCGGGATCTCCTCTTAACAGAAGGTTCAAACAAAAGATATCCTTGATGACTGTTTTTAAGTTGCTTGTAAGTAAGATTTGAACTATCAAAATGAAAAGCTTTTTCGTACGCTAATCAATGACATATTAATGTTTCTCTGAAAGAGAATGAAAGACAAAACTTGCACACCTTTTAATTACCTCAGCACGTACACACAAAGTAAGAGGCTAGGAACTGCCATATTGGATAGGACGCGATAAAGAGAACCTTTCATCATCAAGGGAAGTT
The DNA here is from genome assembly GCF_014529385.1 of Adiantum capillus-veneris. Classification (NCBI taxonomy): domain Eukaryota; kingdom Viridiplantae; phylum Streptophyta; class Polypodiopsida; order Polypodiales; family Pteridaceae; genus Adiantum; species Adiantum capillus-veneris. Next base: position 61,285,783 of record NC_140950.1, read on the forward strand.
CCGTATACATTCACTTTCGGAACTTGAGATCTTAACTAGACATACATTGGAGATCAGAAACCATTCACAGCTGAATGGCCTCAATGTGCCGGATGCAAGCATGCTGCCTGTAACTTCAACTGTGGATGTCTTGGAACTCATCAAAATAGGTCAGAAAAACAGGGCAGTGGGGGCAACTGCTTTGAATGAACGTAGTAGTCGCTCTCACAGGTACGCATCGTCACTGGTGACACATCTTGCATGTGAACATGTACAAGGGGCATTGTCCCAGCAGAGAGGTTTGTACATTGTGGCAAACACATGTATGCTGATCAATCATGTGGAATTTCTTTTTATTCTGTGTGACACATCTTGCATGTGAACATGTACAAGGGGCATCGTCCCAGCAGATAGGTTTGTGCATTGTGGCAAACACAAGTATGCTGATCCATCATGTAGAAATTCGTTTTATTCTGTGTGGCACTTTCTTCCTATATATTTAAGATATCTGAAGCCCTTCTTTGCAGCGTGTTGACAGTACATGTTCAAGGAACGGATTTAGCATCGGGTTCCATTTTGCGTGGATGTCTTCATCTTGTGGATCTGGCAGGAAGTGAGAGAGTCGATAGGTCTGAAGCAACTGGGGATCGGTTAAAAGAGGCCCAGCACATAAATAAGTCCTTATCTGCGCTGGGAGATGTTGTTTCTGCTTTGGCTCAAAAGAGTACTCATGTTCCTTATCGAAACAGCAAGCTCACTCAGTTGCTTCAGAATTCTCTAGGTGTGATCATCTGTTTGCTATTGTTGCTCTCTTCATCCTGTTATTTGGCGAGTTTGTGAAGCTTTAACCTAGTCAATTTGGCTTTTGTTCATGCAGCCGGACAAGCAAAAACTTTGATGTTTGTGCACATAAGCCCAGACATGGAGTCATATGGGGAGACAATGAGCACATTAAAGTTTGCTGAAAGAGTTGCATCTGTTGAACTTGGAGCTGCCCGAAGCAATAAAGAGAGCCGGGAAGTTCGTGACCTAAAAGAACAGGTGTGTTTGGAGAAGAATGTGGAGCTAGTCTATTTCAGAGGCCTTGTGGGAGTGATTTACAGATCTGTAGGACTGGTCCATGCCTGTTCTGTAAATGCCTCAGACTATGTGCTGGCTGGCCAAACTGCACATTTTGTTGAGATTAAATTTGCAATCTTGTACATAGTGTTACGGTCCTAGATGTTACATGTGTAGGTTGCATGAATGCCAGTGCTTGTCTTGCATATCTAATTCCTGTTAACATGGAGTTCCTTTAGCCTCTTACATGTATCTTGGTTATTAAACTGCAGGTCAACACATTGAGAGAGATTATAGCCAAGAAAGATGGAGAGATAGATCGCTTGCAATCAGTGCGTACCACTACTGTTGAAGATGTGCCTGTGGAAAGATCGAAGTCAAGACCGGAACGTGGGCTTTATTTTCACAAGCCTCCTCCAGTTCAAATGAAACAGACCAAATTGCGTAGACAAACTGTTGACCTGGGAGGACACAAAGAGGTAATTCAAAGCGTATTGTCAGAAAAAGTTTTGTGGAGCTGTGTCACTTTACTCTTTGCAATTAGTAAGTGTTTGTAATTTGTTACTGAAAGTAACATGCTGGGAAAAGAACCAACCACTTAGTTGGATCAGTACAACACTACCATTAAGACAGCTTGTCAAGGTGGTAAGTGGAATGAGGAAAGCATGAAGTGGCAGAATAGTTTACATTTTACTTGGCCAATTGCTTAGGAGATGGATTTGGGGCTGGTGAAACCATCCTTTTCTGAGAAAGGCGGATCTGTACCCCAGTTTGTAGCCTTGATGATTTATGAGAAATTATGTTTTCTTATGCAACATAATACTTTGGATAAACAATTACAGTTCCTGGTAATGACACCCTTTAATTGCTATATTTGGGACATGCGCAGAAATGGTTGGCAGGCCGGCAATTTCTAGGATCTCACTCACAGGATCTGGATATGTTATCTCCGCCAACATCTCCTAAAGAGTCCAGGAGATTACAGGATGGCTTGGTTAAAGAAAAGTTTTCAGACTCAAAAAAGCAGAGGAGCAGTACTTCAGACTGTAGAGTGGGTGAGGATTATGGAGAAATGAGGCATGATAATGAGAGAGGAAAAAGTGATGCAGACCATGCCACAGCTGATTTTAAGCCAAAAGACTGGCAGGATAGAGTTCAGAGCAGCACCGATTCCTCTCTTTTTGGAACATCATCTGTAGATGATTTGTCATCCATGTCAGATGGGGCTCAGACAGGGAAGCCTGATCGTCTAGCTCATGCTTCAGAGTCTGTAGATGTTTCTAGCAGACAGGTCAAAGCTCCCCATGAGTCATTTCTTACAAATTTCACAAAGGTAGATAGGGGGGTAGGCTCGAGGAAGGTTGATGTGGAGACCAGGACTTTACGCACACTGGCAGAGGCAGAGAGGCCACTTGCTGGAGAGTTGGATACTAGTAGTGAAAATTCTGATGGGTATGTGTCCCAAGCAGAGACAGAAGTTTCTCTATCAGGGGCAGCAGAGCAATCTGCCTGTACGAGAAAAGAGCAAAGAGCTGCATTAGGCCAAAGGTATGGTGTGCTAATATAGGTCTACTATATGGGTATCGTGCTTTTCGCTAACTTGTTGAAACATGCAGTTTACCCAGGAGGCCCCCCCAACCACAAATGACTCGGTCTTCAAGGGGGGAATGGAAGTCTTTGAATCTTGGGCAATCACATTCTCGAGCCAAGCAGCAAGCAGTGTCCAGCTCACCTGCTCTAGCTTTTGAAAACATGGCATCAAAAAAGCAGGCAATGCTTGGGCCAAAGCAAGTGGCTGATGTTTCCTGTAAGTTCACATATTAACTTTTGATATCATATAACAGTTTATGAAGAAATTGTGTTTAAATCATCCTTCTGTCAACAAGTTTTCTGGAGGTCTTGGCATACTCTCGCTCAAAGTCGTTAAAATGAGAAGGATCAAACTATATTAAAAATTTGCTTAAGGCACGAGAAATGAAATGTTCTATTAAACGTCTTCAAAAGGCCAAAATGACCTATGAGACCAAATTGATACAATCCTCGTGGATCTACTCCAATGTCTGGGTACAAAAATAAAATGAAGTATAGTGAAAGACTCAACTAAAAGACTAAAATCGTCAAAATCATCATCATCATCCATGCCCGAGGATGCCCATCATCGGGCGTTGTTTGAGAAAGTATTGCATCAATCCACTGAAGAGCTTTGTCAATGTCCCCCTCTGTAAATAGTCGTACTGGGCGTCTCCCATGTTGTGCTAGAATAGTCTTGATTGTCTGGTGGAGCCTCCATCGATGTCGTGGTCACCCCTGTAGGCGTGGGCATCTAGCTCTCCCGAGCTCAGTGGCTCTGTCCACTAATATACCTCTGGTAGAAGTGGGCTTTGAAGTCTGCTGTGAAGCATGCTCCTTTGGCTGCTGAGTCCCTGCTCTAAAGAAGTTAGTGATCTCCCTCTGTGAATGTCTCCCACTGCCTCGTCTCCTCAAAAGACTCTCCCTGTGTCTGCGCAGCTCTAGCAAAAACAACCTGAGGCATCTCTGTTCCTGATATCTCATGACTCTAGCCAATAGTCCTTGCCCTCTCTGAAAGCAGTGAAAGCGGCCTCATATCTCATAGTATACCGGACAGTGACAAATGTGATGTAACTCTGTCTCTGGCTCTATATGACACAACTGGCATATCCATGCTGAAGCCATGTGACTGTAACCATGATGTCACCTGCCCATACCAACATGCTGTGTCTCCTTGTAGCGCTAGTTGTTGAGATGACTCAAGGGCTAGCCAAGCATATGTGTCTTTGGGAAGGTCCCATAAATTATGCATGAAGAAAACTGATCTCGTAAGGACCTCAAGTACGAGAGGGGGGGCAACTAGCTCAGCTCGAATAATCTCATGTGGCACTGAGGCCTTAGCCTGAAACATCCGAGAGATCATAGAGACTAGAGGCCTCTCCATACATCTTCATCCATCAATGCTACCAGATCTGCTCTCGTGATCCACTAAGGGCCCCCAAATCTGAACCCCATAGAGCATAGCTGAAGCCACTAGAGTGCCAAAAAGCCACAACTTTGTTCGAGGTTCTTGAAACTGAACCTGCGAACACATCTTCTCCAATCCTCCTAAGGCTGCATAAGCTCTCGTCAATCTAGTCTCTGCTGCTCTCCTCGATGAAAACACCGGTCCACTGAAGACTACCCCAAGATAGGTGTATCATGTATGCATCTGTATACTCCACCGTCGCCTGACCATATGTAAAAGACTAAAGTAGGTATTGATCTCCTCACTCACTGTGGTGTGGTGTTAAACACCATAACCTTGGTTTTCTCCAGGTTAACAGGCAATCCACTATCGTGGGCAAATGTGTACAAAGCATCTAAATGACGTTGCATCCCCTCCGAGGAGTCGGAAATCAACACAATATCATCATCATATAACAATAGTGGGATCCATGTCCCTGCCAACTGTGCTCCTCTATCACCATCCCTCTCAATGTAGTCAACAACCTCATCCACATACATGCCAAATAGTGTAGGAGATAGCGGGCAACCTTGTTTCACCCCAATAGTGGAGTGAACCGAATCAGAAATCCCCTCTAGAGTGCGTACATACCCCACTATCGACTTGTAGAGAGCCATGATCCACCAAATCAACTCTTTGGATACCCCCATCTTCTGCAGTTTGCGCATCTAGCTCTGGTCATTGTATCTGTCACAAATTGTTGACGTGTCAAGCCACTGAAGAACGGAGCCAACCTGCAAATCCCACATTGTAACGAATGTGGACACTCCAAGTCAAGGTTCTACCGCGACACAACAGAGATTCACTTCAAAACAATTCACAGTTCACAATTGATTCGGCACGGCCCGGCGGAGTTACGTGCCTAGAGATATTGGCCTCAAAGACTGGCGCCCCTTTCAGTATTTCTTTTTGTATTAATCTGCAACTCAAAGTACAAGGAGTGGGAGGGGTCTCACTCTTAGACTCTACGTCCAAATGCTCTGCAGAGTGGAAGCCCAACCACTTATTTAAAGGTTTACATGGGATGCCAAAAGCAGAGCCCCAAAAGTTGTCATCTTTTTAAAAATAAAGCAATTGTTCTCATAAGCCTTGCTTGGGAATTAAGCAAAGTTCAAAAGTTGCCCATAATTGCGTAGAGCTTCTAGTTGCTTTTCCCAGAACAAAACTGAAAATTCCGTACAACTGCCGCTTTTCCCGGTGTAATCTGCGGAGACTGCCGTACGGTACTGCCACGTCAGCAGCTTGTAGGAAATTCGGATTTTCTGCCACGTGTCACTGTCGCCTTTCACGGGCTTGCCAGCCGGAGGTGTGTGTGTGGGTGCTCTGCTACCCCATGTTCAAGCCATGCCACATCACCAGTTTGTGACATACCCCCCTCTTGAAAGTATTGTAATCGCCCTCGATTACGCTTGCAAGACAGATAGAGGCCATAAACTGTCTTAGCAGACACCGACTGTTAGTACCGACGCATTAGGAACACACATCTAGCACATGTACCAATCGATAGTCACATCACAGGACATCACTTGACAAATCACATTCAAAATTCATTCGGATCTCAGACCATGATTAATCGGCAACGTATTTAGCAATCGCATCTAGATTCGCTCGGGACCTCATAGATGCCCGATTAACTAATCCTTATTGCAATCACGTCTATCGAGATCTTTCAGACCAAAATGCTGCAATCATTTTGTCTATCACTTAAACACGTCAAGAACAAATCAGTATCATTATTTTTTGGAATTCCAGTTCATAAAGTCATACAACAGAATACTGTCAGCTCACAGTATCCGTGAAATTCAGAAGAGACATCAGTGACTTTAGTATCAAAATCGGGGCAATCTGTTGACAAAGGAGTGGAGCGACTCCTCTCTTGTGCATACCCGCTGCACCAAATTTTGCCAAGCTGAGTTCGGGGTTCAATTTGGAATAGACTATGCTAAACCAAATGCTTAAAGGTAAAGGTTCACAATCTGAGGAGTATTTGCCAGGTCCTCCTGCTCCATCCACTTCGCATCCAATGCGGGATAGTTCTTGAATTTAACGAAGAACTGCCTTATCATTTTACCAAAAATTCTGGAACAAGTATCTCCTCGTTTTCCTCCACTTCGGGTTGCTCATCTGGCTCCCCATCATCGGGCACATTGCCTTTAAAAGGCTTCAGGAGACTCACATGAAAAGCATTGTGAATCCTCCAAGTATCAGGCAGCTTCAGTCAAAAGGAGACATCATTTATCTTTTCAAAACTCAGGAAAGGTCCATAGTATCTCATGCTAAGCTTTGGAAAAAGCCGCTCCTTTCCCTTTTTCTTTCTCAGGTGTGCCTTCTCAAAACGCAAGAGCATCCAATTGTTCTTCTTTAATTTCAAATCGCGACGATGTCGATCTGTTGCTTTTTTGTGTCTTTCTTGAGATTTGTGCAAAGCCTGATTGATCCTTGGCAAAAGCTGTGTCTAAGTCCTGTGTGTACTCGTTGGCTCCAAAAATCTTATCTTTCGTGCTTAGGAAGGGTGGAACCTTCGTAGCACCTTCAATAATCTCAAATGGCGCCTTCCCCGTCGAAGAGTGAACTGTGTTATTGTAGGAAAATTCCACCAAAGGCAAATACTTTTCCCATTGAGTCTTCTGATCCGAGATGTAAGACTTTAGTAAATCCAGTACGACTGAATTTGCAATTTCCGATTGCCCATTTGTTTGCGGGTGGAAAGATGACGAAAACTGCAAACATGTGCCAATGTTCTCCCAAATAGCCTTCCAAAACAAACTCATGAATCTGGGGTCTCTGTCGGAGACAATTGTCCTAGGCATGCCATGCAATCTGAAGATATGGGCCACAAACAGTCTCGCTAAGTGATCCGGCTTGACTGTTTTCTTCACTGGAATGAAATGATCTTGCTTGCTAAATGTGTCAATAACAATCCAGATACCATCGTGCCCACTCTGTGTTCTCGGGAGATCAAAAATGAAATCCATTGCAATACTTTCCCAGGGGCGGGTGGGTATGGGTAAAGGCTGAAACAATCCCTATGCTGTATGCTTGTCAAACTCGACCTTTTGGCATACCAAGCAACTGCGTACAAAATCGTCCACGTCCTTCTTGAGTCTCGGCCAAAAGAAGTATCTCTCCACACCTTTCAAGGTGGTAGCTGTCACGAGGACATGGCAACTGTTAACCTTAGTTGTTGGTTTCTTTCCAATGATTTTTGTTTAATTTTTGAGACTCTCTTTTTGAAGTTGCAAATGGTCGGACATTGTATGGCCAATGTGAACGGTAGTTTCACTGGTAGATGGAAAGTTGGTCGGCACTGGAACTCGTAAAGTAAACGGATGTCTAGGCTTAGTTCAAAATCATGTAGGTCGCCCCGTCGCACTTAGCAAGTTGGTGGATACTAGGAAGTGAACTTAATAAAGGCATAAAGTCAAGGTGGGATCACCAACAAAAAGTATTCGACAGTTGGGCCACTTTGCACTTTTGGATGTGGTCCCAATGAGGATAGATGGTCATATGACCAAAGGAAGCCCAACAGAAGCATCTCCTAAAAATTAGGGAACTTTGGGCCGTGAAATGTGTTCGCGTCATTACCTCCGGTATGACGAGGGGAACATTTTATTGCTCTGCTGCAAAGTCAATTGATGCACCAGTTGAGAGATTTTTAAGCAGGAAGCCTAATGCGGGAGATTGCATGTATGAGTGCCAAGCGACACTTTTTTGGCCAATTTACCAAGTTTGGGACAATAGAACTCGTAATTGACTTTTTGGAGCAATTTTGGAGGCTGTTAACTCTTATTTTCAGCCATTGCTCTCCATTTTTGAGCTTCCCATGACTTTACCTAGGTCCAAGGAGCTCAGTTTCAGCATTGAAAGGTATCAGATGCATGTTTACAAGGTTGTTTTACTGCATTTACAGCGATATGCAGGTTTTGGCAGCCATGGAAATCTTTCCCTTTTTGCATCTATTTGTTCACAGATGCATTACAGGTCAAGGGCAGAAGAGGGGGGATTTATATTGGGAGGATGCTTCATTGAGAACCTGTCTCAGAGGTTAAGAGCTATGGAATGCATGCTTTCCTCTCTATGTACAGTGTGGTGTTAGGAGTGATGACCTGCACACTACACATTGCTCTCTCTCTCTCTCTCTCTCTCTCTCTCTCTCTCTCTCTCTCCCCTACGTGCAGTTATGTGATGCCTCACAAGAGGGCTCTTCATTTGACCGATGTACAGCTGTGTGGTTTCATGCTTTTGTGCTGAGGCAAGAGCCTCCTTGAGCAGGAACAGGGGTAGCTAACTGTTACTCCAAAGCAGGCACTGGTGAGGGTCATAACCTCACTGTACAGGTGCGTTTTCAGCGCTGTGTATGCACTGTAAATTGACTGTTTTTCAGCCATACGGACGCCAGAACCATTGGGAATAGTGCCCCATTGGCAAAGGACAGTTAGGAGACTATTTGGGGCTGAAAACAGGGCAAAAACCAGTAAATACAACGTGCTGAATTTACTGTTTTTGGACAGGAATCAGAGGGTTTATGCTAGTGGAAGTGAGTTCCAGCAGGGGAATTGGTTTCGTGCAAGTTTTGGGGTTGTTATGCTGCCGAAACTTGGCCAAATCAAGTGGTATCTAGTTGGATATAGACAAAGGATTCCCAGGACTCTACTTTGTAAATTTACCCTCTCAAAGAATAAAGAAATACCGAAAGGGGCGCCAATTTTGGGGCCTACAGGTTGTCGGCGTCTGCTCGGAGCATTCTAGCTTCCGAGCCGTATGTGTGATTAAGTGTTAATTCCCGTCCCGGGTTTCCTTTGTAACGTGCTCTGTGTGTGTCCTAAAAAAAGAATTTCGGGTGAAAGCCAACGCCTACCGCCCCGTGGGCCGGTTTCAAGATTCCATTGCCGGGATATCAATCACTTTTTCCTCAAGAAGTGAGCCTCGGTTGTTTTGGGTAAAGACACAGAGTACAGGAACGCGGGATTACACTATGGCCGACAAAGGGAAGGGCATTATGGAAGAGGCTTCCTCTTCACAGGACAGACAGGAGAGAGTATGATCCATTGCAATCCCAACCGGTCTGAGTCCCACCTTAAAGTCCTTGATACTAGAAATAAAGCTTGGTGAAGTCATGACATAATCCATTGTACTAGCCCCATGCTTGTGCGGGAAGCATGTGAATCCCCCAGATAAAGGGAAATTCTCTAGACCATTAAGTATGGCCAAACCATGTATAGTTGCCATCTCCATGAGATGTCTCCCATATTCAGTGTGTTCTTTATCCTGTGAGTTTCTAGTAAGCCCCTTCTGTGATAAATCCACTTCTCTGAGCATTTCCTCAGAAGTATCATAGAATATTGCTTGAGAGTTGGCCGTTCTAGCATTAAAGTCTCCTAAGAGAACGATGTCTCCATCTCTAGAGAACTCCCATATGTCATTATTCAATATGGAGAAAGGGGACTGTCCTTTAGGTGAGGAGTAGACTGATGTACTTGGAGGAAAGTAGCATATAGCGATATATAGAAATCTACCTGTCTCGGCTCTCATTCTCACCCACATATACCTTGCTTGCTCATCTTTCCTGATAATCTGTAGTAGTGGTTTCAACTCCTCTTTAAATAAGACTACTCCTCCTGAGCCTTGGCTACCCCGTAGAGATCTCTTGTTTGGTCGACTAGCTGTTTCCGTGTCTCTGAGTAGAAAACTATGTCTCTGTCCCTAAAGCTGTCTTCAAAGGCACCTACATCTAGCCTATATGATCCATTACAATTCCACGCCGCTATCCGGAGCGTCGCCCCATAGGTCTCGCACCGTCATGATGAGCGCTTTTCGAGAACTACTACTTTCCCTCCTCTATAAAAGGCGATTTTCCCCTTTTCTCTTGCTGCCCTGATCTCTGGCATCAACTCTTGCATGTGTGCCAATGTAAGGTCATCTCCCAAGAAAATATTGGTTTTCTTAAGAGTTGGCCTCTTCTTTAGAAATTCTTTCCTTATTTCTATATTCGGGAAGCGGAGAATAAGTGCCCTATCCTTTATGTTTCCCTTCTCATCGATTCCTTTCTTGCCTACTCTCCATGCACTTGTGTGAGTAGGCTCTGTGATGCCCATGCGTTGTAGCAGTTCCTTCACTTCTTCATCTACATTCTCTTTGTCTTTGACTCCTGTGACCCGCACATGCAGAGCCCGATTCTTCCTTTTCTGCTCTTCCTCAATGGTCATATTAATAATGGTGGAGGTAGGTGTGGTCTCAGGCATCTGGGCCTTCCCTTTTTTCGCATCCTCAATCCATTTCTCTGCTTCATCAATCTTTTCTTGTGTCTTAAAAAGACGTTCCGCCCATGAAGATGCCGTTTTCGATTTCTGTTTATCTCCTTCCCGTAGAGCTTTCATCTGATCCTTCATGTCCTCGAGCTCCTTCAGCACCGAAGGTTGGTCCTCTCCCTTCTCCTTAGTTGTAGATTTGCAAGCCGCAAGTTCTCCTTTTAGCTCCTCGATTATTGCATCTTTTTCCTCCATGCGCTTTTCCATATTTGTTCTCCATGCTTCAAAACTTGCTATTGCCTCATCGAGTTTCTTTTGCATAACGCATTCTGTTACATTTACTTCGGCCTTGATTAGGTTTCGTAATTCCGTTTTCAAGATCTGAATTTCCTCATTCTGTATCCCCCGGATCTCTCTCTTTAGCTCTCATCATGTCTTCATACATGGAGTTCCTGTAGCTCTCAGCGTTCGCGTGCATTTCCTTCCTGATGTCATCCCTCATATAGTTTAGCTCTGATTTGAGCATCACCTGGACCTTCTCCATCATTAGCTCATCATGTATCCTGGAGATTTTCCCAACTCGTAAGGATCCGGGTGATAGTACAGTATCTCTGTTTCTCCGTTTAAAAGTAGCTGTTGTTTTTTTTGGGGTGGTGTAGCTATCTACACCCGGCCCTTCCCCTTCGGTAGGTGGATCCATCGAACCCGGGCCACAAATGTGGGGTAGGGTACTAGGGTGAGGGACTGAGAATAGGGCAAAACTTAAAAATTTAACTTAAAAACTTAAAAGGCTTTAACTGGGGCGCGCGTAGGACAAGACTTTCTACGCGTAGAGGAGCTTGCAGAGCGGTTCACCTCCCTGCCCAGCCTCGTGCGCTCTGCCCTAGCCTCGCGTGCCTTGGCTTCTGCCCTGCATTGCCGTTGCTGTCCGGGCCTCACTAGCCCTACGAGCCTCACTGCTTGCACGTTGCTTGCCTTACATGCTTCACTTGCTGCCCTTGTAGAGTATGGTACCCTCTGCGACCTGCAGAGACCTCTGCTTTGTGCCAGTGGACCTTCCCCGTGTAATGAACCTGCTCGCGTAGGAGACCAGCTCGCGTAGGAGGACCAGCTCGGGGGGGGGGGAGAGAGAGAGAGAGAGAGAAAGAAAGATATATTAACGTCTCGAAAGAGCCAAAATGGCCCATGAGACAAGAAACTATACATCTGGTAATACATCTCTCGTCTACTGAAACAGAAAAAAGATCTACTCAACATCGTAGTGACGTTTGAGTCTACAAAGCTAAAACTAAGCTAAAACTGAGAATATGTACAAATACATGATTGATCCCATCCAAATGTGACCATCAACTTCTATCTCCCTGTCCTCTATCCCAGGATATCCCAGATGGGTAGATCCAGTGAGAGAGAGAGAAATGAAATGAAATGAAATGTTATATTAACGTCTTCAAAAGGCCATAGTGACCTATGAGACCAGAAAGTTACAAGGTGGTGGATATGATACAAAGTCAGAGTAACAAAATAACCTAATCAACAGTACAAAACAAAGATATATATTTTGGGATTCTAGATAGGTCGATGTGAGCTAAGCCGAAAAATTGAGCAAGAATGGGCGGCTAGTTGGGACAGCTGAGTCACAAAAGATCTAGCATCGGTCGTTGGCGGATCTCATCAATTTCCTCCATGGTTAGTAGTTTGACCGGGCGTTGTGCATGCCTGGCCAGCGTATTGGGGACTCCATTCATTTTACGAACATACCACCAAAATCTCATGTACTTCTTGACGCAAACCAAGCATTTTGACGAACAAATGAGGTGGAAAAATTTTCTTTTGCAATTTAATTTTCATATTGCTCACATTGCTGGTAAGCACAATCAAGTGGCCAATGCTCTTTCACGACGACCAAAAGTTAATGCGGTGTCTATAGCAACTCACAATTATCTATTTTCTATGATTATTGAGCATGCTACTGACCCTAAATTTAGAGACATAATGTCAACCCTTGCTTTGGGGAAGAAAGAGGAACCATTCACCTTGCAGAGTGGTTATCGTTTCCATGGCAATAGGCTATGTGTTACCAACTCCCTTCGTGAGAAAGTCATGTGTGATTCCCATGCTCCTCCTTATGCGGGGCGTAGAGGCATTCAACCATAGAGTAGAGACGTACTTCTATTGGCCAACCATGAAAGTGGACATACAAGAGTATGTTTCAAAATGTGTGGTATGCCAAAAGACCAAGTATGTTATAAGCGTGCTCTGAATCTTTTGACGTAGCCTCCGTCGATGCTGTGTAGTCCACAGAGAGAGAGAGAGAGAGAGAGAGAGAGAGAGAGAGAGAGAGAGATGAAATGAAATGAAATGATATATTAACATCTACAGAAGGCCAAAATGACCTATGAGACCAACTGATTACAATGATGAGTCTAGTACCAAGTCTGGGTACAAACAAAGAAAACTACAAACTAAACACTGAGATAGGAGTGCTACCGACTCCTATGGGTGGCTGGTAGGCTGAGCAATGGTATCATGCCACAAAGATACAAAGTGGGGATAAGTGTCACCATGAGAGAGAGAGAGAGAGAAATGAAAATGAAATGAAATGTTATATTAACGTCTTCAAAAGGCCAAAATGACCTATGAGACCAATCAGTTACAAAATAGTGAATCTAATACCATGTCTGGGTACAAAAGAACTAGAAAAGAACTAGAAGTGGAACAAAATACTACTACTACTACTACAATCTAAAACTACGTGGGTGTAGCAGCTGATACAATAGGTACCCGGTAAACTGGATGTAACAGTGTGTGAAACAAAGATGGAAGAAATGGTGAGGATCCATCCTCATCTGCACTCTGGATGTCGAGAGAGTATGGCTCGAATCTTCTGTTGTAGTCTCCGTCGATGCTGTGTAGCTCCTCTCCTCAGTCGCGGTCGTCTGTATCTCTGTAGCTCCAATGCTCGGTCGATGAGAGTGCCAGTAGTGGTCGAATGAGTGTGGGACGAGCTCTGCAGTGGTGGCTGCTCCTCTGGCTGTCCCATATCTAGTGAAAAGAAATCTGTAATGTGTCTCTGGGACTGCCTCTCTCTAGCTCTCCCCAGTAAAGTGTCTCTATACCTGTGTAACTCAAGTAGATTATGTTTTGATTATGTTTGCAGCTACATCAGATGCAGCAAAGTTATTGAGCCAAAACGTCTCCAAGGCTTCAAAGAGGTGGTTGTAGCTGCAAGATTCTTTTTGTACAGCATTGAAGTATAAGGAGAGGAGATGATTGCCATTATATTTTACTATTTGGATTAAAAAAAAAGAGGACATGAGAGGAGCATTTAAAGCTGGACTATATAATAAGCGCGGAAAGCAAAAAATCCTTTTCGAGTATGCATGATTGAAGCTGTTTTCATTGGTCAGAAAGGATACCTTCAGCCTCTTTGTACTATTCATGACAGAAGTTTGGATCCGTCAAACAGGATATGGCTTGGGCGCCTCTTGGTTCGGATTAAATTTTGAATGCACCTAGTGCACATATACATCAAATACACTCCACAGTGGATTGCTGGTATTTGGACCTTCTCAGGAATTGAAGGATCTTTTTGAGATACGATATCAGATGATAAATACACATCTGAGTGTATCTTCCAGTCGGTCCATTTTACGACAAAATAGCCTTCCCTAAGAGGGTTTTTGAAATCTAGCTCGTAGCGTTATTGGTATACAATGGTGGCAGGGGCCTTTTCCACCGGTGCCTCTTTGCATTCGCCAGTTCTTCTCATGTACCATTTTTACCCTTTATTTAGTGTTTGGACCCAGAATGCAATGACCAGTCTCCTGTGCAATGTGAAATAATTCTTCTTTACATGTTCTTTTCTTAGATTTCCCCTTGTTTCAAGTTTTTTGCATGGAGATATTTTCCAATGCATATATAGATGTTGAATCGACTAAATCACCAAATGTAACCAGGTGAATGTGTTATTGGTTTATTTACTTAGGAATTAAGTGAAGAACACTGTGCCTCTTTTGACATTAACCAATGTGTTACATTTACTCAAAATGGCAGGAATGTCCAGCAGAATTTGCTGGATAAATAGTTTCGGGGTGGTTCTCACCATACTCTATTTTGCCTTTTTTCGTAATTTTTTTGGTCACTCCCATTACCAAAAAGAATTATACTTTTATTGAATGACCAATGGAATAATTTCCTAAGAAATATGCATCATCAAATGACTAATCAAATAAGTAGATGGCAAAGCAGTCATGCTAGAGAACTAGGCAACGAATGTGGTTGAGGTTTTGTGCTCCCAAATAATACGTTCGTTTGGTAGTTAATCGAGTGAAAGTCAGCAATGTGTTTGGTATGGCTTCAATAGAGAACATAAGAGTCCTTAAAAAGGAGCTATTGAACTTCAGTACAGTCTTTTATACTTCTCAATGTGATACAGAGCTTGAAAGACCAGAAGGAAGTGGTCTGAGAGAACATGTTGGCATTTCAGTCATAGTCAAAACCTCAGGTAAAGACCCATCGTCGTGCATAAGCTACATCTTGTCCAATCAACTCCATGTAAGACAATATTTGGGCCGTGTGGAATGTGTAGCTTGGGTTATCAGGATATGACCAAGACCATACCTCTTGCTTAAGCACATAGCATTGAAAGGTTTTCCAAGAGTTGCTTTCAAGTGTGTTCATCAACTCGCGGACACCTCAATAATTGAAAGTATACCACATGAGTTCAAAATAAGAGGTTTTTTTATTTTTTTAGGAGTGTAAATGCTTACATTTATGAAAGGGATTACCTAATAGGGTATCGAACAAAACCCGTAAGTTGCTCAAGATTAAGGAGTCATTTTATTCCAGTATAGTGCGTAAGTATATTGGTATTTTTAGTACCCATTTGAATGCACTTGATATAGATAGTTTCATGTAGGTGATATAGCCAAGCCATTAAACTAAGAGTAGTCCATGGAAAATATCATGATGGACAACTTTTTTTTTATAAACAAACCATAGGGCCCACAGAGGGAGGTGTTTATCCCTTCCAAACATTAGCCATGTTACATGGTTGGGCAAGGGCCATGTGCTATCGGGCAAGAGCCACACATAGGCATCACCGTGGCCACCTAATTGATGCACCACTTGTTGGGAACGACGAAGAGAACTTGTAGCAATGAGCTTGGAACCTCCTCCTTGGGTGGGTCACCCAAGGAGGAGGATGCACTCGAGTGTCCAAGGGCAGGAGCCCTAGCAACGTGAACACAAGGTGTCCCTCTAGATGGACAATATTAGGCACATGTAGTTTGGCAAGCTAGAGAGCCTCCTCTCAATATTGAGTTTTGATAACAATGTAGCGTCCACATAAATCATTTTGCGTAACATCAATTGTAGAAAGGAATTAACCATATTCATAAAAAAGTACAAATGTTTTTGGATAAATTCTCAAGTTATTAATTAAATTGCATATTACGTCTTGTTCAAAAGAAAAAGGCAAGTGCTACGTTGAAGCACAATGTGTAGACCAATTATCACAATTTAAAAAATTGTTAAAAGAAAGGACTAGCTTTGGAATGCACAACGGAAGGTCAGTTTCAGCTTGCCAAGTTTTTGGTTGATAGCCTCCACTACGAGCTTCAAGATGTGCTTTACAACGCTCAAATCAAGTGCCATTTGGTTGAGATAGGATCAATATAGTCGTCGTTGAGTGCCTTTGCGGTTTTCGGGCTTCAATTGAGATCAAAGCAGTAACGGGATTAATTTTTTCAAATTTTCCGGCAAGATTTGAAGCTGGGGATGCAAGCCATGAATTTGGCAGCTGGGTGGGGTGCTTTGGGCATCATTTGGGTTCAAAAACCATTTATTTTGCTCAAGTTTGTGAAAGATTATAGCTTCAAAGAGGTGGGTTCACCACAATTTTCCACATGGCATGTGGTTATCCTAGATGCAAATTTTTGAGTACCATTCAAAGGGGTATATGGGCCAAAGTCCATACTGACAGTGGGCTCATGAGCTCGTAGCTATGGTGTGGGCCTATTGCACGGTGATAGTGCTGGTGGTGCCCTTTGGGGCCTCATTCCCACATGGGCGGCTCATGTTCGGCCATCCCTTATGCCTTGACAAGGGGGTACTTCTACACGGGCCGATATGCCTATCTAAAAAACCAAAATTTTAGTGCTATTTTTGGACAATGAGGAGGGCACACAAATCGAGAAGTAAATTGGGGCTTTTGAGAGCAATTTTACAGAAGTATATTTTGCTGCATGCAGGTTTTGTGAAGAAGAAGGATCAACAAAGAGTTTGGTGTATGTGTTGTAGCAAGCTTGGACGAAGCAGAGAAGGGAGAACGAAGCAAGAGAAGAGGATCTTCGAGCAAGCTTGGAGTAAGCGGAGAAGAGGCTTCTGAGCGAGAGCAAGAGGAAGCAAGCTTCGAGCAAGTGGAAGAGCGAGCTTCAAGCATAAAGAAGAAGAAGTAGACGAGCAAGGTAGTGGAAGTGAGAGGATTTCTCTCTCTTTCTCTCTCGCGGAAGAAGAAAGATGTAGGAGATGGGCATCATCAACTTTGTTGCTCCCCTCTAGTGTATGTTGAGTGTTGTGAGCTACATAGATGGAGAGTTAATCCTGGTGTTCACTACCTCTATCGAGCATACACAGGGCCCCAAATTCAATTCTTGGTTCCATTTTGCAATTTGTGTAGCATGTGTTGTGTTTTGGTTCTTCGCAATCACTCTCTCACAACCAGAGGCCCCTCGATGCTTTCTTAGCTCCTCTCCCCACCCGCTCAATCCTCGACATCGTTGGTGAACCTGATACAGATTGAGCCGCGGTGAGAGGGTGAGCTGGACATACAAGCAAAGTGGACACAATTATTGCAAAGATTCGTAAAAACAGGTTTGGTTGAACATCCAATGTTTCTAGAATCTTCAAAGGAAATTCAATCAGTACCTAGGAATATGCATGAAGCAAATCTAGTCAAGAGAAGCAGAAAGAGGTGGACAAAGCAGTGGAAGAAGCATTAGATACAGTTCATGATGAAAGAGGCGTGTTTGATGGGTATAATGGTGAGGAATATCTTGCATGCTACAAGTCAAAGATGGAACTTAAAGGCATTTTAGTTGAGTGGATGATCAAAGAATTTGAACAATTATTGGCCAGATTTTGAGGAAGCTCTATTACAAGTGGGTGACAATCATATGGACACAAAAATAGAGCAATATTTATCTCTTGATGCAAATGTTACAAACGATGTAGACACTCAAAGAGTATGGCTAAAATCAGGTTATGATCAATTTTAGGAGCAAATTTGTGTGAACATGAAAGCAAAGGAAGGTCATGAAGGTGATGTGGATCCACGAAAGGATGATCATGCAATAGAGAAACATCATGACAAAAGTCTAGCACTGTTGTTAAACAAAGTGGCCATATATAAGGAGAGAACCATGCAAGTGTATAGAAGTAGTCATGTGCAACTATATATGCATGGCATTGTTGTTAACTCAAATGTTTTTGATGCTGATTCACACTCTAGTTTGGCCCACAAGAGATTTTTTTAGATACAAATGTTGGGTCTTTTCCTTATGAGGGGCTAGATTCTCCACTTGATGAAGACGTCCTTAATGATCTTAACTTTCAATTGCTGGTAAGTGATTTATGAAGCACTGAGGTATGCAACACTTAGAGCTCAGTGCTATCTATTTAGAGGGGTGCAAGAAGATCCTTTACAGTGTACCACTGGATCTTTAGGTACCATGGAATCATGTGAATCCAAAAAAGACGAGGAGTTCACTAAAGAGGATTGCATAGATTTTTACATGTGCGATGATTGATGAAGTACAGGGTAACACGGAAATGACACATGATGTGCATGAGCAGATGTAATAAAATATGTTTCTTGGGGTTGCCATGATTGTAGGTGTTGATGTCATAGGGCAAGGCGAAGATGCTATTATTGATGCTTCTTTATCAGGATTGGAAGAAGGGAAGAAGTCTTAAATGCATGGTTTCCTTAGCTTTCTTTGACGGTGTATCTGCTATGGTTGGATTTGGGTGTTTTTATACTAATGTTTATATTAGTGATGTTATGGATGCCAATAAAAGAGAGTCAGTGTTCTTCTATGCTTGCTTGTAACGAGATCAAGTTGCCAATTTTTTATGGGATGTGGATGTTGCCACTGTGTTCCAGGGAAAGCTCTAGTTTTTTGTGGGGCTTGTTAAAGAATATGATATTAAAGAATATGTCCATTGTGCTATGGGTGGTCAGACACTGACTATACTATGCTGTAAATATACTTTGGATAATAGTTAAAATAGAAGAAGAGAAGAGCAACTCGTTGAATGGCTGCTGCAGGGTAACGATTGTGTGTGTGTGTCTCGATGTGTGTTGGTGTGTGTGCGTAGTCTTCTTTTCTACCTTTTCCATCACCTGCGCACTCTACAAAGTGGTATCAGAGCTCAGTTTAAGGAGTTACAGTCAATACACAGGTTTCCACAGCTCTGGAAAACAGCAAAAAAGAGAGGTTTTTGGTCATAACTCCCTCACCCGAACTCAGAATACAGTGATCCAGGAGTCTATCTTTATGTTTTTGGGCATTCCGGACGCATTGGCATACTCAGATTTGTCAAAATCTGTAATTTTCTGTAGCAAACAGCCAGCTCACACAAGCATAGGAGATGTCTAGTTTTGCACTCAGCAGTAGATTTACAAGTTACAGGTGAAGAATTCAGTATTTACACAGGTTTTGGAGAGCGACATAGAGCTTTTGCATCATGATATTGTGTTATCAAAGATTATGTTTGGTTGTTATGGGTCCGTTATGGACAACCGCCTATGTAAGAAAGTTTGTGGAAAGAAGTTGAGGCGGTTATATTGTCAGATTGAGTACTTTGTGGTTATGTATGGATATGCGGTTAATGTATTTTGGAAAACTGTAGCCTTTGTGAGGGTCGAGTGAGGTTTTTTGAAGCCTTGCCTTGGGAGCTTTAGTACCTTGGTAAGGTGGATTAGGTACTGGAGCGAACCCCCGACTGGCCCCGCGAAAGACCTCATATGTCGTTTACGACTATGGGAAGAAGGTGGATGTATGGATATATGGTACAGGACAGCGTATGGATTGCATTTGCATACACGTCCATGTGGACATTGTTTTAGAGTATTTATGCATAGTATTGAGTCAGTCTGTGGCAAAGTGAGTCAGTGGATTTTCCCTTGGCAGTGAGAGATTTTCTGTCAATGTTTATGAGCACTTTGGTTGAGATTGTCACTTGAGATATTGTCCAAATACAAACGAAACTCTGTCGAAATTTTGTCAAAATCCTTTGGAAGAAATTGAGAGAGTGAAGATGACAGAAAGTTCAACTCAAGTCACACAGATTGTTGGAGAGAAGCTGACCAGAGAGAACTACAACATATGGTCTTACAGGATGGAGAACTTTATCATGGGCAAAGGTTTATGGGATTATATTACAGGTGAACAAGAGTGTCCCGAGGTTGGTTTGGAACCAAATAGAGAGAATGTTGAAGCACATAAAACATGGCAAGCAGGAGTAGAAGTTTACAAGAAGTGGATTGAGAATTCAAGGAAAGTGATGCATTGGATTTCACTATGTATTAGTGACTTCTTTATACCACATGTAAAGAAGACTCAATCTCCAAAGGAAGCATGGGAGATACTAGCAAGAATGAACAGCTCCAATATAGAACTACGAAAAGTTCACTTGAAGCAAAGGTTACATTGTGTATGGCGAGGAAATAGATCCATATCAGATTATGTGACAGAGATAAAACAAATATAGGAAGATCTTGCGAGCATTAATGTTGAAGTTCCAGATGATGACTTAGTTTCAGTGACATTGAATGGTTTGGGACCGGAATACAAGTCATTGGATACATCTATATCTGTTCGAGGACGCATGCCTGATTTTGAAGAGTTAGTAAACCTTTGTTTGCAAGAAGAGGTGAAGTTAGGCAAGTCAGGTCCTTCTACATCAAATAACAATTCCAGAGATCAGGTTTTTTACTCTAGAGGTCGTGGAAACAATAGAGGTGGAAGAGGAAACTATGGTCGTGGAAACAATGCTGGAAGAGGTCAATGGCAAAACTAACAAAGTCAAAGTTACAATGATTATAGCCAAAGAGGCAGGGGGAGAGCCCGAACTCGCGGACGTGGAGGTGCACGATTTGTACATCCTCAAAGAGATGGATATTGTAATAGATGTGGCATTTATGGTCACTTTGAAAGAGAATGTTACACAAGGCTAAATCAAAATCGTGATCATGGTGGAAGAGGCCGAGGTTATGGAAGACATGGAGGAAACTTTGCTGGATACAATCCTCATGATCAAAATATATATGACAATAGATCGAGTGGACATTTATTTCCTATGGAGCATGTTGTTGGAAGCATGGTGGAGCCACATCATACAGATGATTGGTATTTAGATAGTGGTGCCACAAATCATATGACATATCATGGTGAATGGTTTGACAGAAAAGAGAAATTAGAAGAGGATGAGTTTGTCGCTACAAGTGATGATACTATGCATCGGATTACACATGTTGGTTCAATTCCATTGCTAGAAAAAGACAGGATATACAACACATTGGGAGATGTTCTATATGTGCCTTCAATCACAAAGAATTTAGCATTAGTTGGACAAATGACAGATCAAGGGTTGCAAGTCCGTTTTAATAGTTATGGCTGCTTCATAGAGGAGTTTCACAAATTCAGACCAGGTAAGATATTGACACGCGGAAGAAAGAAAGGTCGCTTGTTCTCATTGGAAGCTGGAGATCCATGTTTACACAGTAGTATGTATACAAACAAATCAGCCACTCAAGATAATTGGGCAGAGTTATGGCATAAGAGGATTGGTCATGTCAATTTTAGAAGACTAAAGCATATGCAATCAAATCAAATTGTACGTGGTTACCAAAGTTTGGCAGATTGAATTTTGATCATGTTTGTGAAGCTTGTCAATTTGGAAAGCAATCTCGTTTACCGTTTCCAAAGAGGGGGAGAATTAGCCAAAGTCCTTTGGAAATTGTTCATTCGGATATTTGGGGACCTTGTGATCATGCTACACCAAATGGTTGTCGATATTTTATCACATTTACGGATGATTACAGCAGAATGACATGGGCTTACTTTCTAAAGGCAAAGTCGGAGGCATTTGAGGTATTCTTGGAGTTCAAAGTTATGGTTGAGAAAGAGAATGGTTGTCAAATTAAATGCCTACGTACAGATGGAGGGGGAGAGTACATGTCACACAATTTTGATGATTACTTACCTGAACAAGGCATAAGAAGACAGATTACTTGCAGATACACACCACAACAAAATGGAGTTGCTGAGAGAAAGAATAGAGTCATAGAAGAGATTGCAAGAGCCATGATGAATGAGATGAATATGCCATTAACATATTGGGCTGAAGCAGTTTATACAGTAGTACACATTATGAATCGAACACCAACAGCTGCCATTCATGCAATTTCACCTTATGAGAGACTTTATGGGATCAAGCCAACAGTTTCTTATATGAAAGTTTTTGGATGTGTTTGCTATGTTCATGTGCCAAATGAAGTAAGAAAGAAGATGGAGCCAAAGGCAGTGAAGTGTATATTCTTGGGCTACCCAGTTGAAAAGAAAGGTTACAAGTGTTATGATCCTACGACAAGACAAGTTTATGTCAGTAGAGATGTCAGATTTTGTGAGCATGAACCATGGTATAAACCAAAGCCAATGATGATAGAAGATGAGTATGAAGAGCAAGAGAATGTGCGTCATGTTGTTGATAAGCCAGGACCATCAACAAGAACTATTTCAGGACCACATATGACAGAGGAGAGTACAGGAAGTGTCAACCCATGGAGTGGTCGTTTGCGAGATAAGAAGCAAGACGAGAAAGGCAAGAAGAAAGTGGTTAAAGAGAGTTCTGGAGATGAAAGCTTCGATGAAGAGCATGGTTTACCACATTTGAGGACACCTGGCAGTAAGCATATTGCGAAATATGTACCCCCATATGCAAGAGTTGAAGAGAAGAGTGAACCACAGTTGAGAAGATCAGAGAGGGTGCGTTATCCAGTTGATAGATTGACATACAATGGTTACATGCGTACACATTATGCATACATGGTTTCACATGTGCAACATAAAGAGCCTACATGTTTTCAAGAGGCAATTGGAAAATCAGAGTGGGAGTCAGCTATGGATGATGAGATGGATGCTCTTGTGAAGAATGACACTTGGGATTTGGTTCACTTGCCAAGTGGAAAGAAAGAAATTGGTTCAAAATGGGTATACAAAGTCAAGTGCAAGTGAGATGGTAGTGTGGAAAGATACAAAGCGAGGCTTGTTGCTAAAGGTTATGCACAAACAAAAGGTCTTGATTATGATGAGACATTTAGTCCAGTTGCAAAGATGACAACAATCAGATTGGTGATAGCAATGGGCAAGTATGTTTGGTTGGAAGTTACGGCAAATGGATGTGGATAATGCATTCTTGAATGGTGACTTGGAAGAAGAAGTTTATATGATACAGCTAGAGGGTTATCAACATCCAGAGTTTCCATATTATGTGTGTAAGTTGAAGAAAGCATTGTATGGTTTGAAGCAAGCATCTAGAGCTTGGTGTGAAAAGATAATCAGATTCTTGAAGAAGATTGGATTTAAATAGTCTATTGCTGATCACTCATTGTTTTTGAAGCATGTTGATGGCGAGATCGCCATTATTGTTATCTATGTTGATGACTTGATTCTCACCGGAAGTCATGATGAGCAAATTTTGCATGTCAAGAAGAGTTTGTTGAGAGAATTCAACATGAAGGACCTTGGTGAGTTGAGATATTTCTTGGGAATTGAAATTGTCAATACATTATCAGGAATTTGGATGATACAAAGACAATACGCATTGGATATGCTTGAGAAGTATGGAATGACAGCGTGCAAACCGGTTGATACAAAATGTGAAGTTGTTTGATGATGGACATTACATTGAGGATGTCACTATGTACCGCAAGATGGTTGGAAGCCTTGTTTACTTGACAATAACAAGGCCAGATTTGAGTTATGCAGTGGGTGTTGTGAGTCAATTCATGCAAAAGCCATGTAAAAGTCATCTTGATGCAGTGAGACGGATTATGAGATATGTGAAAGCCACTGTCAGTTATGGAATGTTTTATGAAAAGAATGGGAAGCTTTGTCTTTATGGTTACATAGATGCTGATTGGGCAGGAGATTTTATGGATAGAAGATCTACAAGTGGTTATGCATTTTTCATTGGCAATGGTATGATAAGTTGGAGTAGCAAGAAGCAATCAACTGTAGCATTATCAAGTACAGAAGCTGAATATGGTGGAGCAGCTCTGGTAGCATGTGAAGAGTCATGGTTGAGAGTACTTATGGTAGACTTTGGTTTTGACTTTCTTGACAGTGTCATTATATATTGTGACAATATTAGCAGCATCATGTTGGCAAAGAATCCAGTTTACCATGCTCGCACTAAACACATTGAGGTACATCATCACTTCATTAGAGAAAAAGTTTTGGCAGGTGAGATTGATTTGGTGTATGTGAAGACAAATGATCAAGTTGCGGATATATTCACAAAAGCTCTTGGAAGGGAGAAGTTTTGCTACTTTCGTGAAGCATTGGGAATCCATCATATACAAGCTCATTCTGAGCTTGAGGGGGAGTGTTAAAGAATATGATGTTAAAGAATATGTCCATTGTGCTATGGGCGGCCGGACACTGACTATACTATGTTGTAAATATACTTTGGATAATAGTTAAAAGAGAAGAAGAGAAGAGCAGCTCGTTGAATGGCTACTGCAGGGTAACAATTGTGTGTGTGTGTGTGTGTGTCTCGATGTGTTGGTGTGTGTGCGTAGTTTTCTTTTCTACTTTCTCCATCACCTGCGCACTCTACAGGGCTCAACAATGCTGTGTGCTCCTAATAGTTAAAGCATGTTCATTATTGACGGGTACTTTTGGATGAACGGTGTGGTTGCTTTTTGATTGATCGAAGAATAACAAGCTTGTATCATGGTTGTTTGGTGTCGGTTGAGACATATGATGTATGATTATGTGGAGTAATGGTAATCATGTGCTTTGACACTTAATCTATATGCCATTTGATCCAGGACGACATTATACTGTCTAGTTCTTAGGACATGGTATGTATATCTACCATGATGCAGGGGAGTCATTATGGCTACAAATTTTTGAGTTTTCCCTATGATCTTGGAGGGGTTGATGATTTCATGAAGCCACAAATTGGGATATTGTTGATAGCATGCTTAGAGTGGGGCAATAATTAGGTGATACCATATGTGTATATTGTGGACATGGTCGAGGTTTATATGTTGGAATTAGGGTTGCAGAGAAACACACACAGCTTGGAGAAGACAAAGAAAGCTCAAGGCACACAATAGAGAGTGTGTTACTTAGTGTGCAATGGAAAGATAGATAGCCCTAGAGTGATGGGCGTATATACAAAGCACGGGGAAAAAAACCTCCTAAAGACGGAAAAAATGCCCCGGCGGTCCTAGTGTGTTCACTACCACATGTATATGGTAACAAATCCCCCTTGGAGTGATGCGGTGAATGAGAGCTGGCACGTGAGTAAAGGGAAGTGCCATGCCCTGAGGACAGGATCAGTCCACAAAGGGGAGTAAGCCCAAAGCTTTGTGGAAAGCTTCAAGCTTCCCACGAGACAATGCCTTTGTGAAAAGATCTGCAAGGTTGTCCTGTGTTGGCACATAAGCCAAGCTGATCTCTCCTACTGAGAGCCTCTCGCTGACATAGTGGTAATGCACCTCAATGTGCTTTGTGCAAGCATGAAAAACTAGGTTCCTCGCAACTGCCAATGCACTCTGACTGTCAGTGTAGATAGTGTTGGCAGTGTCCTATCCAACACCCAAATCAGCCATAAGGCGTCTGAGCCATACACACTCAACCGTAGTTGTGAAGACTGCCCTGTACTCAGCCTCACAACTCGAAGTGGCCACAGTAGGTTGCTTCTTGCTCAACCATGATATACATGAACTACCAAGCATGAAACAAAAACCACTTGTGGACACTCGCGTGTCAAAACAACCAGCCCAACCTGAGTCCGAAAAAGCATGTAAGTCTGGCGGCAATGATCCCCCCTTGGGATAAAACAAGCCAAGATGTAAAGTGCCACTAAGGTAGCGGAAAATCCTCTTGATAGCCTACCAATGTTTAGACCCTGGGCTATGCATAAATCTGCTGACCTGTGAGACTGCAAACTGAATATCCGGCCTCGTGTTGCATACATAAATGAGGCAGCCAACAGCAGTTTGGTAAAGAGTGACATCAGTAGGATCGCCAGCATCATGTCGACTCAACTTCAAACCTGTTTCCATGGGAGTGGCAATAGGTTTGCAATCCTCAAGTCCAAACTTACATAGCAATGTCTCTATGTAACTTTTCTGACACAAGGCAATACCACCATCACACTGCTTAAACTGTATGCCCAAATAATGATGCAACAGCCCCAAATCTTTCATCTTGAAAGTAGCATTCAAATCAGCCTTAAATTCAGCAATATATCTCTCATTTGGTACAGTGATCAGCAAATCATCAACATAAAGAACCACGATGAGAAGTACATCACCCTCACGCTTTACATACAATGTGCTTTCTGTTGGACTGTTACGAAAGCCTTGTTTGACCAAATGAGTGTCAGCTTTCTCATACCAAGCACGAGGAGATTGCTTCAACCCATACAAAGCCTTGTTACATTTGCACACTTTGTCCTCTTGTCCTTTTATGACAAAACCGCGAGGCTGCGTTACATAAACTTCCTCAAATATGTCACCATTCAAGAAAGAAGTAACAATGTCTGATTGATGTACATCCCAACCAAAATGAGCTGCCAATGCACATAGAAAACGCACAGTAGTCATACGACAAGTGGGAGCAAAAGTCTCTTCATAATCTATGCCTTTTTGCTGTGCATAACCCTTTGCAACAAGTCGAGCCTTATGGCGATTGATCTCACCATCCGGTTTGCGTTTCAACTTGTAAACCCACTTCGTACCAATGGCCTTTTTGCCAGGAGGCAAATCACATAAAGTCCATGTGTCATTTTCTATGAGTGCATCATATTCTGATTGCATGGCAGCCATCCAATTTTCTGAATTCTGTGCTTCATCAAAAGACAGAGGCTCCTCAACATCATGTAAACTAGACACAGCCAAAGCATAACAATCTGATGCATAAGATGTATGGTGAGAGCCTGAACGAGTACGACTAGAAAAAGGTGCATCCAATTTACTGTCACGCAAAGTGTGCACCAGCCATTTTGGCATACCTCTAGCCTGCTCATTTTCAGCCCTTTCCTCATCAAGTACATCATGTACATCTGCATCAGTAATAGGCTGATCTAAAACATTTTCAGAAACCCCCATAGGCTGTACATTTGCCTCATTGGAACTTACATTCGTATTTCCACCACTGAAAAGAGGCAACAAAGTGTCATAAATGTCCTGGGAGCTTACATTACTGTCTCTAGGACATGACAGCAAGGGATGAACAGAATCTTCCACAAACACTACATCCCGAGAAACCAGAATACGTTTTGTTTGCGGATGATACAACCTGTAACCTTTGCTTTCAGCACTATAACCAACAAAAATACATTTGACAGCCTTATCATCCAATTTTCTCCGCTGCACTTGTGGCACCAAAGCATATGCCAAACAACCAAAAACATGCATGTGCTCAATAGAAGGCTTTCTATCATGCCATGCTTCATATGGAGTAATAGACTGCAAAGCTTTCGTAGGACACCTGTTAAGTACATAAGTGGCACACATGATGGCCTCAAGCCAAAAAGAATGCGGTAAAGCTTGACTTTTGACCATACATCGTGCCATTTCCGTCAGTGACCTGTTTTTCCTCTCAGCAACACCATTTTGCTGAGGCGTATAAGGCACTGTACATTGGTGTTTTATCCCACGACTAGCCAAAAATGCATTAAATTCATGAGACATATACTCCCCCCCTCGATCGGAACGGAGGGTGCCCATAGTACATTTCGAGACATTTTCAGCCATAGCTAGAAATTGTTTGAAGCACATAAAAACTTCGGACTTCGCTTTAAGCAGAAATACCCATGCATGCCTGGAGTAATCATCAATGAAAGTCACGAAGTACAGGTAATTGCCCAAGGACGGAGTTTGCATGGGCCCACAAACATCACTATGCACAAGCTGCAACCTGCATGTGGCCCGAACTGAACCATCCTTTGGAAAGTTAGAACGCTGCATCTTACCCAAAATACAGCCTTCACAAACATGTTTGACAGGTGCTTCAAGAGGTGGCAAAGAAGCAACCATATCAGATTTCTGCAAACGCAGCAAACTGGCAAAATTTAGATGACCAAAACGTGCATGCCAAATTTTTGCATCTGAAATAGCCCTTGAATCTGCAACAGCATTTGCCAAATTTTGACCCCCCATCATACAAAAGCCCCCCCCCACCAGGCCACGGCCCCCAAGCCCAGCAAAAATTCAGGGGGAGAACGGAGATCATGACTGTACATCTGTCATCCACAAATTTGACTACAAGTCCAAGTCTAGCAACAACTGACAAGCATGCATCATGACACAAGTGTAAGTGCATTGCGCTAAAAGCCCACTCCCAACATCAGCATTACAGTCTCCTTTCACAGAAGACTCAACAATGGTGCTTTGTAGTGGAACTAAGTCTTGGTGACACCCTCTTTTGGAAGCCTCTTTGGCCTTCAACTTAGCCACGATTTGGGTGATCATTTTTACAATAATGGCAAATTTTTTTTGCCCTTAAGAAAATTGCCAGACGAAGTTGATTGCGCAGATGCTTTTTTGAAACAGATTTTTGACGCAAAGAACCATAAGAAGTGGCTGCATTGCTGTTACCACCCTTTCTTTGAGAAGCAATAAAATCCTGTTCAACTGCACGCTATCTAGTTTTGTTTTTTCTGGACAATGACTCTTGCAACAACAAACTTGACAACTTCTGGATTTCCTTGGGTCATCAGTCTCCAAGTACTAGCAAAAGTCTGGTAGGAATCTGGTAAGGCATCAAGAACAGTTTGCACAAGGGAACTGTCTGAAATGACTTCACCTGCAGAAATAAGCTGCTCATTGATATCCTTGACACTAGCAAGGAAAGTGTCCATATCATCTTCCTCATGCATAATCTTCGACTCCAGCTCTTTACGCAGCAAAGCAATTTTAGCCTCATTGCGGCTTGCATAAAGACCTGCTAAAATATCCCAAGCCTATTTTGCTGATTTTGCTGAACGGATGTGAGGAACAATGGTGTGCTTCACAGACAACGCAATCAATGCATGAGCCTGCGCATCCTCAACATCCCAACGAGCTTGTTCTGCGGTAGGCAAAGCAACTCTAACAGCTGCAATCCTTGCAGCAAGACCTGCAACATCCTCAACATCGCCTACATCCTCAGAACCAGGACGTACATCAATGCCCTGCACAATGTTCCAGACACCCTTTGACACAAGAACATGTTGCATCATATAAGCCCACATAGGGTAGTTGTCCCCATCCAACCTGTCCTCAGCAGCAAACATCTTGAACACATCTGTGTTGTTGTTGTCAGCCATGGTAAATGCTGCACCTGATGTGAAAACTGCCCGAAAATAGGAGAAATGGAGCGGGAACAACCTGTGCTATATAGCACAAACCGTAGAAGACTATAAGGCACCTGTTATGCAAAAAATGACACTGATAGAAATTCTGCACAAAATGACGAAATAGCCTGTGTAGTACTGCCTGTAGTGGAAACGGAGGCCGAAATGAGCCCAAATCAAAATTCTGAGCAGACCAACCTCTTCGAGATCTCCCAAAATATTTGTCGACCTGCGAACGCTCGCCAAAGCTCAGTGAAATCGGAGAAAGTGAGCAGGCGTGTACTGGAGCAGTTGGCAGCTAAGCTCGGGAGGACGTGACCTGCTCTGATACCAATTGTTGGAATTAGGGTTGCAGAGAAACACACACAGCTTGGAGAAGACGAAGGAAGCTCAAGGCACACAATAGAGAGTGTGTTACTTAGTGTGCAATGGAAAGATAGATAGCCCTAGAGTGATGGGTGTATATACAAAGCACGGGGGTAAAAACCTCCTAAAGAGGGAAAAAATGCCCCAACGGTCTTAGTGTGTTCACACACATCACTACCACATGTATATGGTAACATTATAAATTATATGCTTGCAAATATCAATGTGGTTGGCACATGCTGGAGGATGTGTAGGTTCAAAGGGGATGGATGTTGTGTCACTGCACTTCCATAATTATATAAAAACACAGGGAGCAATAGCGATATCGATATTGATCCCTTTATTTTTGCCTTTTTTAAGTAAAAAATAAAGGGAGCAATAGCGATATCGCTATGCTCCCTTTATTTTTGACTTAAAAAAGGCCAAAAAATTCATTATTTTTTACTTTAAAAAGGCAAAAAGTTCAAGATTTTCTACTCTTTATTCCCTTTTGACAATTGAGATCGGTTTTTGAGATCATGTCTAAAATTAATCAAGCAATTCATCTTCAAAGCCTACATAATCAACTCAAATTCTAGTTTTATCATCTTGTATTGATAGACATTCGGCCTTCTTATGAAAACCTACAATTTTTACCATCTTTGACCATCTTTTAGGGAACGTAGGTTCTTACCCATTGCAGCTCGACACTGAAAGGCCAAAAAAAGGCCTTTCTGTTGCTCCACTTATAGCTCGACTTAAAAAAGGCAAAAAAAAATCATTATTTTTTACTTTAAAAAGGCCAAAAGTTCAAGATTTTCAACTCTTATTCCCTTTTGACAATTGAGATCGGTTTTTGAGAGCTTAGCCTGTAGTTAAATTACCTCACAAAAAGGAAATCATGTCTAAAATTAATGAAGCAATTCATCTTCAAAGCCTACATAATCAACTCAAATTCTAGTTTTATCATCTTGTATTGATAGACATTCGGCCTTCTTATGAAAACCTACGATTTTTTCCATCTTTGACCATCTTTTAGGAACGTAGGTTCTTACCCATTGCAGCTCGACATTGAAAGATCCATGTGTTGCAATAGTACCACCACAGCCTTGGAGCAACATCAATGTGCAACATCAATGCGCGTGCAATCCTTCCAGAGTTTTGACATGTTTAATGGAAGCTACAACCTAGCAAGATTGCAAGATGAGGTAAGGTTGCATCAACAAGATACCGTACATTCAGTATGTGTATGTGTGTGTGTGTGAGGGAGAGAGAGATTAACAAAGAAGAAATGTGTGTGTGTGTGTGTGTGTGTGAGAGAGAGAGAGAGAGAGAGAGAGAGAGAGAAAAGAAGAAGAAGAACAGAGTTTTAACGTGAACAGACTCCTCTTTTTTTTTTTTTTTCTTGTGACCATTTCAAACTCCACCCTCCCTAATCTCAACATTTCACTTATATGAAGGAGTTATATAAAGAGATGGCTCAATACAGCTTACCATTTTTTTCCATCTTTTAGTTATCTCTCCTCCTACACCTCTCTACTTACCTTCACTCACCATCTCTACTCCTCTACCTCTCTACTTAGCATCATTCACCATCCCTCATTTCTACTCCAACCTCACCCTCCCTTAACTATCTATACAAACCTCTATCCACTCTACCTCAATTCTCTCCTCCAACCTCTCTCTCTCTTGACTATCTATAACATCCTCATTCTACTCTACCCCATTTCTCTATCATCTTTCCCTCCAGCTGTCTCTCCCTTCACTACATCCACATACCTTTCTCCACTCTACCTACATCGTGTGCTCAGGACACCTTCACTTCTATCTCTCACTCTTTCCTCTATCTCCCCTTCTCATCCTCTCCTCCTATCCCTCACTTTGCCAAGACATTCCTCCCACCTCCATATCTCTCTCTCTCTCTCTCTCTCTCTCAAAGGAAAGATCTCATTTCATCGTTCATGTGGGTGGTGTGGGGGTTGGCAAACCACACCACCTATCATTGGAAAGATCTTTGTTGGTTCTATCTGTAGCTGACATAAATGCACCAGCTGGTTATAATGTGTTTGCCCTAGCAAAATCTCTTGAAGGTGATCCGTCAACATTTCCTTTGCAGAATGCAGGTAAAGGTAATAGCTCTTCTCTTTATGTTTTGGATGCTAAAGTTTCCATAGAGTATGTTGCATTCTTGGATTCCCCTGTGAAAGCTACTACAACACTACAATCTGCTGACATATTGTTGCTTTCTTCTGACGAAGAGAAAGAAGACTTTCACTTTGACCCCACCAACAAAACACCCAAAGATGTGGTGATCGACCTAGACTCCCCACTACAAGAGGGATGTAAGAAGGACCGGGCACCGATAGGTGATTCCTTTAGCATAGTGGAGCTAGCGTTACATCCCACTATGAGATCTCCGAAGCTGAAGACCTTGATCGCATCATCGGAATGGGAGTGGGTGGAAGAAATTCCATCAAGCTACAATGGAAACATGGTGTTTGAATTTCCACCTCAGCCTAATATCAAGAGGTCAGCTATGGATGGAATGGAGCAATCAGTGGATGGTCATGTGTGGACAAAACCAACAACCACAAACATCAAATTTCCAGCAACTATAAGGAAAAGCTATTGTGGAGGTGATTTCGAATGTGTGTTTGCAGAGTGCTCGCAAGTGTTATCTACAGGAAAACCCAACCGGTCATCTTAGACAGGTATTCCTCTCTCTCTCTCTCTCTCTCTGTCCCACATTCCCCTTATGGCAGATGAAGCCCAAGCAAACTGGAATGCGGTGTGCAAAATTTTCAATGGAGGTCCGGATATGGTGATGAAAGGTAGGGAGAGATCATGCCTTTTCCATTGGGAACAAAGTCTAGGAATCCACACCACAAAATATGTTCTCAATGCATTTCAAGACAAGCACAAGCGACTGTGTCAAATGTGGCAGTGCGCACATAGCAGTGAAGATGCAGAGGCCCAATATCGGTTCATTCGAGCTTGGTGGGCAACAGGAAAGGTGGTAGATGGGAATCTAGGCCCAATGGAGTGCTAGTTGAGTTGGTGGCATGTGAGATACCCTCATTGGAGGAAGGAAATAGTTGGTGTAAGTTTTCAAATTTATTCTAGAATAGGTTGTAGGATGTCCATTTAATTAGACCCTTCATGATATTAATGAAATATATTAATTTATTTTTTTGAAGGCTTTGGATGACTATTGCATCGAGGTCGTCCCTCGAACAAATCTCTCAGAGTCACGTCACGCTTCATGGCTAGCAGGTGAAGGTCACAAGCCTATAATTTCTTTGTATGATGCAATAGTTTCGGATATTGGGAACACTCTTCTTCAACAATCCAAAAGAATGGCATATACAGAGGGTAAGTATATAGGAAGCGGACCAAGCATAAGCAAGATGAGAGACGAGGCAGCTTCACGAAAATTTCACACACCTACTCCATCCCAGAGTAGCCGTGTTGTGAACGATGCAATTGGAGGAACCGATCTTCCAAAGGTGCCATAGTTTTTTGGAGACCGGGTTACAATGACAAGGCGACGCAAGACATTCAACAATATTATAGGCGAGGAGGCAAATAGTTCACACAGGCCAGAGTATGTCACTCAAAATGTTGCTCGACAAAGAAAGTCTCGAAAGTTGTCATTTGGAGATGCTTCACAGGTAATCCAAGATCACTCTATGGACGAGGAGAATGACGGGGTGACAATTAGGGCCATCGAGGTTGACATAAATGACACCATGTGGGCAATCCGTAGGTGCAAACCAGGGTCTAAGTTCACTTGCCAAGGAAAAATCAAAGGAGAAAAGTGCAAGAAAAAGGTGAATTTATGCAAAGAGGGAACAACGGCACCAAGTTTTTGGGGGAAATGCAACTGGGAGGGGCGTAACAATGAGACATGGGTATGGTTTTGTAGTGATGATGTCAAACATGTGTGGGATGTATGTCCATATATTGTGATGCGGCCTCCAAGACCTCCACTTGAGTTGCTAGTGGCATAGGGCACGAACTTAACAACGCTGGAAGTAAAGTCTTTGCAACGAGTGGGGTTTCATATTGCAATAGAAACTATGGAAGTGCAAGGGTAAAGACTTGCGGGTAGGTATAGGACATGTGTTTCTGAAGAGGCATCGAAAAGGATCGATAGTGCTTTAGGACTAGAAATGGTCATCGAACAAGTGGAAATGGTAAAGATTGGTAAGCATGAAGTCTTCATTGCAGTAACACCAAACTCGAAGTTACGTGGTGAGAAATATCGAGTCACAGTAGCTAGGAATCCTAGTTGTACTTGCAGAGACTTCCAAAGGAGGTCAGGGGAAGGAATGACCTATGTGGCTTGCAAACACTTGTATTATATCTACTTGAGGAATGGACATAAACAACAACATGTTCATCCATCAGTCTAGTCTGGCTGATAACGAGCTCAAAACTTTACTGAGTGCAAAAAGACTGTTGTAATAATGTAGCATTTGTTGTGCTATCACATTTACCTTGAGTTGTGCAAACGATGATATTTGTTTTGAGTTTTCAACAAAATGAATTCTATCATTGTTGTCTTTTGATATGCAATTAGTGAATGTGTGATGAGAGAGAGAGAGAGAGAGAGAGAGAGAGAGAGAGAGAGAGAGAGAGAGAGAGAGAGAGAGAGAGAGAGAGAGAGAGAGGTCCTTGAGTAGCGAGAGAGAAAGAGATAGATAGATAGATAGATAGTTCTATTATCGTCCTCGGAGGTCAAATATGACTTATGGGACCAAATGAACATGTCACATGGTGTGAGTGGAGGTCATAAGTGACTCTCGATGCTCAAAAATAGCTGAAATGAGCGTCACAATAGAGAGTCCACACCGTGGTTGGGAGAGGAAGGTATGTAGGGAGAGCTCATGGGCTGAATATATGGGGAAAAGAGGACATAATGTAGTCAAAATCTGAGCACTCAAGTAGTGTGTGGTACTCACTCTCTTGCACTTGACGAGGGCATAAAGTGATAAGTCGATGACACTCCTCGCCAGTGCCCCAACGTCGTGTCTTGCAGCGTAGAGAATGGGAGCTAAGACGAATGGAGGCAATGGTGCGGATCGCACTCAACGGGATGGGCTCAAGGATGTAGGGATGGGTTCGGTTACCTCGTTCAGAAAAGAAGAGAGATTTGTAGTTTGGGGCAACGTGTGTGGTGTAATGGCTAAAGCGAGAACCTCCGGATTTCTCCCAAGCCGTGATACATTGGCGTTGTAAGAAGGCCTCATTAACTTGGGAGCCGTCGATGCATCCTTGACCAAGTGACATGCATCCCATCTTCCAAACCATTTCTTGATGTCAAGCATCCACCCCGAACTTAGTATTTTGCTCTTGCATGTCTTTTGAACCTTTTGACTTGCTTCATATGCGATTCTAGGAAGTCGATGCAAAGGGCTACGTTGTGTCTTACGCATGTACTCCACAACCCTTTGCATGCCCAAGACCTCAATGGGAAGCAATCCGGACTCAAGAAGTAAGAGCATCTAGGGTGTTTGTGTCTTGACTTGGAGAAAGTTGGTGAGAAAACGCTTTTGGACATTCTCAAACTCTTTCCAAGTAGACTTCCCGATGCGTCCACCCCACACCTCCACTCCATAAAGAAGCACCGGTGCCACCAATGTGTCAAAGAGGCACTTTTTGAGAGCCCAACACTTGATCTCTCCAGCATTGCACATGTTCTCAAATGCATAATAAGCCCTCTTTCCAGCTTCCAAGCGACGCATTGCACAATCCTTCCATTTATGATTGGATGGAACCTCAAGGCCATGGTACTTGAAGTGATCTACTACTTCAAGTCGCTCATTTTTGTATACAAGGCATGGATTTTTGTCATTGAGGGTCTTTACAAGCATAACCTTGGTTTTGGATCCATTCACGATCAGCCCGTTATGTACGCAAAAGCGTTCCAAGACACTCATAAGCTTTTGTGCATCTTCTAAAGTATGTGCCAAGAGCACTACATCATTGGCATAAAGCAAAAGCATGATCACCGCATTTCCGATCTTAACCTCTTCTATGCCTTCTTGTTGCATAAATTCAAGAACCATGCATTCCAATTCATCAATGAGTAGCCCAAAGAGGGTTGGGCATCCTTGTTTGACACCAATGGTGCTTGCAAAAAATTCTGAAATTCCATCTCCCATACGTAATCGACATATCACTTTTTGGTAGATGCGAAAGACTACATGCATAAATTCTCTCGGCACTTGAAGGCTTTGTATACGCCTCACAAGATTTCCTCGCGATACCATGTCAAAAGCTTTCTTGAAATCCACAAAGCAACAATACAACTTTTTTCCTTTCAATCGGGACGCTTCCATAAGAACTCGAAGAGTGACAAGGTGATCAATAGTGCTATGATGCTTTCGAAAACCCGCTTGGCCAAGCGCACGTTTGCCATTCTTTTCAGCCCATTCACTTATCTTCATCTCCATGATACATCCAAATAACTTTGCCATCAAAGAACCAACCATTATAGTGCGATAGTTGTTCACATTGTTTACATCTCCTCCTTTGTGCAAAGGTTTGATTCAATTTGCACTCCAATCATGAGGCAGCCATACTGAAGTGAAAGGTTAAACATATCACATATCAAATATTGTGTTTTCTTGCTTGTCCATAAAATCATTTCAGCCTTGACACCTTGAAGGTCACCTGCCTTGCGAGTAGCAAGTTTCTCAAGTGCGCGGCATACATCTTCAATGGTAAAGAAGGGAGACATAAACGGAAGGGAGCTACAACACTCCATATTATCAACATTGGGTTTCTCATAGAGGTTTTTGCAATGCATATACATATCCTCAAGAGTCAATTCACCAAAGCTCTCAACGTGCTTGCCTTTTAGATTTTGCCAAAACTTTCCACATGCATGTGCTTTCTCTTGCACTAAAAGAAGTTGTTTTTTGACTTCCCACCTTCTCCTCTTCTGTTGAACAAGTGCCTGGTACGTGTGTGAACATTCCAAGTAAACTTCCTTGTCTTTGATTGCATCCAATCTTAGCAAGTGTTTTTGGGCTTGACTACATTCCATGTCAAACCATTTCTTCTTGGTGCTACCCTTCTTAGACCTTGTGCAAGACATGTGTTTCACCGAAAAGCATTCCTTCGCACAAGAGAAAATTACTTCTTTGAAAAATTTTCACTTACATTCTAATGTTGGGCTCTCTTGATGCTCTATCATGCTTAACATTTGGTCCACCATATCAGCATATATAAGTGCTCGTTTGAAGTCTAGACGTAGGTACAAATGATTCACATCATGATTGGAGAATACATGCTCGGGCCGTTTACCACACTTGAGGTCAATACATAACATCCTATGATTTGATTCTGGATTCCATTCACCAAGTGTAAAGCTTTGTATGCATTCTAGAGTGGCTTCCGAGAACAACATATAGTCAATCATGCTATCACCATTGTGCTTTCTACATGTAAAGTCATTGGTGCCTTGCCATAGAGATACACCATTTTCAATGAGCATTCCGGTACTATTGCACATATGTAGAAGTGACTTTCCATAGTGATCCAGTTCTTTTGCATCATTAGAACTTCAATTATACATGTATGAGTCATCCATTCTTCTTGAGACATGCGGCATGTCGACTTGTTGTGTGTCATGTTGTAACATATTTGTGCGAGCATTCATGTCTCCAAAAACAATGACTTCACCTTGATCCTTGTAATGAGAAATGTCTTCCTCTAGTTCAAAAAAGGGCTGATCTCTATCCATATTCAAGCGAGCATAAAAGTTGGAGTCATAGTGAGGAATGTAGCAACCAGCCACAAACATGACTTGACCATTTGGTGGGCTGATTTTCAGCCATAAGTAGCGTTTATACTTATCTTCTTTGACAATGGAAACATCTTTTAAACCCTTTTTGGTCATACATGCTACGACTCCTTGGCCTCTTTGTTGCTTTGTATTTTTGGCCCACATCAAAGAATGCACATCGTATTTGTCAAATCCAAGAATTTGTTGCGCATCATGCTCCCATGTTTTGACAAGAAGTATCACATCGGAGTCATTGGTAAGCTCATCAATGCCAATTTCTGCATTCCATGGATACCCGTTACAATTCAAAAAGCTTATTCGCAAGCGTGAGTTGGTCTCATAGAGAGAGGGAGGGAGGGAGAGAGGGCGAGAGAGAGAGAGAAGAGAGAGAGAGAGAGAGAGAGAGAGAGAGAGGGAGAGAAAGAGAGAGTGTGTTGGGGGGAGGGGGGAGAGAGAGACATGTGTGTGTGTGTGTGTGTGTGTGTGAGAGAGAGAGAGAGAGAGAGAGAGAGAGAGAGAGAGAGAGAGAGAGAGAGAGAGAGAGAGGAGGTCCTTGAGTAGCCCACTAGAAGGAAGAGTGGGTGGAGAAAGAGAGACTAAATCAAGAAAATAAAGAGAGAGACAGATTGATAGAGAGAGAGAGAGAGAGAGAGAGAGAGAGAGAGAGAGAGAGAGAGAGAGAGAGAGAGAGAGAGGAGGTCCTTGAGTAGCGAGAGAGAAAGAGAGAGGGAGGGAGGGAGAGAGGGCAAGAGAGAGAGAGAGAGAGAGAGAGAGAGAGAGAGAGAGAGAGAGAGAGAGGGGGGTCCTTGAGTAGCCCACTAGAAGGAAGAGTGGGAGGAGAACCAGCAGCAATGGGCGGTGGTGGTAGGAGGAGGAGTGGCAGATGGTGGTAGTGAGCTAACACCACCAACCACCGGTGGTGGACTAGGGTGTTGATTGTCATGGGTGGTAAGGGGCGGCAATGGAAGGTAGAGGTGGTTGGAAAAAAAAAAGCTCGCTGTAAAGCTCGCTCCATAACCACCCCCTTATATAAAAAATAATGTTTTGGAACAAAAGATACACACTTAGATTCTTTTGAGGTTTCTTGCATGATGGTTGACACACACATGTCCTAAACACAAGGCCCTCCCATGTAACTGGGTGGACCAGGACGCTAGCTTTAGATTATTTTTTGTCTATAGGCTTTAATTGACCTTTCTATAATTCCTTGTTAGGTTGACATGTGCTAGGTGGTCTTTCCTTGACTATAAAGACTAGGTTCTTGCTCACGGCTATTGTAGCCTTTTGGCTTTGCTGGTTTTAGGTTGCAAGTTAATCCAAATTTACTCACCCATGCTTAATTAATTTAATTCTTGTGTTTTCAGGAGCATTCTACCTATAAACGGATTGCTTGTATGAGAATTATCCATGACCCTAAGAAACATGAAAAAATCATGGAGAACGTCCACTAGTGACCATGAACAACATCTACACTAATTTCTAATGCTGACAAGCCTTAAAACTCCCATTGAAGTACAATCTTCTTTGAAGACATTATCGGATATAGTGTTGATAAGAATTGCTTCACTTTCTTCATGGACTGTTGATGTGGTACATCTCTTTTAAGTTTCAGACTTGATTGTTTTACTCTCACTGACTTGATGAGGCAGTAGGCCCATACTCAATGGGCCTACTGCCTTAAAATTGACCATGCACCTGGGACAGGGTGGGCACGCGCACACACACACACACACACACACACACAAATTAGTACTTATCTTTTTGTTTGTTTCCTAAATAGACTATACTACCCCTTATTGCTGTCATCTTTGCTATATATTTCCATCTAAACTATGGCTTAAAATTTTGCCTAGCTACACTAGGTTTGTATCCACCGTGGGATGGAACCCCTAATGGGTTATGATGGCTGGGGGTCTTTTAGATGGTAGCTATTAACTTGGCTTAAATTTCACTCTACAACTGTTCCTCACTTACACTACCATGCTAGTGGCGCGCAGGCTCCTCTGCTCTACAGAGCCGGACCTCATCAGAGGCGACTATGTTTTTGTTTCCCCAGGAGGAACGACACCTGGCCTACTCAATGCTTGGTGTGATATGGATTCTGCACACTACACGCCATGAGTGATCGTGATCTACCTTCTTTTATTTAAAGAGGTGAGGGTGCATTCCGCCTCTCATTTAGCTTTGTGTGTGTTCTATTTGTGTAAAAGTGAGGATTGTGTGTGTTCACTCCCTACTGTACCAATTTTGGAGCTTGCATCGTAACCTACACAGGTCGGTTACTATTTACTGGGCTTGGTATTTTAGTTTTCTCTCCTTTTTACATATTCGTCTAAGGGTGATATAAGGACCCGGGTTTACAAGTTGGTGTACCTTGTCGCTTAGCCTGGTGAGGCCCACTGTGTGGGTGGCTATGCTTGACAATGTGTGGCATTAATGGTTGTATGGTATAACACTTATGGTTAGGATATGGTATTTGATCTTTGCAACCATTTTTTGGTTTTGAGTAGCTCTGCATAAACAGTTCACTGGTTTCTTTAAAAAATAGGTAGCACCTAAGGTATTGGCGTGTTTTGTATTTGTTGATGCCGCATGGCTTGCTAAAACACTATTCTGGAGATTCATAAAGTGGTGAGATGTCTTGCCGCAAATGCATATTGTTCATTAAAAAGAATTGGGTGATAGGGGGTTCTGCCCCAATTGCTTACTGTTGTTGGATTTTTTGATGTTACTACCTGGCTACATAGTGATGTTTCCTCTAACATGATACAGGTCACACAATGTTAAATTGGCTTCCCAAAATGGAGTACCATATTAGGAAGGTTTTTTTGGCTAATAAATCCTGATGGTAAAAATGTATTACTCCTTGGTTTGAGAACCCATGCGTTAACATTGTTTCTGAGAAAACGTACTGTATACGAAAAATTTGGCACATGATGATGCTTGTTAGAACTCTACCAATAAAGCTCTACGATGCTTGTATACGTTGTTTTGATGGGGTGTTACGTTACACCTTTTGGCATTCACAAGCTAGGGTATAGTTTATGAAAATAGCCCCAAAGGGCGACTGTTCTTTATGCTTCATGGTTTGACCTTCGCTCTGGTTGAATACCGCGTTTATATTAGGGTGGTGCCACTTGGTATGCTAATTAGTAAGGCATAAGATTTTTTTTGAAACTAAGAGGAGTGTAATTGGTGTATTTTTCCCATTTGGCATACAAGCTTAGGGAGGTTGGATTCCATAAACCCTAAATGAGCATATACTATTCAAAGTTTGTCCTGATAACAGAAACTAGTATGATACTCTTAAACTATTAATGGAGTTTTTTAGATATCTAAAGTTTTTTGTTACTTTATGGCTTCATGTACTTAAAAAGCAACAGGAAGTGGAGCTTGAATAAAGTAAAACTCAAAAGATTGATGAGCTGTTATAGGGGATAAGACACTTGGATCAAAAGGGGTAGTGGCCTTCTGATCAGAATAATATGTATGCTATTATGATGATAAGGATATTGAGAAATATAATCTTTGGGATAATAAAACATTTTTACATAAAATTTGGAACACATGAGTACTTTGGACAATGCTTTTAAGTTAAAAAAGTTGTAAGATGGAATGGATAACAACTGGTATAGCCCATTGATACCTATAAAACACATCCAAGGCTAATGTATCTATTGTCTTCTTTGGATGGATGTAGGTAAGGACTCTATCTTATCTTGGAAGTTTTTTTTGGCTTAAAGCAATTGTTTACACATGAGTACACTAACACCTATTGCTGGGGAAGTACTTCTTATATCTGTATATTGGAATGAGGCTTCCTTCTTATAAGCATTGTACAAAGATAATTCTAAGACAGAGTTGTTTTTGTACTTATCATTACTCTTTCTTCGAAGCCAACTGTCTTTTGAATGTTAAGGTTCAATTATGTATTATTATTTAAGTAAAAACAACTACACACACACACACACACACACACACACACACACACACACAATTTTTTACTTAGTTCTTTCACCCATGGTTGGCACCTTTGTGGCAAAAAACACCTACCTAGTCGAGAAGTTTTTTTCGGTTATAAAATACTACAATAGTATAGAGCCCCCATCCCGCATATGACCCTACCCTTGAAGGGATTGCTTAGCCTCTTGGGTCAAGGTAATTTAAATCGTACCATGTTTTAATATGTTGGCTCTCTAACCCATGACATTATAGCACATAGTTGGGTGCTAACTCATCACGCTTAATATTTTCTCTTTGCACTATGAGGACCGAGTTGTCTTCATGCTGTTTATTCTCTACCATCACCCTGTCCTCTACATTGATTCCATGGTGGTCGCCACTAGCATCCGTGTGCCTTGGTGACAAGTAGACTTGAACGTGATTCTCCCTATTGTCTCTACTCATTGCATTAGAGGATGAACTATCAATATATAAACAAGGTGAGGGATGCTTCATACCCCTCACTTGGCCTTGAATGTGCTTGTGAGTTTATGTGAAAAGAGAGAATTTGACGGCTTTTTTGTGGTCGATCTCTCACTGCATGATTATGGAGTTAGTGGAACAGAAGGGAACTTCACAGGTCTGTACTCTGCATAACACGCCCTTGTTGTTCTATACACTTTGCACTAAAAAGGTTGTTTTGCAAAGGAGTTTACTTGCCCATTGGGCATTGGTCACGATATGACTCTAGTTTTACTGCATAAAATTTAGGTGTAACATGATGTCATGCTGATGGTTTTGCTACAAGAAAAACTGATGTATTTTTTTAGCACTGGTTATTTGCTTTCCAAGCTAGTCTATTGCATCATACTCTGTTTTGGATCTGAGTCCAACGTGTAAAAGGGCTCTGCATAATTTAATGATGTTTGTATGGCTCATTGTTCATTTGGTCCCGTATCTGGTATACTTTCACTAATAATGGCTTGTGTTAACACCTATTGCTCGTGCTTGCCGTTGTAGATTATTGTTGCTTATGAATTTGTATTAATAACCAAATATCTAGCTGGATTACTTTATGGCTTTGTTATCTTGGTATTGGTCTTTTCTGGAAAAGATATGGCTCTTGTTTATGGATAAAAATAGGAGGGATACCCCATATAATGAAAGGCAAGGCAATGGAAACTCTAGATGGTGATAACACTATCCTAACTAAGCTGCATTGTTGGGATGTTTTGTTTTTTACCTTTTA
This sequence comes from Adiantum capillus-veneris, assembly GCF_014529385.1. Classification (NCBI taxonomy): domain Eukaryota; kingdom Viridiplantae; phylum Streptophyta; class Polypodiopsida; order Polypodiales; family Pteridaceae; genus Adiantum; species Adiantum capillus-veneris. The sequence continues at coordinate 61,328,055 of NC_140950.1, forward strand.
CTAAGTGCTGTCAAAAATTTTATATAAAAAAAAAAAAAAGAAGGGGCTTTGAGGCCCGTGGGTTTGTTTTTAAACACCTACTGGCTATTTAGTGGTACGAAATGTGATGGATATTGTCTTTTTTACATGTATAAATGAAACTTATTGAAGATTTTTTCAAGAATGGAGGTTATAAGGGAATCACAATCATTTGGGCTATTTGTTTGAAAGATCTTGCAGTAGTAGGGAAGGACTTAAAATTTTGGGCCTAATCTTGGGAGTAAAACACTTGAGGTAGTGTCCTTCTGATCAGAATGATATGTATGTTAATATGTTATATAATGTCTTAATAAAATTGGGGTATATGAAAACCATATCCATTAAAACTACATTAATTAGTTTTTGTCCCAAAGGAATGATGAACTTTGGATGACTTGCCATTAAATTAACTTAAAAAGAACAAAAACACACCTTTTCAACTAAACTGATTACTTTGGATGGTGGTCTAGGTTAAAAGGTTGTAAGTTGAACATGGATAACAACTGATATAGTCCATTGACACCTGTAATATGCATTCAAGGTTAACATAATTGTTGTCTTGTTTGAATAAATGCAGGTGAGGACTCTATCCTTTCTTGAAATCTCTTTGGCTTGGCTGTTGCTATATATCAAACTAATCCCACTTTTTGAAGTTGATAGTACAAATGTTACTTTTTACTGTGTTACTAGAATGGGACCTCATTCTTATTACAATGTACAAAAATAATTCTAAGACTGAGTTGCTTTTGTGCTACCCCTGGTCACTTGTCTAAAGCTAGCTATCTGTTGAACTTTATGGTTCTTTTGTGCTTATGTATTTAATTAAAAGAGCTACACACACATCCTACTCACAAGGATTCCCCGGTTTTTTGGGAAATCCAGGACGATGGCTTTAGGGACTAATTTGGATTATAGAGCTGAGTTGGACTCACTATCAATAATTCATGTTTTTAGGTTGGCTGGTGCTAGGTGGTCCCTCTTAGACTATAATTCTGGATTCTTGCTCACTTTTATCATAGTCCCTGGACTCTATCGGTTTAAAGGTTGCATGGATATACAAAACTACTAACCTTGATGTATATACATTCTTTGAGGAACACTCACATTACAAATTGAGAGCTTGTATGAGAGTTATCCATGACCTAAAGAAGCATGGGAAAATTTTAGAGGAAATCAGATTGTACTTAAAGGACCACCCCTCAAAAAAAACCCTTACATGTAGAACTAGGCCTTTCCCATAAAGGCCAAAAAACTTTGTTGCCCCATACCCTAAGTAATCTCTTTCTAATTTCACATGTTGTTTGTTATAGGCCCTAACCCTTTCTCAAAGCCTAAAGCTATCCTTTGAACCCCTTTCAGTGGCAACTTCCCTGTCTTAAGATGTATTAACAGTTTGGATGCTTCGCAATTAATCTATGAATCAACATCAACTTTGATTAAAAAGTCTTCTATTTTACATATGTTGCCTTTTAATGATTGGGTCAAAATCTTGGCCACTTTAGACAAAGATGGGGTTGCTTTGATCTCCCAAGATATTGCTCAATTGCCTATACTTTCTATACAATATAACCAAGAAGTAGCACAATTTTCTTCATCAGGTGCAAAACTATCCAAATTTCTCAAAAAGCTTTGTGGCCTCAATCCCTCTTTTATTAGTAGTGCTACTCCAAAGAGTTTCAAAACAATCTTTGCTCCCTCAATGACGCTAACCTTTTGGAAATGGTGCCTAAGTTTTGAAAGTTTTTCCTTTCTTACCAGTTAGACAGATTGAAGTAGAATCTTTTGGTGTGGACCATCATTTTTGGGTCCTGCCTTAACAAGGCCTTCTTGGCACCCATCCTTAGTGAAACATGGGTTTATTTAGCCAACCTACCGGATTCCACAATGGAGGATTGCAAGCTCAAGGGTTTAAAAGGAGCGCTATTCTTGGATAAAGGAGAACTTATCAAAACCCCGTTTAGCCTCAACTTTGTTGACCAGTCTAAATGTTCTTCTACTGTTGGCTTATACATTCGAATAAAGGGAAATATGGAGTTCGCCAAAAGCAACCCAAATTTCTACATAGAATCTATTTGGAATTTTTTTCGTCCATACATAAAATTTGATTACAAATTTTTGGACCCTAAATCCCCGTGTGAGTCTAGTATCATGTGGTTTGACCATGCTATCTGGTATATTTTCAACCATTAGAACAACTCTTTTCGGAGAAATTTGTGGATTTTCATCTTTCCCTCATTTGCTCTTGGTTGGGTGGGCAAGCCAAGCAGCTTGTTATAGCTCAAACTGCGTTCACCATCTTCTTGGGTCTCATGCTGGATACTCTTAAAGAAATCAAATTTGATGAACCTCGCACATATCTTACTACTTATGCCAACTATAAAGGTGTCAAAATCATCACTGCATTACTCAAACCATGCATTGAGGATGATGATTCTCCCTCTTTAAAAAGACTAAACTATGTAACTACCCCCAATAACTCTTTCACTTCCTTCTTTACACCTAATTCTTCTTCTAACTTTAATAGAGGAAGGTCTTGCAACCTTATTAGAGGAAGAGGCTGAGTGACTTCTGTCCGCCACTTCCTTGACTTGTAGCCTTCTACCTCCCATGTGGAAGGAAGAAGCTCCCAAAGAAGTCCTCAGCATCCAAACGTATCTACAGACATTGTCTATTCCAAAACAAGCTTCTAGATTGATTTTCCCCAAAGGCAATATTTTGTGAGTGTTTTGAATTACGTTTTGGTAACCATGAACTACTAGACAATGTTGTAATCCGCTGGATTTATAAAAAATTGATTAAAAATCTAGTCCACAACAATGAGTTTCTTAGACACGGTAATATCCCTGATTGTGCATGTACTAAATACAATACTTTTTGTAAGCACTTTGGTGAGTTAGGCAAACATGTCTGTACTTGTGATCTAAGTTTGATTAATGACTACACCATTCAATTTTTTTTTGGCAAAAGGATCAAATCACACCCCTATTTTTCCTAAGAACCCATACTTAGTGGTTTCAGCTTTACTTAGCTGCTTGACTGACCTGGTCATTGCTCTCCAACTGGAGAAGACACTCCTACTGGACTTAAGCAATTTAGTTATCATTGTTTCTTCCAAAAGGTCTCTCTCTCACCTCAAAATTGGATGTCTACTAAGGGCTCTTTCTAGATAAAATTGCCAACTCCCCCACTCTTATTTGCAAAAACCTTGCATGGAAAACAGCTCTTTCTCACCTTTCTAGTGAAGAATCTACTTTGATTTACCTCTCTCCTTGGGAGGTCACTGATAAAATTACTAGTCACCTTACTAATATGGGTTACTCACCAGAGTCTGTTAAACTTCCAGTTTTGTTTCCCACTTACAAACATCACAAACATAAGTTCCGCTAGATTTCTGATGCCTATAATGGGATATTTACCCAAATTACTAAAAACATTACAGTCTTCCTTGACCTTGTCCTTTCAGAGTTTGAGACAGTATGTGCTATCAAACAAAAACTTTGCTCAAATTTTCTTAAAATACATAGTAACCCCTTTTGGCTGGTTAAAAACTTCAATGATGTCACTCTCAACTTCCTAGATCGGATTTTTCCCTTGGATGTGTAGACATCACTAGGTGTTACAAGAACATACCCTTAATGGGGAGGAGGGATTGAAGAATGTTCTGAAAAAATGATTAGGATTGCGTTTTAAGATGCACATTTAAAGGGTTTACCTTTATCTCTCTAGTAAATAAACCTAGATGGATTAAAAGAGCCACCTCTATTCATAAGCTCCACTCCACTTTGGCAACCAATGCTACAACCAGAGCCTTGGTATCCCTATGGGATTTTCAAGTTCACCCCTTATGTGCAATTTATACTTAACCTATTGAGGCGGTCCGGGGCGGGCAACAAGAAGAGTGGCCTCTAGACACCCTTCAAGGCTCCCGTGCTGCTCAATGGGGCTGGGGCACAACACAACACAAACCAAAACAACAAACCCACCGCCAAATCCCAACTACACAAGGGGCACCACCTAGTTTAAGAGCGAACTAGGACGCAAAAGAGGAGAATCGTTAGAGCAACCCACAAACAAGCAAGGAATTTACACTAACCCTAACACCAATGGAATACTCTCACACACTAAAACACGAGAGAGAGAGATAGAGAGAGAGAGAGAGAGAGAGAGAGAGAGAGAGAGAGAGAGAGAGAGAGAGAGAGAGAGAGAGAGAGAGAGAGAGAGAGAGAGAGATAGTGCTCGGGCTGCTTTGAAACGTATCGGCAATGATCAAGCAAACACAACTATATATTTAAGAAAGAGAGAGAAAGGGGGAGGGGGTGCTTGTTGCATTAATACCTTCTTACAAATCTGTCATGAAAAATCAAAGTGAGATTAGTACTTGTTCAACATAGCTTGCGTAAATTTCACCACAACACATCACAAGAAAAGCCACCCCAATCACTGTCTTAAGGCCAGGGGAGTCCTCTCCACCCTGTCGCCCTCTTACAGTATGTGGGATTTATGGCTAGATTGATGACAACACCAGAGACAAGCTATCAAGAACTTAACAAAAAAAAAACTCCAAGACACTTACACATCATTGTTGTCCATTACTTCACGTTGGAAGGGAGACAAAGTATCCAAGCTTAGTCCAAATCCACCCTCCTTGATTCAGCGAATGTTGGGCTTACACTAGTAGGAGAAATGATAGATTTCCTACTCTCAATTGAATGATCACTCTCTCTCTTACAATGGCATAGATTTCCCTTGCTAATCCCCTATTACAACACATGCACATGCATAAGACAATGAGCTTCCACTCAAGAGCTCCTTCTAGAGAGGTTGAGCTTGGCTTCTCAAGCTATAGCATAGTGCTCTTGCTTATGGCTCCCCCCCTTTGTTGCTAGCTACACCCTCCTTTTATAGCAATTTTGAAGGCTAGGGTTACTCCTCTAACCATGGTTGGGTTAGATTTTCAGCAATTTATCTAATTTCTTTTGCTTGGAATTATCAAGAAGTTGGTGGGGAAAGAGAGAGGAGAGAAATGGAGGTGATAGGACTTTTCATAGTGGGTTAGTGTTAGTAGAGTTAGTATTAATTTACAAATGGAATTGGATATTTACAATGGGAGTATCCATGTAGGATACAAATAAGGAAGAAAAACTCTTAAGAGGTAAGAAAAGGTGGATTTCTTACAAGGTTGATGCTCCAAGTGTCTTGAGTAGGGCCAATTTTGACGCTTGTTGACGGTCCACTAGCTTTGACGGTACATTCTTTCTCCACTCTTGACCTTCCTTGAGAGACAAGGTAATTGAAGCTGAGTAATCAACCACCATGATGCTGTCTTTTAAGAGAAGAGGCTGAATTTTGTGGTTTTTTGATAGATATGGGTAATTTGGAGGAGGAGAAATGAGACTAGGTGGTCAATTTTGGAATGGAATTGTGTGTGGGAGGTATGAGTTCACCATGGTTTCTCTTATTCTTCAAGGTTAAGGAGAAGGTGAGTAGTGTGCAGAGAGGAGTGGTGAGAGAGATGGGGATGATGAGTGGAGAAGTGTGTGTGAAAGAGGAAAATGATAAAGTGGAAGAGAGAGTGTGGCTGCATAGCATGGGAAAACTGGGGTCCACTAAAAAAATCATAGTTCACAGCTGGTAGCTCCAAAAATCATGAAAAAATTTGGGGTGATTATTCAGAGCGTGGGCTACATTTTGACCACCGCTCCAAATTCGGAGTGGAGATAGGTGCCAAAATTCTCACCAAAAAGCCTGTTTTTTATGCCTGCAAAAGTCTTTTAGTGGTCCCCTCCTTTGTTGAATTTGTACAATGCATCCAAGAGTGAGCCCCTCCTTTGTCATATTATAATACAAAGCATTCAAGTTGCCCTTGACCCATGCATGGAGGAGGATTATTGGTGAAATAAGAAATATATACATGGTGGGACTAGTGTATGGACTATTCATGGACTTTAGCTCAATGAGCACATGGTGTTAGAATAATGAGTAAAAATAATAATAAAAATATGGAGGAGTTATGGATATGGAAAGATATTGGAATCATATGATATGGTCCCTCCTTGAATTATTTTTGGTGAAAGAGGAAAATGTATGCAAGTAAATAATATAATAAAAGTAACCAATGAGTAGAAATCAATTTTTTGTTTTCACGAGGGTGAGGGTGAAAATGTGGGAGTGATTTGTATAAAGGAAAAATATGAGGTTAGAGTATGTACATATTGGCAAAAAAAAATAAATAAAAAAAAATATAATTATGGTGTAAGAGGATGAAAGAAGGTGTACATAGGTTTAATAAAACACACACCTAAGTAGAAATATTTAAATAAAATACCAAAATAATTATAAAAAATCCCTATATTTAGGCCATATATACAATGAAATATTTACACACAAAGAGGCCATAATATACTTTTATTTTTTTTATTTATTATTATTATTATTATTATTATTTTTTGGCTCTCCTAGCCCAGTGACTAGCTAGCTGAGGGTTTTTAAGAAGATATGGGAAAAGTCCCGTGACTCACGCACGCCTATGTACAGTGAAATGGTAGGGGTAGCCACAGTGTTTGGGTGATTTTGGTAGGGTGAGGTAACTCACTGTGGCAATTACAAAGAGCCGAAAAAACGGCTATCATTAGCCCTCCCCCTGGATGATGGTATATTCATGTACCATCATAGAGCATCTTTTCCAAAGAGAGTGCTTCAGAGTCCTTGACGAGATCTTCATTGTTTGGCCCCTCAGAATTTTGGCTGGAGTTACACTCATTGTTCATGTAACAATACTTACATAAGACAGCGGCCTTTGGACAGATCTTTGGTAGATCCTTTGGTAGAAGGAGACTCAAATAGGGCTTCAAGCGATGCCCGTTTACTTTCCTGGAGTGCTCTTTACCATTCAAGTCCATAAGCTGATAGTAACTTGAATTGAAATCCTTCTTGACTATGTATGGCCCTTGCCATCTTGTTTCAAACTTGGCATCAAAACGATTGTCAAGTCGATTGTCATACCTTAGCACAAGCTCTCCTTCCTTGATGCCTTTGTCCTTCAGTTTCTTGTCGTGCGTTTCTTTCGCTTGTGTGGCTTTCCTCTTGTAGCACTCATATGCTGCTTCTCTTTTCCACTCAAGCTCCACTAACGTAAGAAGTCGATCCATCCATACCTCTTGATCATCTTGTGCTCCTTTGCCATGAAGTCGCATTGTTGGAATGTTGAGCTCGATAGGCTGCAAAGCCTCTTGACCATAGACCAAGTGAAATGGTGTGAACTCCGTGGCTTCCCTATATGTGGTTCGATATGCCCACAAGGCACCATCCAAGAAGTCATCCCATAATTTTGTCTTGTTTTGCACCATCTTTCTAATGATTCCTGCAATGACACCATTAGCCTTCTCCACCAAACCATTTGACTGTGGGTAGTATGGTGTGCTATGACGATGTAGAATGTGAAGCTCTTCACAAACTTCTGTGAGCAATCCTTTTCTAAACCCTGGACCATTATCAGAAACAATCTCCAAAGGTGTGCCAAATCTACAACAAATGTGAGTGTAGACGAATTTGCTCACTGTCTTCTCATTTACCTTTGCCACACTTTGTGCTTCCACCCACCTAGTCATATAGTCTACAGCCACTAGAATGTAGAGTTTACCATTTTTTGTCCTAGGCAGAGGACCCATAGCATCAATGCCCCACTTTTCAAAGGGTCCATTTGCAAGCACTATTTGCCTCGGGCCATGCACCAACCTTCTATTTCCATTTATCTGACAAGTGTGACAGCTTTTACACCAATGTTGAACATCCACATGCAAACTTGGCCAAACATACCCCGAAAGCAAAATCTTCTTCACAGTTAATTCTTGGGCAAAATGACCACCACATGCCTCTTCATGCAAACCTTTTAGAATGGCTGGAATTTCCTTGATAGTTGGTACTCGTCTGCACACTTGATCCTTCCCTCTTTGATAGAGGGAGCCTTCTAGGAAGAGATATACGCTTGCCTTCTTCATGAGTCTCCTCTTCTGAGCTTTTGTGAAGTCTGGTGGAAACTCACCCTCCAAAATGTAGCCAATGAGGGGAGCCAATGACTCCAATCCCTGGTACCTCGGTTGCTTCACAGCAGCCGCCACCATGATGACCTGCACTTCTTTCTTTACACATGCAATGGCTTGTTGTGCAAGTAAATCAGCATCTTCATTCTGTTTCCTAGGAATATGATATAGTTGCACTTCTTCAAATTGATTAAACAATCTACGAATGGCATGAACTTTTGTCCGTAAGCTCTCATTCTTGCATGCCCAAATGCCTAAAATCTGTTTAACAATGAGAAGTGCATCTCCCTTTACCATGAGGCGTTGTATCCCTTGGCCAATGCACATCTTCAAACCATGAAGTAGAGTGTCATATTCTGCTTCATTGTTGCTAGCTGAACTTGGTAGATTGAAATTCTCTTTCATGACCACCTCTCCACTTGGGTTGAGCAACACTAGCCCTCCCCCTGCTTTTCCTGTGGCTCGACGAAAAGCTCCATCAAAGAACAAAGTAAAAGCATTAGGAATACTTTTTGGTGGTGGCAATGGTAGGGTCTTTACTTCAGGCACCTTAATCTCCTTTTCATGCACCCTATAAGTGAGAATCCCTGCCAATTGTGCACGCACACTATCTTCTACCTTGAAAGAGTATTGAAACTCTTGCAACTCCATAATCCACTTTGAGATCCTAGTACTAAGATTCATTTGAGATGACACCCAAGGGAACAAATTTTCTGCAGTGAGAATTACAAAAGGTTTTGGTAGCAGGTAGGATCTAAACTTTCTCACCGCAAACATGAGAGAAAGCATCATGAGTTCTGCTTCTGTGTAGTCTCTCTCCAAAGCATTCATGACCCTACTAGCAAAGTAGATGGGTCGCATCCTTGTACTGTGGGGATCTTGTTGTAGCAACACATCACCAATTGTTTCTTTCCCAGCACTAGAGCTAACAAAGAATGTGTACTCCCAACAAGGAGGCATGAGTGTTGGTAGCTCTGACAAAATGAATTTAATGTTACAAAAGTACTCTTCAAGCTCATCAGACCATGCAAATTCTACTTGTTGTGTCAACTTTTGCAAAGGGTGAAGTAACTCCGAGGCTAAGTGAATGAAGCGTGACATATACTTCACCTTTTGAACGAATGAGATGACCTCCTTAAGACTCTTGGGTGATGGTAGCTCAATAAGAGCCTTTGCCTTCGAAGGATCCACTTCAATGCCTTTGTAAGAAACTTTATGACCAAGCAAGATTACTTCATCCTCACCTATATGGCACTTGTCGGGGTTGAGTTGACCTCCCATGTCGTAGAGCTTCTTTAAACCTTCTTCTACCCTTTGTAGATGCAATGATTTTGAGCTATAAATACAGAAATCATCAATGAACACCCTAATTGACTTTCCAAAGAATGCTTGAAACACCATATTCATGAAACGTTGGAATGTTGCAGGAGCATTTGTCAGACCAAATGGCATGACTCTAAAAGCATAACAACCCCAAGGAGTGATAAAGGTTGTTTTCAATTGATCCTCCAGTGCAATCCCTATTTGAAAGTAACCTGAGTAACCATCGCACACAGTGTACTTCTCATGACCAGCTACCTCATTTAGTATCTCATCCTGGAATGGGAGGGGAAAGTGATCTCTCTTTGTTGCCTCATTGAGGGGACGGTAATCCACACACACCCTCCACTTTCCGTTCTTCTTAGGAGTGACAACAACAGGAGAGACCCACTCTGAATTCTCCACTGGATAAATGAACCCTGCTGCTAGAAGCTTTCTTACCTCCTTGAGTAAAGCCTGCTCCTTGATGACTCCTAGCCTTCGTAGCTTCTGAGCCTTAGGTGTGGCCTCTGGCTTCAACTCAATTTTGTGTTGAACAGCATCTACTCCACGCACATCGGTGTAGTCTTTAGCAAAAAGCCTAGGAAACTTCCTTAGCACACATTTGAACTCCTCTCTTTCATCCTTTGTAAGTGTTGTTGATAGCATACCTTCCAGCATCCCTTCATCTTGATCACCTTCGTTCTCTTGAGGACCTACCTCCTCCAAGCCTTGACAAGAGGTCTCTTGGTTGCTTGGCTTAAACCTTACCCCCATGACTTCGATGGAAGACTCCTCTTCAGTAATGCTGCCGCTACTTTCTTCTTCTGAAGTGCTATCGGTCCAACCTTCTTCCGTCTCACTTTGAGATGATTCTTCATGGAGCTCCTCTTGGCGTTGCTCCTTCATGTCAAAGACAACCTTCTTGTGATTGTCATTCCTGCAAATTAGCTTTCCACTCTCCCAATCCTGCAAAGCTCGCATTTTCATTAGCCATGGTCTTCCTAGGATAAATGGGTAACCATTTCCCTTGGTAGACATGACATAGAAATCCACTGCCTTCTTAATGCCAAAGGCCTCCACAAAAACATTTTTACAAATGCCTACGCACCTAGCCTTGCTATTGTTTGCCATCTTGACCCTAATTTCAGGTGTCTCATGGATGTGCATGCCTAGTTTTTGCATGAGTCCCTCTGTCATGATGCAAATTTGTGCACCCCCATCCACTAGACCTTTCCTAACCAATCTCCCTTTGATGTAACAGTCTAGCACCGGTGTAATGTCCTCATTCATTTCAGCTTGTGCAATTTTTACAACAGGCACACTCTCTTTTACCTTTCTCCTAGTGCTAACTGCCCTTGTCAAATCCCTCCTAACTTGTGGACATAATGCAAGAAATTGAGGCCATGAAATATCAGGACCCTTACCTCTCATGTCTTCCAACAAGTTGTACGGAGCCATACCATGCCCAAGAGGGAAGTCTTGGAGGTTGATATGACGTCGAGTCCTCTTGGTTTCCTTGGTTCCCTTTGCCTTCTTGCCTTGTCCATGGTCACTCTGTGATGTGACTCCTTCTTTCTCTTTACCTTTTCCTCGGCCACGCTTAATTCCATTGGCTTCCATGTCAACCTCATTTGAATTTGTCACCTCTACCACATGCACATTTGGATCTGGCAAAGGTGGAACTCCTTCTACCCCTTGTGGAGGTGGTCTTGGTCCATTTGGCCTTTGTAGAAGCCTTGGTTGTTGACCAGTTCCTTCACCTGCATTCATCACTGGGTAATTCAAGTTAGGCCTCCCTGGCTCCCCACGGGGCCAAGGACAATTATACATCCCATGTCCAGACTCTCCGCAATTCCAACATTGCAAGACTCTCCTAGGTCGTGGATCGCGCTCTTCAGACTTCTTTGCTTGTCCCTTTGGACCTACAGCTTGTGCAAGGTGAATTGACAGGCTGATTAAAGATTCGTTTAACTTCTCAATTACTTCCGCCGTTACCTCAGGAAGCTCCCTCGATGTTGATGCTTGTGACTTACCTTTTGGTCTAAGACCTTCTATTGGAACCTCTCCCCTTAAGCACTTGAGTTTCCTATACTTCTCAGCAGCCCTAGTTTCAACTGCATCAAAAGTAGCAGGTGCACCCGCCTCAACTTTTACCTTAAGGTCAGGAAAGAGTCCGGCTATGAACCTCTCCTTCTTTAAAAATTCTGCACCATCACCAGGGTTAGTAACATTTCGTATCCATAGAGCCCAAAGACGTAGAAACTCTTGCTTGTACAAGTAGTAGTCATCTAAGTCTTTTTGCTTATGAGAAACAATGTCTTGCCATAGTTTCTGAGTGTTTTGGGGATCAAAGAAGTATCTCTTAAAACGATTCAAAACTTCTGTGTAATTCCCCTTAACTTCCTCAGGCAAAGAGTCAAACCAAGTACTAGCATCTTTCCTAAGGACCACCTCAAACATTTCTACACGTTCTTGATCGGTTACTATCCTCTTGATACGGCAAGACATCTTGAAATTTGCTAAAAATAATTCTGCATCCTCTCCAGGCTCTCCAAAGAAAAGAGGATATCCAGACATTTGGCATTGGCTCTCCATTATTATGAAAGATTACAACACGAGTTACAATAAGGGATACAATAGAGATCTAGAACCACTCGCCTGCAAATGAAGAAGTGAGAAAATACCACTCTAGGTTTTCTTCTTCAGCTATCCAAGCTTCAATAAGGTCTCGATTTGTTTGATCAAAACAAAAGGGTAGACTATTGATGAGCTCTAAGAAGGGTTGAAATTCTTCAAAGCTAAGGCGATAAACAGAAATCTCTAGAACTTCATTTTCTGGATCCAAAAGAGCAACCACGTCCCAAGTGATAAATTGCACTTGCTCTACAATTCCCAATGCACAAGCGGTTTGTATAAAAACTAGATCTTCATGCTCGTCGAAGGCCGTGAGAAAGTAGCAATTGACTAGGAGCTCCTTTCCTTCGAGTTCCACACAGTCGGAGTGAGGCAACCTTCTCACAATTTCATAAAGAACATCCTCATCAAGTCCAATCAAGTTTGCAAGATTTAAAGACTCCACTTGTGCTACAAAATTCCTGGACAAAAACTCCTTAGGATTATGGTTAAATCATTCAAAAGCATAAAGAGATTTACAATGTCTCTATGAACAAAGTGTCATAGAAAGTAGAGAAGGATGAGAATTTATACAAATTTGCAATCTTCTCTATGCTCTCTTTATTAAGACAAGCTTTGAATAGCTCCCTATCTCCTTTGTTGAAAGCGAAAGGAAGACTATTAATAAGACGCAAATGAGGGAAAAATTCACCAAATGTGAGTCTATGAAGCATGAACTCTGGCCGCAAGTTTCCTGAAGAGTCTTCCTCAATGGTGAAATGCACTCGCCAAACGCCAAATTTCACTCTATTTACCAATCTTAGGGCACACATTAGTTGGATGAATGCGCGGTCTTCCTTAGTGCCCAACAACAAGAGGAAAATGGAATCCACGCGTAGGACCTTCCGTCTTAACTTCACCACCCTCTTGTTATGAGGGAGACGCCTTACTACTTGCTCCTGCAACTCAATTGGTAATAGAGCTAGATATCTAAGGATTGAACTTTCACTGCACACACATTCCCAGTTAGAATAAATGATCGTTTTTTTGTTTCTTGTAACAACTTGGACAAAGAAAAAACAAACATACACACTACTTTGCCGGGCTGCACTTCATTTTAAAATAAAATGAACACATGTACATCAAAAGAAGTGTGGTAGTTGATGAGAGGTAGAATGACAGGGTTTGGTGATGGAAGAATTTCTCTTGCTCTTTGGGCACCAAACATGAACACCATTCGTTGTTGAAAATGGATCTTTCTACTAATTGCAACGTTTATTCTAATGTGTGGAGTAAAATGAAAGGGAAAAACCTCTATTCCATTATCCATGGCCTATGCATGTTCTAATGCTTAAAACAAAACAAAAATATAGACGTCCAAACTAAGGTCGTACCTAATGAGAGGCAAAATAAAAGGATTTACTGAAGCGTTTATCTCGGCCAACCTAAGAGGACCTAAAATTTTACGAATGACACGTTGAAATTGCAACTTAGTACTAACAATTATGTGTACCTTTTGCGTTGCAATGGGAATGAAGGGATCATACAAAGCTTCGTGATTCATGCAAACTACTTGACTATGCTAAAGGTTGATTCTACACAGAAATACACAAGCCGTCCTCAGTGGGGGCACCAATTTGAGGCGGTCCGGGGCGGGCAACAAGAAGAGTGGCCTCTAGACACCCTTCAAGGCTCCCGTGCTGCTCAATGGGGCTGGGGCACAACACAACACAAACCAAAACAACAAACCCACCGCCAAATCCCAACTACACAAGGGGCACCACCTAGTTTAAGAGCGAACTAGGACGCAAAAGAGGAGAATCGTTAGAGCAACCCACAAACAAGCAAGGAATTTACACTAACCCTAACACCAATGGAATACTCTCACACACTAAAACACGAGAGAGAGAGATAGAGAGAGAGAGAGAGAGAGAGAGAGAGAGAGATAGTGCTCGGGCTGCTTTGAAACGTATCGGCAATGATCAAGCAAACACAACTATATATTTAAGAAAGAGAGAGAAAGGGGGAGGGGGTGCTTGTTGCATTAATACCTTCTTACAAATCTGTCATGACAAATCAAAGTGAGATTAGTACTTGTTCAACATAGCTTGCGTAAATTTCACCACAACACATCACAAGAAAAGCCACCCCAATCACTGTCTTAAGGCCAGGGGAGTCCTCTCCACCCTGTCGCCCTCTTACAGTATGTGGGATTTATGGCTAGATTGATGACAACACCAGAGACAAGCTATCAAGAACTTAACAAAAAAAAACTCCAAGACACTTACACATCATTGTTGTCCATTACTTCACGTTGGAAGGGAGACAAAGTATCC